>NC_051270.1:24025472-25225472 GCF_015220745.1 Sebastes umbrosus
TCCTGCACTAAGTCAAACATCTTATTATTTAAAATATTATATAAACACCAGCCGCCATACAAAGGAAAAGCATTATGGGTATTTTATACTTTATATTACCATAGTAATATTTCCTGCAGAGATGTCACATTATTGGGTGTTTGTTTTTATTAATATTGATGCTTTGATCCCAAACTTTGTGTCCATTGTGTGTAAAACAGTCACTGTTATGAAATACCTTGGCTGCGGTCAAAAAATCAAAAAAATTACGTCCTAACGTCTTTTCCTAACCACTTTTCCTTGACCTTGATGGAAAACGTCATGAGGTCAAGGAAAGATGAGAAGGAGAAGTCAGAAGGACTTAGGAAAAGACAACCGTGGTGTTAAGAGAATCCGACTGCAATTTCACTATATGCTCCGTAACTATGATGCGACAGCGACTGATGTTAGTGACGTGGTTCTGCCGTGGTAAAACTACAATGTTCTGAAGATGGACTACAAAAGGCGCCGCTCCCAAGCGTTCTTAAATAGGTCTTTGAAAGGTGGTGTGGTAGGTGTGTGAATGAGAGATACCCCCGGTTCTTCTGCTGCTGGAACACTTTACATCAACATATAATAAAGGATTATTTGACCTAACGTGGACAACCGGTGAAAAATATCACTTGGAATTGAAATAAACAAAGGAATATATGATAAATATTGAGTTAATTGTTCGAGTTTTAGAGAAGGTGTAGGATCAAATACTTCTTCCAACTTCTTTTCGGACATGTAATATTTATTTATGTTGATTATTTTTTAATTGATTGCTTACTGTTCATTTTATTTGTTATTCTTGTTTTGCTTTTTACTTAGGTATTTGTTACATGTTCGAAATAAATAATTAATTAAAAATAAAGTGAAACGAAATGATTGTAATTGTCCACTCATGTTAAACAGCATATGAAAATAATATGCAAGATAAGCATATCGTTTGTTATCATGAACGGCCGAATGGTGCGTCATTTTAAATGCTGCGGCCGCAACGAACTGTGGGATGTTATTCTCTCTCTTCCTTTGGTAAAGGATGCTCCGGTGTATCCTCTGCTAAAGGAGATAATAAAGGAAGCATTAAAGCTCCTTTCCTTAGCATTTGGTGAATTCGAACAGCTCTTGTCATGGCTGCTACTTTGGTACTTCCGGGTCATTTTACTCCGTTAGGAACCTTCCTAAGCAAAAAGGACTATTGGACCGCAGCCCTTGACTGCACACAGGGGACAGTACATAGTAGAGGAGGCAGAAGGGAAAGAAAGACAGGAGTGGAGAAGAATTCTCTTACAGGCAGCGGCTGATGCTAACCAGACGTAGAGCTGCTGCCAAGCTCTACTTTGAGCACTACTTTGTTCTAATGTAATAACACTGTCAGCAGACATCTTAACTCTATTAGGGATGATTTACATTCCTGCTTCCCCACAGAAATCTCTCTGTGTCAAATTACGATCAATGCAGCACCATCGCCAATTTGTTCATGTACTTTTTTTAGTCTTTGAATATACTAATCATATTTTAGAAAGAAATTGAGTTAACCACATATTTAGGATTTATACACTTAAAGGTTATTAGGGCAGTGCTTTATATGTGCTCCTAATCACATGTAACCTACTACCATCTATTTCTTTATTCCAGGTAGGCACATACTTGCCAACTTGCCGACTTTTAAAGAATGAAAATAAAAATAACTTAAAATAATAAGTACACTACACCAGCATTTTTATGTTAAGTACACCCTTTGGTGAGAGTTTGTGTGAATCTCTGGCATAAACTAATAACCGTTTTAGTTTTAAAAAACTATTATAAATGCATAAGAGTCACACAGGGTGACATATTGCTTCATTGCAATGAACATAGTTTATTTTTAGATCTCACATACACCATCCTACTGCCATAAATACTCACCAGAGCACCAGATCTGTATTAATCCACAGCTGAAAATAGTCCCCAATAAATGCAGTGTTAACTTCTGTTTGAGAAACGTTTACTAAAAGCTACAGTGCCCAGCCATTTTAGGCAATTACTGAGCCTTATTTAAGAACCAAACTATCTATTTGTGACCTGTTTTTAAAGATTTAAGTCTTCAGTGGGCTTCTCCAATGGGCTTGGGACTGCCACAGACAGTGTAGAGAAGTCAGCTTTATCAATTAATTCATTTAAAAACAAACAAACAAACAAACCACCAGTATAATCCTTTAACCTTTTTTAATAAGTGAAAGGAAAGCACACACCTTTTTGCCAGTTGGTACAATATGCCAAATTGCTGATGCCCGCTAACCACATAAAAACGTTTTATGTAAAGCTCAGGAAATATTGTACACCAAGTCTGATTTTTAAACCTAATTGAATGGCAGTGCTCTCTATTTTCTTTTTGGTCCAAGTTAATGTTGAGTTTTGTTTTGGTCTGAGAATGTGTCAATGTACCTCTTTGTCTTCCTTTGCAGTGGAACCTGGTTTGCAGTAACTACTGGAAAATCCCTTTGCAGCATATCTGCTTCATGAGCGGATGGATTCTGGGATACATCCTCCTTGGTACATTGTGTGACTGGTAAGTAGTAATCATATTTTATATGGAACCCCAAAGTGTTCAATATTAAATACAATTAATTCTGAATCAATCAATGAGAGGCCGCTGCTGTTAATTAAAACAGTATCTCAACCTCTTTATCTTTTGAGCCTTAGTTTAAAGGCACGGTCACTCGTGCACAAAATTAACATTTGCCTCCCGTTCACAAAGGGGCGAAAAGGATTTCTGCTTACGGTTGCAAAGCAAATTTGCATCTTCGGGTTTGCGTGGAGTTCAATTTTGATAAACTTTCAGGCGAATATCACCTTGGCAGACGATGGTCACTCGTCTGCATTTGCGCATGTGTGGCCATGCCTTAACAAGACTGCTAATACTGCCTACCTATCTGGATAACTAGCTATGCTGGCCAGCTTGTGATTTTAGATTAATAGCAAAAAAGTGAAGAGACAATGTTGGCAGTGTTAGCTAGCTCCTGTTGACTGGATCGACCACACAGAAAGACTCTCTGTCTTTCTGATCTTCGCAGAGTTGTCTTTCTCTGGGGAACACATACTTTACTGACTTTTTGTGACATACTATACTATGACGTTTTATGACATAACATTTTTTTACTTTATTTTTTTTCCACAGACTATACTATGACTTTTTTATTTTTTCAACAGACTATAATATGACTTTCTTTTTAGTTTTTCGACTTAATATACTATGACTTTTTTTATTTTTTCAACATACTATACTATGACTTTTTTTCGACATACTTTACTATGACTTTTTAATTTTTTCAACATACTGTCCTATGACTTTTTTAACTTTTTTGACTTACTATACTATGACTTTTTTTCGACATACTATAATATGATTTTTAAAAATTTTTCGAGATAGTATAATATAATTTTTTTTTCGACATACTATACTATAACCTTTTTTCTACATAATATACGATGAATCTTTTTTTTTTTTGACATACTGTACTATGACTTTATTTTTTCGACATGACTTTTTTTTCAAAATACTATACTATGACTTTTCTTTTTTTTGACATACTATACCATGACTTTTAAAAAAGTTTTGGCTCATTCTACAATGAATTTTTTTCGACATAGTATACCATAACTTTTTTCTATTTTTTGCGACATACTATACTATAACTTTTTTTAATTTTTTCGATGTACTATAATATGACTTTTTTGCTATATACTACACTAACTTTTTTGGGATATACTATACTATACTATTACTTTTATATTTTTTCAACGTACTATACTATGAATTTTTCTTTTACATCCTATACTATGACTTTTTTATTCTTTCGACATCCTATACTATGACTTTTTTTTCGACATACTATAATATGACTATTTATTTTTTCGACAAACTATTTTATGACTTTTTTTCAACATACTATACTATGCCATTTTTTACTTATTTTTCAACAAATGTCATAAAGGCATAAGACTGTCAAAAAAGGTGATGAAAAGGTCATAGTATGGTGAAAAAGTCATTTTATAATGTAGAAAAAATAAAAAAAAGTTATATATTATGTCGAAAAAAAAGTCACAGATTAGTATGTTGAAAAAATTCATAAAAGTCATAGTATAGCATGTCGAAAAAAATCATGGTATAGTATATCGAAAAAATAAAAAAGTCATAGTGTAGTATGTCAAATAAATGTCGTAGTAATATATGTCATAAAAAAGTCATACTGTAGTATGATGGAAAAAAAAAGTCATAGTGTAGTATGTGGAAAAAAGTTTGTCTGTTGGCTCCTCGCTTATCACTTATCACGTATTTATTTAAAATTGAACACTTTGGGGCTCCCTAATTTCACTGGTGTGTTTTTAGTTGACTGAGAGATGATAGTAATGTGACACTATTGTGTGTTTTCAGGCTGGGTCGTCGACGATGTTTCCTCCTCTCCATCAGTCTGTCCAGTTTGCTTGGGGTGGCTGTGTGTTTGTCCAACAGTCCCGTGGTGTTTCTGTTGCTGCGTCTCTCTCAGGGTGCCATGCTCGCTGGGGCGTTCCTATCCTCGTACATTGCCAGTGAGTATCCTGCAGTTAAACGTCCTGCAGCCTTATTTAGTAACTGATTCCCAAGGGCATCGGAAAAGAAACATCATCAGGTTCCTCAGAAAGAGCCACTCACTTCTTTGTTTATTTTAGAGAACACTTCTAGATTCCTGGGCTTCGTTCTCGTCATTCAATGGCAGTGTTTATACAAATGCCATGCTTTTGTTCAATCACATTTGTTACTGGGATTTTAATACACATAAAGAATTACATAAAGTAGTAAAAATATGAAAAATTAGAAGCAGATGGGTAACTAAGAGGAGAGTAGTGACTCATGAACATTACTGTATCCAGTTGTTCAGAGTCCAAGATAATCTAATGTTATGTAAATGTTACATAATGTTAATGTATTAAACTGTGGCCTTGTGATTCCCCGTGTAGAATAAAATGCCGTCACGCTGGTCGGATAAATATAGGTTCTTGAGTTTGTGTTCAAGCAGCAACTGCATAGTCAGTAGTCCTAAAATAAAATAACACTGGATTGTGAACCTCTTGTGCGTTTGAAGACGATTTGAATTTTGCAGGAAAGGTTGACCCTGCCACCAACAACTCAAACTGCTATGTAGAGAAGTAATTACCAAATGTAAGACAAATAATAGCAATTTAATAGAAATAGCAATTTAAAGTCGCAATTTGATTTGACATGAATCGCTGCATATATTGTAAAATTTCTTCTTAGTAGAAAACGGTTATGTATGTTGATTTAATATATGATATTTACTGTTTAGAAATAGCATATTGTATGGAATTGGGACACACCATAGTTTTTCTAGTTTGATTTTTGTTTTTTTTAAATCAGTCATGACCATTGCTGCCGTGTACATGTTTGAATAGCTCTCATAAAATGACAGATATGGGTGTACATTATTGCTTTAGTGTGGGTATGTGTGTGACAGACTAGCAGAGCTGTGAGGGAATTTCAGCTGATGACAAACTGAAGTGTGTTGTGCTGACTGACAGCAGACAGCTGGTTGTTTTTTCTTTACTTATACCTCAGCTGTCCTCCTTAAGGCTGGGGGTGTAAAAACCCCTCTCTGGTGAAGCTTTAGCTCCCCTTCTTCAGCATGACGTTGTCTATGATGAGATATCTCTGGCTGGTAGAGATACATAGTATCTCAAATACAGTGTATTTCCTTTCTGGAACTGTCTAAAACAAGAGTGAAGTGGCATAGGAATGTAATTACGTTAGCATTAGTAGAAACTATGCACATTCCTGCGTGGGAGGTGGTGGTACTAGGTAGTGGTCTCAACTGAAAATACACACACGCACACGCACACACACACAATTGCTTCTGTTTTTGACATACTCCCACATTCCTGCGAGGTCAGGGCTAGATTGAGTCCAGATTTTGTTTTTATAGTTTAGGCTGATGTTGGGCTGGGCGGGATGAGGGCCTGAGAGTAAATGTCTCTCAGTGATGTCCTGTCGGTGCTGCTCTTCCACAAAGAGGAGAAAACAATAGCAGGACAGAACCAAAGGCAAGGAAGTGAGCAGGAAGTCAGCTTCTCATTTTCCTTCTCTCTCCCCCCCTGACAGGGAGGATGTGTGGAAAGAGAATTAGGTCTTGGGGAGGGAAGGAGGTTAAAGTTCAGCAGAAAATCACACAGTTTAACACACTTCCAAACAAGTTTACGTCCTTATCTGAAGTTAAGACTAAGAGTACTTTATGTCCTAGCGACTTTATCTAGCTTGTTGTTGTAGCTTTTTTTTTCTTTAGATGGTATGCAGAATGTTGCTTTGCTTTGAAGTAGTAAACACAGTGCAAAGAGGTTATAGCAAAAAGAAAGGTAGATTTCACGTTATCGGATATTGGAATAATCCAATAAGAAACAGATATTACAACATACTTACAGTAGCTTTATGTGTGAAGGGGTTCATGTCCTGACAGGAAATGAATTGGTTTTGGACAGATGTATTAGTTTTGCTTCAGCTGTGTTTTGATGTTATCTGTCTTTCCTCTCTCTCTCTCTCTGTTCTCATCGTTCTCAGGGTTGGAGCTCTGTGACCCTCCACATCGTCTCATGGTCGCCATGATCAGCGGCTTCTTCGCCTTGTTTGCAGAGCTGCTGTTGCCGGGCATCGCCGTCCTGTGCCGCGATTGGCCCATTCTCCAGGCTGTGGCCACTTTGCCCCTGATCCTGCTGCTTTCCTATTGGTGGTGAGTCAGGTGGCAATATTTTGGGGTGCGGAGGTGGAGGCGGATGTGTGTTTTTGGCAGATTATTATTCTACAGTGGTGATCTCACATTGATGTTTGACCAGTCTGCAATTTGGAGTTGCTCCTGTGTCAAGCCCACACCTTTTAATAGCCACACCTGAATTGACATTTAACCACATGCTTAAATAAATACAATCCTACTTGGAAAATTCTTTTAGTTTAGTTATTATTCCTGGAAGTCTCATTGAGACCAAGATTGCTTTTACAAGGGAGAACTGAAAGCAAATATCCAACATCACAACAAGACAGTTAGCACAGACACACTTAAACAAAATCTACAAGTATTATACTTCAGCAAGAAGAACCGTAAAGTTTTTCTCAGTTCTGAGTTTGTATGAGGAGCTTATAAAGCTCATATATCCTGTGCTCTCAACTAAGGATGTTAAATATCTGAGCTACTTAGAAAGCAAGGCTTTATAAATGAAAACACAGGTATGCTGATGACTTTGTTTTTCTTATTTCCTGCCAAAGATTGTACCGGGGAAAATAACACAAATTGTTTATGTTTTCATCTTTTCATCCATCTGTGTCAATGTTACAGAGAATGTCTGAGCTCTGTATCTCTCTAAGATATGATAACAGAGTTGTTTTCCGCAGCTGTGCGTCAGTGTTTCCTGAGTCTCCTCGCTGGCTGCTGGCCACAGGTCAGATCCCCCGAGTGAAGAGGAGCCTCCAGGAATTCTCCACCAGGAACGGTGTTTGTTTGCGAGATGAAATCTACCCCGGTGAAACCCTTCTGTCAGGTACAGTATACACAAACAGATACAAACTGGTCTCAAACTTCTTCCTTCATGAGAAAAGTTTCAAAATATTCATGTAATAAACCATTAAAATACTGGGAACAGGCAACAAAACAAGAATTATCTTGATATAGATTATCTAGAACATGGCTGAGATGTCTCTTTTTATGTTTCCCATGTTACTGCACAGGAAAAATGCTGAACATTTCCCAAACTGTTAGTTAAGTATTCCCACATGATTCCAAATTAGGGCTGAAACTAACGATTATTTTCAATTATAAATTATTTTATATACTATGACTTTTTTATGACTTCATTTTTCGACATACTATATCATGATTTTTTTTTTACATAATATACAACGACTTTTTTTTTGACTTACTATACTATGACTTTTTTCGACAAACTATACCGTGGCTTTTTTTTTTTACTACTTTTTTGACATACTATACTATACTATGACCTTTCTTTTTTTTACATTTTCATGGCATATATGACTTTTTTGACATTTTTATGGTATATTATACTATGAGCTTTTTTTTGTGTTTTATGGCATACTACTAGAGATGTGCGTTCCAAGCAAAAATACTATTCGAAAATCACTGAGAATTAGTTGATTATTATTCTAATATTTGCCACATGGTCAAAGTTCAGGCCATAACTCAAGAATTCATATGCTAATTATCACAATTTCACAAAATGTCTAATTGGATAAAATGACATTTTGGACAGACATGGATGTAAACTACAACTTGACTTGTTGGCAGAGGCATACAACCTCAAGGTGGTAATTCTAGTTGAATTCATATGTTGATTCATTGCGATTGTAATATGCATACTGGCAGCCATTAGTGGAATGTGTAACAAATAGATTTTTACCCATCCCTTATATCGTCCTGAATTAGACGTAGGAGATACGTTGAATTCTTTCCAGGTATTTTTTCATCCTCTTTTTCTGTTTATAGAGATAGATTCAGCATACGGAGAGGACTGTCGGCCAAAGTACTTTTCAGTTCTGGAGCTGCGTCGGACTCGTGTTATCTGGAAGAACTGCCTCATCCTCAGTTTCACGCTGTGAGTTTGTATACTTAGGAAAGTTCACCTGACTTGTCCATAAAATACAGGCTTTCCAACTCTCTTGTATCTCCTTCAGGTTCATTGGAACAGGCATCCAGTACTGTTTCACCAGAAACCTGCACGGTTATTCCTCCAACTTCTACTTCAGCTACTTTCTCAGAGTGATAACCGGAGCTCTAGCCTGCATCTTCGTCTGCTTGACTGTCAATCACTTTGGTCGGCGTGGTATGCTTCTGCTCTCTGCCATCATCACTGGACTGTCATCGCTGCTGCTGCTGGCCCTCACTCAGTGTACGTTACAGCCCCATCTTTTGAAATGGAACATATCGTTTTTGCAAGCTTAGATATGAAGGAAACACTGTAGGGGTCAGGTCCCAACATGAGATTTATATGCATATAATCCATTTCAAGCTTCCCCCATGCTCTTGAAAATAAAATTATGACATGTTGATATTCACATGAAGTTTAAAGGTTTGGATCATGCCAGTTCTTGGTCCCAGGCCAGAAATAGTTGATTATCTCTGATATGAATTGTGCTGCAGTTATAATTTTTGCACAGAAAATGAATTAGTCTGTTGTCCTTTTTCTGTGTCAGATCTGCATGGAGGCCTGGTGTTGGTGCTCTCTGTCTTGGGTCTGCTGTTCTCTCAGGCTCTAGCCATGCTCAGTGCATTCTTTGCCTGTGAGGTGATGCCGACAGTGGTTCGGTAAGCATCTGTCTTCTTGATCAAAGTGTACAAGATGTAAAGTATTGTCTGATCATTCCACATTGATGCCTCCCCCTGTTGATTTTGGTTCTCCTCTTCTATCTCTCTCTGTCAGAGGTGGTTGCCTCGGCCTGGTGCTGGCAGCGGGTTGTGTTGGCATGGCCGCCTCCTCCCTGATGGAGCTTCAGAATAACAGCGGCTACTTTCTCCACCACGTCATCTTCGCCTCCTTCGCCGTCCTCTCTGTACTCTGCATAATGCTCCTACCTGAAAGCAAACGCAAGCCGCTCCCAGACTCCCTGAAGGACGGCGAGAACCAGCGCCGGCCTCCTCTCTTCCTGTCCCGGCCCGACAGGGACAACCTGCCGTTACTGTGCCACCGGCAGCCTTTGTTGGATTACAACCCTGATAATTATTCCCGCTTGGTGTCTGCCACCAGGAGGATGTTGACTAAAGATAGTTTGCCTTATAGGATCGCTGTGACAACTGATTCCCCTCTGCTGTCAGACAGTGAAACACAGGAACAAGAGAATGAGACGGAGAGAGAGGTCATTCCTTAACTCTGTTAACAGACCCTCCTCATCCTCCTTTGTACAGACTTGGATTATCCTTCCTTCTTCTAGAAATACCTCCACCGACAGTCTACCATCGTCCTTCATTTAACTATTGTCCAAGTCACTGGTTGGATTAACTCACCTGAAGAACTGACCTGGCTTTGAATGCAGTGCACTTTAGAGCGATGGCTCCAAGTCTGTCAATTTTCAGTCTCTTGTTGTTGCATTTTACTCTTGAAGCCGTTATCGTGTTATGGCATTTTCTCACGTGGATTCAGGTAATGCACTGAAAAACTGTGGCCTTCTTTAGCTCCAGTTTTTTGTTGTTCAAACCTTTTGTGAGGGCTTGGAATGTCCCATTGCATGTTATGCCGGTTCTTGTGTGGTAAATTCCCTTGAAAATGCTCACACTCTGGCCAATGCAGTTGAGGTCACGCTGCTCGTCTGTGTAGAGGCATTCAATCCGAACAGTCAGACACTAGTTTTACCGGAGAAGCTCGCTCAATCGTGCAGCTGCTGTTGATCATGTGAGAAGCAGTCCTTTGTCCATTTAATAGTAACTCGTGCACTTTTCATTAAGTCCGTCCGTCTGATTCACCAGCAGGGCCTCAGTGCTGAGAGGATCCCGAGGACACACAAGACTAGTTCACATTGTCTTTGTGGAGTCTTGTTATACTTGTGAAGCACACAAGAGGGCACTAAAATGATGCAATATGAATATGAATATGGTGGCTGAGTCAAACGATATTCCTCTGGCTTTTTATGCTTCCGCGGTGGTGACAGTTGTGGCTGGAGGCATTATGTTTTCGGGTTGTCCGTCTGTCTGGTCTATTCTCGTGAACGCGACATCTCAGGAACGCCTGGATGGAATTTCTTCAAATTCGGCACAAATGTCCACTTGGACGTAAGGATGAACAGACACTGTTACCTCACAGAACATCTTTTTGGCCGTAACTCAGGAATTATGACAATTTCACACACGTCTAATAGGATAAAATGATGTAGTAATGACATTTTGGACAGACATTGATGTAAACTGCAACTTGACTGGTTGGCGGAGGCATACAACCGCAAGGCGGTAATTATAGGTTAATGCTTCCTTGTGCCTCTACCAAACCTTGTTAACCCAAATATTTCACTTAGAAGTATTTGCCGGAATTTAACGATGTGATCTGTGTGGGGAAAATAGCACCAGATACTAACCAGATGACAGTGAACTCTGTCTGTGGCTGACTACTTCATAAACCACTTTGTTACAAACTATTATTTAAAGGTGCTATTTTTACATTACGTTTCTCTTGAAACACTGAAAGTAGCTGATGAATTTGCAAATGTACTTACCACTGTAGCTGGCAGACCAAAAGTGAATCCCCTCTGTCTTGTAATGTGTCTTGTAATGATTATGAATGGTGTCCTTTTGTGTTATATTAGTAAAAGAAATGAGATAAGTGTGGTTTCAATGCTTCAGAATTCAACATGACCAACCTTAAAAGGTATAGTTCAGGTGTTTGATTGTTGTATGAGGTACTTATCCATAGTCAGGCCGGCAACGAAACGTATTTTAGCCACCTGAAAGAAAGGCTCACCTAAATAAAAACCTCACAGGACATGGAGGTGCTGGTCTACCGCAGCCTCGATTGATTAGTTTGTTTGTGTTTTTGTTTGACTTTGGTTAGTTTGGATTCACAAGAGTGACACAATAGCACAAAAACAAATCGATCGAGGCAGCGGTAGACCAGCAACACCCGTGTTCTTTGAGGTAAAATTAAATTTTTTTTTCAGTGGACTCTGGTGGCTTTGGCAAGAGCATAGATGGATACCATGGCTTCAGTTCTCCAGGGCTGTCTGACGGCAAGGTCAAGCAACGGAAATAGTCAAAATATAGCGTACACTTAAACTGATTTTTTTGGTGGCTAAAATATGTTTGCTGCCGGCCTCGTCCACAGCAGCACATTGTTTTGCTTCCGTGCGGTAACTCCTGTCTGTTTCTCCAAACTGGGGGCGTGCCGACCGTCATCTACTGTGGGTAATACACTGACTATGGACAAGTACCTCATACAACCCCACTTCAAAACACCCAAACTATCCCTTTAACTGAAGGGCATCAGAAGGGATATTTTCACAATAACTGCCTGATACAACCTGAGTCTTTTTTAACATGTTCTTCTGTATTTAACATTTAACAGTGAAGACATTCTGCCTTTTAATGCCATAAAGTCTTGTAAAGTGAAACTAGTTCATTCAACACTGTTACTGAAAGCATGTTGAACTCTACAAGGTTGCCGTGTGTAATAGGAGAAAAACACACCACTTGTTTGGCCTTCAGGAGATGTCATTGTGTAATAGTTTACTGAAAGTGCTTTGGTAGTTTATACTTTTACCTTCACTGAGCAAACAGAGATGTTTTTGTATTGATTGAAGCTCCTCCAATTGGTCAAAGAAAATTAGATTACCATTTGTTTATGTTGAAACTCTCTTTTCATAGCCTTGTTGCCTATCAATGTCCTTGCCAAGTGAAAACCTTAGTGACTAAGAAATATTGCCTTGTTTTTTATCTTAACAATCATGCCATAAAGTAAAATGTTCCTACCTACCTAATGTTAAAGTTGAATTGAAAACATACAAACATTCAAAGTTGAGGTCACAGAGATGTTTTGCATCTCTTTAGGTGTTACCCTCTCAGACCGCTAGATGGAGCTATGAACATGTAATGTACTGTACTACTACCTGTGAAAATGTCTATACTGATGTTGAGGAATATTTTTGTATGTGTGTATTTGCATTCAGATTACACTGGTGTGACTTAGTCCATATGTTGTCATCACACACAAACATTTGCCCACAGCAGCCTCTATCTGACGGTGTTATGGAGGGATAAAACAGCCAGATGAGTTCAATAAACTCAACTTGGTCTGACATGATAATCACTGTGTCCTGTCTTTGTTATCATAACTGTAAAAAAAAAAAACACAACACAAATGCAAAATCAACAAAACAAATGCAAAAGCCACAATGCAAAAGCAAAAGCCACAACACAAAAGCAAAAGCCACAACACGAAATAGTTTTCTACTAAACTAACATGCAGAAAACCATTAAAATCTGTCAAAAATACAAGTGGTTAAAAACATTGAAACAGTAAACTGAAACTATTTGGTGTTGGTGGTGTGAGATATAAAGCAGATTTTATTATTCATTGACAAATTCTTGATGTACACACCATCAGTTGTATTGATAAGCAGCTTATAAAGCTGTTGATGTGATTAGAGCCTGGAGACCCAGTGTGAGCAGAAGGGCCAGCGTGCTGAGTGAGTGGACGGCTCCAGCGCTCGGGTAACCGTATTCCGTCCTACACGAGTTCTTCACCTCATCATATGGAATAGGAACATCATCTGGACTCTTGTTTTTCAGACCGTCACGGACCTGACGCACACAAAGATGAGACTGTCAGACAGCAGACAGAAAGGCACTGACAGGTGTATGTTCACTCACAGGGTCCACCTGCTACCAAGGCACCAAACCTTCCATTATAAAAAGAGCCAATTTTATTCACTTTTATGACTTCAATCAGTATTTAAGCTGCTTAACAGAAATCCAAACCTTTCATTTGAATATTTGAATGCGCCTACGTATAGATATAATTGTTTTACTGCTTTTGACTGATTGGCTTTATGTCCTTTTGATTTACATTGTTGTGGAAAAAAATTAAAATACAAACCGCAACTAACAAAAAAAACTCATTCTGCCTTTATCAAAATGAAAAGCACTCATTATGCAGAAAAATGGCCCATGTGAGTGTTATACTATTATATATTGATTATTACTGATGCATTAATGTGTACGCGGCATTTTACTGTTGTAGTTGGTCGAGGTGGAGCCAATTTTAACAATTGTATATACTGTTTGATGGTGGATTCTACAACAGTCCCTCATATTGTATAAGATCATCATACATTTTGTATGCAAAATCCTAATCTAACTACTGCTGTGAAATAAATATAGTGCAGTAAAAAGTAAAAATGATCTCTGCAATGTAGTGGAGTAGAAGTAGAAAGTAGCATAACTTGAATATACTCAAGTACAGTACTTGAATAAATGTACTTTTGATAGGGTAGAAAATGTCTGAATATCATGATTACGAAGAAAGACCTTAAAGAGTAAAAGTACTCCAAGGTGTGGCAGTACACCGTGACATCACTATCGGCCAAAAGGACACGTTCAAAGTAATCAAACTCAAATCTTAACCCTCATACGGCCATCTCTGCAATCCCACAACTGCCTTGAGTTTTCTGATGTCAATGCTCACAGGGTGTAAAGATGGGAATCTTTCCATTCTCAGAAGTGCAGCATCAGACTCTAATGTCTTTCAAACTTTATACCCTAGTTTGTAACTCAGGCTGTCTGTTTATAAATTTATAGTCTCCAAGCCCAAATCAAGATAACCCGGATGACATCATCGAGTTGTGTGTGTGTCTCACCTCCTCAGCCTTGCTTAGGACTCTGAGCAGGTTGTTTCCCAGAGCAGCTTTGACCTCCTCATCAGTCCATCCTCTCCTCAGCAGTTCAGCCACCAATTTGGGCACCTTGGACACGTCCTCCAGGCCCTCTGGTACTCTGAGAGGATGACATGCAGGGATTTACGATTTCACATTTAAAGCTGAAGTGTGTAGGATTTGGCAACATCTAGTGGTGTGGGTGGTTGCAGATTGCAACCCAGTACCGTGCTAGAGAAACAGAAGTCAGACAGCGGCTGGCGGTGTTGCGGTTTTGCACTCTGCTGCTCACATTACCAAAGCTTGTTGCGAAGGAGGCTAAACAACACTCAAATTTGTGCTAAATATTGGCGAGGAAAAACTGGCATGGCCATTTTCAAAGGGCCCCCTTGACCTCTGACCTCAAGATATGTGAATAAAAATGGTTACCCACGAGTCTCCCCTTTACAGACATGCCCACTTTATGATAATCACATGCAGTTTGTGTCAAGTCATAGTCAAGTCAGCATACTGACACACTGACAGCTGTTGTTGCCTGCTGGGCTGCAGTTTACCATGTTATGATTTGAGCATATCTTTTATGCTAAATGCAGTACCTGTGAGGGTTTCTGGACAATATTTGTCATTGTTTTGTGTTGATAATTGAATCCCAATAATAAATATATACATACATTTGCACAAAGCAGCATATTTGTCCACTCCCATGTTGATGAGAGTATTAAATACTTGACAAACCTCCCTTTAAGGTACATTAATCTGCGATTAATCACAATTAACTATGGACAATCATGCAATTAATCACGATTAAATCTTTTAATCGATTGACAGCCCTATTTAGCCCTTGTCTTTTAATTAAACTTATCTTCTGAGTGTTGTGACCAGAAGCTTATGTTTAAGTCCAAGTTTGAATGTTTTGAACTCACCTTGTCACCCCGTCGTAATCTCCACCAAAACCAATGATGCCAGCCCCGGCAACTTTCTTTATATGGTCAAAGTGATCTATGATGAAAGCAGTAAATATGACAAAGTAGATGACGAAAGGTTTTTCTCATAGAAGGATAAATGATAATATTTAACCAGGTTTACAGCAGTTGTCAAGGTCATAATAACAGTAGTTTACTTGCAACATGTGAGATGTCAGCGGTCTTGCTGCAGGTCACATAGTCATTGTAGAAGTTCACCATGATGATTCCTCCCGTCTGATTCTGGAGAGACAGACAGGAAGTTACATGACAGTTAAACACTTGCTGACCTAGAAACTCATCTATAGGATGCAGCGAGACACTCTGTCATTTCTGCTTTGTTAGGCTGGAGACGCTCTACAGAGACTGAAAGTGCAGAATGGGAACAGGGAGAGACAGGACCGGGGCCAAGAGATGCATTTAAACGAGTGCACGAGGGTATTGACCTCTGCTTTCTTATCAAAGTGCTTGTCTCTTGGTTAACAGAGTTACTTTGATCTGCTATTTTACAGTGCTGCACAATAACCCTCTTTTTGTTTACGGTTTTATTGCCTTTATCCAGGAAAATGCATGTATCAGTTGAACTGGACACCAATTTACAACCATTTAAGCCCTGTGATGCTATAAAGAGCATTTACGGGTGTGTTATCTGAGATAATAAGCAGCAAAGGCAGGATGTGTTTTCAAAGTGCTGAACAGCTTCAGCAGGCTGGTGGTCACGACAGTCAAGCTGACTACTGTCTTACGATACCTTCTGCTTTATATTTTCTGCTACTTCATACTCCACTAAATCTGTACTTTCTATAGATAACTATAGATTTAGTTATGTTTAAGATTACATTTTTTCCTAAACATGATAAGCTAATAAATTACAGTATATTGTTATAAATTTTAACCAACCTTTTTTGGCTTGTGATCCCTTACAACAAAAGCAGTGTTTAGTAGGGCTGCCCCCTCTTAGTCGAGTAATCGGTCGTTTTGGTCTTAGTTGATTACGATTTCTTTAGTCGATTAGTCGTTTTTTATGTTTTTTTTCATGCGGAATGACTTATTTCTAAGAAAGTTATGAGCACATCTGCGGTAAACACAAGATTTAAAGAGGTGCTTTTGTGTGATTCTTTGTGGAGAAACTCAGTTTCACAGATTAAATCAACTAATCGATTAGTCGACAAAATTGTATTAGTGTTAGTCGACTAAGAATTTCTTTGGTCCAAGTCAGCCCTGGTGTCTGGTTGGGAGCGCTTGGTAGTATTTTAGATGTTTAGGAGTTTTTTATGAGTTGTTTATGAGTAGTTGGTAGTTCCCCTCTAAACTGAAAGCTTATCCTCATCCGATATGAGGGTCGTACTCTAAAGGACAGAGCGTGTCGTATCCTGTACAAATTGTTAAGACCCCTGAGGAAAATGTGTTACTTGTGATATTGGGTTATATAAATACAGATTTGTATAGCAGAACGTTGAGGGGTTGTGAGATGATTAATGGGAGAGGAAAGAAGAAAAAACAGATTTGTCTCGTGACTCTTAACCTCCCCTCCCCCCCACCACACACACACACCCACACACACACTCACCACTCTCATGAGAACGTCATCGGGGACGTTCCTCTTGTGTGGACAGACGCTGTAGGCGGATGAGTGGCTGAAGATGACTGGAGCTACAGACATATCCAGCACCTGGTTCATCACCGTTTCAGTCACATGAGCCAGGTCGATCAGCATCCCCAGACGGTTCATTTCCTTCACTAGTTGCTGTTGTAGACAAGAACAATGATTATTTCTATGATCAATTTAAACTGTTTATGGTACCAAAAAATATAAAACTTGTTAAGATCCTTATTTCTTTTATTTATACTGTCACTAGTTTACCTCCTTCATGAAATAACAGTAAGTATTGTTCAAGAGATCTGTTTTCACTTTTTTGACTTTTCTGTTGACCAGCATCAAAAAAGCCTAATTTAATCTAGTTTGATTCAATGTTGTAGGACAATAAAAAATGGGTAAATTTTTTAGGCTCCATCTAGTAGAATGAACACAGTATAAAATAGAAAATAATACTTTATCAATTGTATTTACTAGGGCTGTCAAAGTTAACGTGATAATAACTCATACATTTGTTTAATTTCTTTAAAGCATTAACGCAATCAATTTTGTGGAGGTTGTAGCGGGCTCAGTTTTAAGGCTAGAGAGAAGATATCCTATGGTATCATATGAAACTAAAAAAAACAAAGGAATCTATTGGTACCAACCATGTCACAGTAGCTTGTCGTGAAGGAGGTTAAATAACGCTCCAAACATATGCTAAATTTTGGCGAGGAAAAACTATCATGGCCATTGTCAAAGGGGTCCCTTGACCTCTGACCTCAAGATATGTGAATGAAAATGGGTTCTATGGGTACCCACGAGTCTCCCCTTTACAGACATGCCCACTTTATGATAATCACATGCAGTTTTGGGCAAGTCATAGTCAAGTCAGCACACTGACACACTGACAGCTGTTGTTGCCTGTTGGGCTGCAGTTTGCCATGTTATGATTTGAGCATATTTTCTATACTAAATGCAGTACCTGTGAGGGTTTCTGGACAATATTTGTCATTGTTTTGTGTCGTTAATTGATTCCCAATAATAAATATACACATACATTTGCACAAAGCAGCATATTTGCCCACTCCCATGTTGATAAGAGTATTCAATACTTGACAAATCTCCCTTTCAGGTACATTTTGAACAGATAAAAAATGTGTGATTAATTTGTGATTAATCATGATTAGTCATGGACAATCATGCGATTAATTGCAATTAAGTATTTTAATTGATTGTCATATAGATATTTCTTATATTATTTTCTTATATTTATGTTTAATGTTTATGTCATTATGATTGCTAAAACACATTTGTAGTAGAAAAAGGCCTCATTTCAATTGCGAGTGCACATTTTATTGTTACACATCTTGTGATGTTGAAGTAATGTTTGGTCGTGCTTGTAATAAACTTAAATTGGTAATAAACAAAAGAACATGTTTAAGACACTAATCTGTAACTTATAACACTTTTATAACACTTTTAAAGCATCCCTGATTGTTCACTGACCTTGCCAAACGGAGACAGGCCATTATGTTCAGATGGCTCTGATCCAGTGTCGACAAGCCAGTTATCCGCCCTGACAATAAAAGAAACAGTTAAATTAAAGACGTTATTCCCAAGAACATTTGGTGATTCAAATGCCACAAACTGTATTTTGCAATGTGATAGTGGTAGTAGCTAAGTATATATTCTGAAATCATACAGACCAAAGAAGTAAACAATAGTCAGGTGAAAAAATACACAGATACAGTTTAGGAGCTGTCAGGGAGATTTTTTTTATCATTTCCTTAGTTAAAGTTCATAAGGTTTCCTTCAACACTTATAGTACATCTAGCCACCTAAAGTGATCAGGAAAAGCGTTTCAGTGCCAAACTGGCTTTTCCAGAGAATCTGATACTGCTGCAGGAATCCCCGAACTCCCCACAGCTCAACCTCAACAGACCGTGATGTCTGATGGTAACACACCACACAGATATGACCGAGCCGTACTGAAAGCTCAGGTAATAAATAGAGAAAGACCGTTTTCGGTGTGCTGTAGCTACGCTTTTTGTTGTTACTTCTACTCAAGTAAAATATCACTAAATTAGAAAGAAAGCTGTGTGAAAAGAAAAACAGTTCATCAATTATTTCAATTGAATAACTGAGAATTAGCCTTTATGTGCTTTATGTAAGACAGCTCTTTACCTTATGTATGTTTACCGCATGTGTCTGTGTGCTCAGGGCAGTGGTAAAATGTAAGCAAATACATTTATCTGAGGTACTTGTACTTTCCTTGAGTATTACATTTAATGCTAGTTTTTACTCCACTACATTTATTTGACAGCAATAGTTACTTTACATACAAAACATATGAAGAGCTACTAGAATATGACGCATTATTAAAGATTAAACTACCCAAAAAATAAAATTAGAACTGCAACAATTGTTTGGCATCATCGGGCAAAAGTTTCATAATAACCTTTCAGCATATTGTAATTCAAGAGCTCTGAGAGAAAACTAAACTTCTGCACCTCCTCATGGCTCTGTTTTTAGGCTTTAAAAAATCTCCAGCTGGTCGGCGGTGCTTGGTATTTCCTCAACTGATCTCAACATGGCTGCCGGGTCACAAACTTTCTCATTTTACAGCTAAACAGTACACTACAAGATGTTTCTGAAAACATTTGAGGTGAGAAATAGGCATTACAGTAACAGAATATTGATTCATATTGGATCAGTGCTGCCTAGTTTGACCAGAGTTCGCGAGTGATTGACAGCCGCTCAGACACAGCAGACTCCAGCGCGGCTCTGATTAGTTGTTTTCCTCCAGTCTATGAAATCTAGCAGATGCCGTTAGGAGTACCCGAGGACACCGGAGAACACAGGGGCACATGATTTTGATCAGATTACCTGTCTCATGCACTACTGTCAGAATATAGTGAGCGTTTTATAAAAATAAATTTCATATTTGCTTCAATCTTACCTACTTCATCTTTAAGTAACAGTAAACTGAATCATTTTGAGTTCTGAGTACAAATTATCTAATGATAAAACAAAAGCTAGATATTTATCTCTAGTGTTGACATGTATATTTACTGTGTATTAACTGTTCAATGCCTGGATAACCTGCTGCTGTAACACAAGAATTTCCCAAATTGGGATAAATAAAGTACATCTATCTATCTATCTATCTATCTATCAATCAATCTATCTAAAGGATCTGAATACTTACTTCGCCACTTGCTCAGGGACGCAAATCCACTCCCACACATTTACGTCACACGTGCGACGCCTGTGTGACTGTTTGAAGGTCAAGTGTGTGAATTTTCCTTTGCGTGTTTGATGGCGTAAATGCTGGCTCTTACCAGGGTGTGTTGCAGGAGTGTGTGAGTGTGAGGTAGCGGACCCCCAGCTGGTACATGGTGCGCAGGGTGCCCAGACTGCTGTCGAGCGAGTGACCCCCCTCCACCCCGATCAGACTGGCTGTCTTGTTCATGTTGAAGGCCTCCATGATGTCTGTGCAGCGCAGACATGAGAGATGATGGTTGATTCAGAGGTATGAACAGAGTAGAGGTGGCACATGTCTCTGGGATTACCAGCACTACTACTAAAAGTCTCACCTTGGCTACTGGTGGCAAACATGAAGACTTCTGGGTATTTCTGACACATCCTGTGAACCACATCGATCTGCTCCAGTGTTTGTCTGACAGCATCTTTGTACTGAGTCTCACAGGGAACATACGCCGACCAGAACTGAAAGAGGAACAAAATATAATGTATGAATTATCAGCACCGCTTTGTATCCAGGGAAAGTTTACAGAGCTGCTACGTTCCTTATTAGAACCACATCCTCTTTTAATT
This sequence comes from Sebastes umbrosus, assembly GCF_015220745.1. Classification (NCBI taxonomy): domain Eukaryota; kingdom Metazoa; phylum Chordata; class Actinopteri; order Perciformes; family Sebastidae; genus Sebastes; species Sebastes umbrosus. Next base: position 24,046,240 of record NC_051270.1, read on the forward strand.
GCTTGATTGATGATTGATTATGCATGCTTTGCTTATATAACCTGGAGTGTTAGACACAGTGTATCTTTTAAAAGAGCTCTCCTGGAAAACGGCTGCATGAAAATATGTAAAATGGAAATACACAGTTAATTATCAACAATTACACACAACACATTCAAATGAGGCCTGAGAGATATAGAAGAAATCATGGCCTTGGCTTATTTTAAACAATTTCATTCAACATAAAGAGTTTTTTTGAACGTGGTGCTTTCCAAATTAAGGTTTTCTTAAGTCCAGTTTGCATAATATGAAAGGGTAGTTTTGTCAAGGTCAAGGCCCCAAAATCCAGTCAGGTGATTTTTATAATAGTGTGGTAGCTGTTAAAAACTGGATGCCAAGACTGGCATTGAATTAATCTCTCTCTGTATTCTCAGCGAGGTCCATCTGATTATCATAATTTATAATGATGAGCGCATCAAAATAAAGACGAATGTTTAATCAGATGAATACATGTGTATCACAATTCTGGATGCGCTGATCTGACTTTTCTCACCATAACCTAACAACCTAACAACTGATCTGAATCAGTTCTATGTAAGATAGCATGAGACCAGGGATCGCTGTCGCCACTAGAAACTGAGCTGGGGGCTTAGTCTGGCCATAACTCGATTTACTTAATAAGGTCAGTTTTCGGGCTGATACCAATCCGCGGAGGAAGTATTCAAATGTTTTGGTTTTTATGGGCTTACAATTTATTCAACAGAGAAGTTTATTACATAAAATAATATTCAGAATTACTCCATGTCTTAATAGACTACAATAGACTACTTAAAAGACTACATTTAATGCATACATTTCTATTACTGCAGTGTACTCTTTTAAAAACTAATTATTATGAAATAGCTTTTATGCATTGATCTATTCTTAAGATTTTTATTCATCGTCTTTTATCTATGTTTCTATTTCTTGTCTGCATTAAACTTTCTAATTAGTAATTGCACAGTGTACTTTCTTTTTCTAAGTCTGTGAAGCACTTTGTAAACCTGCTTATATAAATAAAGTTTATTATTATTATCGATTTCACTGTCCATTCTATGCTCATTATCACTAACAGTGCATTTTCTCACTTTTTGATCAACCAATCACACCTTTTGAAAAGAATGTGTCATACCTGGCAACGGGGTCAACCCCACCTCCTCACTGAGGGAAAGGTTTCTGGCCCTTCCTTACTCAGAGTTGCTCTGACAAGTTTCCTAAATCCCTCCTAAACTGGGCTAAGCTAAGGGCTAAGTTAAGAGCTCTCAGAGTATTCTCAGAATGATGTGAATAAGACCCCTGATGTTTTGAGAGATAACCCTTACACCTCTCAGTAATAACACAAGATTGTAACTTCAATATTATCTTAAGAAAATGTGGGAAATGTGAAGCAGTTTTGAAGATAGGACGCGTCACCCAGCAGATAAAGTAGCACTTGACTTTGAATGGAGTTTCCTTTAATTTCCCAGTTCCCTGTACATTATGTTCTGTACGTACTTGCGCTCCCAGCCGTCCCTCCTTGATCTTAGGGATGTTGGTGTGTGTGTTTTCCAGCGTGTAAAGATCCACTTTGTTGAGCTCGTTGTTGAATTGCTTTCGAAACTGCCAAGGCAGGTCATTATGGCTGAAAGACCAGAAAGTAAAAAGGTCAAACCCTCACAGAAGCCTTTTTTCTCAAAACTCTCATCATAAACTGTGATTTGGCAGCAGGGAGGAAAACTGCATTTTTGCCCAGACCAGCGCTAGAAATTGCTTCCAGAAGTGAGCTTTTACTACAGAACATTAGGGCACATTTGGCAAACAGCACATCATTAGAACTGTCATGCAAAGCACAGTTTACTTTATACAAAAGACATTTCCACCTACCCGTCAATGAGTGGGGTCTCAGACATCAGCTCCAGAGCTCTGGTCATGTACGGATCCTCAGCCGCGGTGATGACACAAGAACTGATCCACAGCGCCAAATATGCAGTTGAGATAACCTTTGACAGCATTTCTTAAACTTTGACACAATGTTAAACACAATGCTCTTTTTTTCTTTGAGACCCTAAACTTTCTTCTCTGTAGCAATATATTACACTTCTTGATTTTTCTTTCAGCTCTGAGTAATCCTGATTTTACTAACTGCTGCTGGAATAAATTTCTCTTCAGGTTGCCCTTTGCTAATCTTTTAGTTTTTTGTTTGCATCTGTGCAGATTCTCTCAGATTCTCACTCCAGCTTTCTGTCCCAACTCTGCTCATCGCTCCTCCTCTGTCTTGAGTCTGTTTCTCATTACAGCGTCTGCAGTCATAAATAGTCACAGTGGCTTAATAATTCGTACAATCTCTACAGTTAAACAATGCGTGTTGGTTAATGTATAATGTAAATTCCCACTGCTTTGTTTACAACATATCCTTTTGACAAGAATATCTCAGTTTTACATATGTCATTTCATAACTACTCAGCAGAACCAGCACAGCAGTCTGGAGCACTTTAACCATCTTCATTGTGATTGTGAGTTTCACACAAAGTTACACTTTCATATGTAAAAGAGATTTATACTATAGATCCTCACATGAACTGAAACTCAATTAATAATATATATATAAATATATATACACAGTATATATATATACTGTATAACACCCACTGAACACTCACATCTAAATATTTCAGAGAAATTTATTATTTTTAATTATTTATTTGCATTTCGTAGTTGCTTTGGGCAACACCTATAATAACCATCTTTTGTTTTTCAAATGACCACACTTTATTTATGAGCCTCTACCAAACTACCAAACGATTGACAGTAAAAGTACACTTATCTCCATACATATTTCTCCATTCAAGTAAAATTAGAAATACCTGCTTGTGGTTGTATAACTCCGCCAACCTGTCAAGTTGCAGTTTAAATCCATGTCTGTCTAAAATGTCATCACTTCAACATTTAATCCTATTATATATTTGTGTAAAACTGTCATAATTAGCATATGAATTCTTGAGTTATGGCCAAAAAAATCATGTTTTGTGAGGTCACAGCGACCTTGACCTTTAGAACTCAGACAAAACTGAAGTTATTGTACTTGGCCCTGAGCGCCTCCGAAACAAATTATCTAATGATATAGTTACTCTAGATAGCATTGCCCTGGCCTCCAGCACCACCGTAAGGAATCTGGGAGTTATCTTTGATCAGGATATGTCCTTTAATTCCCACATAAAACAAACCTCAAGGACTGCCTTCTTTCATCTACGTAACATTGCGAAGATCAGGCACATCCTGTGTCAAAATGATGCAGAAAAATGTGTCCATGCATTTGTTACCTCTAGACTTGATTACTGCAACTCCTTATTATCAGGCTGCTCCAATAAGTCTCTTAAGACTCTCCAGTTGATCCAGAATGCTGCAGCACGTGTACTGACAAGAACTAGAAAAAGAGATCATATTACTCCTGTATTAGCTTCTCTACACTGGCTGCCTGTAAAATCCAGAATAGAATTTAAAATCGTCCTCCTCACCTACAAAGCGCTAAACGGTCAGGCCCCATCATATCTTAAAGAGCTCATAGTACCTTATTACCCCTCTAGAGCACTGCGCTCACAGAATGCAGCAGGGTTACTTGAGGTTCCTAGAGTCTCCAAAAGTAAAATGGGAGCCAGAGCCTTCAGCTATCAAGCTCCTCTTCTCTGGAAACAGCTCCCAGTTCCAGTCCGGGAGGCAGACACCGTCTCTACATTTAAGAGTAGGCTAAAGACTTTCCTCTTTGATAACGCTTATACTTAAGCTGCTATAGGCCTAGACTGCCGGGGGACTTCCTATGACACACTGAGCTCCTCTCTCCTTCTGTATATACTCATGTCCCATGTCCATGTTGTTACTAACTTCATTCCTTCCCGGGAGTCCTTGTGCCTCCTTGTCTCGCAGGTAACCGTGGAGCGGGGTCACACCTGGAGCGAGGTTATACCTGGAGCGGGGTCACATCTGGAGCGAGCGGGGTCCACCTGGAGCGAGGTTATACCTGGAGCGGGGTCACACCTGGAGCGAGGTGTTACCTGGAGCGGGGCCACACCTGGAGCGAGGTTATACCTGGAGCGGGGTCACACCTGGAGCGAGGTGTTACCTGGATCTGGATGTCTCCGGTATTGTGGCTGCATCTCATACAGCGTCCGGTGCCTGCTTGACACCAACTGCTACCATCATTAATTAACTACGTTTGTACGAGGGACTACCAATGCTAATGAGGGACTACCAACATTTAGTGACAAAGTGGCAGCCTGGAGAATAACACTTCCCGGTCACTGCCAAAAACATCAAGAACTCCCAGCAAGCATGCTGATGCTGCGGGAACCAACGCACGGGCATCGATCACAGGGACGTGTTGGAAATATATCATGATAAAACTGTTGTTGTGTAACAAACTTAATTATGTTGTGAGTTTAGCGAGTTTGGTGTTAAATACTAGGCTTAGACTGTCTACAGATAATTGACTAATGTAAGACGGGGCAAGAATGATCACCTGGATTATCTCGTGATGGAATGTTGAGTGGGCCTGTACAAAGAGCAGTTGCAAGGTCAAAAGGGCATTGGGGGTAAAACCGGAAGGGGGAAGGGACAGGATGTTCGTGCAGACCCAAGGTTGTAAAAGATGGAGTCAGACATAGGATGGAAAAGTATTGGTTCTGCTAAAAGCCTGACCCCTCCCCCAGGGTGAGCCTGCTGTGTATAAAGTTAAATGTATAGCAGAGATCGGGGTTCATTCTCTGCGAACTGACAACCGTGTTGCATGGTATCAGGGACACATTGATGAATCCAGAACTTCTGTAATAACTCTGTGCAACTTTGATGAGTATATCTTCGGAATAAATTGATACTGATTATGCTTTAAACTTACTTGTATTTGTTTATGATTTACTCTGAGCTTGCAGCTGCTTAGAAGATAAACCAACACGCATGAAGGTGACGACTCCCTGAGGGGAATTCCTTCAAATTGGTGACCCCGACGTGATCTTCAGAAAGAGTGACGCGAGCCAGAGACTGGACGACTCAGTGAGAGAGAGAATAAGGGATCCCTGACTACAAGGCAAAAGGTAAGCAGAACCTGTTAAATCAAATCTGCATATTGGCATAGGCTCTAAATTTAATCTCTCTTGCTGAGTAAGACACATCTCTGTTTATTTAAAAACATCAAGTTGCATAGTTAAAAGGATCTGGGATCCTAAAGGATCTGGGATCCGCTAATGATCTGGGATCTTAGTTAATAAGGATCTGGGATCCGCTAATGATCTGGGATCTTAGTTAAAAAGGATCTGGGATCCGCTAATGATCTGGGATCTTAGTTAAAAAGGATCTGGGATCCGTACTGTGGTGTTTGGAACACTAATAAACTGTATTGATAGTGTACATCAGAGGAAATTTAAAACTGCCTCAGATACCGGGCCAGCACCGCTGACGGGAGACCGTTAGTAGAAGCTTGTGTTGGTGGGATCTGTGGTGGGGGCATAACGACCCAATTACTCTGATATCACTACTGTTTGAAAACTAAAAGGAAGGAAGTTGCCCTTTTAGTAACGTCTGGGACGTTAGAAAAGCGTTTGGAACGCTGCGCTTGGAGCGCTAGAGTAGTGCGCTTGGAGCGCTAGTTTAGTAACGTCTGGGACGTTAGAGTTTAGTAAAAATAGCGCTTGGAGCGCCTGTATGAGTGTACATTAATAACTAGTATTCAGAGGAAAATTAAAACTGCCTCAGATACCGGGCCAGCACCGCTGACGGGAGACCGTTAGTAGAAGCTTGTGTTGGTGGGATCTGTGGTGGGGGCATAACGACCCATTTACTCTGAATCTAGTTACTGTCATAAACTGAATAAACCTGTGTGAAGTAGTACTGGACAGAATGGACGGAGAATTTGACAAAGATTGGGAGGAGAAAGGCGGTTGTAACAAAAGTGGGTTAACCTTCGGCCAACAGTGGGCGAAAGTAAGGACAAATGTGATATGCACCTTTGACCCAAGGAAAAGGGCAGAACGAACTAGGGATTTGGATGACTGGTTCAAAGGAATGATAGAAAAAGAGGAGTTTCCCAAAGAGGACTCTAAGGCAGCTGTTACCCTGGCAGTTCGAAAGACCATATCAAAGCAGCAAGACGATTTGGCTGAAAGTAGAAAACAATTGAAAAACAGCAACATGTTCACACGAGCAAAAGCAAAAAAATTAGTAGAACAAAAGGCCAAAGCTCTGGCCAAGGTTAATGGTGTGTATCTGGCCTCAGTGACTGAATTAGGCCATCAGTGGTCTTCAAAAAGGAAAAACAACAGCCTAAGACAGAGAGTACTCTGTACCCTAAACTAGGTGATTATCCTGACCCATTCCCCGATCCTCCCCCCATGCCACAACATCAAATGATAATGAGAGAAACACCAACTACACCTCCCCCATATGTTGACAAAGACTTCCCTCCCCCACTCCCTCCCCCAGAGACTGATGAACCCGACCCTCCAAAACCTATCGTGACTATCCAAATGCCTCTGTTCAAAGTAAACGGGGGCAGACTATGGTTAGAAGAAGATCCCCAAGATACAAGAAGTAGAGAAGATTTAGAAAGAAGGACCCGGCTCCTAGAAATAGGCCTGCTAGGGTTAAACAGAGTGGGAAATCAGCCTGGGGTTGTGGATCTAATGGGGGAGACAATCTCAGAACAGAACTTAACATCTCCCATATCACCACTGATGGTCGTCCCCCCAAGCAAATCCTCTGACCCTAAGGGTAGGCGGGTAGATGAAGAAGAAACTGAGCAGGGGAAAAGAAGAAGAAAGGAAGAGAAGGATGAAAAGAAACGTAACGAGAAGGAGGAGGATAGAATGTGGGAGGAAATAAGAAGAAGAAGGATAGCGGAAGAAAGAGAATTACAACAAGACTTAGAAGAAGCATGCGGGAAAGACGAGCATAGTGACGGTGGTGACTCATCTGACACTATGAGTCTGTGTATGAGGACAGGACCCCTGTATACGTCCAGCAGGGAGAGGGAGAGATCGATGAGGCAGGATGAAAGAGAGAGGTCAAGGAGGGAAGATGACAGAGAAAGGGAAGATGGTAAGGAACAGTTTCATTGGCAAAGGTCTGGGGAAAAACCACAACTGTATGAGAGAGGAAATAATGGTAATGACGAACCTGGTATACTGTCTGGACGATTTACTGCCCAATTAGACACCGATGGTGGGCCATTACATGGGTATGAATTGAGAAAAAGAGGACCAGATAATAAAGTAATGAAGAAATCCGCACAACATATGCTCCCAATAGTCCAGGGTACAGGTGGCCCTAGATATCAGCCATTTGGGGCTGGAGATAAAGGGGCTATTTTGGCTTTAATGCCCGAACTAACAGAAGGAGGAGGAGCATGGTTAAGAGCATTGGACGCGCAGACTCGGGGTGTGGAACTCTCTATGGGAGATGTGAGAGCACTTATGGGCGGGGGAGGAGTGTCAACATGGGTTCAAAGAGAATTAGAGGAAGAAGCAAACACCACTCGAGTGAATGATGACAGACCCTGGGCAAGCTATGCCACTCCTTTAGGGGACAGTATAAGGGCAAAATATCCCATACCTGCAGGAAAATTACATAGCTTGGTCTTCAAAATAAAGCCAGACGAATCCGGAAGACAATATCTAAATAGGTGTAGAAAAGAATGGGCAGATGCATCTGGACATAATCCAGATAAAGTAAATCACCAACACCCATTCAGGGCTGCAGTCCTAAAGTATGCACCCCACGGAGTGAAAGACGCTATGGATAATAATCCCGATATGCATGGGGCTGATGTGGGGAAATGGGAAACACACTTCCTACATCATTGGAGCAAACATGAGGATAAGAAAGATAGTGAGATGGGGGAAATGAGGGAAATAGTGGCACAATTAGCGAAACTACAGTTAGCATCAGCTAGGGACAGTGCTACAGAGGATAAGAAGAACAAAAAACAGAAACAAATGGTGCAAACACCTGCACCTATCCCACCTCCCGCACCTGCCCCACTTCCAGTTTCACCATATCCGCAATATTACACACCCCAGCAGTATGGCCCCCCACCACCTGCCCCGTTTCAATATGCACCTTATCAGAACAGACAGGGACAGAATAGAGGAAGAGGAAGGGGGGGAGGACGAGGAAGAGGAAGAGGATGACCCCATGGAGGAGGAGGTTGCTTCCTATGTGGAAGCCTGGATCATTGGGCAAGAGAATGTCCCAGCAACAACCAGCAGCAGAGTCAGGGTGGGCCACCCCCACCCCCACCCCCACAGGCTCCCAACCAGCAGTACGCACCAGTTCAGGCTTCCCTCTATCAACAGCCCCCTCCCTGGGGACTATAGGGAAGCCTAGAAAGCAGAAAAGAGCAGGGATTGGCCGAACCTTGCTTACAATTAACAGTGAACGGAAAAAGAAGATGGTTCATGGTGGATACCGGAGCCCGGTATTCAACCATGGCAGAACCACAGTGCCAACTATCCTCTCACTATGTGTCTGTTTTAGGGTTTTCCGGCCAGGAACAACAGTTACCTTTTACGGTACCCCTCACTGTTAAAAATGGAACTCAGAGTTTGATGCATTCTTTTTTATATGCACCAGAATGTCCTAGAGATCTTTTGGGAAGAGATGTGCTGGCTGCACTGGGAGCGTCAGTACATTGTTCCAAGGAAGGAATATCAGTGGAATTCCCGAATGGACAAATAGTACACTGTTCCGGGTCAGCAGGGAAAACACATCAAATGATGTTAAAAGAACTATCAGACCCACAGAACATAGAACCCATGGCTGAGATATATTGGGTTCTCTTGGATGACCCAAACCCTCTACTGGTCTTTTATCTACAGTGGCAACCATGGATTCGAGCCCTTCATCCCTATCTCCCCGTTCCTGATCCTCCCCACTGCACACTAAATTATGACAGGGAAAGTAACTTACAATATCAAGATGAGTTTCAACAGCAGTTAGCTGATAAAGAATGGTGTTTACAGGTGACAGACATTATAATAGGACCACAAGGGGTGGCCGCTGTAGTGTCTCTAACCCCAGAGCAAACGGAATGGTACCGTCTTTCAGATTATGCTGTTCCCCATATCTCATTAGCATTAGCTCCAAAACATCAAGCAAAAGACTTAGGAAATATGTGTAAAGAAGCAGGGCACCTCACCGGATGGGAGAAAAACCACATTAAAGGGAGTATGGGTGGCTGACCAGGGAAGACATTACAAAATATCATATTTTGGGACCGTAAGGGGAAGATGTGAGAATGTCTCGTTGCAGCGTCATCACGGATGTGAAATGACCGATGGGGAAGGAGCTACTTCCATGTTGGCTACTCTCCCTTCCTCTTTGTGGTCTACAGGACCATTCGATGTGGGGAGATGCAATATGGAACCAGTGACCTTTGAAATGAACTCATACTGTCCCATTTGGAAACCACAATACAAACATAAAGTAGAAGCAGCAAAAGGGATCTCTCCTACCATTAAGGGCCTAATAAAAGCAGGGGTGTTAAGAAAATCGTATTCACAGTGGAATACGCCCATCCTGCCGGTAATAAAGCCCTCTGGATCGTATCGAATGGCTCATGACCTTAGAGTCATAAACAAGGAGGTGTTGACTCAAGTCACACCAGTGCCCAACCCCCACTCTGCTCTCTCAATGCTCACTCCGGCTCACACCTTCTTTATGTGTATAGACCTGGCTAATGCTTTTTTCTGTCTACCATTAGCAGAACATTTACAGGATATTTTTTCATTTACCTATGAGGGACAAAGATTAACCTATAATGTCTTACCACAGGGGTTTATCCTCTCACCCTCTATTTTTAATGAAACATTGAGACAACACTTAAAAGGGTTGGAACTCCCAGAAGGATGTTTTATTGTACAGTATGTTGACGACTTGCTGGTGGCAGCACCCTCGGCCGAGGTGTGTCTATCCTTAACGCATGTGTTGTTGTTAAGACTACATAGTTGTGGCTATAAGGTCTCTAAAGAAAAACTCCAGTGTTGCAGAGCGCAGGTATCATTCTTGGGAAGAATGATTACAGCTAAAGGCACTGCCATGTCACCTGCACACAGAGAGTCGATTTTGCATCACCCAAAACCACGAACGGTGAAGGAAATGTTATCATTTCTAGGTCTAACTGGTTATTCCAGACAGTACATTCCTAACTATGCAGGAGATACACAGTTGCTAAGACAGATGGTAACTATGGCAGGTAGGAGGAATCTTACTGCAGAACTGGAATGGTCGCAAGAAGGGGAGGAGGGGTTCATCAGACTGAAACAAGAGATGGCTGAGGCGGCTGCTTTAGCCCTCCCTGATTACTCCCAGCCCTTTCATCTTGACGTTTCGGAACAGCTCTCCACAGCACATGGTGTTCTATTTCAGAAGCAAAGAGGGGACAGGAAAGTACTCTATTACTGCAGTATTTTACTGGACACACCAGAGCAGAGAGCTAGTCCCTGTGTAAGATATGCAGCTGCACTGGCTAAAATAGTGGAGAAAGTGGGTCATATCGTCATGCACCACCCACTCCAAATTCTCACTTCCCATAGTACTGTAGCCTACGTTACATCAGCGTGTTTCACTCTCACTCCATTGCGACAAACCAAGATCTTACAGATATTATCAAAACCACATGTTTCCTTTGTACACGAAGGCTGTAACATGGCAGACAATATGGTTGAAGGGGGGGGAGAAAAACATTTATGTGCTGAAAAATCCGAACCTTTTGTGAAATTGAGACCAGGACTCGACGCTTTACCGCTAACCAATCCTGATCTTAGCCTTTTCACTGACGGCTGCTGTTTCAGGCACCCTACAGAGGGACTTAAAGCTGGATATGCTGTTGTATCCTGTACTGACGACGGTGCAAATCCTGTAACCATGTCATCTGCCCCATTTGAGGGCAAACAATCAGCTCAAGCTGCTGAGCTAACTGCCATGATATGTGCTCTTAGATTGGCCGAGGGTAAAACTGTCAATATTTTTACAGATTCAGCTTATGTATGTAACGCAATACACAGGGATATGTCAGGTTGGGTCCAGGCAGGATTCAAAACAAGCGGAAATAAATCTATGGCTCATGAAGGACTCATGAAAGACTTATTGGCTGCTGTCCACCTTCCGGAGAAGGTGGCTGTGGTAAAGGTAAAAGGACACTCACAGGGTAGTGATCCAGAGAGCATTGGGAATAACACTGCCGATGAAGCAGCAAAGGCTGCTGCAGGGTATGTCGCTGAATGCATAATGTTATTAGCTGAAAACATAGGAAGTTTTATAGATGATGTACAAAAAGCTCAGGAGGACGCTCCCGAGCATGAGAAAAAATCCTGGGAAGACGCAGGTGCCTCTGATTGTTTCACTGGCTTATGGCAGAAGAATGGGAAAACTGTCATGCCCGAGGGATGGATCCCGTCAATGTTGAAACAGACTCATGGTTTATGCCACGCAGGAGTAGCAATAATGATGTTCGCATTGGATGCATGGTGGTTCCCTCAAAAGAGGAAAGTTGTGGTGGATTTTGTACAACAGTGTGCTGTTTGTCAGGCGTGTAACATAAGACCCACGGACAAGCCTCCAGTGGGCACATATCCGAAACCACAGGGTCCGGGGGAACAAGTGATTATGGATTTCACTGACATGGGTGTCCGGGCTGGGGGGAAAAGGTTTCTCTTGGTAATTGTAGATGCCTTTTCCAGGTGGATTGAGGCCTATCCCACTGGAAAAGAGGACGCGAAATCAGTCATAAAATGCCTGGTTAACGATTATATACCAAAACATGGTTTTCCAAAACTAATCAGATCCGATAATGGTTCTCATTTCAAAAACAAAGACCTAAGGACGGTGGAAACGGTCTTAGGTCTTCAACATAAGTTTGGCTCAGTGTACCACCCAGAATCGCAAGGCAAAGTTGAACGGGCTAATCGGACTATAAAGGGTAAACTATTGAAAGTCTGTAAAACCACGGGGATGTCCTGGCCAGATGCTTTGCCTATTGTGCTCCTGGCCATCAGATCCTCTGTAAACACCTCTACAGGTTTGACTCCCTTTGAACTAACCTGTGGCAGACCATTTCCCGGTCCTTCGCATCCTTTTTGTGTACTTCCTGCTGTTGGTTACCGCCCGTATTATCAGTCGGTTAATGCTATTGTATCAGCTTTTTCTTGTCCAGGTGCCCCCCATCCTGATCCTCCCGTGTTGAAAACCACCCCAGCGGGTCCACCGGAACACCTTTGGTTGAAGGTGTTAAAGAGGAAGTGGTCGGAGCCACGGTGGACGGGTCCACACCAAGTGACCGCACGAACAACAACAGCAGTCCAACTCAAAGGGAAAGGTGGCGTATGGTGGCACTTAACCCAGTGCAGCTCAACAAAAAATCCACCGCCAAAGGCAGATCTGATCAGCGGAGGAGTGGACGAGCCAACTACACCACCAGATGAACCGGACAAAGGATCAGCACCAGGGGTAGATGCAAGCATCTCTGCAGGGACACCAGAACCGGACAAAGGATCAGCACCAGGGGTAGATGCAAGCATCTCTGCAGGGACACCAGAGAAGAACACAGAAGAAGACACGTGAACAGTAAAAGCGTGACTATAAAACTCTCTTTTCCGATTTTAAATCTCGATGTCGCCAGACGGGCAAGTCGACTGTATTTTCTTTTTCTATTTTGGTAATAACGTTGGTGATGATTCATCTTATGTTATACATTCTATATCTGTATGCTTAAAAAGAGCTGTATGAGACACAAATCTGGGAAAGAAGGTTTCAAGGTCTTGCCGGTTTTACAGTTAAAACACGGCTTACAAGTAAAGAAAAGGTGACTCAATAGAAGATTTATATGCTTTATGTTATTTTACTTCTTGCCTTATACATTGCTTTAACGATATTTTACTTTTTGTGCATGCATCCAGAGGACGAGGTGGTAGATGATAACTCTGTGTAAAAACTGTAACACTGTATATAGTATAATAATGATGAATGCCTCATGAGAATATATTTCTAGGACAGAAGTGAACTTGGACAAGTTCAAAAGAGGAATTGTTGGAAATATATCATGATAAAACTGTTGTTGTGTAACAAACTTAATTATGTTGTGAGTTTAGCGAGTTTGGTGTTAAATACTAGGCTTAGACTGTCTACAGATAATTGACTAATGTAAGACGGGGCAAGAATGATCACCTGGATTATCTCGTGATGGAATGTTGAGTGGGCCTGTACAAAGAGCAGTTGCAAGGTCAAAAGGGCATTGGGGGTAAAACCGGAAGGGGGAAGGGACAGGATGTTCGTGCAGACCCAAGGTTGTAAAAGATGGAGTCAGACATAGGATGGAAAAGTATTGGTTCTGCTAAAAGCCTGACCCCTCCCCCAGGGTGAGCCTGCTGTGTATAAAGTTAAATGTATAGCAGAGATCGGGGTTCATTCTCTGCGAACTGACAACCGTGTTGCATGGTATCAGGGACACATTGATGAATCCAGAACTTCTGTAATAACTCTGTGCAACTTTGATGAGTATATCTTCGGAATAAATTGATACTGATTATGCTTTAAACTTACTTGTATTTGTTTATGATTTACTCTGAGCTTGCAGCTGCTTAGAAGATAAACCAACACGCATGAAGGTGACGACTCCCTGAGGGGAATTCCTTCAGACGTCCCACACCAACATACATGGACGTACTGAGGAGAGATGCTGGACAGTGCTGGCGAGCTAGCCAGATGTATGGTGGACTGAGACAGCTGGAAGCTCCGCTTGAAAGCCCGTCTGAGGACGACCCAATGATATCAATTCCGATAGTTGTATTATCACTCTTTTACATCCACTGCTATTGGTTTTGTGTTATCAGTCCTACTTGTATTAGTTATTACAGCTGCTAGGCTATTATTGTGGCTGCTTGGCTGAATTGAACCTTTGACCTCCAAAACAAATCAATTCATCTTAGAGTCCAAGTAGACATCTGTGCCAAATTTTAAGAAAATCCCTCAAGGCATTCCTGAGATATATTGTTCATGAAAATGGGAAGGACATGAGGTCACAGTGACCTTGACCTTTGACCACCAAAATCGAATCAGTTCATCCTTGAGTCCGAGTGCATGTTTGAATTTGAATAAATTCCCTCAAGGTTTTCTTGAGATATCAAGTTCACGAGAATGGACTATACATACGGATGTACAGATGTACGAATGTACGGACGGAGGGACAGACAACTGAAAAACATAATAACACACAAAAATGTGCTCTACCAAACAGTAAAGAAGAAGACCATTTAAGGGTTAAAACATATCTTGCATGTCCTTTAAGCGTTACTGACGGGAAGACTGAGGCAACGACGTTAACCCCCGTCCCAGTCACACCAGTCACATGTCTTCGCCCATAAAACACTGTTCTCATTCTACAGCTGCATCCTGAAAAATAATGGTCACGGTGAAATGATGTAATTCTTTATGTCATGTATTAAATGTCTTCCAGACCAAAGTTAAAGTTGGTTAAAGGTTGATTATTCCGACACAGAGAAGAAATCATAACTGGTCTAATTATACACATTCCTGTGCAGACCATTTCTATAAACAGAGTTATCATGATTTAAAACCAGTAGACTACATTACAAGAAATTCAAGCATTGTCCCAGTGTTCGAATTTTCTGTTCCGCTTGATTGCAAGGTTCAAATTCAGAATCAGAATCAGTTTTATTTGCTAAGTACATATATACAAGGAATTTGATTCTGGTTTTGCATCTCTCTATATGTACTTACAATTTACAACGCAAAAACTTACAAATTGTACATAATACCATTGATCATGTGGCTTATCGCTCTAAAAAGGTCCTGTTCCCCAAATTAAATGCAGGAAGAACTGTGCCGTTGGCTGGAGGGTTGAGTCAGATCTTCAGGGGAATTCAGGTCAGTCAATCTTTCAAGCTTTCTGTCTTCCCTCTGTTCTAGCTAATGCTAATGCTTCTAACTAATGAAACCAAAAAACAAGCCGATAACAAAAAGAAAATCTTGAAACCACCCGTGTTTATCACGACAAAGACAGATCGACTACAGACAGATCACTTTGTACGAGCAAAACAAAAGTCCATATTTAGTCTTATTTTACTGCATGTTGTATTTTGTCTGTAGCTGTTCCATCAGTGTTAACAACTGCAGGATGTTAAAGTTCACTGGTGTTTAAAAGGCTTGTGGGAACATTTTCAAAGTAAAGAAACCACAGAAATGAGAAGATACTGATGTTTTGTTTGGCTCATACGAAGTGACGCCTTGTTGTGCGTAATTTGTCGTAAGTTTGCTTCCTGTTATACTGACGTAAAATAAACCTTTTTTTAGTTACAACTCATGTATGGTCCTCCTTTGTTTTTCCAAGCTTGAGTGTGACACTGCATGCTGTGATCCTTTTGTTTTATTGATTATCCTCAAAATGATGCTTGAGGCAGCGGAATGTACAATGCACAGACCTGCAAACACTACTTACTACAAACTGAAGAGTATCAAGAGAATACAGAACAAAATATTCCCTGGTTGTGTGCGTCTGTTGTTGGATTTATTATGTACAAAAGTGAACCTAACTGTTGGATTTGTTATGAATAGAGGGATTGTGAGGAAGGAAAGGCAGGTGGTGTTTTTCTTTTGCAAGGTCAAGAAGAGGAAGGAGTCAGAAGGAGATAACGAAGAAGACTTGCAGCAGAAACATCACGTGCCATAAGCTCATGAATATTAATATTGTGTAAACCATGAATAGGCTGGATCAGGGATAGCTCGGGGTTCAGACTTCGCGAACTGACCCATGCACTGTATGTTGTCAGGGACACGTAGGTTGGATCCAGATATCTGTAAACTCTTTTATTTTACTTATGCAACATTGATTGTTCGGAATAAATTGTATTATTATGCTTTAACCCGTCTGTTTGGAAATTCTCTTTGTCACACAAGATTAACCAGCACGTAACTGGGCCTTGACCTCTCGGAGGTAGAAGGCCAGTTCCTTCAATTGGTGACCCCGACGTGATCTTCGGCATTGAGAAGCGTGTCCAAAGGACGGACAGACCGGCGAGAGAGAGAAAGGGATCCCTGAAATCTTAAAGGTGAGCAGAACCTGTTTTATCGAACTCTGCATATTGGCTTACTCTAAATTATCTCTCTTGTTGTGCTGAATCTCCTTTGTAATGATAAATGTTGCAGAAGTAAAGACTTCCTTTTTAAATTTAGGGGAGAAAGCTGCCCTTTTGGTAAAGACTAAGAGGAGGAAAGCTGCCCTTTTTAAATTTAGGGGAGAAAGCTGCCCTTTTGGTAAAGACTAAGAGGAGGAAAGCTGCCCTTTTTAAATTTAGGGGAGAAAGCTGCCCTTTTGGTAAAGACTAAGAGGAGGAAAGCTGCCCTTTTTAAATTTAGGGGAGAAAGCTGCCCTTTTGGTAAAGACTAAGAGGAGGAAAGCTGCCCTTTTTAAATTTAGGGGAGAAAGCTGCTCTTTTGGTAAAGACTAAGAGGAGGAAAGCTGCCCTTTTTAAATTTAGGGGAGCAAGCTGCCCTTTTGGTAAAGACTAAGAGGAGGAAAGCTGCCCTTTTAGTAATAAAAACTGTATGAGTGTACATTAATAACTAGTATTCAGAGGAAAATTAAAACTTACTGTTGATACTGGGCCAACATCGCTGGAACATCAAAGTGTCCAGTAGAAGCTTATGTTGGTAGGATCACAGCGAGGGGCATAGCGACCCATTTACTCTGAATCTAGTTACTGTCATAAACTGAATAAACCTGTGTGAAATAGTACTGGACAGAATGGACGGAGAATTTGACAAAGACTGAGGAACGGGGTGGCTGTGGGCCTCCCCGTTTATCATTTGGACAGCAATGGGTTAAAGTCAGGACCAATGTAATCTGTACATTTGATCCCAAGACTAGAAAGAAAGAGACTCAAGACCTAGATGAGTGGTATAACATGACAGTGAAGGAAGGGCATTTTCCAGCCACGGGAAGTGAAGCCAAATTCATGCCAGTGATGAGAGCATTAATACAGGTGGTTCATAGAAAGCTGCTGAAAGCAAGACAAGACAAAGACAAGGGACATATGATTGTAAGGAGGAAATTGAGGAAGAAAGAAGACGAGTTGGCAAGTAAATTGGTAAAATATAATGTGATACAGATGGCTGCACTATCAGCCTTAGGCAGCCAGACGAAAGCCACCCACGCAAAAACCGCTGAAGCAAAACCACTAGTGAAACCCTCACCCAGTCCTAGCGCACCCCCACCACCAAACCCACATACTAGCCAGCCGCCACATTACATGTCCCTCCATCAGCAGTACCCACCTGGCCCACATCACAACCCCCCTCCTTATCCTCCTCCTACCCCTAGTCCGGTACCAACCCCACAGGACAGTGATTATACAAACGAAGTTATGGCACCATTGTTTCAAGTGTTAGGTGGTACTTTGGAACTTTAACCCCTACGCTACCTCCTTCGGTAATGCTATTAGACAAAAGTATCCCATACCAGCGGGTAAGCTCCACAGCTTGGTGTTTAAGATTAAGAACGGGGAGAGTGGACGCACGTTCATAGAAAGAGCAAAGACAGAGTGGGCGGGGGCTACGGGGGTGAACCCAGATAAAGAATCACAGCAGTCTCTGTTCAGAATAGCTCTGTTAAAACATGCTCCGGAAGGAGTTAAGAGAAAGATGCAAGAGAATCCAGATATGGCAGGGGCAAAATCATCAAGATGGGAAACACATTTCCGCCATCATCAGGATGCAGAAACCAAGGAGGAGGAAGAGGAAAATGAGTCATTAAAAGAGATGGTAGCTCAGTTGACTAAATTACAGTTGGCAGATGCACGGACTCGTGCGACAGATAAGAAAAAGGGAGGGAAAGAAAAAGATACCCAGATGGCTCAAATTGTAACACCAGCTCCAGCCCCGCCACAGAATCCTTATCCACTGCAGGGCCAGTCACAGGCTATGTATCAACCCCAGTATCATGTTCCTTACCAAGCTGCCCCATATCAGCAGCCCCCTTATCATGAAGGCCGGAATAGAGGCAGAGGGAGAGGAGGAGGCAGGGGGAGGGGGTATGCCCAACCAAGAGGAGGCAGTTGTTACATCTGCGAAAGCCCGGATCACTGGGCACGTGACTGTCCTCAGAAACAACAACAGCAGATGAGAGGGCCTCCACAGCAGTCATATCAGCCAACAATACAGACTCCACCAAACCAACAGCTAGCTCCAATGCAGGCATACAGCGGGTACTCTGCGCAGGGACCTCCACCTGGTCCATATACACCAGGAATGTTCCCATAGGGGTGCCCGACGGAGATGGAGGGGTAGGGGCTGGCAGAGCCCTGTCTCCAGTTGACAGTGAACGGAAAGCGAAGATGGTTCATGGTGGATACGGGAGCACGTTACTCCACCTTAGCTGAACCTATGTGTTCCCTTTCCTCTCACTATGTTTCCGTTTTGGGATTTTCCGGCACTGAACAAAGACTGCCTTTTACTGTTCCCCTTCCTGTCCGGCTTGGGAGACAGGTGATGGAGCACCCCTTTTTGTATGCACCTGATTGTCCACGTGATCTCCTGGGAAGAGATGTTTTGGCAGCACTGGGGGCTTCTGTACATTGTTCACCAGAAGCTGTGATAGTGAGTTTCCCCGGAGGAGAAGAAATGGTGTGCTCCTCGCCCTCCAGTGCTGATCGCATGTGCATGTTGAGTCCTGATACCTCACCTGATGCCCCACCACCCTGTGCGGACATATATTGGGCCCTGCTAGCCGACAGAAACCCTCTGATTGACTTTTACAACATGTGGCAACCATGGATTAGGGCTCTACACCCTTACCTCCCTGTTCCCGATCCTCCCCACTGCACTCTGAATTATGACAGAAATAATGATCTTACGTATCAAGATGAGTTCCAACAGAACCTGTTAGATACAACCTGGGGGATAGGGGTAAGAGATGTTTATATAGCACCAGCAGGAGTAGCAGCCGCAGTAAAAACTAACCCCAGCACAAGAACAATGGTATCGCATGTCAGAAGAAGCTGTTCCCCATGTGTCCCTAGCCATAGCTCCAAAACATCAGGCAGCAGAACTTACGGCTGTAGTTTGTGCTCTGCGGTTAGCGGAAGGGAAGGCAGTGAATATTTTCACAGACTCTGCGTATGTGTGCAATGCAATTCACAGAGATATGTCTGGCTGGGTGCAAGCGGGTTTTAAGACTAGTCAGAATAAACCTATGGCTCATGAGGAGTTGATGAAAGAGTTGTTGGAAGCAATCCAGTTACCACAGAGGGTAGCTGTGATCAAAGTGAAAGGACACAGTCAGGGCACTGACTTAGAGAGTATAGGAAACGAAGCAGCGGATGCAGCTGCTAAAAAGGCGGCAGGGTATTTACCTACTATGATGGTCATGACCACAGCAGATCTCGGTTCTGAGATAACTGATTTCTCCATTATACAAGCTCAGGAATCTGCCACAGCAGTAGAACGAACCATCTGGGAAGATAAGGGAGCTATAGAACAGTTTGATGGTATATGGTATAACGGAGATCAAATAGTTATGCCCCCCTGTTGGATGTCCTCAATACTGACTCAGACTCATGGACTTGACCATAAAAGCCACAAACAGATGTTACGAGATCTCCGCCACTGGTGGATTCCCCGGAAACATGCTACTATAACTGACTTCTTGACTAAGTGTGACGTATGTAGTACATGTAACATCAGACCGACCATCACTCCTAGGGCAGGAAAATATCCTTCTCCCACTGTCCCGGGACAGGAAATCTTTATGGATTTCACAGATATGGGAGTAAGGGCTGGGGGGAAAAGATTCCTCCTAGTAATTGTGGACGCATTTTCACGTTGGGTTGAGGCCTACCCTACGGGAAAAGAGGACGCAAAATCAGTCATTAAATGTCTGGTGAATGAGTACATTCCGAAACATGGGTTTCCTAAATTGATCAGGTCAGATAATGGTTCACATTTCAAAAATAAAGACCTGCAATCTGTTGAAAAGGCTCTGGGACTACAACACAAATTTGGCACTGTGTACCACCCAGAATCGCAAGGAAAAGTTGAACGTGCTAATCAGACCATTAAGTTAAAACTGCTAAAAATCGTTCGCACGACTGGGCTCCCTTGGACTGAAGCCCTGCCCATTGCACTGATAGGCATCAGAGCCTCGGTCAATCGGTCAACAGGACTCACACCATTTGAGCTTACGTGTGGCCGACCTTTCCCAGGGCCGTCCCAAAACCCCTCTCCCCTTCCTGACCTCGGTTACAGACCATACTATTTGAAGGCTAATGCTCTTGTGTCAGCTCTCTCCTATACAGGTGACAAACCTGTCACCCCTGTCACAGAGGACGTTCCAGGACCTGACCCCGGACCCCCGGAACACCTTTGGTTGAAGGTGTTAAAGAGGAAGTGGTCGGAGCCACGTTGGACAGGCCCACACAAGGTTCTGGCCAGAACTGCAACAGCTGTGCAGCTCGCAGGAAAAGGACTCAACTGGTGGCACCTAACACAGTGCTCCAGCAGCAGGACAGGACCTGAAGCAGAGGAGGCAGCCCCACAAGGAGCCCAGGCTACGTGAAAAGAGGGTCACGTATAATTTTTTATTTTTCATATACTGTATAATATATAGCTCACATAAGATACACATAAGGGAAAGAAGGTTACAAGGTCTTGCCTGTATTTACAGTTAAATCAGGCTAACATGGTTGTTTAGGTGGACTCATCTAGGTGGTTTTGAAAAACATTATATATCACATTGTATTAAAAATTGTTGCTTAGAATAAATGATAAAAAAAATAGATAAAAATAGATAAAAAAGAGAAACCAGGGGTGGGGAGAATCCACCAGAGAGAAATTTCACTTCCTTTCCCAAACCAGTATAAAATAGGATCACCCAGATAAAAGTTTTTCAGTTGCGCGCAGGAAAACAAACTAGAAGCATCATGCAGTACGGCAAACTACTAGTAGCGTTTGCTGTAGCATTTGTGTTTACCTCTCTTGTCCTCGTTCTTCTGTACAAACTTTCTTAATGTGATTTGTCGTGTATTTTAAATATTTTCAGCTATAATGTTTTAATATTATATATATCATATATGTTTAATGTTTTCATTTCATATTACTATCTTAATGCAATTCATGTATTTTCGTGTTTTCAGTTACCATTTTAGTGATTCATGATAAAAGGAGGGAATGTGAGAGAAAATACCATGACCCTTGTGTAGAGTTTGTGTACTCAGATAAATCTGAATAACCTGGGAAAGCACAGACTGTACTAGTTTAGATACATTACTTATCATCCTCGCCTCTGCACTCTGCTAAAACTGGCTAATCACAAGTAACTCTTTAACAATAGACAATGCTTTCACTCAGAAGCAGGGTGGAAGGTGTGGGCTACAAGGGGGGGAAGGCTAAACCAAGATTATAAAGAATGATGTAGTGAGGTAGCTTCCCTAATGAATATAAACTAGCTGACCAAATAGCTGCAGGCTTTGAAAACATACCTATAATAAGTGCTCTGATCCCTATCACTCCTAACAAAAATGTTGACCGCATTAACTACATCCACTATAATGTTCTCCGTTTGACTAATCTAACCCGTGATGCAATTGCCGGACTAGCTGAACAAATGGCTCCTACGTCACTGATGGTGATCCAAAATAGAATGGCATTAGATATGCTGCTGGCAGAGAAAGGCGGTGTATGCTCAATGTTCCAAGACTCATGTTGTATTTTCATCCCTAATAATACAGCGCCGGACGGGACTGTAACTAAGGCGCTAGAGGGGCTCCGGACGCTGTCTGAATCCATGCACGATGACTCAGGTATCAACAGCCCCATTAATGACTGGTTAGACCGTACCTTTGGGAAATGGAAGTCCATGGTGGTATCTCTATTCTCCTCAATCCTTGCTGTGTGTACATGCTTAGTACTATGCGGTTGTTGTTGTATTCCATGCATTCGCCACCTCACTGAGCGTGTGATCATTTCTGCTGTGCAACGAAAGCATCCGGATGCACCTCCTTCTTATCAGATGGCCATGTTCCAAGCGGAGAGACAGGGTCTCCTGGAAATGGTGGGGGATAGTGAAGATGTTGATCCTGAAGAGGTTGTGTGATGATGCTTATAATTAAAACATCTGTACGTAACATTATCTCTGCTTATAATAAATATATCTGTATGTAACATTACCTGTAGGTGAACTTAGTTAAGTTCAAAAGAGGGTCTGTTGGATTTATTATGTACAAAAGTGAACCTAACTGTTGGATTTGTTATGAATAGAGGGATTGTGAGGAAGGAAAGGCAGGTGGTGTTTTTCTTTTGCAAGGTCAAGAAGAGGAAGGAGTCAGAAGGAGATAACGAAGAAGACTTGCAGCAGAAACATCACGTGCCATAAGCTCATGAATATTAATATTGTGTAAACCATGAATAGGCTGGATCAGGGATAGCTCGGGGTTCAGACTTCGCGAACTGACCCATGCACTGTATGTTGTCAGGGACACGTAGGTTGGATCCAGATATCTGTAAACTCTTTTATTTTACTTATGCAACATTGATTGTTCGGAATAAATTGTATTATTATGCTTTAACCCGTCTGTTTGGAAATTCTCTTTGTCACACAAGATTAACCAGCACGTAACTGGGCCTTGACCTCTCGGAGGTAGAAGGCCAGTTCCTTCACTGTAGCTGAGTACGTTCAAATATAAACGAACAGACCCACATAGCTTGAGATAAAATCCTGATGTGGTATGACATCAACCTCTCCCCCTCAGAATCCTCCTAGCAACAGACACAACTTTTCATTTTGAATAAAATACCTACTGTACATTCATCTAAACTATAAACTCATATGAGTCCAGGGTGACTGAAAGCTGATAAAAACAACTAATTAGCAGCACCCAGCACCCACTTAATTTTCTTTTCTTTTTTTAAACCTTATCTTATATACCTATATATATTATATACTGTATATATATATATATATAATATTGGGGAAGTGTGTCTAAAATGATATGACAGGACATTGGGAAAATTTCCATTTGACAGAACGGTGTAGCCATAACATATGGTGTATATATCATTCAGTGTTATCATACTGTATAGTCAAATATCAATGAAGAGCTGTAACAAGTTGATTCACCATAAACATGAGATACTGTCAGAGTGTTTTTTCTTGAATTAAAAGGTGCGATGTGTAACATGTAGCCACATGCTCCAAACAAAGAGGTCATCATTTCACCTCTACTACTGGGTCCATACAATCTAAATGTATCAGTTATAAAAAAAAAAAAGAAGCCAACTATTAACTAACAGCAGGGCAAGAATGAACAAAATTCGACCAAACTGAGAGCTGGTAAAAATAACACGGCTATCTTATAATCTTCACGTGTGGCGTCGGCCTATAGTTTACGTTAGCCATCTGTGTGTTTGTGCCACTAACCGGGAGCTGTACAGTCCGTGTACGCTTTGATAGTTTGTTTATTGGGTTAAATCCAAAGTGGCAAAAACGACAAAATGAGCCGCACCTTCATCTCGTCCTCCCCGTGGCCAGGAGATCATCCTGCCGGAAGGAGAGTGGTTGGCACTCAGCAGGAACAAGTGATAAAACAAGCCAGTACGGGCCGGGACTAGTCGTGCTCATTTCAATAGATATTGCTGCAACACAATACATAGACGTCTTTGACGTAACGTCAACACTGTAACCTCCTCAAATTCTTTTGATCGTTTTTTGAATGTTTTAAACTAAAATTCTGTCCATATCTTTCACCTTTAAGGTCAAATGTGAGGGTAAACTCAGGGTTTATGCTGTTAAAAATATGTGGATGACTATTGGCAAACCATTGCCTAAACAAAGAAACGGCTGGGAACTGGATCCCAGACAGGATCCCAGCCAGCTGTGATTATACATGGCTGGGGCCAACTGTCATCTTTGACAAATTTTGCAAGAAACACCCTCTTGAGGAATACATTTTGCAGTTCCTCTTTTAAACTCATGCAACTCCTCTTTGGTCATCACTCGGTCTCTCTCACAGGACGGGTGCACACAGAGACAGAGTAGAGACAGAGAAGCACAGGCAGAGCCACAGAAAGGTAAACATAAAAGGAAAACTAGTCAAGAGACAGCTAAAAAGGAGACGTAGACACGCAAATAACGCACCTACATCAAGGTTGGATATGGCCAGGTTGGATGTCACAGAGAGGTTTCATGGTATTTCGTTTCCCGGACACCTGCACACCCAGGACTCCTTACAACTTGCTCTCAAATTTCCGTTTCGGGACACGGATATCATCATCGTCTCCTATCCAAAGTCAGGTAAGAAGAGATGACTAACTGATCAGGATACATGGCACGTGCAGTGTTTTCATGTGGCATGCAACTAACCACATCTGCATTTGAGTAACTCGGAAACAATTTTGAAATCCATTGAAGTGCGTAATACTTTAACCACAGTTTACATAACGCAGTTTTTAAAGCATCTTTTTGCTGTTTTCATAAATATGTTTAATGAAAGTCAAATCACAGATGCTCCTTTCTTTTCTCTCAACAGGCACCACATGGATGCAGGAAATTGTGACTCTCATATCCAGCAAAGGGGACCCACACGTGTCCCAAACTGTCCCAAATTGGACTCGGGCTCCCTGGCTGGAGCACCATTTTTTCACTGCGATACTGGAGGCCTCATCCACCACACCTCGAGTCATCACCACACACCTGCCTCATCACCTGTTGGGCCCCGCCCTCCAGGGCTCCAAAGCAAAGGTCAAATTTACATGTTTATTTGACCGTTTGCCCACAAAGTATAGAGATAGGCCGATAAACTGGCCAGGCCAGTAAGTATTTATTGCAGACATATCGGTATCAGTGTATATGCCGGCCGATAAGTGTCGAGAAATTGTAGGTTTGAGATCATTTACAGTGTCTCTAGTTTCGAGAGAGCACCAGAGGGCACTGACATGTTGATTTGATGTACTGTAAAATGTCCCACAAAGTATTTATCTTGGTTAAAATTATTTAAAAATATCTAATAATCTGTATTAAGATTTATTGTTTGTTATGAAAAAAAAAAAGATATATCGTTATTAGGGCTGGGACGATACACCTATCTCCAGATTCGATACTATCACGATACTTGGGTGCCAATTCGATATATATTGTGATTTTTAAGTATTGCGATTCTACAAGTATTGCGAATCAAAATTATGATTTATTGCAATTTGTTAACTTTTTAAGACTAGATCATGAGAAAAAGTTGAATCATACACTTCTAAGGACTTTTACTTTGGAAAATATCTAAATTAATACAGTAAAAGATTTTCAGCATGTATGTAGTCAGAGATGTCCTGAAGTCAGGCATTATTTTCCAGCAACCTTAAAATCAAAGAATAAAGACATTTCTTATTTATAAGGGACATGTAATGTTTTATACTTCAGGTGAATATTTCTGGTGACTATAATACAATCTTATTTCCATATACTGTATGTATTTTGTATACAGTTCCCTTTGTTAACATCTAATTTTGAAAACCAGACGTCGTCACACGTGTATACTTCTGCTAACTTTGCAAGTCCGTCGCTAGCTCTCACCGTTAGCTCCGTTCTCGTTATACATCCATGGTCAGCTCCGTTTGAATGCATTTAACATAAATGTCAGTATATGGGTGCTCTACAGTTGTAGCGTGATGTGTGAAACCCAAAGTGTTTCCATACTTTACTGTGTGTGTAGTGTTTACCACGTTGGATTTAACATGTGAGGGTGCAGGTCGTATCCACGCAGACCCTCTGCCGTTTCGGCTCGTTGTGGCCGGCTGCAGTTTTCTTTTGTTGACGGCTACGGAACGGATATGGTGTCACGTTACTCAGACGACAACAATAAAAGCGGTAACTTCCCTTTACCTCCATATAGACTCAAATTAAATAAATATATCGATTCTAGCCTTGATAAAATTGATTTCAAAATCGTTTAAAAAAAAACAATCGTGATACATAAGTGAATTATTTCTTTTTTCCACCCCTAATAGTTATCAGATCTCTTAGAAATTGGTCGAGCTATACTAAATACAGTACAAACATTCTGACACTGTTGCTTCATGTCATCTCACAGGTCATCTACGTGAGCAGAAACCCGAAAGATCTAGTGGTGTCATTTTATCACTTCCACAAAATGGCCAACTTCCTCCCTGAGGCTGGCTCATTTCCAGACTTTTTAACTCGATTCCTGGAGGGCACACGTGAGTTTATTTCGATTTTATTTAGATTTATTTCATTGTTTTGTGAGGATATCGTGACTTCAGCTCTACAGACAAAGTGCAATTTGTTATCCTCTTTATGTTTCAGTGTACTTTGGCTCCTGGTTTGACCACTTTAAGGGCTGGACCAGTCAGACAGCAGCGATGAGCAATCTGCTTCACATCAGCTATGAAGAGATGACGTTGGTAAAGGAGAACTGATTTATCCTTCTCATCATACTAAATGTCCATAAACTTATATTTTTAAAATAGACATCTGAGTGTACAATTTCTTGTAAGGTACATATTTATCTTGTTCCTCAATCACAAGAGCGGGGGTAGGTCTAGAAGTGGAAGTTCATGATGGGAAAATGTTGTCTACGCTGTCACTTCTTCAAAGCTTGCCTTCAAAACATGACTTCAAATCTTACATCAGAGGTTGTAATTATTTAGCATTTTAAGGAAGCCATTGCACGCTCAATTGTAGTTCCTTTTTTTAATTATCTTAATAATATTACTGTCTTCTTCCTGCTGTCAGGACCTACATGGTGCCATAAAGAGGGTGAGCTCTCACCTACAGAGTCCCCTGCTGGAGGACGAGGTCAACAACTGTGTACTGCACTGCAGCTTCAGCAGCATGAAAAACAACAACATGTCCAACTACACCCAGATCACTGAGGACATAATGGACCATAACAAGGGCTCCTTCATGCGAAAAGGTGGGGATCTCTTCTATTCTATGATGATAAATCAAACTTGTTCGATTAACTGTGTCCTATGTCTGACAATATGCGATCCAAATGTAAAAAAAAATACACAGTGGTCACCAAAATTGGAACCTGCCATCAATCCAAAAATGACTTAAAGGTCTTTTATTACAGTAGTTCCCAACCTGAGGGTCGGCAGTGAGGGGTCACGAGACAATTAAAGAGATGAAATCTGTTGCACAAATTGTATTTTTTCTTGTGAAATACTGGATTCTTTCATCTCTTCAGGCCTCTAAGGGCGCTCTTACAAGCCATAGTCCGTTTGGCAAGTCTGAATCAGAGTGAAATAGATACTTTTGGTTCAGCTTCTATTTAGTCTCGTTCGGTTTCACAGTGTGCATTGTACATTTACCTGTACTTTATATGTTTTTTAAAAATCAAATCACATATTTGGCCTTTAATTAAATCCCATGCCTCCTTGTTCCCTTTCCTCTAATGCAGGTAAAATTGGAGACTGGAAAAACATGTTCACAGAGGAGCTGAATCAACATTTCAAAAGCGTCTTCAAGTCCAAGATGGAGGACTGCAATGCAGAGTTTGTGTGGGAGGAGCAGCATAAAGAGGAGACGCATGCTAATGAACAAATCCCACTGAAGAACACAGAGCTCTGAAAAAAGCTAAATGAAGATAGAAATCATGTTGCATCCTGTGAGATGGATCACAAGTGGATGTTTTTCTCTATGTTTAAATGATTAAAGGGACACTTAACTGTAGCATGCCATGTTCAGTACCCTTCAATGCCTCTTATGTATATTGCAGTCTTGCTTTCATTGCGTCATTGTATAATGTGACACTGATGTGAAGTGGATTATTATCATTATGTATGAATAAATCTCAGTTGCAGTTGACCATCACCATGGTCCAAATTATATTTGTTTTGTCCAAATTATATTTGTTTTTCAGAACAAGTGACACTTAAGGTGCAGTGTGTAGGATTTGGCAGCATCTACAATTCTACAATTTCATTTAGCAAACGCTTTTGACCAAAGCAACGTACATCTGGCGATGAGGTTGCAGATTGCAACGAACTGAAGTTCCCCACATTGTATGTTGTCAGAACAGGAAGTGCGGGTAGTGTCAACAGGAGGCATGTGTGCGTCAATTGACATGTGTCAATAAAGTTTCTCCACTCTTTCGAGTAAGTGATTTCAAGTCAGAGCGAGACCGATGCCCCATTGTGTTTTTATTCCTCCGTAATTATTTCCGGTCTAGCACTGGGTACACATGCCAGAATCGCTGCACACTTCAACTCTGCTAACACTAAGGTAAATAAAACACAACTCTTTTTTTCAAGTGATTCTACACTAATGAAAAAATACTTATAATATTATATTCCATTTCTGCCAATAGATCCCCCAAAATGCTACAAAATGGTCCTTTAAGGTTGGTAATGTGCAGTACAAGCAAAGACATTTGCAGTTATGTTAGCAGCACAACAATAAGCAGAAGGGGAAGGAGAGGTCAAAGATTTTCATATAAAGCTTCACCACAGGGCTGAAGCGTCTTTGTGCGTCCCGTCACTTCACACACCCAAAGAAAGGTGTTGTTCCCCCTCCAGTTTCCAAGCACTGGACAGCTTTTATTGCACATGTGTGTGTGTAAGTGTGTGTATGTGTGTGAGAGTGAGTGAGTGAGTGAGAGAGAGTATAAGAGGGAAGATATGGTACAGAGTGTACAGAACACACTGTGCTCTGTGACTGCATGGATGAACTCTGATAACTGGTGGAAAGGCATCAGTCTGGTAAAGGATGATATTAGCATTAATCTATAGAGCTACAGAGCTATCATAGCGGACATCTGATTATATAATATAAGTTATGTCCCACAACAAAAAACAGTTTGAAGTATTCAAATTGTTGTAGTCATTTCTGTTATTCCGAGATCGGAATAGTTGATCTCCTTTCTAACTAAAATCACTTGTATGTGAATATAGCTGGGTGTAAAAAAATTAAAACAACATTGTAAATTCATTATACTCCATGATTGACATTCTAATAACCTAACAGCATACATGTATATCCTCTGTATATCATCTGCTGGAATTTTAGTTTTTCGAAAAATATAGTCCTTGCACCACTTTTTTGGCATGTTCAAGTGTGATGCGTTGTGTTTATATAAAATTCTGCTTGGTCAATACATTTAATGTAGGAAGGAAAACGATTCACTGTCTAGTTGAAAATGTCATTTATATTTATGACATGAAGTGAAAGAGGAAATACAATAGAGGAAATGCTCCCACTGTTGTGACCAAGACAATGTAATTAGTTGACCTTTGAGGACCACAGGTTAAAGGTCGGGTTCATCTGAGTTCTGTTCCATTTTTTTTTTTTTTTTAAATGGACGCCCACTCAGCCGTTAGCAAAAAGCAAGTAGTGTAGGTTACCAGTCAGTAAGTAAGCTAATCAAAGCTAATCAATAAGATTAGGAATAATGTGAACACTAGCACTAGCTGAGTCAAAGTTAGCCGTGCTACAGTAAGTTTGGAAATAACTGAAATGGTTGGTTCATATTTTTTTTGTGGGGTTGTATCTATACTCTCGTGTTCTGCGTTAGTCTGGTGGCTTTGAAGAGAGCAATATAACAGCTTCAGTTCCCAGTCGGAAAGGCCTGAAGGCGAGGTAAAGTGGCTTTACCTCGCCTTCAGACAGCCGACGGGGAACTGAAGCTGATCTATCGCGGTCTTCAAAGCTATCAGCCCAGACTCCATTCACAAAAACAGTAATTTTAACTCGTAGAACACAGGAGTTGTTGGTCTACCGCTGTATCCATTGATTAGTTTGTTTATGTTATTGTTAGACTTTTGGATCCAATCTAAGGTGTCGTCCACAAAGCAGCACATTGCTTAGCTTCCGTGCCGGTACTCCTGTCTGCTTCTCCAAACTGAGAGCGTTTCGACCGCCATCTAAGTTACTGTATGAAATGTTAATACACTGACTAGAAGGATGTATATACAATGTACATATTGCACCATCAGGTCCTATGTCAGGTCACATGGGAAAAAGTTGTTAGAAAGGGCTTGGGAAAATAGCATTTTGACATCAAACATACTGTACATACTTTGACCAACATTTTAATGTTCAGATTATACATTAGGAACACCCCTGTGAAGCTACAGAATGACATAAAAACCTCAAAATATAATAATAATGGACCCGCCCTTTAACTGAGTCTTCGTGCTATTTTCATGGAAGCGGTCATGTTGCTATAGTAGTATTCCCTTAGTGGAAAAACTGTTTCAAGCAGTTTTTATGGACTTTTATGGATTCAGACTGTAGAGGACGTGTTGCCAAATACAGTTCAATAGAGACAAAGGGGAACTCCACCGATTTCACATACAAAGTCTGTTTACAGAGTTGGGGAGTACGAAATTGTTTAAAGCCTTGTGTGGCTCCAGAGGGAGCTGTTTGAAATCTGATAAATTGCCTCAAGTGATGTCACTTGTATAATGATGGTCACAAACCAAGCACTATATACCATCATGCATTGTGCTGAAGGAAAAAGGGCAGATGGACGAGAGGAAAGAGAGCAGCACGATTGAGACTTATCCAGTTGTGGAGCGAAAATAATGTATTTAATGTGAGCAGAGCAGCGCATCACAACACAGACGGCCACAAAGTACTTTGCATTTGTTAATTTGGGAAAATGTGCGTATTGCCCCCACATTGACAATGGCCGTTCTCACCTTTCACAATAAAAGCCCTAGACATATACGCTGAATCGGTGCTTACCAAGTGGAACTTAAATTGAGTCAGGGCATTTCGCACACAGACAACTCAACAAAATAGCTTCCATATGTATTTATCACTCGCAAAAATACATGTCAGTACTTATTATGGATGATCTACCAGCCGACGTTGTTCTGGCACAATGATGTAATTAAGGGCGTAGAGAAAATTACCCGAGTATTGTCCAAAAGTGTTTTTTCAATTTGCTGATAGTCATCTTTTTAGTCCTCCCTCGATAATGAGTAGGGAGTAGTGAATGAGTGAATGATTTTGGACACCGCCATGGTTCTGCTGAATTAATTTTTATCTGTTTTTTTTAAAACTATCCATCGTGAGTCCATTGATGTTTGTCCAGGTTTTTTGTCTAGATATTTGCCTCTAAGATTTATGTTGCCACCCTATTATAGTAGAAACATGATTGGTCCATATGCAAAATGTTGACAGAGTGTTCTGTGGATTATCCGGCATAACAGGGATACCGTTTCTAGAAAGTAATGTTGCTGTTGAATTTTTTCAAATGTCAAATTTCAGTGCTTTGAGCATCACAAATGAAATTCAATTCACCTCCACTGTATTGGAGTAGCGGCAAAAATCTCAGAGATGGATATAAAAACCTGGAGAAATAAAACCAAAACCTTATGTATGGTCAGATAACAGGTAAATAAGAATATTTTCTTGTCATAGTTAAGCTGTTTTGTACACAACAAATATGTAATGCTGACAAATTAAAAGAAAACATGTTGATTTTAACTAAAATTTAAACTGGGTGCTGCCTGATAGGTAAGAAAAACTACTTCATTATTTGTTGAGAAGTGGTGAAAGTTGTTTTAAAGATGCTTGAAGTGCTTTTTTGTCTCTTTTCAAAACAAGTCTACAGTTTTAAAAATGTGTGTCGTATACCTTTTTATCTCCTGACGGGGTTGATTCAGCTGTGTGCAGATGATTTGAATAATCTAGTTAATCTAGCAGCAGCTCTAGCCTGGTGTATTTACTTACTGTAATGAGCTTATTGAATGTTACATCTGTGTGTCTGTACTTCATGTTTGTGTGGAAGGATTTGAGTACTGACTGGTGTGTGTCACATCTGTACATTTAAAGTCAGCCGGCCTAATTGGAAAGAAAAGACAATCAAACTATATTGTACAATATATAATATACTATTGTCTATAATGTTGCCTGTTTCATGAAAGAATCATTGTTCCTGCCTGTAGATTATTAGTAAGAGGCCGGCTGGAGATATACATCTGTAAATTAGATTCATATGTTTAGAAATCCCACTGGAGGTGAAGAAAGTTGTGTGAAGACTGTCTGCCTTTGTCTGTGAAATAATTGTATCTTATTGAAAATACATTTTGGGGATACATATTTTTTTTTTCTATTTTCAATGATAGACGGCTCCCTCTTTTTATAAAAGTGGTTTGACTCTTCTTTCACCTTCTGTCACTGATCTGTTTGATTGTTGTTAGACGTTTACTGAGTAATCGAGTTGACAAGGGCTCCGATGTGCTGTTGTATCAGCTGCTAATAAAGTCCATGCATGGTCACACGTACACACACACAATTGTAGCATTCACGCTCTTTGCTGTACACACACGCTCACACATTTCAGCTCACACATGTGAAAAGCTACTTCACACTTCTCTATATATCTGGCTCCAGACGACTCTGCTGAGGGGAAGGAGGTTGAAGGGTGAAGCTGATGTCATTGCTATGCCTCGGATCACAAGGGCTCAAAACCACAGACTTTATTCAAATTTGGCTTTTTTTAAACTAGAATTATCGCCTCTGCCAACCAGTCAAGTTGCAGTTTACATCATGCCAAAATGTCATCATTTCATCATTGTATCTTTATAGACATTTGTGTTAAATTGTTACAATTAGCATATGGATTCTTGAGTTATGGTTGTGAGGTCACAGTGACCTTGACCTTTGACCACCAAAATTTAATCAGTTCATTCTTGAGTCCGAATGGAAGTTTGAGCCAAATTTGAAGAAATTCACTCTAGGCAAGATATCGTGTTCACAAGAATGGGGGGAATGGACGGACGGACGGACAACCATATATACAGTATATAATCGGGTCCCGGCTGTCGCCAGCACGGAGGCATAAAAATGATTATTATTATTATCATGTCAAAAGACTGTTGCGTAAGGGATCATGTACAGCGAGCCGGTCATTGTTGTGAAATGAACCCCCACAGGCCAATGCGACAGGGTTCTTGCATTGCCCTGAGCAACGATTATTACACGGCTACTTACTTAAAAAATCAATAATTTGACACAAAAACGGTCCGTCAGAGTCCAACATCAGAACTGCATCCATAGCAACGGTCTGCTATAAAGAAATAACAGACCGTAGAACGCCTTGATTGACCAATCACAATCGAGCAGTCAACAAAGCCGTATAATAACAACTGTTATTTAGCCCACACATTGTGAGTTTTGTTAAAGGGTAACTTCACATAGCAGCTGCCTATGGCATTTTGAATTAGGATTGCTGCTAGCTGACTTTAGTTAGTTAGTTGCGTTTCCTTACTCACAGCTCTTACTTGGTTTAAGTCACTGCATCTCCCGAGAGAACAACGCCACGGTTGTTTTTCAGCCTACATGCACGTATTTTCAGCCCAACATTGTTGAAACAGAGCAGCTAATAATGGTGGCGAGAGCAACAAGACTCAAGACCCCTGTGAACCTACAGAATGACATAAAAAAAACCCCAAATAAAATAATAATGGACCCGCCCTTTAATTGAGTCTTCGTGCTATTTTCATGGAAGCAGTCATGTTGCTATAGTAGTATTCCCTTAGTAGAAAAACTGTTTCAAGCAGTTTTTATGGACATATGGGTTCAGACTGTAGAGGACGTGTTGCCAAATACAGTTCAATAGAGACAAAGGGGAACTCCAACGATTTCACACACAAAGTCTGTTTACAGAGTTGGGGAGTAAGGAATTGTTTAAAGCCTTTTGTGGCTCCAGAGGGAGCTGTTTGAAATCTGATAAATTGCCTCAAGGGATGTCACTTGAGTCAGCATCGGCCGGGATTGAAGATTACAAGATTGAAAGTTAAATGACTGTAGTTGCCCGGGTTTGACAAGGAAGAAGAATGCACAGAATAAAAAAGAAGATATGGGCTGTGTCAGAAATCACTCACTATAGTGGACTATATAATTGACTGTATAGTGAGTTTGCCATTTTGTAGTGCTGTCCGAGTGTATAGTGAAAATGATTATACCCCATATAGTGGACTCAAAGTATCCCACAATTCATAGTGATTAGTAGTGTATAATGATGGTCAGAAACCAAGCACTATATATCATCATGCATTGTGCTGCAGGAAAAAGGGCAGATGGACGAGAGGAAAGAGAGCAGCACGATTTAGACAAATCCAGAGACAAAGTTGTGGCACGCAAATAATGTATTTAATGTGAGCAGAGCAGTGCATCACAACACTAACGGCCTCAAAATACTTTGCATTTATTAATTTGGGAAAATGTGCGTATTGCCCCCACATTGACAATGGCCGTTCACACCTTTCACAATAAAAGCCCTAGACATATACGCTGTATCGGTGCTTACCAAGTGGAACTCAAATTGACTCAGAGCATTTAGCAGAGACAACTCAACAAAATAGCTTACATATGTATTTATCACTCGCAAAAATACATGTCAGTATTTATTATGGATGGTCTAGTAGCCGACGTTGATCTGGCACAATGACGTCATTATCGGCGTAGAGAAAATGACCCGAGTATTGTCCAAAAGTGTTTTTTCAATTTGCTAATGAGCTCAATATATAGTCATCTTTTTAGTCCGCCCTCGACCGTTGCTATGGATGCAGTTCTGATGTTGGACTCTGGCGGACCGTTTTTGTGTCAGATTATTGATTTTATAAGTAAGTAGCCGTGTAATAATCGTTGCTCAGGGCAATGCAAGAACCCTGTCGCATCGCCCTGTCGGGGTTTATTTCACAACAATGACCGGCTCGCTGTACACGGTTGTTTTTCAGCCTACATGCACGTATTTTCAGCCCAACATTGTTGAAACAGAGCAGCTAATAATGGTGGCGAGAGCAACAAGACCCAAGATTCAAAGTGTGTCAATGCCATCTCTTAGCTAGGTGTGCAAAGCTCCACCCTCTGTGAAACACAGATCAGACGAGAGAGAAAGATGAAAGAGGAGAGAAACAAGCTTGACAGTAAATGACAGCAAAACACAGTAAAGTCCAGTCCAGTATTGAGGAACAACGCTGTAACCGGCAGCCCCTAAACAAGCTGCAATGTAAACGCTCGGGGCAATTCCGCACCGTCAATGCACGTCCACTAAAAGTGCTTGTTTTTGCCATTGACGGGCTCAGATTGTTATTATAAGTTTGTGACAACATTATGGAAAGGACCCTACAGAGAAAGTTATGTTTTTCTTTACCTTTTGCTGGATACGGTCTGTTTTTATTCTGTCATGTGACTTGTTGCCGGAAGACAACAGTGGAAACATGAGTGTGAGTTGGAGAGAGGAGTGCCGGTGTTGTCAGAGTTTGTTGTGTTGGACTACAGAAAGCGTAGCTTAGTGTTATCTAAAAGATTTTCAATGTCATGGCTGAATATTTAGATGATTTCGACAATGTGGATGCAACGCAAGATTTCAGAACGAGACACAAAATAACAAACAGACTGGATCGAGCGAAAGGTAAAAAAACAAACAAAAAACGTTCCATTTCTCTGCGGGGTCCTTTTCATAATGTGTCAGAAACATAATAATCTGATCTGAGCTGGAAACATAATGAACCATTAACATGATAAAAAATAAAAGTAGCCTACTACCAAACTAATGTGCAACATTGCACATTAATAGGAGTCAGGGAGAAGCCTTGTTGCATTTTTTATAACCCATAACCTTTTTATTTGAACTGTTTCAACCATGTAGGCCTACTTTTGAATTCATAACACATTTATAACATTTCCTCCTTAATTACTGGTTTGACAATGATAAGAAATCCTAGCTTAACTACTAACCAACACTGGACTGTCTCTACTTCTGCTCTCCAGCTTAAGCATCTTCTCATATTCAATGGCTGTGATTTTCTGTTTAACTACAGTATATCACAGAGTTGTTGATTGTGAATGACATGAATGAGAAAGTACCTGGAGGTTTGATAATGTATAAAGAAGTGACATGATATGACTCTTCTCTGGCCACCAGGTGGCCTTGTTTATCCAGCATGCATCTCTCTGGCAGGGTGAAGGCATTTAGGAAAGACCCACTGTGTTTCCAAGGCCTCTAGACTTGTCTGGATGCATCAACCTTTATACAGTTTCAAAAGGGTGTTAAAGGTGCTCCAGTTTTACACATAAAAGGTCAGTTTACTCATCACGAGGTGTACTACTCAGACTGTGAAAACAAGCTGTGTGGCTCTGAAGGGAGCTTTGTTTATATCTGGGAAAATTACTCATCATTTGGGTAATTTGGGCTTGGAGACTACAGACTCTTAAACTATCTAGAAAGATACTCAAATCAAATCAGGATATCTTGACCTGTGCTGAAAGACTGAAAGAAGGAGAAAGATCTATTAAAGATATAGTATATATATATATATATATATATATATATATATATATACACATATATATACTGTATATATATATACTAAAATCATTTGACTATAAATCTACAGTATGTGTCAGGTTTCACCCTAAAATAAAATTTTTATTGTCAACAAAATCTAAGGGTGATTGCGGTCCCTAAACTGGCTAACACTTTATATACTAATTCAGAGTGAAGCTCCTGCACAGTACAGGGAGTCCACCTGTCTGAATCTTTAAGTCGTTGGTGTTGGTGGAGAAGAAGGAGGGGTACATATCAACCGAGCTGCTGTTGAAAGCGGGCTGACCTTTTCTATTTTGCTATGGTATAGTAGCATGACAACTCATGAGAAGATGCTGTTGGAGAGGAATGGGGACACTGTAAACATCTATTACATCCATTTTTGATACCAGAATCACCATGACAGCACAGAAATGATATAATATACTATATTCTCATCCTGCAAACGTCTTCATAAAAGCTTTGCACGGGGAAAAAAAAATTACAGAGCAGAACTTCTTGATTAAGGAACAGCATCTATCACTTTATTTATAGGGAAGCTGAACACACTGCTTATGTTGCTTCTTAAATGCAAACAGTATATGAATTATATGAATTATGGAGCCTTTTTATCTGGGGAAACTATGAAACTGCTACTTAAATATTGCAACTGTTTGCATTGTCCTATTGAATAAGAACACCATGACAATATTTATTTATTTATTATTTCTTCCTCCCAGTATTAACTGTAACTAGTAAAGAGCCCGTTTGGAGCGTGTGCCCGTTTGGAGCGTGTGCCCGTTTGGAGCGTGTGCCCATCCGGAACGGGCCGATTGTTTGTTCAGAAGTACTTCTTGAAGCATTGTTGTGGACGGTGGATTTGCTGCTTGTACCCGCCAAGTGTGAAGTTGATTGGATGAACGGTTCTCGAGATAAGCCAAGGGCAGTCATACATACATACATACATACATACATACATACATACATACATACATACTGTACATACAGACATTCCTTCCTTTATATTTAAATGATGCAACTTCAACACCAATTATTGGCCAAATGGTACCAAATTTGTCATGGTCACTCAGACCAGATCATATCTACACATGTCCACCAAATGTGGTCGCAGTAGCACAAAGTGTTCAGGAGATATGACAGCTGCCCACAGCATTTGAGATACCTTTGAGGGCCAGCTTTAGTAAAACTGTGTGGAACATCAACAATACAAACATTTTACTTTTTCCGGCTTGGTCCAGAGATCTGAAGTAGTCATGGCAGGCGATTGTGCCCTGGACAAGAGAAGATGCAACAGTCGTGGCTTTTGCATGTCATTTAATCCCTGTCAGCTCCATCAGCCTTCCCCATGTTGCCTTCCCCCATGTTAGGCACCAAACCGCTACGTAACAGAATGAGAAGAACATGGTGCTCCACATTTAGAGAGGACTGCAGGAAACCACAAATGTGGCTAACAGAACGTGAGAGAAAAAAGTCATTCAATCATTTGCATGAAAAACAACCCAATCTGGTTTTGTTCACATTTCACTGAAACCTAAGCGTTCCTTTTTTCTTTTTATAGATGTTTTTGTTGTTTCCAAGGGACACACATAACCTTGAATCATGTGTACTTGCTCTTTATTTCTTTTTTCCATTACAGCTGTAACAGCCCGTGCCTCTGTGGTAAAACAGGAAATTTCCTGTTACCACAGCAGTACAACAACACATCTCTCTAGGAGCCATTGAACAAGCTACACTCACACACTGAGATGGACATCCTACTTTCAGACTTGTGAATTTATGTTTTTAAAATGGGAAGTTGGGCAAATTATACGCTATGCATTTAAGTATCAACTACTTCCAGAACTATGAATTGCAGTAAGCATCTCTAATTTTGTGAATCAACTCAAAAAGGTGAAGTGTTGCTGTTTTTGGTTGGAGAAACAACTGAGCCAACGACAGCCTGTATGGGTGGCACCAAGGGTGATATTCCCAACAAATTGACATCTGGCATCTGGACATCTAACGATAGTCAGGGTAGGGTCAGATTACTTTGAAATGTAGTCAGTTACTGAATACAAATTACATGGCAATGTTTGTCGTTAGTAATGTACTCCATTGGATTATGAAAAAGTAATATAATCTGACTACTTTTTGATTACTTCAAAATCAAACATTGAAAATATTGCACCTGAAACTAACAAAAATGGACGCAGCCACAAAAATGTGGGTTCCACAATTCATTTTTTTTTCTCTTTAAACATCTCAAAGTATTTTCAATCCAAATAAAATGCATTTTGCATATTCAGCATTTACAGGAGGTCAAATCAAATCTACACTTACAAAAACAGTGCTGGCACAAACTACAGGTGGACTGTGTGTATTAGGATACTGTTTTTTTTTTAGTAAGTTTTTGTTGCTGCTGTTTTTTAATCAAAGGCCAATAAACCAATAAACCCAATTACAACAATTACAACATGTTCATGATCCTCTCTAAGAGAGCTCAGTTCATCATGTTAGGTGCATGACAATGATAGTGCCCTCAATAACGGACTTGATGGGAACTATCACAGCCCCTTATTGCATATTATTACTAATTTAATCAGCAAATTGTATTTGCCCATGTATTCTAAACACTGACTGCTGTTCTCTGTAAACAGGCTTAATTTATATTAATTGTAGGAGGACTACTGCTGCTTGTAAATGTAGTGAAGTAAGAGGCGTAGATGTATAAAGTAGCATAACATCCAAACTTAACTCAAAAATTGTACTTAAGTGCAGATAATGAGTACATGTACCTTGTTATTTGGTCTGATGTTGCCTTCTTTCAGCGCTGGAAAGTAACTAAGATGTGGTAGCAAAATGTCCATTCATTCTATCAGGCTAAATTACGTGGTTAAACAGGTGACAAACAAACTTTCATAGGCTCTCTGGCAGCAAACGTTACAATTATCAGAAAATGTTCCACTAGCAAAGTCATGCATAGTCATGCACTCCTCTAATCAACACAAGTGACAGAGCTGATCCTGAACAGGATTCTTATGAAAATGGTGGATAAAAAAGACATGAGTGAAATGGTAAATGGTAAATGTACTTGCATTTATATAGCGCTTTTCTAGTCTTCCAACCACTCAAAGTGCTTTACACTACATGTCAACATTCACCCGTTCACACACACATTCATACACTGATGGCAGAGGCTGCCATGCAAGGTGCAAAGCTGCCTATCAGGATCTAATCTAAAAACTCATTCACACACCGATGGCACAGCCTTCGGGAGCAATCTGAGCCACAGCCGCCCCTATTTTGCTATGTCAACTTCCTTTAAGCATCCGGATTAAAAAGATGGATGATTGTGAATAAACGCCAGAATGAGAGAGAAATCAGCACTACAGTGGCTCAGACAGGACGGCCTGATATTTTGAGCTTGGGACTGTTTTGACGCTTGATTCTTCTGTCTGTGACCTGATGATATCAGTTTAATATTTGAAGGGAAGTATCATTCATGACCAAGCAAGCAAGCATGAATAAAGCTTATCTATGACTAATAAAAGACAGAATAAATCCTGTTTTGGCAAGCAGTGGAAAATGATCCACCAGGTGATACAGTTCATCTGTTGTATTATTGCCTTGTGAAAAGCGTGGTGTGTGTGTGTGTGTGGTGAGTTCAGTAAATATGACGGTGGGTGATGAAGCTCAGAAAGCTTCAGTTTCCCAGTTACACATGAGGACAGAGTACATAGCCTGGCAGCTGAGTACACATCATCCGTAAAACAGCAGACAGGCTTAGAAAATACCATTAATTTCTTGTGTTTGATGATTGAATCTACAGATGGTCGGTATCAGCAGTACATTCGTCTCAATGCTGAGTTTCTGTTTAATGTGAGACGCAATCGGCAATAACTGTACGTGCCGGGATGAATGATCAGAGAGCGCCACATTTAATCAATCATAACAGAGTACACTTGCTCCATGTTATCTTTTCATATCTAAAAATGGCTACAATGATACATACTAATACTAACACTAATAATCATCATCATCATCATCATCAAACCGATTATATAGTTTGTTTTTCAAAAACAATTTTGCACTGCTGTTTACAGAACCAGGATTAAATCAACCAACACTTGGGATGCTCCACTTGTAAAACGCACAAATACTTTAAGTACAGAAGTCTTTACAAAGTTAATATACATTTTTTCAACACATATGGGTTGATAAAACACCATCTGGATTACTACCTGTGACTGAACAGAATTTCACCAGCTCTTTGGCTCTTTTTAGATTTCCTAAATCTGTGGACCGTAACCCCACAAACTGTCAGTTTCTGAACATCTCCAAGGGCGCACAATATCAGCATCACTAACCTACATTTCGATCCTAAAGGGCCTTCCACACGGAACGCGGTTGAGCTGCACTAGCTGCTGGGTTCCCAAAGTTCAACGCTCGGCGAGCGGCACGTAGCACTGCGCCCACACTCCGTTTGATGCAGCAAAAAGCTGTTGTGACGCTGCAAAAGCCATTGGAAATAATGGGTTTCAGACCGCAGTGGTGCCGTTGTCCTGTTCTGTGTGAAAGGCCCTTAAAGGTTGAAACGCGCTTCTCCTGTCTGCATGTAGACAAACATGCATGGTGGACGTTCGCGTAGCTGTTTCTTTCATACTTGTATGGATGAGTTATACGTTTATGTCTTTTTTTTCATCTCCATTTCTAGACAGGAGTTGAGTTGCATCAACCAATTAACTTGTGCAAGACTGGAACTTGATAATTTTATCAGAACGCTTCATCCATGTACAGCTCAAATAAACAGCACATCTGTAAGACTAAAGGCCCGTTGCATTGCTTCTTGCGGCTGCGGTGCCGCATGTGCACGGCTCCTTGATGATGATTGGCTTGTTGGTCTGTCGTACTCGCGCCCCATAGAGAATGGGAATCGCGGAGCATTCTGTTCTGTTGCATATTGCAACCAACTGAATACCCTTCCATTTCCAAGCATGTCAGAGAACTACAGTGGCCTTCAGGTAACACAGAAAAGGCTCTCTAAAGAGCCAGTGTCTGGTTGTCCGTTCTGGGCTGAGAATGAAACACAGCGTACTCTGTGAAGAGGACCTACTCCCTGTGTAGATATAAAGGACTCATTCTGAGCTAACGGAAACATGATTCTTATTTTCAGGTGGTTATACACTAAAGAAAACATAGTTATGATTACTATATTGTGCATTGTGTACATGTAATTGATTTAATACAATAAAACAAATCACTGACGCCTATATTGATATAATCGTTAGCACCGACTCAACAAGTTACATGTACATTTTGTGACAGTCTTAGGAGTGTCTTGGGTGTGTGACAGGTTACCTCGAAGAGAACTTGATTATATATTTTTTTGTCTCACTTATTAACTGAGAAAAGCAGACTCAATTTTGGTTTTAGAACACAGTCTTTCATAAATAAAAATGCATCTGTGTGCACATACAACATGCTAACACAATATTCATCATCCATGCTAAGTCTGGTTTAAACTGCAGGAGGAGACTGTCCATGTTTCGACCTCCGTCAGTGCTCTGCAGGAGTGATGGAGCCAGGGAGAGTACACTCTGAGACTGGTAGAGAGTAATGGCCCTTGACAGGGGTATTAATATTTTAGAAGCCATAGAGGAGAACCTCCTGCACCCAGCTGCAGACCTGCTAAAAGTACTTCCTTCAACAGCTCCATTTTTGTTTTACCTAAAAATGCCAAAAATCTTCACTTAGCAGCTGAAGTTTGTCTAAAAATATCTTTCGCTGCCAATATGACGTCACTGGCTGTAAACACAGACATACTCATGTATGCACTGGCTCATGATGGACTGATGATGTGTACCAGATGCTCCGCTTGGACAAAAGGTAAGTTTATGTTCTTAACTGAGCCTCCCAGTGCCTCAAGTAAGAATTTGAACCGTTCTGACCAATTCCTCCAATCAGATGCTTTAATCTACAGGTTTGGTGCGTGGTTAGGGTTTGCCAACCTCTGGTGAAAGATGGCTGTGAGTCAGTGGGCTACCTCTGGGTCTGAAAAGTGAAACTTGCATTCTTTCTAATAGCCAGCAGGGGGCGACTCCTCTGGTTGCAAAAAGAAGTCTGATTGTATAAAAGTCTATGAGAAAATGACCCTACTTCTCACTTGATTTATTACCTCAGTAAACATTGTAAACATGAGTTTATGGTCTCAATTATAGTTTCAAGTCTTCTTCAATACAGCATGATGTTTATTTAGTAAATAATGGTCCCATTAGAGTAAAATAGACCATAAAGCAGGGTATGCTTTAGGGTGTGACTACCTTGTGATTGACAGGTCTCTACCACAGTGTTGTCCAGTCTGGGAGTTCTCTGTGATTTTGTCTTACAACTTTAACCCTTTCACAGTGTGTTTTCAGTTCATGAAAGTTAATTATAACCTTGTGGTTGCCTAAAAATGTCTTATTCAGCGTTCTGTTGTTCTTCGCTCCACCCTAGCTAGTCCATAAACCAATGTGTGGCGTCAGATTGACTACGTCCACTTTTTACATACAGTCTATGGTCCCATCTCTATTAGCATTGGTGTGTGTGACATGGCGAAATGAGTTCACACACACAAAAAAAATCTTGACTAAACTACCTTTAGGCAGGTATAAAAGCACTAAATCAAGTGAGAAGTAGTCTCATTTTCTCATAGACTTCTATACATTCAGACTTCTTTTTGCAGCCAGAGGAGTCGCCCCCTGCTGGCTATTAGAAAGAATTAAAGTTTAAGGCACTTCAGCATTGGCTTCACTTCTCAGACCTGGAGGTAGCCGCCTGGTTAGAACAAATTATCAATGTGTAAATATATGAATTTTCTTTTGATGTGTTATCAATACACTAGCACCAGTATCACAACATATAAGGCTTAGGTCTAACTTTGCTTTACAGTAATCATTATAACTCAAATAGCTCTTCCTGGAGGCTCAACCTATTTTTTGCCAGTTTACAGCTGCTTTACATTTGAATGATGAACACATACAAGTTGCTCTGCATGTGTAAAAACCATGCGTCTTTCATGCACTTTGTTACACCATTTATCAAAATGTCTACCAGATGAGTTTTATAGGTGTTTGTGCCATCACTATGAAGTGCTTCCTAATTAAATTATGCATCTATGTTTTCTGTGAAAAACAAATCTGTGGCTCACATGTAATTTATAGTATATATGCAACTGTCCTCGGAAAGATCAAGTGATTAAAGAAAATCACCTTATGTGGGGGTCACTGTTCAGCACCATGTGAAGTCAACAGCAGCTGGTTAGAAGTGAAGGAAGAGAGACTAATCTGATGTCCCGCAGGAAATCAAGATGTTACATTTTGCAACAGATTTATTGGTTTAAGTCAGCAGTGGTTTTCTTTGTGGAAGCTATCTGTTAAATCCTCATAGCTATGTCAAATGACACACATATTTAAGACAACAGCAATGAAGAATATCAGCCTCTTCACTCCCATCTGTTCAACCCGAGCTTGTACAGACGTAGGCAAAATTGTTGGTACTCTTCCGTTAAAGAAAGAAAACCCCACAATGGTCACTGAAATAACTTGAAACTGACAAAAGTAATAATAAATAAAAATTTACTGAAAATTAACTAATGAAAATCAGCTGTTGCTTTTGAATTGTGGTTCAACAGAATAATTTTAAAAAACAAACTGATGAAACTGGCCTGGACAAAAATGATGGTACCCCTAGAAAAGATGTAAAATAATTTGACCATAGGGACATATTAAACTAAGGTGTGTCCTGTAAATAGCATCACAGGTATCTTCAAACTTGTAATCAGTCAGTCTGCCTATTTAAAGGGTGAAAAGTAGTCACTGTGCTGTTTGGTATCATGGTGTGTACCACACTGAACATGGACCACAGAAAGCTAAGGAGAGAGTTGTCTCAGGAGATCAGAAAGAACATTATAGACCTTCATGTTAAAGGTAAAGGCTATAAGACCATCTCCAAGCAGCCTGATGTTCCTGTGACTACAGCTGCACATATTATTCAGAAGTTTAAGGTCCATGGGACTGTAGCCTACCTCCCTGGACGTGGCCGCAGGAGGAAAATTGATGACAAATCGAAGAGACGGATAATACGAATGGTAACCAAAGAGCCCAGAACAACTTCCAAAGAGATTAGAGGTGAACTCCAAGGTCAAGGTACATCAGTGTCCGATCGCACCATCCGTCACTGTTTGAGCCAAAGTGGACTTAATGGAAGACGACCCAGGAGGACACCAAATCATAAAAAAGCAAGACTGGAATTTGCCAAAATGCATATTGACAAGCCACAAAGCTTCTGGGAGAATGTCCTTTGGACAGATGAGACAAAACTGGAGCTTTTTGGCAAGTCACATCAGCTCTATGTTCACAGACGAAGAGATGAAGCATCCAAAGAAAAGAACACTGTACCTAATGTGAAACATGGAGGAGGCTCGGTTATGTTATGGGGCTGCTTTGTTGCATCTGGCA
This sequence comes from Sebastes umbrosus, assembly GCF_015220745.1. Taxonomy (NCBI): domain Eukaryota; kingdom Metazoa; phylum Chordata; class Actinopteri; order Perciformes; family Sebastidae; genus Sebastes; species Sebastes umbrosus. The sequence continues at coordinate 24,091,058 of NC_051270.1, forward strand.
CAGGGTGTCTTGAATCTGTGCAGGGTGCAATGAAATCTCAAGACTATCAAGGCATTCTGGAGCGAAATGTGCTGCCCAGTGTCAGAAAGCTTGGTCTCAGTTGCAGGTCATGGGTCCTCAAACAGGATAATGACCCAAAACACAGCTAAAAACACCCAAGAATGGCTAAGAACTAAACATTGGACTGTTATGAAGTGGCCTTCTATGAGCCCTGATCTAAATCCTATTGAACATCTGTGGAAGGAGCTGAAACATGCTGTCTGGAGAAGGCACCCTTCAAACCTGAGACAGCTGGAGCAGTTTGTTCACGAGGAGTGGGCCAACATACCTGTCGACAGGTGCAGAAGTCTCATTGAGAGTTACAGAAATCACTTGTTTGCAGTGATTGCCTCAAAAGGTTGTGCAACTAAATATTAAGTTAAGAGTACCATCATTTTTGTCCAGGCCAGTTTCATTAGTTTGTTTTTTAAAATGATTCTGTTGAACCAAAATTCAAAAGCAATGTCTCATTTTCATTAGTTAATTTTCAATAAATTTGTATTTATTATTACTTTTCTCAGTTTCAAGTTATTTCAGTGACCATTGTGGGTTTTTCTTTCTTTAACGGAAGAGTACCAACAATTTTGCCTACGTCTGTATATCCTCACATTACACTGAAAAAGACCCAGAGGAATTTAACCAGTCGTCTCGGCCTTGCACTCTGATTTTTCCTTCCTTCGTATCTTTCCCTCCTGTATTTTATTGGCCGGACAGGCAGCTGTCGTCACCTCACTTTTCTGGTGAGGAGAAAAGCATTTGTTGTTGAAGCAGTTCATGATCTGTGGCAGAGTGGACACATCTGCCGGACAAAAATATCTTTCAAGTCCCACTGCTACTGGTGGGAAAAAAGGAAACACCTGCGGGCAACACTTGAAAACCTCAGATTCAGAGTTGTGTCATTCACTTTTATTCCATCGTCGTTGTTTGCTTTCATGCTGCACATGATGAAATGTCGTCTCAACCTTTGAAGCCCTCAAGCTCTTTTTTTCAAAGTTAACTGTGTAACAGTGAAACGAGACATGAAGACACAGCAGGTGACTTTTAAATCAACAATCCTCCAAATTAAATGTCAAAGTATTTGGTGAATGTTATGTAAAGATCACAGCCATATCAGTAGATAACGGGAAGCAACCTGCAGTGTGTCAAAGTACAACATTTTGTTGATCCATCCAACCACCAACCCGACATCTCACTTCTATGCACTAAATTTTGATATGCAAACGAAAAAGAATTTCAAATATTGGATTTATATATCTTTATTATATATATTTATAGTACTGATCACAACATTTATGTGATAAAGCACAGCAGTGGTTACATTACAAGCATTTAATAAAACTCACTGACTCAGGACATTAGAATGATTTCACTACAAAACTAAAAGAACAGAGCTTGAAGCTCTACTGCTGCCATAAGTACATCTTAGACATTGCATCAGCGCGCAGAGCAGGCGACTTGTCTGTATCTCCTCTGATGACACTGTGGATCCAGGGCAAATATGAGCAAATCTTCATGTAGACGCCGTACTTGTGGCTCCCGCAGGACTTGTCAAAGGAAAGGATCCCTGCAGCGTAGATGTCCCCCGTTTCAGCATCTGTGACAGCCAGAGCGCCTCCGGCATCACCGAAACAAACATTTTCATCATACTTGGTGGGTCCGGTGCAGAACATGTTGTCGTCTACAGCTGGTGTGAACGGGGTACGTTCATATTCGGCCTTACAGACAGAGTGGTTGGCCAGAGGGAGTACGAGGTGTTTGAGTGATTTACTAGAGGTGAGGAGGATCCCCCAGCCCCAGCCTGTGATGACCCCTGTCCCTCCCATAGTGTCCTGGCATCTCTCTGGCAGGGGGATGGGGGTCACTTTATCGGTGATAACCACAGGCACCTCCAGTTTGAGCAGAGCCAGGTCGTTGTCCCACTCAGATCGGTTCTGGAAGTGTGGATGGAGAAAAACCTGCCGACAGGGAAAGGTAAAATACAAGAGGGAGGAAGTCTGATTGAGTGTTTGGTCTTTCATTTTCATTCAACCGTAATGCAGTAGCACAGCAATTAAAAAATCCTTCTTAATATTACATGAAATACCACATTAAAGGTCCAATGTAGGATTTAGTGGCATCTAGTGGTGTGGTTGTATACCCCTCTGCTCACTCTTCCCATTTCAAGCGTGTTAGAGAACTACGGTGGCTTTCAAGTAACGTAAAAATGCGAAAGGCTCTCCAGTGTTTGGTTTGTCCGCTCTGGGCTACTGTAGAAACATGGCGGAGCAATATGGCAGACTCCATGAAGAGGACTAACTCCCTATGTAGATATGAAGGGCTCATTCTAAGGTCACGAAACACAACGATTCCTTTTTCCAGGTGATTATAAACTAATGAAAACATAGTTATGAACACTATATTCCATTTCTGCTAATAAATCCCCCTAAATCCTACACACTGGCCCTTTACTGGCCGCTAGGTGTGTAGATAGTTGTCCAGATAAATTATTTTTACCTCCACGCTTGGTTATTTTATGTTTTTAGATAAGTCTGGTGATATTCTATATGTTTGTTACACTCGCCAAAGACAAAAAACAACAATGTGTTAGTTTGTCTCCGAATACTTTTCCAAATATCCTAGCAAATATCCAAGCCAACTAGTTTCCACTGAAGACATAAATCTGGTCTAGAATATATACTTCCACTCATAAAGAGGCTCAGTAGTTTCCTAAAAGGGTACTACAGTTTTTAGAAAACATAACTCACACAGGATTCAATAGTGTATTTTGTCTGGGTCTATTTTCAGCCACAGATTAATACTCATTTGGTGCATTAGTGAGTATGGCCGGCATCAGGACCGTGTATGTCGTATGTTGGCTCATCTCAAAACAAACTACAGTGGCCAAGTTCATGGTAACGAGGTAAGGAACATGTCACCCAGCCACACGTTGTATATTGTTGCTCATTTATATATATCTTTTTTAATATAGTTGTTAAAACAAACAAGTAAGGGATAATGTACAGCGAGCCGGTCATTGTTGTGAAAGAATCCCGGACAGGGCGATGCTGCGGTCTCTCATCGTCCTGAAGGGGATTCTTTCACAACAACGACCCTCTAGTTGTACATTATCCCACTTATTACACGGCTACTTACTTAAGAAATCAATATTTTGACACAAAAACGGTCCGCCAAAACTGACATCAGAGCTGCGCCCATAGCAGCGGTCTGTTTTAAAGAAATTACAAACCGTAGACCGCCGTGATTGACCAATCAGAATAAAGTATTCAACACAGCTGTGTAATAATCCTTCTTAAACATTGTAGTGGTGTAACACTTGCATAAAATGAAAAAAAAAGAAAAGAAAATCAAGTAAGCCATGTTGTCATGATTGCTTCATTACATCAAATGGAAAGAAAAATATTATGTGGAGAATGGAAATGAGTAATGAAGCTGTGATGCACAAGACATCAATTTTCTCTCTATTTGCTATAATGGTGCGGACATAAAAACAGAACAAACAGGCTCACTTTGTATTTCTCTCTCTCTTTTTTTGGTGTTACATATTATTGTTAAATAGATTATTTTAATCAACTTCATATTTCCTATAAGCTACATATGTTTGAAAAATAAAGTATGGTGTTTTATTCACAGAAAAAAAAGATGTAAAAAAAGTGATGAGACGATGATGACAGTGGCCAAGAGTTCATTCGGAGTGTGTCTGAACAAATACATTTACTGTGTGGCAAAAAGTAAAGGTTTGCATTTCAGATCCAATGTTTTTCTTGCTCACCTTATCTACAGCAACCTCTTTGGAGGGATTAGCTTGTGCTCGTTCAGTGATTCCCAGGTACACTTTAGGAATGACTATTCCCTTTTTCCCTGCCGGTTGACTCTTGTTGACAAACACGTTCCTGCCAGCCGTCAAAATCCAGCGCTCGGAGATGAGAGCACCGCCTCCAGAGCCTCCGTCCAGCACATTGTCAGAGATGTAGACCAAGGCCTGCCAGGGGACATGAGGAGCCAGGGTCCCCCCAACCATCCGTCTGGAACGAAGTGATGCTAACCCAGAGGCTGGGAAAGAAATACAGGATTTATTTATTTATAATTTATATACTATATCTATATACTTTAGGATTTTCTGTTTTCTTTACTCATTTTATATTCACAGATATTGTTCTCTTATGACCTACAATGTAAATATTTGGTTATGTCAACACAACAAGGCTTTTAATGTCATTGATCTATGGCTGTCTATCAATTAAAGTATTTAATTACAAATTAATCGCATGATTGTCCATAGTTAATCGCAATTAATTGCAAATTAATCACATTTTTTATCTCTTCAAAATGCACCTTAAAGGGAAATTTGTCAAGTTTTTAATACTCATCAACATGGGAGTGGGAAAATATGCTTGCTTTATGCAAATGTATGTATATATTTATTGTTGGAAATCAAATAACAACACAAAATAATGACAAATATTGTCCAGAAACCCTCACAGGTACTGAATTTAACATTAAAAAAATATGCTCAAATCATAACATGGCAAACTGAAGCCCAACAGGCAACAACGGCTGTCAGTGTGTCAGTGTGTTGACTGTGATTATCATGAAGTGGGCATGTCTGTGAAGGGGAGACTCGTGGAACCCATTTTTATTCACATATCTTGAGGTCAGAGGTCATGGGACCCCTTTAAAAAATGGCTATGCCAGTTTTTCCTTGCCACAATTTAGCGTAAGTTTAGAGCATTATTTAGCCTTAAGTGTTAACGCAAGTTGCATCAACATGTTAAAGAAATTAGTGGCGTTAAGGAAAATTTGCGTTAAGGCGTTATTATCGCGTTAACTTTGACAGCACTATATTGATCACGTTTTGTTAAATACGATGCTTTCTGTGGGTTTAGATTTTCTGCTCACAGCTGGTTCAAATCTTATCTTTCTGCCAGAATTCTGACTGTTGTTGATGGTTTAAAATCAAGTCCCCAAATGATTTTTAGGGTGTCCCACAAGGATTGATATTAGGACTCCTTCTATTTACTACCATCTTGTATGCCACTGACTCCATCTCAACCCAGACATACTCCAGGTCACAGTCTACTCTCTTTGATGGCGTCTATTACTAATTAAGAGCTCGTTCTAGACTCTAAAAAGAAATGTTGTATGCATTTCACAAAAGCACAAAGATTTGATGTTCCTATAACTTTAAAAGCTTATTTCTTGGATTTAAAAAATACTATTTGTGATTGTTGTAATTAGTTTGTATAATTCTTTTGTGTGAATGACTCATCTTGTTTTCCTCTGAAATATATATATATCATTTTTCTCAAATCTCAATGAGACCTCCTGAATAAATAAAACTTAACTATTCCTTTCCAAGTTTTGAGCTCAGATATTAAGAACGCTTCACCAGTTTGATTACTTTATCTTTGTGTGTTAAGCACTGTTGACAGCATTTTTGTTCTAACCCGTTTTCCCTCTTGTAGGTCTTAAACATATTTAATAAAATATGATCTCCGTGACACCAGGGCTATCACGTTGTAGTGCATGCACTGCATAAAAAAGATATTGTTATCACTGCCAGAGATCTGCTGTTAAGCGGAGCTTTGTCGTCTTCATGCGATGCTCTGAGGGTTTCCTCCAGAAACAGTGGCCTCTAATTTATTCATCAAGGAGCAAAGAAGATAATCCGTTCTCTCTCTGTCTTTTGATCCACGAGCCCCTTTGCGTGGTGAGATGATCATGAAAACTGATTCAAGTGGTCTTCTCGTCAGAGTGACGGCAACATGGCTACTGTAGTACAAAGATGGCTCCATTCTGCGCCGTTCATGATCATTAATCCATCATGTTGTAATTCCACATCCTCCCAGGGTTTATTTACTAAGAATGATTTCTGGTGTCTTGTTTAATCAACAAACAATGGCTTACAAGTTCAACTAAATGACTGAATGACTAAGTAGTTTGATGAAAGACTGCATGAATATGAAATAGTGCTGTTATTACTGTTTTCTGTCTCTCATTACTTTCATCTTTTTACTGAAAATAAGCTCCCTTTTATCAACAAAAGATTTCTCAACATGCCTCCAGTCAGTTTATTTACGTCTCTCACTCGTCTCTGACCGCTGGGTTTATTGTTATTTTTTAAGGGCTGTTTTGAAGACAAGCAGGGAAGCAGGCGATTTCCCTGTCAGATTCTGTAGCTTTATAAGACAATATCTGAAATGAGCAGTAGCAGCCCAGCTCTCAGATCCCGCAGGAAAGCCCGTGTCATTTCATCAGGAGTTATCTATCTGAACAGCAGCTGTCGAGGAGCTATTAGTGTAAAACAGAGCCTGTGGTCACTTTGGCTCACTTGAATGTGTTCTGAAGTCAAAGGCTGCTGTTTGGATCTCTGAATCATCATGGACACATGTGGGGTTAATATATATTCTGACTCCATATACAGTATGTTCCCAGCTTAACTGTCTTATACTTGGGAGGATGTGTTTTTGTAAATGCCACAATAACCTGTTTAACCTCAGATTACGCTATTAATTGAGTTACCAGGTGAAAGACCAAATCGTAGCCACTTTGCCACGGCAATACTGGTCTGTCAGTCAGTCCACCACTTTGGTCTAGACTGAAATATCTAAACAATTATAGGCACAGATATCTGGTACAGGTATCCATGGATTCCAGACGATGAATCTGACTCACTTTAACGTTCTCCTGACTTTTCCTCTGGCGCCACCAGCAGGTCAAAGTTTTCACTTATCCAATGAAAAATCTTGACTTCTACTGGTTTGATTGGTGTAAACATTTTTGACAGACATTCATGGTTCCTGGACAACGTGTCCAAGAGACTTGATGGTCCCCTGACTATACTAGCAACGCCATGATGTTGATGGTATTGAGTTAAATGTGTTCACTATTATCGGACGGGTTGCTGTGATATTCACTTTTCATCCAACACCATCATCAGGTCAAATTTTCAATTTGTCCACTTTGGTTTATAGCTGTGGAACTCCCTGACTGATCCACTTTTAAGATCTCATAAAACTTTTTAAATCTGATATTTATCTTATGGCTTTCTCTTAATTGATGTATGAATGTGTTGTAGTTAGTGCTGTCAAAGTTAACGCGATAACCCAAATTCGTTTTAACGGCACTCATTTCTTTAATGCATTAACGTAATCAATTTTTCAGACATTGTAGCGGGCCCGGTTTTAAAGCTTGGGTGATGCTACTGGTATCATATGAAACTAGAAAACCTAGATCCATTGGTACCAACCTTGACTAGGAAAAACTGGCATGGCCATATTCAAAAGGGTCCCTTGACCTCTGACCTCCAGATATGTGAATGAAAATGGGTTCTATGGGTACCCACGAGTCTCCCCTTTACAGACATGCCCACTTTATGATAATCACATGCAGTTTGGAGCAAGTCATAGTCAAGTCAGCACACTGACACACTGACAGCTGTTGTTGCCTGTTGGGTTTGAGTTTGCCATGTTATGATTTGAGCATATTTCTTATGCTAAATGCAGTACCTGTGAGGGTTTCTGGACAATATTTGTCATTGTTTTGTGTTGTTAATTGATTCACAATAATAAATATATACATACATTTGCACAAAGCAGCATATTTGTCCACTGATAAGAGTATTAAATACTTGACAAATATCCCCTTAAGTTACATTTTGAGCAGATAAAAAATGTGTGATTAATTTGAAATTAATCATGATTAATCATGGACAATCATGCGATTAATCACGATTATATATTTTAATCGATTGACATCCCTAGTTGTAGTTGTTTTTAATTACTTTATCTCATTTCATCTCACTTTTATTTACTTTTTTATTCCTTTATTTACTTTTATTTTGTGACTATTTTTTGAAAAGGTGCTAAATAAAGTTTATATAACAACATAACGCTGTACTTTGTGATTAGTGCTAATCAGCAAATGTTAGTTTATGTTTAAATAAGATGGTGAAAATGTGAAACATTATACCTGCTAAACATCAGCACGTTAAAATTGTCATTGCGAGCACGTCAGCATGCCGACATTAGCATTCAACTCAAAGCAGCACTGTGCTTAAGTACATCTTCAGCTGCTAACATGGCTGTAGACTTGTACTAGTCATTCTTTCTTTGTTGTTGGTCAAATACCAGCCAAACAAATATTCTTTTATATATTTTTATCATAAATATGGAATACTGATGTAAAAACTAGAACTTGGTTTTGAATGAAGACACCATGTTCATCAGTATGTATAACATATGTTTGTGTTTGTTAGTCTGTTACCTGACACAGAGCGTTTCACCCTTTCTTCGGTCACATCTGCCAGACAGGCCAAGGCAGCCAGGAGGAGCACAGTCAGAGAAAACCTTCAAACAGATTCACACGATAAACAAACATTAAATGTCTCATCATTGCCCATTTAATGATCAAGAATGACAAATTATAAAGAAAACAGGTGTTCAATTACAGAGTTAGATAATTAAGCATTTGATTTACAACAGCTCAGAAACAATCTCTGGATAGTTATTAGAAAACCAAGTTATATAGCTTTTTAAAAGCTATTAAAATCAGACCTTTCATAGAAAAATTATGTTTACACTTACAGATAATAACCTTTTAGTAAGTATTGATAAGGCTCGGCTAGATATTTTTTATCCTAAGTATATAACATATACTGTATATATAACATTTGGTACTGGGGAATAGAGATGTATAGTCAGGTGTATTTAGAGAGATTTAAAAATGACAAAAGAATATTTTAACTCACCACATGTTGTTGATAATATTCATCTTCTGCAGTGATGGTTATAATCTTTCCTTCTCGAGGGCAGTGTGTGGGGCATTTTGGAGCGGGGAGTATTTATATCTGCTCAGAGACTGAGCGTATGCCCTGGAAATTTCTATTTGACATAAAATAGTTTTTCAAAATCGATTCCTGGAATCTGATTAATGGGTTGCGAAATCTCACTTTGCATCAGTTGGGAAACTCTCCACAGTGTGGATTTAGGAAAAAGAACATTTATCTATGATTGAAATGTGTGGCACCCGCAGCACATGTTTCTTGAATGATAAGGGGAATTCAGCGCAATCTGTAAAATTACACATTAATGTAAAAAATATCACAGTACAATACTTCTAGTGACTGTTTTCAACAGTTTGATCACGCGTTGTAAAACATCCTGATCATGTTTTAATTCATATGAGTTGAGTTATGGTAGATTCAGCTATTTTTGTAACTGTTAAGCTCAGCGGTGGTGGATCCTGTTATTTTAATAGGATTGGAGGTTTTGCAAAGTAAAACCATTTCACAAGTCAGTGTTCCATCATTTTGCAAAACAAGATGTCACGAACAGCTTGTACCGTTTGCATCATATTGTTGCATCATAGTTTACTAAAAGTAAACAAGGATGAATGAGTCTAACATTTTTATCTCTTGTGGATGACAAAGTAATGATATTGCAAAACACAGTCATGTTTAATCTGTTATTACAGAAAATAAAGCACACATTGCCTCATTAGATTTTACTGCAGGGAACAAAATATTCCATCAAATTCCTGGCAGTAAATAATTATCTGTGACAGCAGTACGTCAGATGTGTGCTGCTGCAGGGAGGAAAGTCCAGCATTACCGCTTTGGGTATTTACAAGAGGTCACAGTGAGGTTGCATAAGTTTATAAAGAGTTTAAATATTACAATTCAATTATATCTAATTTCCGTGTTTGCTGTCTTGATTAATCTTAATCTTCGATTACAATGCTTTGCATTATTTCACAAGTCAAACACAATGGTTTAATATCAGCAAAGACAAAGTGTACATAAGGTACAGTAGTATGCTCAAGTTACAGTGTTTGGAATAACAATTATAAAAGTATTTTTTGCTAATCACCCTTATTCACATTTTCTTTTTTATCTTTACAATTCAATTTTTCACTACTGGTTTCCAGTTTTCATATCATACCACAGTACAAACAATGTGAGTGAGCATGGTGTCATCCAAACAGTTCCTAGTGATCAATACAGTCAACCTCATACCAAAACGAATGACTAAGCACATCAAGTGATGATCTATACAATGTTCACATCCTTTCTGCAAAGTAATTACTGAACTGTTTGTCATAACTTCTTCTCTTTTGATTTAATTTGAATAATTTTACAGGGAAAACATTTCCAGAGGAATGTTTGTAAATAATAAAATCATTATTTAACTATAGCAAGTTTTGTCTTTAAGCTTTTCGGGCGTTATCTATAGTAATAATAATGGTCCAAAATGATGCGAAATTGCATAGTTTTAAGTAAAAAAAACAACATATCTCCTAGTATCTTTTATTCACTGTAAAATTCAGAATGTAATAGTGATTGTTTATACACACACACACTAACATGTAAATAAGAGGAGTACTGGTACTTATTTTTTCCCACTTCAAGCATTGTACTGTAACAGTATGTACATGAATACTGACACAGTAAATGTACAGAGACTGCATGGCAGGGAAGCCTCCCTTTCATGTCAGCAACACACAAGATCTCACATGTAACAAGTGTGACTACATCGATTTCAGATTCATATCTTGGACTTGAAAGTAATGCGAAAGGATTTAAAATGCGTTCTTGAATTGAAGGTCCTGAAGGTAATCAGTTAAGCATATAATTGGATGTGAAAATCTTGAAAATCAAACACTGATTTCAAATGAAGTCATTTCATGGTGGCAGTGTTACGACAGCTGTACGGTAATCAGTGACCCAAGGCAAGTGCACTCTTAACTGGATCAGACACAGAAGATGTTCATTTAGGAAGTGCTTCTCTTCTCTGAAATTCAGCTCTCTAACTTCATCGTTTCATTTTAAATCCACTGAGCTGGCCAAACTAATAATGTTTCCATAGATTATGTACAGGTATTTTTTAGAACATAGTAGGAAAGTTTAATAGATATATTTTGAAATCTTTTTTTAATAGTTTGACGCTGCAGTTTTTTAGCCATGCTAGCGGCATGGCTCCGGTCGGTCAGCTGGATGTTCCCTACAGGATGAATTCTTGTGAATTCCTCTGACTTCTCGTCTAGCGCCACCAACCGGTCTTTATTTTGGGAGCCTTTATCTAATAGTAGAGCCTTAGAGATGAGATGTGACAGAAAATTGGCCAGATTCAACAACATCATTGCAATTACATTACGTACATTACGACCCCTGAAAGTAGCATTTAAAATTACGGATACACCGATCTGACTTTTTCAGTCCCGATACCGATACTTATATCGACTGATACCGAGTACCGATCCGATACCAGTGTTTAATTAATAAGCTGTATGCCTCACTGCGTGGAAGTTACTGGGATCATTCTTTTATCTTTAAGGCAACATCAGACTTGACTTAAACATTAATTTCCTAACTTTGTAAATCAAAATATAACAAATTAATTAATCAATATAAATTTACTGAATTCTTATTTATTATTAAAATAATAACTCGTATGTACACCAGCAACTTGGTAAAAGAAATCTTCAAAATGAACAGGAGTTACAATTCAAGTGTAAACCTTTCTAATGCAGCAACAAATTGGTTAACTTAAACAGGAATTAAAATTCTATTATATAAACGTATATGGTATATAAACATAGAATTGAATAGATTGGCCCCATTGTCACCGGTACCTGATGCAGCTATTTGAGTCCCTAATTTAAATAAAGCAATCTAGCTTTACTCTGAAGTAATCCCTTGCAGAAATGAATTCATAAAATAAGTTCCCGTCCACATGATAAATGAAACAGCGACTGTCACTGTCAGTTCAGAGAAAATTCATACATGTAAACGCTACTTTGTGTTGTATTATTCATAGCATGACTTTTACTAGAGCTTATCCCATACTATTTGACAGCAGGCTATAAATATGTTCATCTATTACGTGCTGTAGCATTACAAGACCAGTCACTCAGACTACTGGGAACCCAAATGTAACTACAAGTCAGGATGTATTTTGTTGGAAAGCAGAAGCAGATATAGGCTACAATATGAGCCTTCCTATAACATGAAATATGCCCTATAGTTATTTATTTGGCCGGTTTACAAAACCCTTGAGAATAAAGTTACATAACTCTGCTCAGCATGCACATCGCTGTTTATTCCTTCGCTCTGGCCTCATCAGCATTTCTTCAGCATTTATACTTGGAATGTGAGCTTCATTCAACATTTCAGTTTCAATGTTGTTGCTAAAGAACAACTTCTCAAGAGAGATTTTTGTATGCAGAGGTCAGATCAAGGCCAGGGCAAATCAGTGATGTGTCCTGCAACGTGTTGTCCAGTGTTTCACATCATATGTAAGGGCAGGGGTCTCCCTTGAGTGCTGTAGTGTCTGCTCCTTGGGGGCAATAAAGAGGATGGGATGTGACCCGTGTGCCAGACATGATCAAAGCCGCGCACACGGGCAAAAGCCATCGGGGGCAAAGTCGGACAAATGACCAAGAGAGAATGGATGCATTTTATACTGTCTCATAATGTAATAGGGTCACCTCTCATTAGTACCATGTAGTATCTCTCTCCAGCTCTATTTCTATCCCTCTCATTCATTCTGTGTATTTTTTACAGGATCAAAGGCAAAGGAACGTAGAGCTAGAGGACATCGTCATCAGTTTGGACATGTCAAAGGTACAAAGAGTGAAGGTGTACAGCAAAGGAAAGAAAATAGTCTTGTGCCGATTGGCAATCATATCATACATATTCACGATTGAAGGGATGATCAACGCCAATTTAACCTGCTATCAGAACGAAAATATTATACAAATAATATGTAGAATCTGCATCCTACTCTGCATTTAGAGATGTTGGTGGAGCAGCATGACCTCCCTCTGAGCCCCGTTAATCAGCACGAGTGAATTTTAAATCCTTAATTACAAACCAATCAGCCATGTCTTTTCCATGGATATGACAACCCGCAACAAAACTTTGCTCTGCGCTCCATAAGAGTAGTTATGGATATGGCTGTATCAATTATCTAATGTCATTTTTTTACATTCAAAGCTTTGATTGAGGTTTTCCGATGAAGCTTTCTGTCATCAGATTTTATCATGTCATCCCCCTAAAAAAAGGGGAAAAATATGATTTTGTGTTATTGTGGTTATATAAATGTACTAATTTATGGTGCTGTCAGATTGTTGCTAGACCGCCCTGTTAATACAGATACATGCATTGCTGTGATAAGTGGGAGACAGTTTTTAATGACGTTGAAAATGTTGTTTTTGAAAGGCGAACAAAAATGGATTGAAGCAGAATATTTTGTTCGATAAAAACATGTTGTGAATTTTGGAAAAAATCACATCTATCTTTTTTTAATACATTTTGACTTTTGGACTGAAGACTTGCTGTGTGTGTGTTTGGGAGAGGGTGACACAGAGAGAGCGGAATAGAGTTTCTGTAAGTTATTATTATTATCATTATTATTATTATTATTATTATTAATAATAATAAGAAGAATTCTCATGTCAACGACATGAATGAAACTTCAAACTATTTGGTACAGCCCTAGTTATGGTTGGATATGATTTTGATTTTGATATTAAAGATAGGATAATAATTGCCTAATGCTAAACAGAATTCATAAATGTTTATTCCCATAACTTTAACTGTATTGCTTGAAAAAAGCTTAAAGGTTTTATTCTATCTGCGATTCAACGATATGAAAATAGAAACGATCGCCCCACCTTAAAAGAAACGGATGCAGAAATAAGCTTGAGGACAAAGTAAAGAGTTAAATGGACTGAAAACAAAGAGTTCAACAGTGATGGAAGCTGTAAGGTACAAAGCATGAGAGACGTTTGAGGAACAAAGGGGAGAAGAGGGGAAGGGGAGGTGGGGAAGGCACGTCAGAGGGCGAACGTGGGAGGAAAGAATGAGAAGGGAGCTGCTGTGGACTTTACCTTGAAGCTCTGAGAGAAGAGCGTGTGCATGTGATAAGGACTGCAAGCCGTTCAGAGGGTGAGGATGAGGAGAGGGGAGGGGGAAGCAGTGGAGCTGGAGTGCTCCGCAGAACGAGAGAGGCGGAGGAGGAGAGGCTGAATCACAGGGACAGAGAGCGGGAGTGTGTGAGAGAGGCTTTGTGCTTCATGTGTGCATCTCAGGAGAATGAATGATGATGAGAGGACTACAGCTCCACTTTCTTCTTCTTCACTGGAGGATCTGGATTTTACTTCCACTACGTCAACACTTCCACACTGGATTGTTTTCCTGTTATCAACCTCTGTCTATACAACTGCTCTATGGTCCATAATAGTGGAAATGCCGGTAAGATTATCAAATCAGATTTTTGTTTGTTTAATGTGCGGTATTATATGACAGCCGTTTTCTATAATAAATACCACAATGTTTTTCTACATTTGTATGTTTTTAAAAGAAACTTCTGAGTGTTGATTGAAAATGGATGCGAGTCAGGCTGCATATGAACAACTTCTTTGCTTGGAAGGCTTAACCGTGCTCTTGAATGATATTCATTTTCAATATGTTACATTTTAAAAACTGACAAGTACTGCTCACCTTTTAAGTAAAATGTTTTCTAATTTATTGCTTTAAGTTGATTAAGACACCTGGAAAAATGAGTCAGACTAATTGAATTATTACTGAGTACAGCAGTCATTCATCAAGACATATTAAAGCAAGTGGCTGCTAATGAGCAGTGGTTACCCAGGAGACACATTTACATAGCAAACAATTCCCTGGGAATGTTAATCATGAAGACACTGTAAATATTAAATAATTGGAAAGTTTTTCCCTCCATTTGTTGTTGTACGCATTGATTTGCTCATACCTGCATGCACAAGGACACACTTAATTCTGTCCTGTTGAATTTGAATCACTGATATTGTTGCTATTATATATTATGATACACCAAAAAGGACTGTTCATTAGGAAGATATTTGAGAAAATAATTGAGCATATGAACTGTTTTCCTAACCAAGAGTAGTTCTTAACGTCAGCATAATTAAGATTTTTGTCATCTGTCCATATATTTTGACTCAAAGTTTAAAATCGCAATTTGGGAAAAATGTTTCTCGTTAAAAACTTAGTTCATATGAGGAGATCACTTCCATTAAAAGTAGGGCCGTCAAAGTTAACGCGATAATAACGTGTTAATGCAAATTCGTTTTAACACCACTAATTTCTTTAATGCATTAACACGACTTGCGATTTTTAGGTTGTACCGGGCTCAGTTTTAAAGCTAAAGTGGTGATACTGGCATCACATGAAACTACAAAACACATTGGAATTCATTGGTACAACACTTGTTTGTCGTGAAGGAGGTTAAATAAAAAAAACTTGCGCTACATTTTGATGAGGAAAAACTGTCAAACTGTTTCAGAGGGGTCCCTTGACCTCTGACCTCAAGATATGTGAATGAAAATGGGTTCTATGGGTCCCCATGAGTCTCCCCTTTACAGACATGCTCACTTTATGATAATCACATGCAGTTTGGGGCAAGTCAACAGCTGTTGTTGCCTGTTGGGCTGCAGTTTGCCATGTTATGATTTGAGCATATTTCTATGCTAAATGCAGTACCTGTGAGGGTTTCTGGACTATAGTTGTAAGCAAGCATATTTGCCCACTCCCTTGTTGATAAGAGTATTAAATACTTGACAAATCTCCCTTTAAGGTACATTTTGAACAGATAAAAAATTTGATTAATTGTGAGTAATTGCGATTAACTATGGACAATCATGCGATTAATCGCTAATAAATATTTAAATCGATTGACAGCCTTAATTAAAAGACATTTCTGATGATGGACCTTAAAATTTCCAATTCCAAGCAATTTTCCAAGCCAAAAATCAGTTAAAAGCTTTTAGAAATGTGAGACAGAAACTGTCAGGTGGATTCCTGCTCGGTGTGTGATCGCTCAGGCATGCAGCAGCTGTTGAGTAAAGAGAGGTGGGCATGACGTGACCATTAGCAGTGTGTAATTTAGACTGGGTCTCATTGACCGGATGGAAAGGGCACACACACACACACACACACACATACACACATACACAGATGCAGAAACGCAGATACACATGTCCACATTAAGTTTCAGAAAAATTAATTCAACAATAATCTTTTCAATTTGGTAGATTACAACCTGTAAATTACTGTATAATTATTTAGTGCATACAGGGTATCCACACAATACTGATTGGGTACCTATATGCAAGAAGACCAAAGGTTAGGATATATGGGCTGAGAAATAAATAACACTTAAAGTACTTTTTTAATTACTAATCAACTATGTAATAATTACTGGGTACAACAGTACATTGTAAATTAGTAAATTATCTATATCATCATTTATTTTAAAATTATTAAATTAATACATTTATTACATGGGATTGTTTTTTTACATGGGAACAAAGCCTGGGAAGAGGGGTGTGCCTTTATAGCTTTATACACTGAGAGGACGCATATCTTTTGGCAAATTAAATAAAGTATTGACTGAGTTAGTCTTTGCATGTAAACTATTAATTAAAAAATCAATACAGTGTTTTTGAGAATTGATACAGTATCGCAAAGCATAGTATTGTGATACTCGATATTTTCTTACACCCCTAGTGAGAGGTAAAGTAAAACTACTGTTGGGAGTCAGACACATAGCAAGAACAAATGCTGCCAGAGAAAACATATCTCCACAGCTGTAAGCGAGACACTAACACAGGGAAAGATAAAACAACAACAACAACAACAAGAAAGTAACACTTGTTTTGTGTTTGTGTGTGTATGAATGTGTTGCTTGGGCACTTCTCTGACAAACACAGGGGAAACAAACAGACAGAATGACCAAGATGTGAAGAGAAAGTTGACTTTCTGCTCATGTGCTGTGGCAGACAGCCTCAAGCGGCTCTGAGCCAGCCTGTCCATCATTACTGCAAATTACCCTTCTGTGCATCGGGCGACCTGGCCTGAGAGACCCAACAAAGCCCCCCACAGTCTTCCTACATATGCCTGACCTGTCACTCAGGGACACGGCCCTGTCAAAGCAAATTCACTGCATGCATGAACAACCAACACCTAAACGCAGCTATTGCAGCACAATGGTCCCCAGAGAATGACAACTGTGACTCCATTAAAGGGGCCCAGTTCAATATGGAGGTTTATTTGTGCACCTGTGATCAAATATGGTTAAAGGCTGAATGTTATCAATAGCACCTTTAATGAAATCTAGCTCATCCGTGCTTGCATGGCTAAAAGAATGCTTAGTCTGGTCAGTCGGTCGGTCAGTTGACAGTCGGTCCATCACTTCACACCGAAATATCTCGATAACTATTGGATGTATTGCCATGAAATTTTGTAAAGACATTTACGGTCCCAAATGGATGAATCCTAGCGACTTCAGGATCCCCTGACTTTTCCTCTAGCACCATCGTGAGGTGGACATTTGTGATTCGGAGTAGGGCTGAAAAATATCTAATTGCAATTATTTTAACTGATATTGAAATTGCAATATGATTTACAATATTAAACTAACTACGGTGTGATTGTTGCAGGGATCTGTACTTAACACAGATGTTTTCTTAAGTCTGTAGAATATGATGTGTAGGCCAGGACATCTCTGCAGCACCACAATATGTAATTTACAATGATATTTTGACACATATTTCACTTTTAACAAATATTGCGCCTCCTACGATTTGAAAATTGCAGTAGGCCATATTGCAATTTTCATGAAATTTTGATAAATTGTGCTGCCCGATTTCACAGTGAAATATGTCAACATCAGCTTGATGGATTGGAACAAAAACACAAACTTTTGAACAAACATTCACAGTTCCCAGACAGTGTAGTCTACTGACTTTAGTGATCCTGGCTGACTTTTCTTCTTGAGTCACCACGTGATTGACATTTTTGCATGTTATTGAAATATCTCGATAACTATTGGATGGATTGACATGAAATTTGGTACAGACATTCATGGTCACCAGATGAATCTAGTGCAATCATCAGGTCAAAAATTATTTTTGTCCAGTACTTTATTTTATGACCTGCAAAATTAATGACATTCCCATCGGCCTCAGTTGTATCTTGTGTTAAGTGCTAATTAGCAAACGTTAACATGCTAAACAAGACTCGGTCAAAACCGAGTATATGGCTGGACCGTGTTTGATCAGTCTGTGAATTTGTGGCTAAATTTTTATACAAATAGTCAGTGGTCATGTCTATAATGTTAAATCCAGCGGTACATGGTCCAGCGAGGACACTAGTGGACGCACTGCTCCACTCAACTGGACGTTCAAGCGGTGACGTACCCTATCATTAAATGCACCTGATTGGTCCCTGGTTTTCTACTCTTACGAAAAAACACAGTGTTGTCAGCCAATGAGAATCCAGTAATGCGACTGATCCGTCTTTCATATTTCTTCTCTTTACACACCAACCTCCATCCAACCTGTTAATACGCATTCATGTGAAATGTAGTGGTGTCTGAATTCAAATATTGGCTCTGTGAAGTAAATGTCCCTCCATCCCCATTTTCAATTTCAAGAGATTTTTCACCACCAAACTTATTTGCGGGCAACCAATAATGTGTTACAAACAGCTCGAGAAAAAGCATGAACAACAAAAGGGCAGTAATGAAAGATTGAAAATCTTTTGTAAAAGATAAGGATGGCGTTTTGCTATTTTTAGTTATTGTCAACAGACAAAACTCATGAAAGACCAAAACCAACAGTCTCTTTCTCAATACTTTCCAACTTCCCTACCATGTCTGTGGCCACAAAGCTCTAAAAAACAAGTCACAAATATACATTGTCTTTTCTTTTTTTTAAAAAGGCTAATTTTCTACAGCAAATGGGCACTACAGTTTAGCAAATGTTACTCAAACAGAAGTAAATATTGTGCATTTGTATGGGACTATTTTCCGCTGCGGATTAATCCACATTTGGTGCTCTCTGAGCATTTACAGCACCAGGACAGTGTATGTAGGATTGACTTAAACTACAGTTCCATGTTCATAATGAAGGAGCATGCCACTCAGGGCAATGTTGAGTCTCATTGGTCTGTTTTTGATCAACAATAGGACAACATTGGAGCTCTGTGGCACAGAGGAATAAGCTCTATGAGCCTTTGGATACAGACCCATCAATACATTAGTAATGCAAACAGCACTTAACTATGAACATAAATGCACTTTTCTCTGCTGCTAAACACAACTGCAAATATGGTGTATGACTGCAAATTGTGTGAAATTGTGTCTGAAACGTTTACTTATTTTATTTTTTGGCATTGTTAATTGTAGTACTTATTTACCCTATCTTTTTTAATGCACTGACGGGAGCTGGGAGAAACAATATTTCATTTCCTTCTGTGTATGCAAATACTCAGTGAAATGACAATAAAGTGAATCTTGAATCTTGAATTTTGAATACATAGTTTGGTCTTTTCATGGGATTTGTTGACAATAATAATAAAAAAATAGAATATTGTTTAACTTTAAACATAACAAGAAAAAAAAATACACACTCACTTTTTGATATCTGCTCTCCTGTTGGCTTCTGGTGGTGTATACAGGTATCACAGGAGGTATCCCAAACCACATAATCCTCAATTTAGTAAACCCAAGGCTGGCCCTGAAATGAGTTGGGACAAAGACTTTAAGTAACGAAAACTTGCTATTCCCAATCACATTTATTTGTAAAACCTAAAAACAGTCTCCATGACATCACCATGCCTCCACTTAAGTGCCCCCCACTGCTCACTCATCACTGCAGCACTGATAAGTGATTAGTCAGCTGCACCTTGAGAGCCTGTTAGAATATTATCATCATTCATTACCATGAACACACAGACATGACACATAGGCCTATATTTGTAGATTTAGATTTAGACTTACACTTTCCGAGGATATCATCAGCTTATCTCCGATGTCCATGATGAAAAAATGAAAGTCCACAAATCCACTTAGACATCATAAGGAAAAGACGCTCCTTCGTGACTCCAGAAGTCGCCTAAGAATCATCACGTTTTTATGTTTTCTTCTGTATTTAAGTGATCCAGTAATACTTGTCTGTACATACATGAGGACATTGCAAACATCAACTACCAATAGATAATTCGGCATACTTTCAAGGGTACTAATTTAACAACATGTCAACAAATATAAGCTAATAAACAAAACAAGTTCAAATTGTAGACGACTGCAAACCATCTTTACTGCCACCTACTGGACTGGAGTGTGGGGTAGTAGATTGGCAAGAAAATAAATTAAAATGTATTTATTTATTTATTTGTTTATTTATTAATTTATATTAATATTTAATAAAACTAACAAAAAACAACTAAATCATCTCTATTACTTCTGCTGCTCTTAAGTAATGAATTACTTATTAATTAATTACTGACTGGAAAGGTAGTGTTTTTAATTCTTTTATCAAAGCCACTACCAAGTGCCTCAGGGCAAACACGTTTATCTTATGTACTGTGATCACATTTTTCTTTTTAATGATTTAAAGTCAATTACTGGTAATTAAATGCGTGTGGCAGGAATTACTACACGCTTTGTATCTGTTATTCTCATTTGATTTGATGTAAATACATGGTAGACATATGTAAAAACCCTTTAATTGTGCAAAGTTTAAAAAAAAAAGATGCAGTTTTATTTTTGTTGCCGCTCTACAGGCATGTCCAGAGAAGGGACGTTTTGGAAGAGTTGATTTAATTCGTTAAAAAGAGATAGTTATATGTTGGATAATAAGGGAAACCACTGAAAGGACTCTTCAAAACAAAAGTAATGGATTATCTATTTTTCTCTGGGCTTACCTTTTAAGTTTTCTAACATTATAGCACACTATAAAAAGCTCAGCAGGCACTGTAAGTGATGTAATGGGGTCTCAGCAACTATTGCTGCTACCACAGAGACTCACATTTCTACTTTTAACAAAGTAATGAATTACTTATTAATTCATTACTTTCCTTGATGTATTCTCTAGCAGATTCCCCAATGTAATATTGTGTTCAATTAGTCCTGATATTAATTCCCTTCTTAATTTCTCCATCATACCTGTTGCAATCTATTAGTACATGTTTGACAGTTTCTGGTTTATTACAGTGTGTGCATAGTTAGTCCAGTTGGGTGCTTGCCTAGACAACTTGCTGACTAGGATCGATACCATAGAACGTATAGTTGATATAAATAGAAGTGAAAGTCAATTGTTCGTTCCATTGCAACATCAGAACTCAGCAGCAAAGCAATACGCTTTCGCCATTTTGGACTATGCGACTACCGGACGCCAGTAAAACGTCTGCCTAAGAAGTGCCGTAAAAAGTTAAACAAATTAAAATAAATTCTATTGTCATATTCTACCGAAATGGCCTGTGCTGAACAACAAAATATTGTAAATATAATAAGCGCTTTCAGTCCAAAATGGCGGCAGCGGCTGTTGTCAAAAGAACACCGGAGTTTCTAGTCTCTGCTTCTATAATCTTTATCAATGTATGGCAATTTTATACTTCCTGTTTACATCTCCCAAAGCATTACGGGAACCATTGTTCCAAAATGTTTAGAGCATGATTGTAACTCAAGTTAAGACAAAGAATAATAATAGGAGGAACAAAATCAATTAATATTACCTTTTTTTCATGTTGCACAATGACTTTATATACTGTGTATATATATATGTATATATATATACATTTTTGTAATTATTTGTTTTTTTTACATTAAATCAGACATCAGGGTTGTGGAGGGACGCACATGTTTAAATTTTGTCTGAGGGTGGGGGCACACATTGTCAGACTTTGAAGACCTCTGGTCCACTGTTTATAATCCAGAACTGATTTATGCTGCTTTGAAGTCAGCAAGTCTTTGAAGTGATGTTTGATTTTTTTCTTGGTGTCTTGAAATCAAAAGTTGTGGCGAAAGATGGGAACACATTAGGCCTACATTACATTACATTACATTACATTACATTCATTTAGCTGACGCTTTTCAAATGCATTCAACCATGTGTACACAACTCTGAAATTGCAAGAATCATACAAGTACATCAACTTCAGCAATTATGCTGAACTGCTTCAAGTGCTACAATTAGAAACAATAAGAGATGGTGAAAGAGTTTTTCTTTTTTTCTTTTTTTCTTTACAAAAACACACCCACTAAATGATCTCCAATGTTAGGCCATGTTGTACAGTGTAGTATTTTATTTTCCCCTCACACAAACACAGGTAGGCCTAGATTACTCATCTGTACTGATTGTGAAGATGTTGGGGTTGTATCACTCTAACAGTTGAACTAAGTGTGTGTGTGTGTGTGTGTGTGTGTGGGTGGGTGTGCGTGTGTGTGTGCGTGTGTGTGTGTGTGTGTGTGTGTGTGTATGTGTGTGTGTGTGTGGTGTGTGTGTGTGCTTGTGTGTTGTCTTTGCTCTCAGCTGCTTGTCTCACTACGCCTGAGGTCTTGCCACAGGGAAGACTTCCGCCTGTCATCTTCACTCAAGGTAAAGGCAATAAAAACCTTAATGAGGTTCATCCTCTATCCTCCCAAAAATATTTTTTCTTTTGTGTTACCACCAGTTAAATTAAAAATAAAGGTATTGCTCTGTTATGACATGAAAACAATTGCCTAGAGCTGTTAAAAATACCATCCATTTCACAAGCCAGTAGGGTTAAATGTGTAAAATCTAGGCAATTGTTTAATTTTTTACTTTTTAACATTCCCATTTATGCTGCATTAACATAATTATCTATGTATTTATGTACTTATAGATATTCACAGATAATGCAATCCATGCATAAAAAGCTGAAGCAGAGTTAAAAGAAACACAATGATTCATGTCACCATATCTCGCCTTTCCCTCCCACTCCTCTTAGTATTTTAAAGGGAATTGAATCATCAGTTCACTTCTTAAATATTCACAAGATTCTTTCATAATGTTAACAATCAAAGCACTCTCATGTAAATCTTGGCCTTGATCCCTTTGAGTTATAAAATGTTATGATTGCCGTCACAGTTGTGAAGTGATACCAAGAGCATGAAGGCAGATGGATGATCTCCCAATCTGACTTTCACCAAGCATATCTGAATATTAAAATGTGAAATCAATCTGTGCATGTCACCCACAGCATGGTTAACATTGTTAACCTTTAACTGCTCATAAAACATTGTTTTATGAGCTGGATACTTTATGGCTTTTCCTAATTTAATGAAATTTGCTCATAAACATGATTTTGAACTGATAACATCCTTCAGAAGTCCGCTGCATATGTCTGTTTGTGGTCTAAGAGACCCCAGCTGTAAAACATGGTTAAATACAGTGGATTTTCCTGTTTTCTACATCTGTGATTGGTGTTGACAGCAATATTTATGAAGTGTATCACTCCCACATCCTAAATTAGTCTATTAGGATTAGGAGAGGAGCTAGACCTCTCTGGGGGTCTGATTGAACCCAAATAAGTAAAGTTACCAGCAGGCCCAGTTTGTGGCCAAGGGATGGATTATCACTTCAATACTTTTTTTGTAAGTTCAGGAAAAATAATGCATTTCGCAATTATTGTTATTATTTTTACTACGGCTGTCAAACGTGATAATAACATGTTAACTCAAAATTGTTTTAATGCCATTTGATGCCATTCTTTGACGCATTAACACAACTTTTTAGGTTGTATCAAGCTCAGTTTTAAAGATAGAGTGAAGATCCTGATATCATATGAAACTAGAAAACCTGAGGAATCCATTAATTAACCAACCATGTCACAGTAGCTTGTCGGGGAGGAGGTTAAATAATTTTGGTGAGGAAAAACTGGCATGGCCATATTCAAAAGGGTCCCTTGACCTCTGACCTCAAGATATGTGAATGAAAATGGGTTCTATGAGTACCCACGAGTCTCCCCTTTACAGACATGCCCACTTTATGATAATCACATGCAGTTTGGAGCAAGTCATAGTCAAGTCAGCACACTGACACACTGACAGCTGTTGTTGCCTGTTGGGCTGCAGTTTGCCATGTTATGATTTGAGCATATTTTTTTATGCTAAATGCAGTATCTGTGAGGGTTTCTGGATAATATTTGTCGTTGTTTAATTAATTGATTTCCAGTAATAAATACATACATTTGCAGAAAGCCAATTAATGTATGTTGATAAGAGTGTTAAATACTTGACAAATCTCCCCTTAAGGTACATTCTGAACAGATAAAAAATGTGCGATTAATTTACGATTAATCACAATTAACTATGGACAATCATGCGTTTAATCGCGATTAAATATTTGGTGGGCTTAATGCTCAGGTTGATCGGAATTCTTCTCGCCACCAAAATCTAATGGATTGTTCATTGTGCCACACTCCACCCCTTCAAAAAATTTTATTCAAATCCATTTCGAACCTTTGGAGTAATCCTGATAACAGAAGGACAGACAGACAGACAGACAGACAAACAGACAGACAGACAGACAGACAAACAAACAAACCAACGCCGGTGAAAACAATACCTCCTTCCAGGCCTTTGGCCTTGGTAATTCGTAGGGAGCCTCGGCTGTGCCTTTAGTTAAGCATGCGTAATAAAAGACACTGCACACGGACATAACTGCCTATTGAGTCTTGCAGGACACATAAATCCATGCAGTCCTCTCTGAATGCTGATATGACCATGTAAATACCAAGCCAATACAGCGTAATAGAGCCTACAAACAATGGCATCAATCAGGCAATCAGATTGACACAGTCTCTCTGCCCGAGCTGTACTCTCACCTGAGGGACAAACACAGCTCATTCATTCACACCATTTCATGCCTTGTGCTCATTTCAAGACCATGAACTGTTGAAAGTGGGCGAGCTGTATGCAGAAAACTTTGCCTCTGAACATAATCCAGACAGCGATTACGTATGTCAGCACAATGTAGGCTAATGTTAAACTGGGCTGCTGAGAAACACGGAGCCAAGAACGCTAGGAAACAGAGTGATTGGGCTCCCAAAACTCAGTGGTGATATTACACGTTTGCAAAAAAGACATCTGAAATTGATTGCATCAGATTCACTGTGAGAATCTATACGGCACGCTCACGATGATGATTAAGGCTTCAATGACACTATACGATATAAAATCTATCCTTGCACCAGGGGCCAATTGTCGCAAGCAAGTAGCTCTTTCTGATTATTTGTCTGAGTTTGAATAAAACCATACGGATCATTAACATTAAATACACCTAACTGAATGACAAAAAGCCTTCACTGTAACAGCTAGAGGAAGATAGCAGTGTTACATATTCCATGTCTGAAAAGGGCTTTTGTACTTGGGGGTGAATACTTTCTACAGGCACTGTATAATAATCTTTGATTAAATATATGAACAATTTCAACTTCATGCATCCATTTAATGTTCTATGCTGTTAGCATTGCATACAAATAAAATAGAAAAACAATAAAGGTCCGCAAGTTGTATTATTTGTTTACATACAGGCATGTTTTAGTGGTTCAGAATTTGCTCTCCGTAGCAATAATTCCCCTGTGTTTTTACCATCTGCGTCTTTGAATTAAATTTGTGGAAGAAAGACTGATATTCAAATTCAAAGTAATCAAGCATATGTGAGCAAGTTGTGAAGCATATGAGCTTTCATGTGCAATTCATCTGAGTCTTCATTAAATCCTGAACAATATGCTGGTCACAGACTGTACACCTATAAGTGTTTTTTTCTGCTTCTCAAGAGCCTCTCTTTATTCTGAGGCTAATTCACTGCTGTTAACTGTTAAAAGGATTTCTTGTCTCACAGCTGCGATGTTTTGTTGACTGTTCCTGAGCCCAAAGCCACAGTGAGAACATGGGTTTTGGTTTGGTTTTGCTCTGAATATGTCCATTCCTGTTACCCTTTGTTTTCTTGGATGTGTGTACCTTCCTGCTCTCCAGCCCAGTGAACAGCATAAATGATTGAAGGACCCATGTATTCAGTTGTCAGCTGAGAGAGACATTTGGTACTGAACTTAGAGTCTCTCTGTATAGGTTCTGACATCACCGAGGTGCTTCCAATAGTGTTGGGGCACAAGAACAGCATCTACCCACAATACACAAGTAGAAAAATCACTGTCTGTACTCTGTTTGGAAATCTTGGATAAAAGATACCTAGCATTGATATGTTGATATGTTTTTTTCAGGCTGTTCTCATACATTGTTCGTAGCTATGCCTACTAAAAGTTAGGATCTGTAATTTGTATATATCCCACAAAATCAATTTGTATGTAATCCACTTAATTGTGAATCAGGAAGTATAAAGAGCGACAGCGTCCTTCCTAACGGAAGTTTATTTTGAAAAGACTGTATGCATGGAACAAGCAGAAATTAAGATGTGTTGCTGGATATGGTAATTTTTATAAACACATCACCTTAAAACATTGCAGGTACTGTAGTGTTGTCAAGTCTTTACAAAGTTTACCTCTCCACACCCTCCATACATTATTAGATTATGGGCTTGGCTTGATATATGACAGTAAAATGATGAATAAAAGGTATTTTTTGTTAGACGATCAATGTACAGGCATGAAATTCACATTTTGCAACATATTAAATTGCAGCTAGGTGTATGTTAGGGTCGGATATGAAAAGAAAGTGACATAATAGTCACTAGTCACAGCTAAACTTCCATTCATTCATTATACTGTATGTAACCACTTATCCCATTCAGCCAGCTAAACTTAATATACAATTAAGTTAATAATAATAATTTAATATATAATAAATAATATTTGTATCACTTATGTAGATGAGGTTACAGGTTAATATACAAATCAAAAGCAAGGATCTTTACAAAGTAGCTGCTCCAAATGAATTACTAGCTTGAAGGGACATTTTCTAAAGAAAGCTAAAAGTCAATGCTAAAAAAAACTAGAAAGTGCTTTGGGTTTTGGCAATTAATATGAATGAATATGAATACCTTACATGCTGACATTTGCAGCTGAAACACAGTGCAGAGGGCAAGTCAAAGTGTTAACTGTTATTAACTCCCGCTAAAAACAAAATGGGCTGACATATTCTACCCTGAAACACCATGCCTTTGTCTGCACTTACAAAAATTACAAATTGAATGTGATTTTCTGCGACAGAACAGCATTTAGAGAATATATAATTTTTTGTTGACTGTTGATGTACAGTAGGAAAGTTCAAGGATAAGGTCAACTCTCCATTTGTTTGACAGATTTTCCCCTTACAAAACCTTTTTTTTTTACAGTAATGAGTGTGCTCAGGTGAAATTTTTATTTGCAAAGTCCTTCACGGTTTTAATTAATGACATACAGTACTTTATGCTGCTTTTAACAAGATTGGATCATTATTTGGACAGATGATTTAACTGCCTTCTTATATTTTTCATTTTTCATCAGTATAGTTTCCCAGTCCAGGACATGGTTTCCTGAGTGGCCCGACCACCTACACATCACAAGGGGTGAAACCAGTCTATCCTGGGCCATGACAGCTCTGCTTCCCAACGTCAGTGTCGCTCTGCTGCCGACTACAGACTGTCCGTTTAACATCACTGCAGCTGCTCAGGCAGGACTTGGTTCAGGCCAGTCACTGGCCCCTCTCTGCACCCTCTGCTGCTGTGGATTTATCAATCGTACTTTGGCAGTGGTGTTCATGGTCAGCCTGGCGTTTGCCATCGTGGTTGGAAATGTGATCACCCTTACTGTCTTTGTGCAAACGAGGCAGTCCCGAACACCACAGGGATACCTGAAAGGTAAATGTTGTTTATCATCTGACCACTCGATGCTTAACGCAAACTTGTTATTTCAGAATACTATTTAAACTAACCAAGTGTAAATCAGTGTTTAAATGCATTCCACAATGCTAATCCACAGGGAAGGTACATTTTGGCAGAAATTCAATACTGAAAATAAATAAATGGCAAAATGGAATTTCATATTTCTAATAAAGGTACAGTGTCTAGTATTTGACGGCATCTAGTGGTGTGGTTGCAGATTGCAAACAACTGAGTACCCCTCCGCTCACTCCTCCCTTTCCAAGACTGCAGTAATGTGATCCACCGAGTGTAAAACTTTGGTAACGCCGTTCGCCTCGCTCAGAGGTCATCCTTACCATAATAACACTACCACGGTTTTGCACTCTATGGCCTTCTGGCTTTCAGGTAACGTAAAAACGTGAAAGTCTCTCTCTATAGTCAGTGTTTGGTTTGTCCGTTGTGTGCTACTGTAGAAACATGACGGAGCAACATGGCGGACTCCGTAAAGAGAACCCGCTCCCTACGTAGATATGAAGGACTCATTCTAAACTAACGAAAACACAACGATTCTTAGTTTCAGGTGATTATACACCAATGAAAACATAGTTATGAATATTATATTCCATTTCTTCGAATAGATCCCCCGAAATGTTACACGCTGGATCTTTAAAATCAATATTGGTAAGGAAGAAGAAGAATTTATCAACCTGCTAGCACGAAAGACCATCTAAGGTGTAATTGCAAAGATCTAAGAAGATCTTGGTAATTTATCTCAGTGGTTTTCAAAGTGGGGTCCTTGAGGCAGTTCCAGGGGGTCCCCAACAAAAATAGGAATCATTTATTTGCACTATACTTCCATCCATAAATAACACAATGACAGAAAGTATGACGATTTTGGTCAAACATCTCAAAGCAAAAATCCAATCAGATGGGGTAACCTGGGACAAAATCTTATCAAATGGGGGTCTGAGATGTAATTTGTGGTTCTTGAAGGGGAAAAGTTTGGGAACTATTGCCTTATCTAATTGAAATGAAATGCCCATATTGCACTGACCAGATATGATTATAATTTCAATTCTCAAAATTTTTTATTCCAAAACACTAGTTTATTTTAGCCCGTTCTCATTCCCAGGGCATTAAATACTGAGGCTTTGTCACGGCCATCAGCATTCGGTACCACCGCACACGGCACCCTTTAGCGCTGGTAACGCACCGGGGGTTCCATTAACTACAATGTAAACCCATCCGTGGCAACTGTAAACGCTCAATGAAAGTGCGTCAGGAGTGTGGTGACGTAGTTTTAAGAGCAAAAAAACACACCAGACGGGTGGATGGGTCCAACAAACACTTTCTTTTTGGCTTTCATCCAGGAGACCGCTGTTCATGTCCCGTGCATCACGTTACAATCAGCTGTTGGTTCGTGTCCCATGTTCACAACATTCAGTGTCATTTTCATGTAGTTCATTTTCATTTTCACTGTACAAACGTAGTAGTTTTAAGCTCAACCATGTATTTCTTTCTAAAAACTAACTACGTGGTTTTGTTGCCTAATCCTAAAGTGACACCAAGGGTAACTATAGTGGTTTTGATGCCAAAAATAAAGTGACGCCAAGGGGCGTGACAAAGCGGCACTATCTGACGAGTTGGGATGAAAACATGTTGATTTAATACAGCAAAAAATCTAAGTAAAAATGTTTTATTTTGTACTGCTTTAAAAATATTCACAATACTGTGCTTTTCCATTTCATAGTGAAATTTTAACTAACAGAGCTGGAAGTGTATCGACAAGAGAACAGCCTGAATGTGTCCCCTCTTCTTCTTCTTGTTGTCTCTCTCTGACAGTGTCTCTGGCCATAGCAGACATGATGGTCGGTGTCCTTGTGGTCCCTTTCTCCGTCTACACTGAGATCTCTCTGATGGTGACCAGCGCACCTCCTATTTGGTACCAGGGTAGTTCTACATCCCCGGCCACCACCTCTTCTCCTGGGGGACTGGTGAGCCCTTGGCAGCCCTGCATGCTGATTGGTCCCGTGTTCGCTGGATGCACTTTTGTCTCCATCAGCACCATCTTCCTCATGACAATGGAGCGAAGCGTGGCCATCCTACGGCCGCTCCACAAGGACTCCTTGGTGACCCGGAGACGGACGCTGCTCCTCATCCTGCTCTCCTGGGCTGCCAGCTTCCTGCTGGCTCTTGCGCCCCTCATCTTCAGCAGCAACTTCACATTGGAGTACAATGAGTGCAGTCGTATGTGTAACTACAGCCCACTATTGTTCGGAGGCCAGCTGCCACCCGATGCCAACATTTTGCTGTTATTCCCAGCGTTTGACTTCACACTGCTCGGTGGCACATTAGCAGTTAACATTGTGTCTTTCACCAGCATCCGACGGTACTCTCGAAAACGCAAACTGCTCTCAGAGGGGAGTCTGAGTGACGGAGGGGGAGGGGGAGGAGTGGGAGGTGGAGGAGGCGGAGGGTGCTCTCACAGGCCATCCTTTTCAGACATCAAAGCTGCCAAGACAATTGGTATACTAACATTCGCCTTCACAGCATCCTTCTCTCCCATCGCAGTGTTTGTGCTCGGGAACGTGGTGGGATACACCTGGTGTAACTTTTCCTTTTTTGCCTTCTGGATCCTGACAGGAAACAGCTGCTGTAATGTCATCATCTACAGTGTCAGGGACCACCGCTTCAGGAAGGGCATGACCCTGCTCTTTCAGCGAGACCACTCCCACCAACATGGCGAGAAGTCCTGAGGGATACGTGAATTTAAAAGCAACAGCACATGTTTTGTGGCTACTTTTCATTAAGTTTGATCTTAAAGGAATAGTTTGACATTTTGGTAAATATGAATATTCACTTTCTTGTCGAGAAGATAGATGCCATGTCTGAACGGTAAATATGTTGCTGAAGCCATGAGCTGTTTAGCTTAGCTTATCATCAAAACTGGAAACAGGGGGGACAGCTAGCCTGGCTCTGGCCAAAGGTAACAAAACCAGCACATCCAAAGCTCACTGTTTAACACTTTATACATCCTTTATTTGTAAAAAAATAAATGTTTTTATAAAAAAATTAAAAAAACACATGGATTGTGGTTTTACGGGAGGTTATGTTGCGGACTTTTATTGGCTGTAAAACCACAACTTATCATTTTTAGTGTTCACACTTGGGTTTTTGTCAATGGGCAACCTCCGGTTCTGAAAAATGAAGCAAATGCGGAAGTGCCTTAAACCTGCATTCTTTCTAACAGCCAGCAGGGGGCGACTCTTCTGGTTGCAAAAAGAAGTCTGATTGTATAGAACTACTTCTCACTTGATTTATTACCTCAGTAAACATTGTAAACATGAGTTTATGGTTTCAATCGCTACATTCAAGTCTTCTTCTATACGGCATGATGTTCAGTTAGTAAATTATGGTCCCATTTAGAGTGAAATAGACGATAGATAAGGATATGCTTTAGGGCGTGGCTACCTTGTGATTGACAGGTCACTTCCACAGCATTGTCCGATCTGGGAGTTTTCCGTGTTTTCGTCTAACAACTCTAACCCTTTCACAGTGTGTTTTAATTGTAAAATTTTGGTCACCTCATCTTATTCAGCGTTCGGTTGTACTTAGCTCCACCCTCTCGTGTCACTTCTGGTTCCAAAAAAACAAGATGGTGACGGCCAAAATGCCGAACTCGAAGCTTCAAAATGACAGTCGACAAACCAATTGATGACATCACGGTGACGACGTCCACTTTTTATATACAGTCTATGGGCTTTGTACAGATTAAACAAACGAGATGTAGCCTACATGTGCTAGTGAGTTTTAGAGGTGCTGGTAAGCACATTTTGTTAGCTTCAAACACAGCCCTGTTTCCAGTCTTTATGCTAAGCTAAGCTAAGCTGACCGTTTCCTGGCTCGAGCTTCATGTTTATGGTACATCCGTGAGAGTGGTATCAATCTTGTCCCAAAGTGTCAAACTATTCCTTTAATTCAAATGTAAACTCCATATGAGACTAGCAAAAATAGGTAATTCAAACATAAAAGGAATGCAATTCTTTGCGACTAAGAATTGTAAATGGATCCACATTTGTCGCCTTCCTCTATCATCAAACCTCTCTCCTGAAGCTTTACATCAGAGGGCTTTTATGAGCTTTTCAATCAGGAATCAAACCTACTGTACTATATCTCCGGGAGCAGCACTGACAACCACAATAACCACACAGTTAATGTTTTGTTTTTTATGTCAGTGGTGGTTTTGTCATCTACTAATTTACAAGTGGTCTTGTGTTTAGAAATCTTGCCACTGCATCCTCCTTGGAATAATATGGATTACAAATGTTTTGGTTAAGGGAAGAGTTCATACTATAGATTTGATTCTGTTGTGTTACATACATTTACTTTTGAGAATCTAATGTGATAATAATCTGCCTCAAGTATCCGAAATGCACTTTATCAGTTATTATGGTGAGACATTTGCATTAAGCCATGTGGCAGACAATGTTAACTTTGTACAAGTTTTATTTTTAGCGTTTTATAATATTGGTTATTTTTGTCTAAGCAAATGTGAATGATAGAATGATCTGTATATTTATTAAATCAGTATAGACTAAATGAATGGGATGCCAACCACAGAGATTTAGATTATAGCAGATCCTCATACTGTGCCAGCCTATCTCTTCAGGGTATAACATACTTGTAACATGTAAAATTATTTCACCAGTGTGTCAGCTAGAAGTCTTGTGTATTGTTTTGAATTCTGTATTGTACAATTTGACAATATAATTATATATAAAAGAGGCCGAAGAGCATTTTGCAGCATAAAATGGCTGTATTTTCATTCATGATACATTTTTTTTGCATTGTTGCATTTGGAAAATAATCCAGCAACAGAATCAACGAAAACAGAAAACTAAAGAACACAATAAGGAGGATTTTTTTTCTTGCCATTAATTGCTCTAAATTGTTTCCAGATTTATTTTTGCAAATCTACAAACATTATTCCAATAATTCAATAAACATGATAGTAAAAGACCCTGAAGTGCCCATTAAAAGAATAGTTTCACTTTTTTGAAAAATATGCTCATTGGCCCTCTTGCCGTGAGTTAGATGAGAAGATTGATGCCACTCTCATATCGGTCTGTTAAATATGACGCTAAAAACAGGCAGCAATTAGCTTTAGAAATTTAATGGTCAACAAAAAGAAAACAAATCTAAATATGTCAACATGTCGTGCAAATTTCAATCAATGAATTAAATTTGTTTTTTTAGGTTTTTAATATCATTCTGTTAATCCAAGTGGTATTCCCAGGCCTCTCCAATGGGGAACTGAAGCCATTATATCACCCTCTTCAAAGCCACAAGACTACATTCACAAAAACAGTAATTTTACCTTGCAGAACGCGGGCGTATACATACAACCCCACTTCAAAAAATCCAAACTAACCCTTTCAGTTATTTCCAAACTTAGCTCAGTTAACTTTGACTCAGTACTAGAGTTCACATTATTCATAACTTTACTGAATATTGATGAATGGCTGAGTGGATGTTTCCATTTGAAAAAAAAACCCAGAAAAGAATGCAGATGGATCCGCCCTTTAATATCTTACATGTACAAACTAACAAAAAATGGTCTTTATTTTTCTAGTTTAAAAATCTGCCATAGTGATGGAAAAGTTTGAAACCTACAGCGTCCTAATCATCGTTGGTTATGTGTAAGAAAACAAGTGATTATTATTGTGCTGATATTGAATCACTGTACAGAATTGTATCAGTAGTGCATAATTCATCAGTGGTGATTGCATCAGATTCGGAAATAATAAATGTATTTGGGAACATTTCATTTGTGAGTTTAATGGGGTTCGGTGTGACAGTAATGCACTCAGCACAAGCTGCTGGAAAACAACCTCAGCATATCTCCATTTACTCTGAATTATTATTGGCTTGATCCCAGTGGGATCAGATTTGCCATGTCATTTAATGTGGAGAAGGAGCTATAGTAACACCGCAGGATACCTGGATACCCAGCAGGAGGGGATCTTTGGTGGTGTGCAGGTAAGAAAGCAGAGTGAGGTCTATAGTGTCTCATCTCTGAAACATCTAGCACATCCTAAGTCTAAAGACACAGAGGAGAAGATCTTGAAACCTAGTGACCCAAATTGTAATTTGAGGAGAGTGTGTGTTTGCAGAGATGAGGAAAAGTGTTTTTACAATTACTCTGTTAGAGAGTGATCTTGCAATTTGAGAAGACATTAGAGAGTGAGATGGAAGAGGTGAGAGGCAGCGATGTGATAAAAGCGTACTCCACCTCCAGTCCCAACATGAGATAAATGATCTGACACTTATCCGCTCATGTGACCCAGACCAAGAGTGAGGAAGACGAGAGAGTCAAAGTGTACGTGCAGTAGTTTCTGATGGGGGATTTCCGGCGTGTCAGGGGGAGACAAAAATCCACAGTGCCTTGAGCACATTGAACAACGCCTAAGTGCTAGCAGTTCAAATTAAACAAAACTGTCATCACAAACAAAGCATTATTTATTTAAACTACATTTATTAATCAGAACATTCACAATAATCACTCAAAATATGCAGGGGAAGGCGCATAGAGACAGCTGGCGGTGGGGGAGACTCATGAACACCAACCTGATTATTCTGGTGGGTCGCGACTCGAAAAAATTGAGAGCAACTGATGTAGAGAAGACTCTGTCGCAACAATGTGAGTAAAATGTTAGAAAATATGTCATGTTATTACATAGCCTTGTTGAATACTCATTTTTTAATGGGTCAATCATGTCATTCTACGGTCTGCTATTTCTTTATAGCAGACCATTGCTATGTATAACAGACTGTTGCTATGGACGCAGTTCTGATGTCGGACTCTGGAGGACCATTTTTGTGTCAAATTATTGATTTCTTAAATGTAATAAGCGGGATAATGTACAGCAAGCGGGTCATTGTTGTGAAATAAACCTGTTCAAGGCGATGCAAGACCCCTCTGTGTGCCACATCGCCCTGTCGGAGTTCATTTCACAACAGCGACCGGCTTGCTGTACATTATCCCTTACTTGTTCAATAGCTTGTGACTGAAAACCTTTATGGGAAACTGATCAAAAAGTGTTTTGTAGTGTAGGAAAGATTCAACAAGGAAAATACAAATTCAGTCCCCTATAAATGAGCTAAACACAGACAGAGAAGACTAATTTGCAAGTAAACAAAAAACCAGGATGGTGGTTATTTGTTAGTCAGAATCATTTAAATGTGGTCAAATGTCTGGGGACAGTGTGCTTGAGCTTAGTCTTTAAAAGACTATTTGCTTTGAGGAGCAGAAAAATGAACTGAAAATAGTTGAAGGTAGAAGTGAATTTCAGGGCTCCAAAGTCTATAAATAAATGTCCCACTGTCGTGTGATTTTCAGGGTAAGGGCAGCCTTGTTTTCTATATTAGACAGACTCTGTATCTCTATAGTTACACCACAACACAACCACACATAGTGCCTCCAGCAAGAGACATTGTAGACGATAGGTCAGAGCACTTTGGAGCCTCAGCAAGGTTATGTGATGTTGTCTGTCCTATTTCTATTTTATTCTCTCTCGTTTCATTGTCCTAATGAATTTTTAATTGTCTCTCTAAGCTCTTAAGGCAAGAGATGCGTGTCAGAACCGATAAAGCACAGAGACCACCTGTGGCTGGTGTCTGTTTTTGGCTCGACAGAGGAAAGGGCAAAGGCAGAGATGGCTGAGAGGGCTGATAGGGAGGGGCGGCTTTGGGAGCGATGCTGTTTTTTTCTCCACAGGGGCAACAACGAGCCACGTCCACTCCAGGTTCACAGGAGGCTGTAAGATTACAATAATCTGTAAAATGATACTGAACTACTGGGAATACCTTCATCTCTTTATTTTCTTCATCCCATCTTTGGTCTACTGTTAATTAAAGCAAAGTGTGAGGGATGACTAGAGGGGTATTGCACTTTATTTTACAAATATGGGTATGCTGAGAAACTAAACCAACATTTTTTACTTTCAGGATAATAAAATGTGTATATGGAAAAGAAGAATTAATTTATCTAAGAAGCAGAGAGCTTTATTTGAAAAGTTGAAATCTGGTATTTTACCAATCAATGTTGAAAACGGACAGGATGTCAGTCTGGAAATCTTAATGATAAAGAAAATGAGTTTAATTTTGTTATCTTTTAATTTTTTACTGGGAAGCAAGCAACGCTTTATTTAGTAAGATGAAAACAGAAATTGAATTTACGAAACATTTAAAGCAATAGTTAGACATTTTCTCCTTCAATGAATTGCCACCTTATCGTGGTGGAGGGGTTTGTGTGTGGGAGCTGTGTGGGAGCTGTGTTGTCGCGGGCATTAGCTCCTGGTAGGGTCTCCCAAGGCAAAATGGTCTCAGGGGAGGGGCCAGACCAAGAGCGATTCACAAACCTCAATGATTCGGACCATACGGACTAGAATAACCTTGCCCGGACAAGGGAGACCGGGGCCCCCTCCTGGAGCCAGACCCGGGAGGGGAGCTCGTCGCTGAGCGTCTGGTGGCCGGGCCTTGGCCCATGGGGCACAGCCGGTCTCAGCCCAAAAAGGCATCATGGAGCCAGCAACCTGTGGGCCCACCCCCCGCAGGGATAGACATTGGGGTCGAGTGCAGTGTGAGTCAGGCGGCAGGCAAAGGCGGGGATCTAGGAGTGCGGATCCCTGGCATCGCAGACTGGCTTTTGGCACGTGGAATGTCGACTCTCTGGCGGGGAAGGAACTGGAGCTGGTGTGGGAGGCAGAGCGATACCAACTAGATATAGTTGGGCTCACCTCCACGCATAGCTCCGGTTCTGGTACCACACTGAAGAGGGGCTGGACTCTCGCCTTTTCCGGAATTGCCCAGGGTGAGAAAAGCCAGGCGGGTGTGGGGGTCCTCATAAGCCCCAGGCTGAGCACTGCTGTGTTGGAGTTCTCCCCAGAGAACGAGAGGGTCACCTCTCTGCGGCTGCGAGTCGCTGAGAGGAAATCTTTGACTGATGTGTGTGCTTATGCACCAAACAGCAGCCCTATGCGGCCTTCTTGGAGTCTCTGGCTGGCGTCCTGGAAAGGGCGCCGACTGGGGACCCTATAGTTCTCCTGGGGGCTCCGTTTCAGCTCCGCTCTAACTAGCTTTGTTTGAGACCATGCCAAATTAGCCACAAGGCAGGTATTATGCAAACGTGTTACTTGGTGACATCACCACATTATGGATAAAAGGCGGAACTTCAATCAAGGCGTTTCAGGCAATTCAGGAGCAGTGTTTCTGTGGGGGAGAGTAACTCCCTTTGGCTGGACTTTGGGCTTTGTAACTGCAGACCTTTTACATGGACAAAAAACTATATAACACACTAATGGAAATGGAAAAAGCACAAAAGCATAATAGGTCCCCTTTATATTGCAGTTACAGTGCAGTATTACATTACCGAAAATTGAAAACCAATCAAACAAAGGCACCAGCAGAGGTTTAAAGGATGAGGAAATAAAATACATTCTGTATGTTCACTGTGAACAACCTCTGTTGTTTATCATTGGTTGATTCGGTGCAGAAACTCTGAGTAACCATGTGATCAATCTGTATAAAACCACCATTATTTAATTATGGCAACACATATCTTAACCACTACGTCACTGTCCCTGACCAATGTTTTTTTTCTATTGAGAAAATCACATTATTTCTCTCACATAAATAATATATACAGTATGTCAATCAGTTTACTGCTGAAGTGCTGTGCAGAGAAATTTGGAAAAGCGTGATTAAAGTTTGGGATTGACCGCCCATGCAGACTTTCTCTCACTGTCCTAATAGGAAGTTTCTATGCTCTAGAAAAGAGCAGAAGGTCCTTCGAGAGTCCCAAAACACCGGCTCAACCATCACGAGCTGTCCATCTTGCTCGGTCCCACACCTCGCAGATATGTCACCTAGATTATTCACAGCATGGCCCAAATGAGCATCAGACGAGTATACAGACTGCTGGTCTGGTGTCACGTCTACCTGGAGTCTGTGCTGACGTTAGCACCCACCTGCACAGTTCATCCATCCTCAATAAACTCACTATTGCACTTAACTTGAGTGGTCCTGTCACTGCAGCCTGTCCTCAGACAGAGAGGTTGCTCTGTAATATTTATCACAGGGGTTTTACTGTGTCTGAGGAGGGTGGTGTAATAACACAACAGCTATTGCTCCTGATATCATCAGCTTTCCAGCGAGAGGCACAATACAACTGTATCATCAGTCGGTCACATCCATCCAAACTTATAATTCATTCATTACTAATAAACACTGGGTTAAAGAGGACCTATTATGCTTTTGTGCTTTTATTCTTTTCCTTTATTGTGTTATATAGTTTTGTGTGTAAAAGGTCTGCAAAGTTACAAAGCCAAAAGTCCTGGCCGAAGGGAGTTACTCTTCCCCACAGAAACACTGCTCCTGAACTGCCTGAAACACCTTGCTTGAAGTCCTGCATTTTATCCGTAATGTAGTGATGTCACCAAGTAATACATTTGCATAATACCTGCCTAGCGGCTAGTTTGGCACACCCTCAAACAAAGCTAGTTGGGGGGTAGGGACAGAGGATGAAAAAAGCACAGCCGGTATGAGAAAAACATGTTCTCGTAGAAACCCAAAATACAAGTATGCACCTGGACCTATTATGCTCATTTCCAGGTGCATAGTTGTATGCACCTGGAAATGAGCATAATAGGTCCTCTTTAACATATTAAAGTGCTATAGAGCAACCACTTCCAGAGTTGAACGAGGGTTAACTCGGATGCCTTTCAGCCGACTTGTTTCACGCTTTCTTGGGCTAATGAGAGCTGAAGTCCCATATGGCTTTCCTGCATAACTGAGAGTGAGTGGGTGTTGCTATCGGAGTTATGTAAAACCTGAAATGATGTTAGGACAACGTTAAAAATAGAATCAGTGAAACCGCAATAGTTGGGAAGCATCTGAAGTGGGACCTTTGCACTTTTGGCTTGATAAATACTATCTCTCATCTCCTCCTATATTTCCTCTCTCCTCCCTGGAATCATGACTGCCTATGGATCGAAAAGGGCCAAAGCCCTGAGCTATCGACCAGGCTCACGAATTTACGTCTACGTCTACGATAAATACTATGAAGCTTATTGTGTTATTTCCTTCCTTCCTTTCTCCTTTCTATCCTTCCATTTCCCCTTTCTTCTTTCCTTCATCTCTTCCCTCCTTCTTTACTTCCATCATTCTTTACATCCTTCTTTCCTTTTGTCTTTCCTTCCTTCCTTCGTCCTGTGTGTTTTATATGTAAACACACACTCCCATCAGTGGTAATTGGTTTGGGCAGCGTGGTGTGTCATTTATGGCTCCGTCTGCCTCCATCACACCTGTGACTTCCTGTAGCCAGAGGCTTCGTCAGCTTTCATAACAGCCATCTGCAGAAGGACACTAGGCCGTATACTTCAGTCTCATTGCACTGCAGACATGTTCTCAAAATGCATTAAGGTCTTTTCATGATGAGTTTTTATTTTTTCATACAAAAAGGGCAGATGTAATGACACAAAATTGGACTTCTTTTTTTCTGGTCTTTTATCTTCTTTGATATTATAGACATCAATGTACTGTTCTGTACATTGTGCATTCTCAAGTCTTTCTAGATCTAAAGATAACATGGTGCTTTCTGTTCCCAGGTGGAAAGTAGTCATCTTGAGCTGAGTGGCACTCAGCTCTTATTTGCATGACACGCAGTGATGTATGAAAGACAAAGAGGGTGTGGTGACGCTGGTGTCGAGTGTGGAGTTACAGTATAATGTACTGATATGGGTTGGTTAAGACAAGCAGAAAACCACATGGAGCATGCGGTCAAGTGGTCTCCTCGAATAATGTCAGTGCCTCTACCACACATTTAAATTTAACAGGGTATGTCGTGTTGACAGTGTAGCCTTTGTGTGTTGTATTTTGAAGGATTATTTTATTTGACTACGCATACAGAAAGACAAGTATAACAAGCTAAAAATCTATAGTCAAAAAAACGAATACACATGCACATATATTGGCTTCAGTTTAGAGTCTAAATGAACTGAGAAAAATAGGAAGCAGAATGCAAAAACATATTAAATTGAGCATGATATAGATTATATAATACTGCCGAGGCTATTGTTGACACAGATGCAGTACTGAAGCCTTGCCCTGATGTATCAAGTGTATGTTGTGATATTCATATATTAATATTCATATGAAAAGCAAAGGTGTTGACTCCTGAGCAATGGATGGATGTAAAAATCAGCAAAGCTGAAGGTTGCATGTCTAACAGGCTACTTTTTATATACCGGTATATAAATTATTGATACTTAATTATTTAGCATACACGTTGGCTATTGTCCTTGACGATGTTTAAAATGATTGTGAATATTATAATATTTTATGCATGTCATTAAGCACAGTGACTGTTATCCTTCGGGGTATTGATGCAAAATAATCTAATTTAAAATAATTGACAATTTTATCTCAATATGTTCATTACCGGGTAAAAAGAATAATTCAGTACAATCATCCAAATGACATTAAAGCCCTATCAGGATTCAGGAAAAACATTTATGGTTGACCTGACCTGACAGGCTCGCAGCTGCCATGCTTCCTCCTCTTCCTCTTCTTCCTCCTCCTCCTCCTCCTCGTGGCAAACAAACACCTCAGACAGCACCTGCAACACACACAGTTACATAATCACGTCTGCTTGACATCCGTCCAACTGTCCATTGATATATTTCACCTGTTATTCAGAATTTTACAAGATTTGTCGAGGACCTGCTTTCATTTAAGACCGAGACATTTCAACGATGGTGTACCTGGATTATACACCATATGCCATTTTAGAGTTAATTTTGATAGTAAAAGTGTGGTGGAAAATTGGATGCCACTAATGATGAGGAGTCTGATAATTTGACTCCATGTTGCTCTACTATGATGAGGCAGTAAAGAAGAGATATCAGCTGTTGCATCTGGGCTGCGCCTCTCGCCTCGAGGATGTACAGAGTCACAATGTTCAGCACACAGAAACTCAGGATGTTTCAAATTCTTATTGGTTTGAATGCCAAATGAATGTATTGTAATGTAAAGCATGGCTAACCAAAAGATTGGATGATATGGTAATTTAATTTGGTCTAACTTTAGCAATTATGGGCCACTTGTTTTTACAGTATGCAACCACAACAGCAAAAATATATATATATTTTCCTCCAGAGGGGCAGCTCAGCCAAAGAGGACAAATGGGCTGTTGCTCGGGCAACCTTAACCCAGCCTTGTGCACGTCCCTCACTGCCATATTAAAGCTTCAGTAGGCAGAGTATTTTTGGCATCATTGGGCAAAAATTCCATAATAACCTTTCAGCATATTGTAATTCAAGTGTTCTGAGAGATAACTAGACTTCTGCACCTCCTCATGGCTCTGTTTTCAAGCTTTAAAAAATCTAGCCTGTGACGGGAGACTTTGGCCAATCACAGGTCATTTCAGAGAGAGCGTTCCTATTGGCTGTTCATTCAACGGAGGCAGCTGTCAATCAGTCATGAACTCTGATCAAACAGTCAAACTAGGCAGCGCTGATCAAATATGAATCAATATTCTGTTACTGTAATGCCTATTTCTCACCTCAAATGTTTCCAGAAACATCTTGTAGTGTACTGTTTAGTTTTTTAGCCGACGCAAGCATTGTTTCTTTCACAACAATGCCCGGCTCGCTGTACATTATCCCTTACTTGTTTTGTGTTGGTAATTCATTTCCAATAATAAATAAAGACATACATTTGCATAAAACAAGCATATTTTCCCACTCCCATGTTGATAAGAGTGTTAAATATTTGACAAATCTCCCTTTGAGGAACATTTTCAAAAATGTGTGATTAATTTGCGATTAATCATGGACAATCAAGCAAATAATCGGAATTAAATATTTCAATCGATTGATAGCCCTAATATCTATTTAAAGCAACAGTTATATGTTCAAGTAATTCCACGGCTGTTCGTACTTCCTTTAGTGGCATGCATAACCAATGACATAGTGACAAATCACAAATGCTCCCAACAAGATACAGTTGTGTGTACCACTAAACATTTCCTCACGTTTCCATACACAGGTTTAAATTACAGGCAAACACACAGTCTGACAAGGCCCTGCAAGGTTAAACATGCACTGCATTGTATAGCAGAAGAAAACCGACCAGATCAGCCTCGACAATATATTATA
This sequence comes from Sebastes umbrosus, assembly GCF_015220745.1. NCBI lineage: Eukaryota > Metazoa > Chordata > Actinopteri > Perciformes > Sebastidae > Sebastes > Sebastes umbrosus. The sequence goes on from NC_051270.1 coordinate 24,132,958, forward strand.
TTGTATCCCAACACTTTGCACACAAGCGCCTTTGGCAGCAAATCTTGTTTACAGTCAAAGCGGATACATCTGTATCCCTTGAGCACTTATAGATTTAGCAGTTTTCTCTGCCTTCCTCACAGATTTGGTTTGGCTCAGTCAAGTCTGGGAATCGTCTGTGAACGGACATTTTCAGGTCATTTCACTGGTTTTCAATGGGATTTAAGTCGGAGCTTTGGCGTGGGTCTCTACAGGGCTTTCATGCTCTCGCTCTGAAGTTATTCCAGTGCTGACTTCTCTATGTTTGCAGTCACGGTCCTGTTAGACTAGTGTATCGATCTTAAGTCTTTGGCAGTCTAATGCAGGTTTCCTCTCAAGGATTTCTCTACATTTGTCTTATTTCACTGTTGTGTCGACTCTTACAAGCCTCCTCCATAGAATGATGCTGCCATCGACACGATTCACAGTGAAAATGGTGTTAGATGGCGACAAGATGTGCTCGGCTTTCACTAAACTCCTCAACCTTTTCGTTGCTTTCTCTATGAAATGTCTTTTAACAAATTCCAGGGTGTAATATGCCTTTTTTTCCGGGTTTGCTTTCTTCTTTTAACATATAAAGGTTTCGATAATCTCATGTTTTATTCATATGATGATTAGGTCTGCTGACGTCCCAACAGGGAAAGTGCTGTATACATTAATCTTGATCTACACCTAAGGACAACCAACACATTTTGTTTGGTAAGGGTTTACGTAAGGAGGAAAACAACCGATCAGAGGCGAGCTGGAGCCTGCCATCTCTGAGCAGCTGTCAAACTAGGCAGCGCTGATCAAATATGAATCAGTATTCTGTTACGTTAATGCCTATTTCTCACCTCAAATGTTTTCAGAAACATCTGTTCAGCTGTAAAATGTTTGTGTCCCGGCAGCCATGTTGAGATCTGTTGAGGAAATACCAAGCACCGCCGACCAGCCGGAGCACAGCCAATAGGAACGCTCTCTCTGAAATGACCTGTGATTGGTCAAAGTCTCCCGTCACGGGCTAGATTTTTGTTAAAGCCTGAAAACAGAGCCATGAGGAGGTACAGAAGTCTAGTTTTCTCTCAGAGCACTTGAATTACAATATGCTGAAAGGTTATCATGGAAGTTTTGCCCAATGATGCCAAAAATACACTGCCTGCTGCCACTTTAAAAAAAGGCCCTTATAAATAGTTTTTTCTTTCTTTTTATAAAATGTGTTCTTGAAGTTGTCAAATGACCCAGAAGCCATCTTTGCTTACCTTGAACATTCAGGGTTGATGAGTTTTGTGACCAATGTCTCAGAAGAAATTTGATCTTTTAGTTCTCATGCCTCCTCCTCATGCCTATACAACCTCCTATAACTGTTCCACAATAAACACAAATATCACACCAAAATTCACATGTTTGTAAATGTCATCTATATAAAGTAAAATAACAAACTGCATCAGAATCTAAATGTCAAACCAGAGCAGTGGATTGAGTGAGAGACCAACGCTGACCGTCTTTTCCCTGTTAGCATTCAGATTATAGCAAAGCAGGGCACAACTAGCATCTCTGGGACAGATAAGCGCTGCCTCCTGGTTATGATCGATGTTATAGGAGGAAACCGAGCATCTAAGCGGCCATCAGTTTTAAAGTTGTTCTTGTCTGGAAACCAGGCTTTGCTTCTCCTCCCCCCTCGACACTACATACGGTATACGGGCCAGTCTGGACTTGGCCTCAGGGAGAGAGAGAGGAGGAGGAGGAGGAGGATGGAGGTGCCCGGCAGCTCACAGCTGATCCTCACAGTACTGCTGCCTTCACTGGCCATGTCTAATGACCGCTGTTTATTCTGGGAGTAGCAGGCGGTGTTGTGATAGGCCATGAAGGCATCTCAATGTGTCAATGTGTGAGGAAAAACCCAATAATAACAGTAAAAGCAGCAGCCTCCAACACCATTGGTGAGGCCATGAAACCACAGCTAGTAACAACAGAGAGGAGTGAAAGCTCCGCTGAGGTGAAGAGGACCTCATGAGCTTTCTGTATTGCTGCTGGGAACATAGAAAAATCATCTTAGTTCTTCCAAGGCTGAAAATCATCAGCACTCGACAAGAAGCTTCTCTGTAATTGTTAAAATAAAAAACGACTGCAACTCTTCCCACAGTGTAACCTTGTTTTGTTTTGTTTTTGTTCTAGTTTTACCTTAAAGCACGTTTTCCAGTCTGTGTGATTCATTCTCCTCAACACGTGCTGTTCTCCACAGACACAGGAACAAAGCTTTGCTGAAATCTAAAGGACGGTTCACTGTATGTTCATATTCAAAACAAGTACATTATTTCAACCCTGCTCTCACAGAACGTATTGCAATCCCACAGCCTGAGAGTTTTTATAACTGCAGAGAAAACCTGCAGAACGGGAATCTCTCCAAAGCGACACGTTTCTTTCATCAGCCTCAAGGTCTTTTGGTGCAGGAAAAAGAGGACGGTTTGAATCAGCCTGACTTACCTTGACCAAATGTAGTGATGCATTTGCTTGGGAAGTCTTCTTTTTTGATCAACAATGAACAAATCATTTAATATTTCATTAAATAATCTCACAGGGTCATCTACACAAGGTAACTCAGGGATTACAAACAGGTTGTCAAAGGAAATTGATCACAATTCCTCCTCTGAGGAGCATTAAAGTGTAAATCGTATGCTCATTGGAGCAATAGATCTTCAGATCTGTCAATGTACAAAGTGAAAATGACGGTCTGAAGATGACAACAGATCGAGCAGTCAACACAGTCAGTATGGTTCATCCTCTGTTCATCGTCCATGAATAACCAAAGGGGAATATCATGCTCATTTCTTTTGTCAAAACGCTTTAAAAGCTGCCGACGGTCACTTTGAGCAAATGATAAAAAAAATGATTTCAATATAGCAGTCTTTACATCCTGACAGTAGTGCATGAGACAGATAATCTGTGAAAGAAATCAATCAATCACCGGACAAAGCAAACTTTCCCATCATTTATTTTTTTGCGTTATCAATCATACTATAATAGTAGTTTGATTCCAGTTGTGGATCTCCCATACTGGAACAAATACATTTTTCTTTTCAGTTTCATTATGAATATCTAGTGTATCTCAGTTGTAGGACTTTCCTCTTTTTGTACAGTATCATCTTGAATACGTAATTCATTTATTATTATTATTATTATTTATGAATCGTCTATTTTTAGATTGGACTTCTGAATTAGACAGTATGACAAACAAATTTTGCTATTTTATCCGTATAATATGTCAGATTATTTTCTTTACACACAAGAAAAAAAAGGTTTGAGAGGTTAATTGTTTACACTTTGGTGTCAGAATGCACTTGAGAAACACTTAACTGCTGTTACACTGTAACAAAGGATGGACGTCTGAAATAAAGTTACAAACACACCTCAGCTTCTTAATACAACATCAAAGACTTTTCATTACTGACTTCCCCATCATGTTCAAGTAAAGGTCTTCAGCATTTGCTCATCACGAATACTGAAAATATGGATTCAGCAGCTACTTTTTCGGACCATATCTCATCCTGGAGATCAAGGCGGACGGATGGACAATCGCAAATAGTCAACATTCATGATAGTTCAGGTAAAGTTGAGGATCGTGTTGGCTGATTGGAGGAGACGGCCGCTACAGGTGCTGCGTGTCAGTGTTAACATTTACCATCTATCAGCTCTGCTTATGAGGAGTCGACCCATCTGCTCCCCTGTGATCTGCTCCTACTGCCTCTGATACACTGCTGAAACCTTGTTCTCTGTAAAAAAATAAAAAAGTAAGGAAATAGTAAGGAATGAGAATATATTTGTGTTGAGAATTAAAGGATGTTTCCACAGTTAAAAGACAAAGCAATTGATTTACAAGAGCAGTTTTGAGTACAACTGTCATTACCCATGGAGTTGCACAAGCGTTGCTGTCTAATACTACTGTATGAAAAGGCTGATGCAAAAACTCAGGAGAGTAAAATATTTAAATAACCTTGAAGGATAAATACAGTTTATTATATTATATCATATTTACAAGCCATTTCCATCAGTTATGATAACTCAAAGTAATTGACAGTTTGTACACAAGTCACCAGTTTAGCCAGACGATCTGAATCATTTAGAGGCAAAACCAAAACTGAGCGATCTCAAATGTTCATAATATTCAGAAAACTGTGTTTACGTACAACTACAGCATTTACCGTAATTAAAAGTTGAACCAGGAAATCAGTTTATAAATTGTAATGACTATTTGTAACGGACAGTTTGGGTATTAATATTACTAGAGCTGATTGTCTGACTGCTTGTGTCTGTTGCCCTGCCAACTTACAAGTGCAACATTCACAAATTTCAGCAGCTCACAGCTGGTGAGTGAAATGTTATTTCCAATAATAAGACAATTATCCTTTAATTACTAAAAAAATGACAATCCAAATATCCTTAAACTTCCACTAAAAGATTTACCCTGACTTTATAAAAGGAAAACCTTTTCATTCCCACTCACAGTGATACTCACTTAAGAAGCTGTTCCAACTCTCTCTTTATCTTCGTCACTATGGGCGGACCCTGGTAGGTCAAAGCTGTGTAAAGCTGGACCAGTGATGCACCGGCACAAATCTTATCCATAGCATCCTGCCCAGTGGCCACACCACCGATCCCAACGATTAGTACTTTACCTAAAAATAAAAACATTATCAGAAGTGTATTTAATATAAGCTTTCTTCATACTAAGGTGATCAGAAATTGACAGAAGATATTGGTGTGTAAATAAGTACCTTTAGTGAGGTTGTACATCTCGCTCACAACGCTGGTAGAGAGGTCTTTGAGGGGCTGGCCACTCAGCCCACCAACCTCAGATTTGTTTGAATCCTGAAGTGTTTCTGGTCTGGACACCGTGGTGTTAGACACCATTAAACCATCCACTCCCAGCTGCAAACACAAGGGAGAACAAATACAGAGGAGAGGACAGGAAGTGAGCGACATGTATGTGTGCCTGCATCTACAGGAGCAGAACTGATGTATGTAGGCGCCTGTGAATGAAGACCTCTAATGTGAAATGAACACTGACAACAAGAGAGAGGCAGAGTGCTGTTTAAATTTTGCTTTTCCCTTCTTAATGTCTCTTCCATTAAGGTTTGTCTCCTCCTCACTCCAATGAGCACAAAAACACCACTCTGTATTTAAAAAAAACCCAACTAATCAAGTAGTGATGAGGTTATGAGAGCAGAGACGAAGAGAGGAGCTAAATGTTTTTGGATGCAAACTTAAAAGGCTTGGGCTGAAGGTTTTCCAGTTACAATGGAGAGTAGGGCTGCACGATTCTTGATCAAATGAGAATCATGATTTGTTTTTGGTAAGAATTGAGATCACGATTCTCAGGGAAAGTGTTTATTTTCTTCTGTAACCAAAACTAATTATTGTCACGGCTGTCAAAGTTAGCGCGATAATAACACGTTAATGCAAATTTGTTTTAACGCCGAAAATGTCTTTAACGCATTAAAGCAATCAATCTTGCAGAGGTTTTACCGGATTCAGTTTTAAAGCTAAAGTAAAGATACTGGTATCATATGAAACTAGAAAACCTAAGCCATTGGTACCAGCCATATCATACCAGGAGGCTAAAGCTAAATTTTGGCGAGGAAAAACTGTCATGGGCATTTTCAAAGGGGTCCCTTGACCTCTGACCTCAAGATATGTGAATGAAAATGGGTTCTTTGGGTACCCACGAGTCTCCCCTTTACAGACATGCACACTTTATGATAATCACACGCAGTTTGGGTCAAGTCATAGTCAAGTCAGCACACTGACACACTGACAGCTGTTGTTGTCTGTTGGGCTGCAGTTTGCCATGTTATGATGTTTGAGCATATCTTTTATGCTAAATGCAGTACCTATGAGGGTTTCTGGATAATATTTGTCATTGTTTTGTGTTATTGATTGTTTCCAATAATAAACATATACATACATTTGCATAAAGCAGCATATTTGCCCACTCTCATGTTGATAAGAGTATTAAATAATTGACAAATCTCCCTTTAAGATACATTTTGAACAGATAAAAAAGGTGTGATTAATCGTGATTAACTATGAACAATCATGCATTAATCACGATTAAATATTTGAAAATATATCGATTGACAGCCCTAATTATTGCTATTTGCACTATTGGATTTCTTGTCTGTAACAGTGTCCTACAAAGTAATAAAGCAATATGTAACAACATTTATTAAAATACCAACACGGTCAACAATATACCTCCAAATAAAAAACAAACAATTGATATACCTCACTTAAGCGAGTATATGATTATTTTATTACCATAAGATTGTTGTGCAAAATGAAATGCCAACTTATAAACCTCCTGAAGCAAGAAGGAACCTAAAGATGTAACCAAAGTTATATCAGTTAACAGTTGCTATAATTTTAATTATAAAAAGCTTTGCTTGAGGATCTTTTAAATCACTTATAAAAAAAACGTTCATTTTAAAAAGCCTTTAATCAATGTTAGTTACATTGTTTTTAATGTCATTTTCTAATTTATTCAGTGTGTTTTATTCAATTTCATTCTCTGCACTCAAGTGCTGAAATGTTTAAATCTTTTTCCGCCTTTTGAAAAGCACTTTTTTTAACTTTGTTTTTACAGATGCTGTACAAATAAAGTTAATTATAATTGTTTTACTACTAAAAGGGAGATTTTAGTGACACTTAAGTTGAGCTGTTTAGTATTTATCTGGTCAGCAAACCAGCTGTCATTCAGAAAACGAAGGAGGCTGCACCCTTTCATTGGGTGTGTGTGTTTTGCATAAGAGCATGTGATGGGATGACTCAAGTTATCAAGGAGGACCTGAACTTGATTCGGATTTCTCACTGAAAAGTTTGTATGTTTTTGAAGAGATAAAAGAACACACAACTATTTAAAAAAAACACTACAGATTCAAGATGTAACTTTATAAAAGCAGAATGTGTAAAGTTTTCTGAAAACTGAGAATTAAAATGTATCCCTCCAAAGAAAAACTAGACTCCACGGACACAAGGGACACCATCTGAATGAAAGCTGCACATACTCATACATGTAAAACACAGCAGAAAGGAAACATGGAAATATTATAAAATCTCAAGGAATAAAAATAAATTACATTATAATGAAATTAAATTAAGAACAAAATAAAAATCAAAGACATATTTAGGAAATTAAATGACTGTAACAAATAACTTACAAACCTCAGTGACAACATCAGCAATGTCTTGTCTGTCCTGGGTAGTGAGGTCAGGAGCGATCTTCACAAGGACCGGGAGTCTCCGTTCTCCCTGCAGGGCATCGCGCTCCTTCAACACCTGAGAAGATTGTATAGAGAATGTGAGTGTGTCAGGAGAGGAGAGCTACAACTATTGGAAACCAGACAGAAATACGGTGTACTGTGCTGTTAGATCCAAAGCCTCGGGAACAGGAGGGATTAAAAATTCAGCCTTTGAATTGATGGAGGCAATATATTATTATTAACGTTCAGGTTCTCAGCTTTCAGATGATGTACACCACTTCTATGTGACATCTACTGTTGGCCTGCTGTCTGCACATAAAGTCCCCCTGTACCCCCCTAAAAAATACCAAAAATGGGTCTATGGGAAAAAGCGCTGGAGTGGAAAAGGCTAAACTGTCATACGTGGCATTAGCTGATCAATTTAACAAAAAAGCAAAAAAGCAGTGTTTGCACTGTCAATTCACAGCAACAATGTCGAGTCTGCCAGTCAGACTCGACATGGTTTTCAATAAGTGGCAGAGGCTAGTTCTGCTAATTTTGCAAGCTTGTTCCTTCATGCTATTGTGAATCTTGTTATATAATGTAATATAAGTTTTGTGATTGATTATTGTTTATTTCTTAGGCCAAGACTGGCTCTTTTCTCTGTAAAGCCATTTACGATGATTAAGATCTACTGTATGTGACGGTGACTTAGGCCAGATGATGTTTCATGGTGTTTACATTTGTGTCACTGTTCGGTCCCAACCCAGTGATTTAGTGAACATTCGGACAGTCCTACCGTATGGAGGAGCTGGCGGAGCTCGGCCTTCCCTTGTAGGTCCCGGAGACCTGGCGTATTAGGGCTGCTGACGTTGACCACCAGGTAGTCAGCCAGCGGGCCCAGCACTCTCACCCCCTCCACGTAATCTGCCCCTGCGTCCTGGGACAGCTTGTTCTTCCCCAGGTTGATGCCCAGGGGAAGGCCAGCTATAAACACGGACACAAGCACATATGCAAATACACACAAACACACAAGTTCAGACAAGTACAAAAACAGGCTGCATCATCAGACACATGACTCAACTGGGGCAGAGGCTGCTGATATGTTAAATGAGCTTTAAGCAAGCATGGATCAGACACAATGAAAGGTGAGACAGGGACAGAACAAGATTATTAAAATAGAACAGAATAGTGTATTTAACCACACACCTAATTTAGTATTTGGATCCCTGTTACAAACTGACTAGTAAATAATAAATGCACACCAGAAAAAACAACAGGACATATTTATATCAGACTTATTGTAGTAGTAAAACTGAAAACAGCTTCAATTTTTAAAAAGGAAAAATAAAAACAGGTTGAAATTTTTCCCACTGAGATCAGAAGTCGCTGCCTGCTAACCTTTACTGTATTGTTGCTGTGTGTCTCTCCTGGCCTTCAGCCTCTGTTGTGCTTCTGCCAAACCACAGCTGTTGAATCCATATCTGGTGAGAAGATTAAAAATATATATATCAACTTACAAATAACAACAATCTTAGCTAGCTACTCAAACAACAAACTGAAAAAAGGAAGATTTTATCACTTTGTAACTCCAGCTTTTACATTTTCTTTGCAGTGATAACCAACTGTGCTACAAAAATAATGTAGATAAACTGATTAAATCTCCCCTTAGGGCTAAAAACACATTCAAATTTGGCTTGTTAAGGAATTTGGTTATGAGCGGAAGTGGAAACTGTATGAATGAAAAGTGTCCGAAATCACATACTATGCACTACATACCCAATATGTGCACTATTGATCAACATACTTTTGTGTGAATAAACAGAATTATGTATGTATCTTTTCGGACGCAATGAGCAGTATTTACGTTGTCATTTCTTGAGAGCCTCCTTGCCGGTTGGGGATGCGTAACCATGGTAACCTGTACCGACCATCATGTGACCAGATGATGATTTGTGAGAATCAAAGTCTGAACTAATTTAAAATTTATATTACGCCTAGCAAAGTGAATCATATACTTACATTTAAATGGAAGAGTTATTAATATACAGAGCTGTCCGTCAACATCTGTTATGAATGTTGTCGTCACTACCGCATTGTTAAACACGCATTGCATTGTGGGATATTTATGCGGCCGTAGTGTCCAGCATTTGCATACTGTATTATTTCACCAGAAATAGTATGCAATTCACGTACTATTGATTTCATATTAAGGTTTCAAACATACTAAACAATCTCACATACTGTTTTAGCGTACTATATACTGTAGCATGTTAGTGTGGAATTTCAGACGCAACCATTGCGTCTATATGTGGATGTAATGTATACAGAATCCTCTCCCATAGAGACACCTTGCAAACGGACATCCCAGATATTGGATTACTTCTCATGGGGCATCATATTCTGCTTTGCCTGCCTAATCTTCAGCCATAACACTTTCTGAGGTACTTGCTTCCTAACAACCATGGATGAAGTCTCATGACAAAAGCACGTCATTATAATGAGACATTTCTTGTTATAAAATACAAACTTAATTGTTTTGACAGCACAAACATAATTATAAAGAGAAACCTCCAGGCTGGTTTCCTATTATTTGTTGGTATATCTGCATGATACTGTATGAATGATGTACTGCAATTTGTCTGAGAGATGTTGTCTTTACATTATACATGTTTGCTTTAGTGCTAGATGCAGGATATACTAATTAAGCAAATAAGGCACTATCTCAAGAGTATATTGTGGGAATACTGTACTGCTGTATACATTATAGATAACTAGGTCATCCTTAGAATGAACCTAATCAAGTGTACTCAATACTACAACCATAACATAAAAATATGAAGAAGAGAATATGGAATAATTTAAATCAGATTGTTTGAGATCCATTGGCAAACCATTTAATTTGCAGGGGTATAGCCTGTTGAAATAAATCAGAAATATAAATTACCATAAATTACCAATTTCACTGTGTATAATGACGGAGAGAGAAACAAAATCAGGATAGAGATGGTAAATAAGAAAATCCTTCATTTAGCTCATTCAAGTCTGTGTTGCAAATTAAATCTGCAAAGAAAAAGAGGGTAAAACCATGAACTCTTATTCACAGCTTTATAATGAGAATCATTTGGTAACAAACCTGTGGGCAGCATAATCTCTTTGAAGATACTGTGAAAAGGAACATTATACAGTGACATTACCTTCCCCTGCTCTTGTTTTCTGTCTTAAGGATTTTAACATAAACGAAGACTAATGTGACTCATTTACTGTTATATAAATTGAATTAACTCTTTGTGAGATGTTACATAAAATTGGGGCGTTAATCTGCAGAACACGGCCGATAAATTATATATTTCTACTATAAAGCTTAAACTTCTACTTTAAACTTAAAATCAGCATCTATGAGATCCACCAAGCAACAGTTAAATACAAATTGTATGTGTAGAATACCTAATAAACTTACAACTGAGTGTATCAATATCTAAAAAATACTGTGACATTAACTTCAACCATATCGCCCAGCCCGACATGTGTACATTCAGTTGAGCAGCTATCTATCCCTTTGACAAAAGCGTTAAGCGTATCAAAAACGTACCTGTTAATAATTGCACGATCTGTGGTGAGTCGAAACACGCGTGGTTTGGGGTTCCCCTCCTGAGGTTTGGGAGTGATTGTGCCCACTTCAACAAAGCCGAAACCTACTTTGTACAACCCGTCTACGGCCTCTCCGTGCTTGTCGAAGCCCGCCGCAATCCCAATGGGGTTTTTAAACTTTAATCCCAGAACGTTCACTTCCTGTAGATGCATAAAAACAAACAGAATAAAGTCTTACAGTGTCTAGGATCACTGGAAAAATAATGTAAGCAGAAACTGAGGTTATATGCTTAATAGTCTCGCATAGTCAGACCTTTCTTTAGCGCTGCATCAGCAGCATTATCATTCTGTTATAGGGGAAATAAAACACTCAGGCTTGTCTGTATTTCTTTAAACTAGGGCTGTCAAAGTTAATGCGATAAAACGTTAATGCAAATTTGTTTTAACGCCACTTATTTCTTTAACTAACGCAACTTGCAATTTTTGATTAACCTCTTATAAATCCTTTTCGAACTTTCGGAGGTTGTAGCGAGTTTTAAGCGACCATGTCATACTAGCTTGTCACGAAGGAGGATAAATAACACTCCAAATTTAAGGTTAATTTTGGCAAGGAAAAACTGTCATGGCCATTTTCAAAGGGGTCCCTTGACCTCTGACCTCAAGATATGTGAATGTAAATGGGATCTATGGGTACCCACGAGTCTCCCCTTTACAGACATGCCCACTTTATGATAATCACATGCAGTTTGGGGCAAGTCATAGTCAAGTCAGCACACTGACACACTGACAGCTGTTGTTGCCTGTTGGGCTTGAATTTGCCATGTTATAATGTTTGAGCATATCTTTTATGCTAAATGCAGTACCTGTGAGGGTTTCTGGACAATATTTGTCAGTGTTTTGTGTTGTCAATTGATTTCCAATAATAAATATATACATACATTTGCATAAAGCAGCATATTTGCCCACTCCCATGTTGATAAGACTATTAAATACTTGACAAATCTCCCTTTAAGGTACATTTCGAACAGATAAAAATGTGTGATTAATTTGCAATTAACCATGGACAATCGTGCAATTAAATATTTTAATCGATTGAGAGCCCTAGTTTAAACCAATCACAATCATCTTGTGTGGTACGAAGCACAGGATGCAGCGAAGTTGCCCTTGTGAAATAGACAATCCGCAAACCGTGGAAGGGGAGGATAATGCCGCGTGAAATCCGCAGCGGTTTATACTCACAGTCTAAAACCGGTGAGTCAGACTATATGCTTACCAATGATGCAGGGTCCTGGTAGCGGTTCAGAGGAACCAGACCCAGACCAATCATCTTCACTGCTAACACATGCGCCGTCTCTGCCCCCACAATCCTCTGCAGCAGGGGCATCAGCTGATTGGCGTAGAAACGCTCATCTCCAACTGCAGTGAGGTAGGAGGCAAACAGAAGGCTACCTGAGCCGATGATCTTCGCTGCCTCTTTGAACTGCTTCTGTTGACAAGAGCATGAAAATGAATACATAAAACTGTGTCTTCAAAAGGACTCACATTAATTAACGTGAATACCAGCTTCTGAGGAGGATACTATCTGTCTCTGTAGCTGCTAGATAAATTCTCCACTTGTTTATGTTATCTGTGCTGTTTGGTGCTGACTGCTGGGTGTACAGTGGGATTATGAAAAGCTTCTGCTGTGGCCGGAAATGAGATTGATGAAATCAGAGTTACGGGTCGGAAAACCAAAACAATCATCTAATAGACGCTAACGTTCTACGTGGACGTACAGGTTTGAGTGGTAGTTCTTTTTGGTTTTATTCTTTTGAAGAGGTCTAATGCTTCAGAATAATAGCAGACACCAGTGTGGATGGAACAAGGATGGACAGGGATTTAAGATTATAAGATTAAGGCATTTATATGACATTAGTGAATTATATCTTCCAGAGGATTCCCGACTTTTTAACAAAGATAGAATTCACAGCTACAGTGTTTTGGACTCAACACCAAGACAGATGTGTGTGTTTTCCCACTGATTGTTTGGCTTAACATGACAATTTCCATGATGCGTTATTATAATTATAATCACTGTGCATTTATTGTATATAAATAAATTGGAATTAAATAAATTGGGTATCACTGTAAAGCTGAGACTCTTGTGGATTCAATGAGCCCAACTGTATTAATGTGTGATGATGTTAGTCCCCATAGTAGCCATTTCATTATAGTGAGACCATTTTTTTTAAAAACTTGACCTCACTGTATAAAATGACCTGTGGTGACCTCTAGGATAATCACAGCCTCATGAAACTTTACAATTACAAACTAGAGACCTAGAGCATTCAGAGGATGGATGGCTTTCCTACGTATATTGACAATAAGGGGGTTTCTGAGCAGTTTCCACAACAGAAGTGCTCGCCATCCAATTGCTGAAAAATGCAATTCTTGCAGAAAGTTTCAGATCAAAAGTTTTTGATACCAAATCACAGCATGGCTTTTTCTATGGTGTTCCTCAAGGTCTTGGTGTCTTAATGTGGTATTTTGAAGGGATTATTGATCATTTGCACTTTAAACTTTAAACTTTACTTTACACTACATCCCATATACCATTTTATAGACTGTACATATTACATCTATTTATTGTACACTAAAATGTTTATTGACGGACGGTACACGCTATGTCCATTCACTATGTCCATTCACTATGTTCATTCACTATGTATATTCTGTATTTCTATTTATTGTTTTTATAATCTTTCTTTTTGTACACCTGTACCTCTGTACCTGCGCTTTGCGGCTTTGACACCTGAATTTCCCTCTGAATTTCCCCCTGGGGATAAATAAAGGTTCATCTTATCTTATCTTATTTTTATTTATTCTCAAGTGGTAAAAAAAAAAGTTAAATTAAGCACCAAATCTGTGTAACAAATGGTATCAACACAAAATTTGATGCAATAACTTATGAGACATAATAGAGCATGTGGATGACCATCATATACTTAGATCATAATGTTCTAAGCCCTCATACACATTTACAATTTATTTTAATCAATGAATTAATTCATGTTTATGTCTGATTTATGACTAGAACAACTTGACACACAGTACTGAGCAGCATCTCAAATTAATCTTTCCAGTTCCCAGCTTTCAGATGATGTACACCACCTCTATGTGACATCTACTGTTGACCTGCTATCTCCCCCTAAAGACCTCCTGTACCTCCCTAAAAAAAAGACAAAAACAGGTCTATTGTGGGTCTCAGAAAGTTAATAGCTAAAAACATTTCATATTCTTTAATATTCTTTGTGCAGTTTTCTTACAATAACCGTGCAAGTTTTCAAAGGGGCAGTAAAGCTAATAGCAAAGACACCACCACTACATGTGTTTCTGTATGTAAAGACACAGCAGAGCTACTCAGCTGTTTCCTGGTTTAACATTACTATAGCTCAGTTAGCTCAGTTAGCAAACAGGAACTACTGTCACAGCAAATCTCGTGGCGACGTTTCAAATATCTCATTCAGCCAAAAGAGAGGATATTAATTGAGGTGTCTGTGAGATTACCTTCAGGTGTCCCGCCATGGACGCAGCTCTATCATTGCATGAAAGGACATTGAATAGATTTCACAACATGTTACAGAAACACACGTGGTAACAGCTTCCTCTTTGTCTTCTCGCGAGATTTCCATCCTGGGCTGTGTGAGAAGCAAAAGTGGAGGAGATGCAGATGGCCATTCAGTTAGTTCAGGGGTCAGCAACCTTTACTCTCAAAAGACACATTTTAGGTAAATAAAAAATGAAACAAAATCTGTCTGAAGCCACAAAACATTTGAGCATTGTGATGAAGGTAACACAGTTTATAGTCTAAGTATATAGTATATAAGTCTAATGCAGTGAGGGCCAAAATGCAAATGTACCACGGAGTATTAGGGCCACATTGAGGGAAAAAATATCTGAGATGTACAGAATAAAGTCATAATATTACGAGAATAAAGTCATAATTTTACGAGAAAAAAAATCATAAAATAACGAGAATAAATTAATAACTACAAGAAAAAAAGCTGTAATATTACGAGAATAAAGTCATAACTTTACAAGAAAAAAAGAAAATAACAAGTAAAATTACTACTTTATAATATTCTGACTTTATTCTCATAATATTACGACCTTTTTTCTCGTAAAGCTATGACTTTATTTTCGTAATATTATACAATATTCTCAAAATCGCAGATTTATTTTTTCCTCAATGTGGCCCTAATACTCGGTCGTACTGTCATACCATAGACCTACAACAATGATAAATAAAAATTAAAATGTAAACATTTATTATTCATTTCCACTGATTTTTTTAAAAATCCACAGGGAGCCACTGGAGAGGAGCTAAAGAGCCGCATGTGGCTCCGGAGCCGCAGGTTGCAGACTCCTGAGTTAGATGCTTCTCAAGAGGCAAAATTAAGGCAGTGAGTATTTAGGGTGATTTACTTTGAGAATAAGATATTTGCTTTTAAGAAATTCTCATTATAATACATATGATAATAATATACAGTATGTTTTTCATAAAACGATATGATACGATACGATACAACTTTATTGTCAGTTTGCACTGAAATTCATTTTACATTCATAGGCAGCTCAGTTTGAGAAAAAGTACACATACAATAGGCATACTGTTACCATAGACAGACAGACAAGTAAGACACATCAGACAAAAAACATCACACATCACAATTATTCATACATAACCCATTACAAAATGACCATATGTCCTCTGGATTTACATGTCTTTAGCAGCACATTAATTATTATTTAGCAACAAGATGGACTGATGGACAAAAGCGTTCTTTAGCCTGATGCAGTCAAATGTAGGGACTCTGAATCGCCTCTTGGAGGGCAGAAGTTGATATTCCCCATTTAAAACATGTAAGGGATCAGAAGAGATGCTGTTGGCAAGTCTGAGCATACTCTTGTTGTGAGCTGCTTGAAAGGAGGCTGTCACAGGTTGGCCAATGATCTTAGCGCAGATTTTGATTTGGCTATAAAGTTTAGTTTTAAGTTTTACAGATATACTACTGAGCCAGGCCGTGCTGCAGTACAACAGGACACTCTGAATCACTGAACTGAAAAATAGAAAAATAATCTGGCTACTGGCTCCAAAGGATCTGAGTCTGCGAAGAAAGTAAATGCGCTGCTGTATCTTCTTACAAGTAAATTCAATGTGAGGGTCCATGATCGGGTGGAGTCTATCAACATAACTCCCAGGTATTTGAGGGAAGAGACCTGTTTAATTTCTACATTATGAATTGTAACTGGAGGCAGCTGACAGTCAGGAGGAAGGCCAAAAATTATTTCTTCTGTCTTACTAGTGTTAATGATAAGAAACATGTCCTTGGTCAGTTTAGGAGGTTCAGCTTGTTTGACCTTTAGTGATGCCAACTTCACTTTGCATCTTGTTTGAGTTTCTCCAGTGATTTTACTAATGTATTGAGAACGTATGCAGAGTGTTTTCTGGAGAAAGCTCCCTGATTTCCATGTGACAGACGAAAGTGATCTTGCTCAGCTCCAGCCACAGTTCCTGCACCATGCACTATGTGCTTCAGCTCTGTACTTTATAATAACTATGGGCATGTTACTCCGAACCTTCGTCTTTTTGTGGATTTCAGTTGGATTTCTATCTTTACTGGAAGTAAAGTCTGAGGCCTGTACAGGCATCGACTTCCCTGGGCGGTGTGAATTTGTTTTCAGAAATGTCTGCTTTGAGTTTGTTGGGGGATCTGAAACCTGGTCCCAAGCCAGGAGCAGCTGTGAAAAGCGCGGAGGGGAGCTCCTGAAGGTGATGAACTACCCGATCAAAACGTTCCTGAAGAACATCCCCAAAGAGGGAAACACCAGCAGCTTCACCTGGTGGCTGGGGAACGGGGTCCAAGGGCAGTACCAGGAGCCCACCATAAGTGAGTGTTTTTCACCTGTGATCCTTGAAATCAAGTCTGTTTGAGACTTTGTGTCACATGCTTTACATGCAGAATGGTGGATAGTTCAAGCACAAAAATATTACTTTTTCTTTTAAAGTTGTTTGATTTGATTTATTATCAGAGGGCTTGTGGCTAAAGGTTATTCAAGATTTCAAAGAAAAAACAGTATACATTAGAAAAATGTATTCACAATACCACAAAATTATCCCAAGGGAAGTTCCCGAATTTCTTATGCAAATAAGAAAGGGCGGGGTTTCATTTGAAATGTTTTAATGCAGGTACCAACACAATGTGAAATTTTAATTGGTTTTTATATATAATTTTTTTCATCTAACAAAAGGTAAAAAAGACAAACTTCTCAAATGCAAATCAGTGTTTAATGTTAACACAGACAGCAGTACAAGAGTTTTCCCGGAATACAGTAAAAAAATTCACAAAATTCTTATTTAAGTCCGAAAATACAACAATTAAACAATACAAAATCATTACTGGAGAGATTAGCAGATAATTAATGAAATGTAAATTGTTATTTTTAAATACATAACTTTTAGTAGGGCTGCCCCCTCTTAGTTGATCAGTCAACTAAAAGATTGTTTTGGTCTTCGTCGACTAAGATTTCTTGAGTCGATTAGTTGTTTTGATGCCTTATTTATGCTGAATGACTTATTTCTAGGAAACATATGAGCACATCTCTGGTAAACACAAGATTAAAGTGGTGCTTTTGTGTGACTCTTTGTGGAGAAACTCAGTTTCACAGATCTGTCGATTAAATCAACTAATTGATAAGTCAACAAAATCATGTGTGTATTAGTCGACTAAGAATTTCTTTGTTCGAGGACAAACTTTACTTTTTGTTTATCAAGACGACACCATAAAGTATTTACTGCATCATGAAATTACAGAACAAAGTATTTAGATCATAAAAGTTGTATCTGATTTTGTTCAAAGCGTCGCTGAGTCGAGGCACTTTTTTCATATTGTCCTTGAATTTGTCAATTTTAGTTTTTATGTCACTACAGTATTCACTGGTTTAAAGCCACCTGTCCTTACTAAACTAAAATTATTTAGAGTGCTTGAAATGAGTCCATCAAGAACAGAATATTAACAGGCAACAGTTTGATAATTGATAAATCAGGTGTTTCAACATTTTCTGCTTCGAGCTTCTAAGGCATGAGGATTAGCTGCGTTTGTCTGTATTATATCATTAAAAATAAATATGTTTTGGTTTTGTTGGTTAGACAAAACAAGCCATTTGAACACTTTACACTGGGCTCTGGTAACTGTAACTGATGTTATGTGCAATTCCCCCTTTAATCCACTAGGTTTAAAAACAGATTATTGATAGTTGCAGCCCTGATTGTTTGTGTATTTATTGGGTTCACGGTAATGCAATTGAAGCCCAAAATGAAGCTTTCCTAACGTGAGTTTGTGTGTGTTTATGTGCACACACACTTTTTTTTTGCAAAACAGAGAATGCTGACATTTCAAAGGGCAACTGCACGTACATGAAGCTGGATCCTCTTCAGCTCGTCACGACATTTGACTGCAACCAGAGACGAGGCTTCCTCTGCACCCACAGTATGATAAACAGCCTCCTAATCACTAATTTCACTCCGTCCTTCCTCACCTTTTTCTTTCCTTCCTTCCTTTCCTGCTTTCTTCTCTTGTATTCACTACAACTAAGTGAAGTTTATCACAGTTTTCTTTGTTTTATTTCACTTTATATGCAACATGCTGATTGTTAAAAGTGTCATTCTTGTTTTAAAGATGAGTGTGTGTCTTCGTCAAACACAGAGGTAAGAGAAACATTTCACGCTCAGTAAGAAGCTGCATAAACATCCAGACTCAATTTTCATGTTAGTTTTGTTAATTTTTTTTGTTTCTTTGCAGAACACAGTGGTGTCCAGCCGTGCAACCAGATCTCGTAAGTTAGATTGAAACGTTATGTGTCTCATCATTTCAATCAACAATGAGAGGGAGGAACAGAACAGTCATTAAACTGAGTTTGTGTCTCTGCCTCTCTTTCTTTCTCAAACACACTTTGATTTCAGGACCCAAAAGGGATGTAAATGCCATGGGTTCAGCTATTGAAGACATTGACAAACTTCTCCAGGTGAGAGATGATGCCTCATTAATTTCACATAGATGTTTGACCAATGAATCATAAAGGTCATTGAATAGCTAATTATACCTCAAAGTTCACAAGTGCTGTTTTTCTGAGACAGGAAGCAGATAAAGAACTATATCGAATGGAAACGACAGAAGGGGAGCCGACAAACAACAACAGGGTGGGTTTCTTCACTTTGGAAAGTATTACATTATTGTTGTTGCATTATTCACCTTTTTTATGCTGAAGGCACGTCATGGCACATTAACGGGAGACACTAGGTGCACAGAGTAATACATTTAACTAATAGATATCGCCATGAAACTCCCCCAGTTGGTTAATTACATTAAGACATTCATTTTTGTATTACAAGTTTGCTGAAATTTCATGTTTAAATTTGCAAATGAAGCATTATCTCATCAAATATGTGCTAATTTGCATTGAAAATCTGAACATTGGATAAAGCCAGATTCTTATTTCATTTTGTTGACATATTATATTCAAAGGTTTTTACAGAGGGGGCTTTTGTTATCTCTTTTTTATCACTCCATATATCAGAAAATACTGCCATTTTTTTTAGGAATAAAATATACATA
Organism: Sebastes umbrosus; assembly: GCF_015220745.1. Taxonomy (NCBI): domain Eukaryota; kingdom Metazoa; phylum Chordata; class Actinopteri; order Perciformes; family Sebastidae; genus Sebastes; species Sebastes umbrosus. The sequence continues at coordinate 24,152,435 of NC_051270.1, forward strand.
TATATGAATTAGGCCATGAATGATACATGAACAACCCTCTCTGTAAAAACATTCAGAACATAGATAGGAATTAAACTGGAAAGTTTGGGGTTCGTAAGTGCTACTAAAATGCTCAGAGTATGAGAATAACATCATTTTGAGAAAACAACCTTATGTATTGTCAAATTCTAAGACACTACAGGTGAATAGGGTAAATGATTGTAACTGTTAGATATCACCATGAAACGTCCGCAGTTGATTACTTATAATTATGTTTTGTATTAAGAGTTTTCTGAAATGGTATGTTTAAATATGCAAATGAGGCATTATCTAATAGTAACTTTGGGTGAATTTAGGAGAAATCTACAGACGCAAATAGACCAAGTGTCGTAAAATAAACATGTAAATGTGTATTTTGGTTTTCTTTCCACTAGTCTGACTCTGTTATGGAAACAAAATAGCCAAAAATCTCTAAATTGACCAGTGGATGAAAAAACATTTGCCCCTTTAATGAACGCCTATTTTTTCCTTTCACAGGACAAATTCATTCAGTATTTGTTGGCAAGTACTAAAAAGCTGACTGGAAAATTTGCTTTGGAAAACAACAACACCATCAGTCATATCATCAACTGCAGCACCGGCATCCTCCTCCTCTCAGTGAACAAATGTGACATCAAGACCAACCCAAACCCTACCGTAAGTACTGAGACATTATGTCGTCATTATGGCTGTTACAATCAGGTGATGTTGCAATTTTTTTTGCCCTCTCCAGTCTTTGTTTGAGGAGGTCTTTGAGATCTATCGGACTATTTCAGTGCTGATTGGTTCGACAACCACAGAGAGAATTATCATCAGGCACCCAACAGGCACCATCTATCAGAGCACGTAAGTATTTCCTTTCAGAGTATCACTCACCTGATATTTCTTTATAACACATTTTCTTCCATTTTTGAGCATATGAATATGGCAGCAAGTATATTTAAAAAACTGCTATACAGTATATTCCTCATTGTATTTCCCTCCCCACAGACACACACCTACTAGCCTCAGCAATGCTGTGCTGGGTTCAGAGCAAGATGGGGAGTATGTCGTACTCCCATCATTTGCAGCACTTAAGTCACAGCTAGGAGGGTACAGCAAAATCATCGCTCAGGTCTGTGTGTTAGCCTTGTGTGTGTGTGTTTGTGTGTGCTTGCACCTTTTTTTGGTCATCTACAGCCTTTTAAGCAGAGTTTTTCTCTCTTAGATGGCTTCATTCTCAAAGAATCCCCATCCGTCTGACAACAACATCTCAGGAACAGTTTGCAGCCTTTTACTCAGTGATGGAACCACAGACATAAAGCTGACAAACCTGACAGAGAATATAGAGGTACAACCAACATGAGATTTCTGTTACAAATTGGGGAGAAAAGGTGATAAATATACTATTACTAAAAAAAAAAAGATAAAGTGTTTTTTCTTTATTATTGTGTCATGCATATAAATGCATATACATATACCCACATGGGCTTTCAGGAAAAGTTTTGAAATGACAGGCTACTACAGAAATCCAAAACTTAAGAAAATCATATTTTAAACCTTCATGTTTACAACAAAAATTATGTAGCTAAGTGAGTAAATGCTATTGAAGGTCCAGTGTGTAATATTTCATAGGATCTATGAGCAGAAATGGAATATAATATTCATAACTATGTTTTCATTAGTGTATAATCACCTGAAACTATGAACCGTTGTGTTTTTGTTAGCTTAGAATGAGCCCTTCGTATCAGAGGGAGCAGGTCCTCTTCATGGAGTCCACCATGTTGCTCCGTCATGTTTCTAGCTCAGAACGGACAAACCAAACATTGGCTCTAGAGAGACTTTAGCGTTTTGACGTTACCTGAAGGCCACCGTAGTTCTCAGACACACTTGTGAAACTGCCGTAACGTGAGCTTCAGAGTGTAAAAGCGTGCTACCGCCAGTCACCGTCTGACATAAAGTTGTGTTATTGTGGTAAGGATGTCCTCTGAGCGAGGCGAACTGCGTTACCATGGTTTTGCACTCAGTGGCTCACGTTACAGCAGGCTTGGAAAGGAGGGGCGGAGGGGTACTCAGTTGGTTGCAATCTGCAACCACACCACTAGATGTCGCCACATCCTACACACTGGACCTTTAAGTAAATGCTGTTAAATCTACTAGATATATTAAAGTCAACTCACCTTCTTCTCTGTAGTTTTGAAACAAACTTAGCAAAAACATCAGTTTCAAATAACCATGCCAATTTGATCATCTGTACATATAAATATTTCTCTCTTTTTTTGGAACCTTTTCATGAAAAATTTGCTCTTATATCATTGTCGTATATACAGTCCATTGGAAAATGAAACTCCCTTTCCTACAGAGTTCACACAATCTATTTTCGTCCTGGATATTATTGAATCTACCAACTTTATTGTTTAGAGGAAATATACCTCTTCTTAATTATGCAACTAAAGATCTTTGTAGCATATGATGCAGGGCTATATTTTTGATGGATTAACATACTATAGTTCTGTAACAGTTTTAGTTCAGAGAGTGAGACCCACAAGACAGCTTGACGAGCCAAAATTCAAAAAGCTGTTAGACAGAAAAAGAAAGAGGCAGAAAGTAATTCAAAGCATGACACAAGGGGAGAGTAACTTTCAAAATAAAACAGGAAACAAATTACAACCAAAACACAGGACCATGACAGTTTAATTTTAATAGTAATACTAACTTGCTTTGTCTGGTTTCTCCAGATCTTTCTGCCTCACCCAAATGCTTCAGTAGTGACGAACAGTACTGTGTTGGAGAAGAACATGAAAGTGGTTACCAGATTCAACATCTCTGACCCTGATGTGACCATCTTCTTCAGCGTGGAGCCCAGTGCCAATGTGTCATTGGCTCTTAGGTTGTCTGCAGGGTCCCCTCCTAACGCCACACATTTCAGCAACAGGACCATCTTGAGCGCAACAGGTAACTGTCACTACAAGCAGGCATTGCTGCATACCCTCACCTCTGATTTGAATAGTCACTGAGTTAAAAAATGACATAGGGCCACTGTGATCCAGGTGGGTTTAATAATAACACAAAATAGCAATAGACACTATTTTACCATGGTTTGCTTTATGTGCTCCCACTTCTCTCATGTATGAATATATCATTACTATATTGGTTCTTGGATTATGAGGTCATACGTTGGCTGATTTTTGCAACAGGAGGCTATCGCTGGATGATAACCCCCGAGATGATGCAGCAGACTACTGGAGTCTGGTATGTTGACACACACCTCTTCAATTCCACTTGGGAGCCAGACCTAACGCTGAGGATCTCTTCTTTTATGGGCAAGTGCTTGTTCTGGGACATAAAGAGGGAGAATTGGAGCACTGATGGCTGCCAGGTGAGTTTCCACCTGGATAAAGTCTGATGAACTTGGCTCTGCATGTTCAGTAATGTTGCATATCAGACAGTGATGTGCCGTCTTCGTCTCAGGTGGGGGACAAAAGCACTCCGGAGCGAACACAGTGTCTGTGCAACCACCTCACTCTCTTTGGGAGCTCCTTCTTTGTGAAGCCAAACTACGTGGACCTATCTCGCACAGCAGAGTTGTTTGCCAGCGTGACTGAAAACTACGTGGTGCTGGCTCTGCTGTGCACTTTCTTTGGGCTCTACCTGGCCACTCTGCTGTGGGCCTGCTATGCTGACCGCAGGGCCCGCTCTAAGGTCAGTCTCTGCAAATAGCTCTCGTAAAACATGTCTTTTTATATGCGTTTTTCATATTATGTTATTAATTAATGTGTGAGGTTTCAACCAGTGATGGAAGAAGTAATTAGATATTTAGCTAGCTAGTTAGCTTAATCTATAATAATACAAAATACTTTATTAGTTTATTTATATTTTGCATTAAAGGTACAGTGTGTAGGATTTGGAGACATCTAGTGGTGTGGTTGCAGATTGCAAGACTGCGGTAACGTGAGGTAACGTGAGCCGCCAAATGCAAAACCGTGGTAACGCCGTTCGCCTCGCTCAGAGGCTATCCTTTCCATAATAACACTACTTTAGGAGCAATAGGAAGCAGGGCCAGCTTGAGGTTTAGGCATATAGGCGGTTACCTATAGGGGGGCATCTTCTAGGGGGCGCTTGTCACCTGCTAAAAATAATAATAATAATTAATAAAAAAAATGCTGGTGGGTACCCTTCCTCATTTTCTGCATTGCAGAAACAAATGGACAAATAAATTAAGAAAGAAAGCAATAGAAAGAAAGAATTACATTTTTCTTATACTTTCTCACACCTTTTCATCTGCCCGGCTGCACATATTTGTTAATAAACGTTTAAATTGTGGTGAAACTGACTAAACACTTTTAAGCCAACAATATCAGGGACCAATTGTTTATTTATATTATTATAAATACTGTTATTTATGAAAATAAAAATCTTAATTTTTGTATTAAAACCATTGTGATGTGTCAGACGACGGCTCGTGGTACCATAGTTTTCCACCCTGCGGCTCATGTTACCGCAGTTTCACAAGCGTGTCGGAGAACTACGGTGGCCTTCAAGTAACGTAAAAACGTGAAATGCTCTCTCCGGAGCCAGTGTTTGGTTTGTCCATTCTGGGCTACTGTAGAAACATGCTGGGGCAACATGGCGGATTCCGTGAAGAGGACCCGCTCCCTATGTAGACATGAAGGGCTCATTCTAAGCTAACAAAAACACAATGATTCTTAGTTTCAGGTGATTATACACTAATGAAAACATAGTTATGAATATTATATCAATTTCTGCTAATAGATCCCTGAAATCGTAAATAATGTTCCTTTAATAATGTGAATCTGCAAAGTAACTAGTGTTGTCAAATAAATGTAGTGGAGTAAAAAATACAATATTGGCGGCTTCCAAATGTAATGGATTAGAAGTATAAAGTAGCATAAAATGGAAAAGTACAAGTACCTCAAAATTGTACTTACAAGTACAATACTTGAGTAAATGTACTTAGTTAAATTCCACCACTGGTTTCAACCCAGAGTGCAATGTTACCATGTAGGAACGTTGCGAGACATAAGCGTACTGTCTCCCAACATTAAGCCAAAATGTCTTTTTTTGGGAATGGTGGATATTTTGTTTGGAAACGAAACTCTTCATATTCACTCCACTGCCCAAATACAGCAATGTATGCCAACACATTCATATTATGTTGTTTATGTTGAACTATCAGAGGAAGATGACTCTGCTGGAAGACAACCACCCAGGCGCTCAGTACAACTATCTGATCGCTGTCCAAACTGGCAATCGCAAGAATGCTGGGACTACTGCCAATGTAAGAGTCTGCTTTCATTCACAGAATTACAGTATGTTTATTTTCTTTTTAATGTTTCTGACAGAGAATTGAAATAGCCTATTTTACTGAGGGCACCACACATCTTGGCTTGCTTTAGAAAATGGTCGGCAGTTTTGTCAAATGTAGAGAATTTGTAGTAAGTGGACTAAAATGTGACACTATAGTGTGGTCCTTCACACAATCTTGGTTCAGGTCACTGATGTGTGAACTGTTACATCTGTTCGTTGTGCTGCCCTGTAGGTGAAAGTGAAGCTGACTGGCTCAGAGGGCGAGAGTGACATACACAACCTCACAGATCCCGACAAGCCTGTGTTGGAGAGAGGAGCTGTCGATATGTTCCTGTTGGCCACACCGTTCCCACTGGGCGAAGTGCGAAACCTCAAGCTGCAGCACGACAACTCTGGAGGTCACCCATCATGGTACTAGAGAAGCTATTAAAACATTAAGTACTATTTAATTTCAAGAGCACAACTGCAGGGATATCACTGAATTACTTTTGGATCGTCTGATTTATTTGTTAACATCATCACTGTCATTGCTCATAGAAAACAAAGGAAAATTCCTTCACAAAAAATTCACCTCTGCAATACCTTTCAATTATTTTATAAAACCGTTTCTCAAATCTGGTAACACTTGTACATACACATATACATATATACAGTATATATGGCAGTAAAAGGTGAATGAAGAAGAATATCCCTATGGTTTGCATTTTCCACATTTTATCGTTAAGTGTGTCTCACACTGGTCTTGGTCTTGACTCGGTCTTGCCCTGCTTGGGTCTTGGTCTTGACTTGGTCTCAACCCCTCAAAGTCCTGGTCTTGTCTCGATACACTCTGGTCTTGGTCATGACTCTGTCTCGGTTTAGGTGGTCTTGACCACAACACTGACAGAAACGCTAATTTCCCAAAGTTGTTCCTGGCAGGCAGCTATCTGAAAACGGCATGATTTGTTTTGAAACCAGTATAAATTAAGTCTGCTTCCAGCTTTATGTCATTTTTAGGTTGTACCTCGACGTGATCTTTACATAGTTGTGTGTTTTTTTTTATTATAGGATTGATTCATAATTGGTGGGTGTCACTGTGAAGCTGTAAACAGGGTTGTTAGAGCTGCGTGCAGGTAGCGTTTATTGCCTCTCTGCAGGACAGCTTGCTGGCTTCTTCACGGTGACACTTTGAAATGTCAGGCCTGTCTCATCATTTAGCACTACCTTGTTATCACTTCTCATTAAATACCAGACTGTTCACATGCATAAACTCACGCTTTGGGGGGAGAATAGATCTGAGCTATAGTATATTACAGAAATAAGATTGGTCATAAAGAATCACACAAAATGTACAGTACTGTAGTACTTCCAATAAGATACTATGACACTATCAGAGGTTGATGTTATCTTTAATATTGGCTTTGCCCACAGGCAAGAAATCTCTGCGTACAGTAAGTGGTAAATGGAAAGTAAAATACATAACGTACATAATATAGTTAGATAATTCTCTCCTTTTGCTGCCGTTTTCTGCTCCCTGTTTGCAAAGTTGCCTAGTGTAGCTTAAATATTATCCAACATTTGCATTTCTCACATAAAATTACTCCTATGGTAAATATACAATGTTTGTTGTTTCATGAATTCCCCTCATAATAAGGTATATAAACAAGGTGACCATACAAGACCTCCAAACACGACATGTGTTTCACTTCCTCTGTGACTGCTGGCTGAGTGCTGACCACGGAGACAAGAAAACCTTCAATGCTGCAAAGAACAACGAGATCGCCAGCTTCAGGTCAGACAACTCTACACTGCTGAAATGCACCCAATTCGACTGTTATCGGGCCATTAAATAGGTGTCATCGGTCGCTATAAGCACCATAGATGTGGGTCAATGGGGGCCAACTACGCCTACTACGATGTAAAAGTGAAAGCGAAACTTAAAAGCTACACGTTCTGAAACTGAATGAAATGGTACGTTTTGAACACAAACAAAAAGGTTTCTTTAGGTTTAAGAAACAAAACCACTAAGTTAAGTTTAGGGGAAAACATCATGTTTTGGCTTAAAATAACTACATTTCACACTGTCTGTACTACAGCACCTGACTTCCGCTTCTGCTCCTGTCATAATTACTATGGTCACTAAAGGTCGCTGTCATGTTGTGTTATACCTTGTTTTGGTGATCTATCATGTGAATAGATGATAAAACCTACTATTGGGTGTAGTAGGCCCCTATTGACCCACATCTTATAGCGATTGATGATACCTATTTAATGGCCTGATAACAATCTGAAATAAACCAACTCTGCTCTTGAGGATGTGTCAATATTATGGGTTTCTGTTTTTTTTCTGCCAGGAATATTTTCCAGAGTAGAACATCCACTGGCTTCAGGGATGAACACATCTGGGTGTCCATAGTGGATCCTCCCTCACGTAGTCCATTCACACGAGCCCAGAGGGTCTCCTGCTGCATGAGCCTGCTCCTCTGCACTATGGCCATCAACATCGCCTTCTGGAACATTCCTGTAGACGAGGACTCGGCAGTACTCTTCGAGTTAGGTGAATTGCGGAGTCTTTAATTGTTTTAGCTGTTAAGTGGCTTTATGACCTGAAGAGCAAATTTTCATTTAAAGAGGGAAAGCTAATCTTTATGTTAATGTCATCTGTGTTGTTGTTGGTTGATTGCGATTGTGTTATAGGCATCTCTAGAATATAAGGTCACTTACACAACACACCCACAGTTTTATAAGAACGTTACTATATTGATCATAAAACCTAACAAACATCTAAATTGTAATATAATGAGAGGTTTTCTTTAGGTCTCTAAGTTTTAGATTAACGGTCAGAGCCTGTACAGTATGTAAGCTGGAGCGGAGAGTGTAATTTGAGAAACACGTGAATTGGCTGTCTCTTGATATGTTGTAATATCTTCTCCAACACCTCTGCTTCCACATGTGCAACTGAAACATTTCGATCTGTTGAGGCGCCATCAGCACAGCCTCAACAATAAATGAATGTGTGTGGGATGAGAGACACCTTGACAAACTTCTGCGTAATGCTGACCTTGTTTGTTTCCTCTGAGATCACCGGTGTTTGAACAGCATATGTTGGTAACATGTGTGCGTACACGTGTGGGTGTATGCTTATTACAGTCCTGCAACAACCACAGATATATTTTTTTTCCCTTTCTTTTGTCAGAGCATTTGATTCATTGATTGCCAAAGCGAACTTCAACAAATATAACAAAAAAAAATTCTAAAACACATTACCCACCCTCTTGCTTTTTGAATTTGCATCCTATCACCACTTTTTTCTAATGCACAAATAAAATCTGATCAGGACCGTCTTCCTCTCATAAGTAACCAGAAGGAGGACAAAGGACATACAATGACACACACTATTAAAGCTAGGGTAGGAAATGCTGAGAGACTAGCAAGAGTACAATAGATTTTAAAAACGGTCCAACCGAAAAACCAAGCCCAGTGTAGCCAACTCTTTTCCAATAAAAGTAGCTAGAAGCACTAACTCCAAAAGTCACAAAATTAAGCGAGAAAGTCGGCAACACTGACAGTCCATCCCTTCAAGCCTCCCTCCAAAGCCAGCCCCCCAAAATTATCATAATGAACATAAAGATATCATAATGAAAGTGAACGGAGAACATGGCTATTGTTAGTACTCACAGTTGTCAAGCTAGCAGCTTCAACAAATATGACAAAACATGTATTTGAACAGCACTACCAACCCTAGCGTTAAAGCTCAGTTTTCAGTAGAAAATTGTGTCAATATTGCAAAAGCAGATCATTTTCTTGCCAGTAGATGGTGCTCACTGGCATGTCTATATCTGCAGATCTAAACTTCTAAACTGCTGCTTTGTTTTTGTTTTCTTGTTAGAATCAGCTGGTTGGCCGTGAGGTAGGAGGCAAACATAAAGCTGATGACCTTCGCTGCATCTGTTGACAACAGCATGAAATGAACTGTGTCTTGAAAGGACTCACATCAGACAATAATTACTGAGAATAGACTGGTAATAGTTCAATAAAGGCAATAATAACCTGAGTTTGTATACAGTATTTTGTTGTCAGGCAGGTAGTGTACAGACTTTAGAGAGCCATACAATCAACTCAGTTGCTTCTCATAACTCACTGACACTGTGTCTTTGTTTTTTTCTTTGTCTCTCTAGGTTCATTGAAAATCACCTGGCAGGAGCTCATGGTCGGGGTACAGAGTGGTCTTCTCATGTTTCCAATCAACATCCTCATCATCACCATCTTCCGAAGCATCAAACCTCGCATGATTTCTAAAAAAGAAGTCTCAGAGGAGAACTTGAGACCGCCCGCAGTTACCATACCAGCTATTCTGAAGGTGTGTTTTGCATGCGCTAATCTCTTTTTAGTGTGACTTGTTTTGTGCATTACTCTGATGAATTACACTTGCCTCACCACCGACCTTGTAACGCAGCCCAGAAATACATTTTCCATTCAGTTTATGCTGCAAGTGCCCCTTGTTGCTTTGACCTCTGCTGACCTTTTGCTGTAAAATATGTACTCTTACTTTTCCATGTGTTCGATTTAACAATATACAAGTAGCATTTGGTATTGGTTGTGCATCCCTCGGATGTCCCTAGGATACAGAGAAGGTGATTTCTTCTGTGAGCAGTAGTCCGAGGAACAAGATGTCACAGATGAACCTGCTGGTGTCCACCGCTGACCTCTGCCCTGCCTTGGACAGGGTGCATGAATTCATCCAGCTTATGCAAGGTGCTTTTTATTACAGAAAAATAGCAAACATTGACTACCTCCTGTTAGCCTGACTCAATTAAAGAAAAATTGGTTTTCTGTACTGTTTGTTCAGTACAATAAAAGTAAATAAAGGTAATAACCACAACTACATTAAACAGAAATAAAAAATCCAAACGAGCTAAAATGGGGCAATTGGATGAATAAGTCGCAAGTGGTCCTTGAGCTAAACAGACATGTAATCAGGGCAAAAATGAAGCATGGCAGTGTCCTAATAAGGCACAGATATATCTCATTAAAAGACCAAACCAATGAAGTGAGTCTCTGCCAATTAGACTGTTATCAGGCCATTAAATAGACATTATCGGTGGTTATAAGCCCCATAGATGTGGGTCAGTAGGGCCCTGCTAAACCCAATATTAGGTTATATATATAAGGTTTTATCATCTATTCACATGGTCAATCACCAAAAGAAGGTATAAAAGAACACAAAAACAACCTGTAGCGACCGTAGTAATTATGACAGAAGCAGAAGTGGAACTCATGCAAAACGCAGGGCTTTCACCCAGGAGACTGGGTTTCGCAACGTATAGTTGTCTTTCCGTGTCTTCAAATGAGACTCGTGAGCTCGCGTTTACATAATATGCTTGGCGTTCAAGGGGTTAAGTCGTGAGAACACGGCTGCTAAGCAACGGTAATATTAACGTTACTGTCTGCGTCTAGAAGCCACAGAGGCTAACAATTTAGCAAGATAGCAAGTGGGTAACATAATGCAGGACATGACAGAGGAAAAAGATGAAGTTGTTGGGAATATCAACATTTTCCTCAGACATATTATAAAATTACGAAGAAAAACAATATACGACTAAAATTACAATATATTAACTTATCATGCACCGAAAAATGAACTTCCATGGCCTCCGCCATTTCTGACCTCAACAAACACGTCACAAAGTCGTGTACTCGGAGCTTTCGGAAACTTTCCACTTACAAGAGGGGGGCGTTCATATGGACTCTTCTCATGAACACAGTAAACACGACCCCATTTGAAGGCACCATTTGTGTTCACAAATGTTAAGTTTCACCTTCACTTTTGAAACGTAGTTATTTTAAGCAAAAACATAATGTTTTTACCTAAATTTAACTAAGGGGTTTGTTGCCTAAACCTAAAGAAGTTGTAGTTTTGTTACCTGAACTTAAAGAAACCATTTTGTTTGTGTAAAAAATGTAACGTTTCATTCACTTTTACAAAGAATGTGTTTCGCTTTCACTTTTACAACGTAGCAGGTGTCGTAGGCCCCTAATGACCCACATCTATCATGCTTATAGCGAGCAATAACACCTATTTAATGGCCTGATAACAGTCAACAGTCAGTCTGTTGCTCTCAGTCCCAAGCCCATTAATTCCTACTGAAGATGTGAATCTCGAAAAATAGGTCACAAACATAATACTTTAATTAAAATAAAAGATGGGATTTGGTATTGGAGTATTGGAGTGTATATGCTGTGCAGAGAAATGTAATGGTCTGTATGTAATCCTGTCAAGGGGAGATCGAGAGTGACCCCCACTGGGTGTACTGCAGCAAGTTCCTCCTGGCTGGTCTCTGTCATCTCCTGATGTGCCTGGAGAAACTGGATGAAAAGCACTTCTCGAGTCCATACGAGTACCAGCAGGCCCTCAACCTCACCAATCTGCTGGTTCGCAAGGCTGAGATGGTCTTCAGCAGCCACTTGGCCTACTGGTCAGCACTCCGGACAACACACAGAAACAATATATCTGTATAAAGTACAAATATTTGATTTAACTGGAACATCTTGTGTGTTTTCATCTCATTCCTTCCTTCTCCTTGGGCCCAGCCCGCCTCCCGTGAAGAAGAGGAAGAAGGGGTCAGCGAGCTGCTGGCTGCCCTGGTGGTGTGTGTTCCTGGGCTGGTTCCTGTTGCTGTCCATCAGTGTGCTATCCACTTACTTCACCTTGATATACGGCTTCACGTACGGCAAAGATGGGTCCATCAAGTGGGTCATGTCTCTGGGCCTCTCCCTCTTCCAGAGCATCTTTATACTGCAGCCTCTCAAGGTGGGTACATTTAAACTGTATCAAATTGCATTTAGTCTAAAAACTGTATTCTTTCCAGCATGTCACACTACTTAAAGGATAATATGACTACATTTAAGATAATTTGCTTTCTTGTGGCTTGTTTTTGTTCACAGGTGATTGGCGTTGCTGTGTTTTTTGCCCTGCTGCTGAAACCTGTAGCCGTGGAGGAGAGTGAAGAAATTGAGCAGGTGATGTTAGGTAAGAAAAACATTATGCAGCCTGTCTGTTACCAGAGGGGGTTTGGATGTACAGGCTCCTAGCCGTTAGTAAAATATTATGTAGTGAGTGCTGCGCTAAAAAATATCATATCTGTTACAATTGTTTCATACGGCCCAAACCTTTATTGTTTTTTGTTCTCTCTCAAAACTTTATTTTTGGATATAGCTGCTGTTTTCAACCAAAAAGCTCTAAAAACCAAGTGTACACTACCTGCTCAGCACCAAACAGCAGATTTAGCAACTCGCTGGTCAACATAGTGGAGCATTTAGCTGCTAAAAGAGCTAGATATTTCCCTCAGGAGTTGGTGGAGACCAAAAACAGAGCTAAAACAGAGTGAACTAGAAGTGCACTCGGAGAGCGCAGACCTCCACCAAGGCAGGTCTCATGTACGTTGCTTCATTCAAATCTATTGCAGATTTTTGGAGTTATTCTCCAAACGGACAAACCAACAATCAAACCAACCAACAAGCAAACACCGATGAAAACATAACCTCCTTCCTATGCCTTCGGCCTTGGCGGAGGTTATAATGGATTTACATTCAAACAAAGCCGTATCTGGGTCTGTCCGCAGTGGGCTGGTTGCTGAACCTGCATGATTTTGTCTGATTTTGCGCAGAATCCGACCCGGTGGCACTGATGACAAGCATTAAGAATAACTAAATAGAAATAACCAATCTTCTAGCTGATGGTCTTGTTTACTTGTGTAGGTCATATAGAGTCATCACTTTTAAATTGAGACTGTTTCGTAACCAGTTAAAAGTTCCTCACAGTAACTTTAAAGGTGATAATATGTCAATGTTGTGTTCACAGCTTGTTTCTGCTGTCCTCAAGTGGACAACATTTAAATTAATGCAGGTTTCATAATTATAACAATAATGAAATAACGCTGTAACCCTAAGGGGAATAATTAACTTGTTTCAATACATCTTATTTGCTTAAAAAACTTCTTTCAAGCTTGTCACTTGAAACAAAAAAAATCATAAAATAAATATATAATATCTGTGACAACTAAAATTCTACAATCTAGCAAAAAATTTGTATAATGAACAAATGTTAGATAGCCTCTAAATTACACATAAATTTAGTCCAAACTACCTTTTCATAATTCATAAAGCAGACAGAGGTATCCATTCCATTTAGTTTCGGGTTGACTGCAGAGCTCTTGCGTAATGATGCATATGAAACAGTGAAAATATTTGCTTTGACAAATATAAACTAGTAGTGACCCTTTTAGTTTTCTGCTCCTCCCAAGTGACTTCTTTCTTAAGTGTATCAGTGCATCGCTCCTTCAGTTTGAGAGCAGTAAAGTACTGAGAGTCTTACTGCACTGTCTTCTCCATTTAACAGAGCAACAAGACAAGTGTAGACGCTACTCTGGCAGGGACACGCTGTGAGGAAGCTGCATTTAGCGGGATAAGTTGTTTTCTCCGACTGGCACAGCTGCGATCTACTGCATCCTCACTTCTTAAACACTCTTTTGCACTTATTGGAAGTTTCAACTGTCTGAATATAAAATGAATCTTGGTGTTTTGTGTTTGTACAGAATATCCAAAGCCTGAAAATAGTTTTCTGAAACAGAGTGAAAGTAAAGGGGTAATTAAATAACTATTGCTCTTGCATGTCAATGTGTTGCTTACTATCCGCTTTGATGTATGTGTATGTAAAGAAAATCTCTGGCTGCTTTTGTTCATTTCATGAGGCTGTTATTTTCATTCTCCTAAGAAATCTGTATCTATGTCCGATCCCATTCATTTTGCAAATCAAACACTAACCATCACAAAACCTACAAATGTAACGGTACGGTAGAAAACTTGCCCAAGTTAATTGCAGTAAAGCACACAGGGTATAAAGACAATCTGGCAGGGCAACAAGGAAAACAAGGGAGTATATAAACAGGGTAGACTAGTGGCAAAATCAGGGGCAGGTGAGGATAATCAAGGAGGTGGGAAAACACACAAAGACAGGAAGTAAAGCCAAAAATGACACATGAGTCAACTTATCAAAATAAAATAGGAAACACTACAACCAAATGCCAGGACCATGACACCAAATACCTTGTAATATTCCTCAATTCACATCACATTTAAAGAAACCACATTCATAACTTAATGAAGAAGCTCAACCAGAAATTATAGGTTTATAACCAGATCAGACCATATCTCATACTGTCTTGGACACATATCTAAACACAATCATTATTTCAACATTATCCTACTGTCTCCTAATTTGTTCCACACCACAAAGGAAACCATTGACAACCTTCCCCCCATAACTCACCACTGCACTTTCATATTCTAACACCCTGACTTTTCATAACTTCACAAATAGAGTGCTACAGGAATGAGTGTTAAAACCCGGAAATGAGTTAGCATTTTAGCACTTCCGGTTACCTCGTCTGGAAGTCAATAGATTTTTTCAATGGGTTTTTAGTTAGATGCCTGAAATAAAGTCTGTGGTTAACACAAGCTGAAGAGACTTTAACATGTTGTTCTGTGACATAAAATACATTATGAATGAATGTGAACTTTGAAGCATTAAGGTGTCTTAAAAAAGGCGGTTGCCAACAAGTGGCTAATTGAGACTACAAAACGTCATCACAGCGTCGTTGTGTATACTCACACATATGCAACCGTGGTTTGCTTATAGCCTAACGTTAGCTTTTTACTTCCTAACTTCCTGGTTGGCCTACAAAAATACGTCATCCCTGGAGCACTCTATAATCTAGCCATTAAATTTTACTTTCAGATCCAAAACAATACTCCCCTCCAACACTTACTGCTCTACTTCCAAGACACAAGTCAGGAACGCATCACTAGATCGATTTTACATGTACTTATTTACCGCCTTACAAAAACAATTATGGTCAGAGATATTTTCTCACTAATAAACTAAAATCTGGATGGAATGAGATCCCATATATATATATATATATATATATATATATATATATATAATAAAATTATATATATATATAAAAAATGAAAATATGTCGACATACAAAATTGGTATAATCCATTTACAGCTTCAAGAGGCATTGAAGCAGCTTTGGATATCAAAAACAGTAAGACCTATCATGAGCTCTTTGAGTTATAGTTTGAGAGTAAAAAACTGTCTTAAATCAATTGATAAGTACACAAAACATAATCAACAGGTAATTAAATAGAAGCCCTGCTAGAATTAGTAAATGTCTGTACAAATTAAAAAAGTCGGTGCAATCTGCAAAGAAAATATATATATGTTTTGTCCTTCTTGTTAATTTTGCCCAAATTAATTTGGGTTTTAGAGGAGCATTTGTTGTTCCATTATTGTTATAAACAATATTTCAAAGGCTCACCAAAGGGTGGAAATACTGAATCCCTTTGTTTTAGCATGAAAATGTCAGCATTCAAAGACTCACAACCACAGCCAGCTGCTGTCAACATAACTAGTCACCAAAGTGTATGACGTCCGACCACCGACTGCACACCAGCATGGACTTTCACTTTTAGTAGAGAGGGAAGGTGCTTTTATGTAAAATATATATAATATATATAATGTGATATATATAATATATATGGGAGCTGATTATTAATTGATCACTTTTTTCATTTCACCTTCATGTGACTGTAATACATGCTGAAGGTGCATGTCCTGACTTTCATCATACATGCCAACTTCTGTGCGATTCAGTATGTCCTCCCGCTGAATGATTTATGTAGTAGAACTAACTACATTCAAGTTTGTGCTTTTGGTTCAGGAATACAGGCAGGTCTGCAGACACTTTAATGTCCTGCCTGTCTTAAACCTTCTGTGCTTTTATTTAATCACTGGTTTATTTATTGTTTTCATGTATTGTATGTGTGAACTTGAATAAACTGATATATATTATATTTATTATCTAATATTTTAATGTATTTAATCTATTAGTGCGCTGCAGACATAGTAGCTGATAAGTCTGTCTGCCTCACTGTCACTATTCATTATATATATATATATATATATGATCTGGTGTGAATGCAGCCATAGCTCTTTCTAAAATGCACTTAACACTCTTATCTGATCATTTCAGTCCCACTCAGAGCAATTGGTCAAGTCAAAGTTAGTAGTTAGTGAAGTATTAACACTTTATGCTACCTATATCCAAGCAGAATATATATCATTTATCACAATATCAAATTTTCACTATTATCGTGGCCAAAATAATTCACAATAATGATATTATCATGATATCTACAGAAAATGTAATAATAATAATAATAATAATAATAATAATAATAGTAGTATCAATGAAATTCATCTTTAACTTTGTTTACTGTGCGTTTTGTCTCTTTTTTGGTAAATATATTATACTCAAAAGAGGAGTGGAGAGAGAGTCTTTAACCATAACTGTATAAAAGCGTGATTTAAGAGGTGCTGGATTATTTACAAAATACTACCATGTGTGTATTATTAACATTATATCAATATTTAATTTTTTAAATATCACTGTTATCGTCAATACTGGCATATCCCGACGCCCCTAATATACCTTTTTGGGTGCTGAATAGACATCTTTGTGTTAGTATTTTTGGTTTGTGAGTTTGTAAAAGTGGAAATTGATTTAATGTCATTCAGTAAATCTCACTTTTGTCATTGTAGAACATATGTTTGGATATTATGGTAATCACATCAAAATGAATACACAATGGCACACTTTTAAAAAGGTTTGCTGTCTAATAATTTCTAATCACCACTGAAAAGGCAGTAGTACTGACAGTCTGGCCAGTCCAAGTGAGGCTTACATCACCTGTACTGGACAATCTTAAACATCACAAAGGACACAGGAAACTAGCACAGTAAATTATCATCTCAACCCGGGTGAGATAACAAACCAACAACAAAACTAGCTTGTGATTGTTTCCTTTGCAGAATACGTCCTTCCAGTGGAATAACCTTTGAAGATGAAAGCAACTTGCTTGTTATTGCAGCTTTGACCAACAGCTCACATCTCATGTTGTATCAGCAGCAGCATTTTTCTTCACAGCACTCCAGCAGAGTAGCTTGACCCAAATTCATGTCACAATAATCCGCTGATACACTGAAGTAAAAGGAGGAGGTGACATTGTCATTACTGCTGCGTATTCTAAGCTAATGATGAACTGCGTAACTTTATTGTGTGATGTTTACAAGGAGCCTGGAGTACCACATAATGATAAATCATGGAGAAAAAATTGCTAGGCCTTTCTATAGTATGGTCTCAAATATAAACCTGAATCCGTTAGGGTCACTGGACCACAAATCAGATATGTGACATTATGATGCAACACACGCTTAAACTATTGCTCAAAAGTCAACCCAAATACTTTATATTAAACATGTTTGATAACATTTAGCTCTTGTTCCTGCAGTTCTATGCACTTATAGTAAGCCACTTTGGACAAAAGTGTCAAAAGTGTCAAACGTTAACAAATAGGATTTGTTCATTCAGCAAAGCACCTTTCTAGCTTAAAATGTTATTCACACAGAAAGCACTTCACTCTTCAGCAAACACTAGACTTGAGTATTTAAACCAAAACTCTATGGTGGATTATGTAAAATAGGCTCTCTTCTCAGCCACAGACATCTATTTTTACAGACTCTCAATACTGATTCTAAGACTTAATGAAAAGAAGAGTCCACAAAGAAGACTACTTCTACAAGAATGACTCATACACTCAGCTTTCAGAGTCTCACTCTTCAGCCACTTATGCTAGTGGATATTATCTAAGATTCTCATTTTCAAATGCCTCATGTACCACATTTTGCAAAGCACAAATGAGCTCTACAAGCTCAACAAAACTGCAGATATATCCCACCTTTCAAGATATCTCTGATTATCTCCAAAAGTGTGCAAGTTAATAGCCTGAATGCTAACAGTTGCCATTATTGGCTATATTCATACATGTAGAGGTCAGCAGGTAAAATGTGTCTGAATATGATGCAGGATTGTCAAGACATATAAAGGTTTCTTGTAGGTCGCTGCTATAGTGCTCAAGCATATATATCTCCAGGAATAATCCTTTCCTTTACACCGAGGACACCTGCTGGTTACCATTTGACAATACAGCATTGTAAAGCAGAGGAAGTGTGAACAACAAATAGTGTAAACAATATTACCATCTTCCAGTTCCAAATAATCTTTTATTAAATTGTTATTTTAGTATACAGTGGAAAAAAAACTCCTCTTTTTATGCAACAAGACACCATTTTTTGTGTCTCAATGTTTAGCATGAAAGAACAGTCCAACATAGAAAAGACAGTGAGCAGATCACAGTTCTGTAGTGTTAATAATCGCTCTCTACTTCAACACATGTAAAACCTATCAATAAACTGTGTCTATCACCCAGCTGAACCAGAGATCGCTGACTCATTTTTATTCAAGGCCACCCTCCATTTGCCATGCAAGCAGAGCCGGGTGCGGTGAGGTTGCAGCGACGCGTCACGTCTGTACGACAACAAAACCCTCTCACTCCCGTATTTCTCCACAGGAAATAGAAACATCGACCTCTATTACCAGTACAGATGATTTTTTTCATCAAGTCCGCAAATTTCAACTCAACAGATTTTTAGAGAGTTGTTTATGGGGCAAAGCAAAATAAAGCAAAGTGTAATCTAGTCCACTACAGGTAACAAGTATCCAGTCTTGATGGACAACTAATGCATAATCCTAGTGCAGACTGGCAAGGCCTCTGATGAGAAATGGTAACTAAGGCAAATGCAGTGGTGCACATAAAGTGTAAGACACATGCACAGAGGACAACAGGAACCGATTACCTCTGGGGACAATATTTACATCAATCAAATCAGGTTGTTGTTTGGCTGCACACATTTTGCTTGTAAATGAAGTACTTCAACGATAAGAAGGTGCAGCTATTTGGTCGGACTGACATTCAAAAGGGGTTTTTTTTGGAGGTACTGTGTATTAAAAAAACTGATTTGTCAAATATTGAACAACTCCCTACTACCAAACTCTTTTTTGCTATACAGTTCAATCATTCGTGTAAATAGGTCAATCTATATCATTGTTAATGTATTATATTACAGATTTCCATACACTGTTTTATCACTTCACATCTGTGCCCCACCACCCCTGTAACAGGTTTGACATGCGTCACCGTGAACTCATACAGTATACCCATTTTTTCTGGTATAAATAAACAAGGAGTGTTTCATAATGACCTTTCCGCGGTGACAAAACTGCATGACTACGCAAGACACTGAAAATATGGCTTCCATCTGTCATGATACCTTTATGTAAAAAAAAAAAAAAAAAAAATCATTGAGTATGGAGCCTTGCCTGGGAAACAAACTCTAGCCTTTGTTAGTGTGAACGCCAGCTCCCCATCAAACTGGGGCGGCCGGTCGGGCTTGTTTGACTAGTCTGAGACTGGAGTGAGTGACACAGTGGGAAAGATCACAGCAACACAGCATTTGCAAAGTAGAATCAAGGCATGTACTGTAAATATTCATCAGACCCCCAAAAAAACACCCCAGGGAAAGCTACAATTAAAATCTAAGTTTGGTTATATAATAAATCATACAGACGAATTGGAAAAGTTAAAAGTCAGTGTGACCTTCAATGACAAGGAGAGAACAGAGGTCAGCAACCATATGATTGTATGTCAGAATATATATTACGTGCCCTGTAGAAAGAAATTAAAACATATGGTACTCACTGGTACTGTCTGCTGACTGACACGGTCATATTTATACAAATGAGGTAAGATTACATGTATGTTTAATATCTATGTAAGATTACTTCACTGTGGAAGGGGGGAGAACTATTCAAATCTGACTCAGAGCCTTGAACCTTTTTTCATTTCCTGTTCTGAGCTGCGTAGGTGATGGTACAGGCCCGTGTGTATGTGTATGTATATAAACCAGGGATGTAGCAGTTAGGCCTTCTTCTTCAGCTCCTCAAACCGCCTTGTTAAGTCGTCAAAGTCGATGTCATCCGAACTGGTGGGGTTTCTGCCGAAGGAAGATGTGGGGAGTGTGTCTGGAACAGAGGGGAGCTCTGGGAGAGAGTTGGTGTCAAATGGCTGGAACGAAGGACCAGGACCTGGAGAGTAATATATGGTATTCAATTTCATTTATGCAGCAGTATATCTGGCAGTTTATACAACAGCAAAACATAACAGGGGGAGTTTCCAAAAAGCAACAGGGAATAAAGGCTTTGTGTGCAATGACAAAAATGTTAACAGCACATAATGGAAAGTCAGAAAGCAGAACTACTCAACAGAAAATGCAAATATATGAATGGACAAATGCTGTTCTTGCATGAAAGACCTGAGGGAAAATTTCCATAATATTTCATGTATACATCTAATGATATCCTATATTTTTCTTCTTGTCAAAGAATCCTATGAAAAGACCAAACCAACTATGAATTTATCGTAAGTATTGCCAGTGATGCCAAAGCCTGATCTGCTTCTGAATGTAGTTCCCAACAAATACACAATCTACTCTTAGTTGGGTAACATTTGCTAAAATCTACAGTGCCCAGCTGTTTTAGGAAATTGTTTAGTTGTTTTTAAAAATTAGACTATATATCTGTGACCCATTTTTTTAAAGACTTAATAATAATATGGGTTTAGGGTTGAATATCTTTTTGGATATGTTGACAGTAACACAAATATTGAATATAGGCAACCTTAACTGATTGTTGGCAGAACTCACCTACAGCCTGGGAAGGAAAAGAGGGTTTGGGAGTTAGGTCATCAATCTGAAACACATAGAAAATGTGTAAATGATCATGTCATCTTCATATATTTAAATAAAATAATATTGTATGTGTTAGTGTTGAGAAATAATTAATAATTATGTTCAACAATGTAGAATGAACAGTAACAAAATAAAATAAAAAAGGGAAAACTGCAGGGGATATTTGAGAAACCATCACCTTTAGTGTGTGACACAAAAACAGACTTAAGGACTTAGGCTGCTTTCACACCAGATCAGGCGTTTAGCGTACAGGGTTGGGAAAGTCCCTGCATATTTTTTCGGCACCCCCTACGGCTGCTGAAGCCGTAGCCCAAACGCACTACCCCCATTCAAAATGAATGGGAGGACACCTGATCTGGTGTGAATGCAGCTATAGCTCTTTCTAAAACGCACTTAACACTCTTATCTGATCATTTCAAGTCCCACCCAGAGCAATTGATCAAGTCAAAGTTAGTAGTTAGTGAAGTATTAGCACTTTATGGTACCTATATCCAAGCAGAATCTGGGCCTACTCTGAGAAACAGTGTAAAAAAGTATAAGACAAGTAGAAAGTAGAAACTGCAAGCAAGCTAAATGAACTGCTCTTCCCTGAGTGATGCCCTGCTCTGCCCGTCTGTCCATCTGTGGGAACGGGAAGGGGGCATGGATGGGAGGGGTTCAGTCACTTACAGACTCATATGTGGGGGGACAAGTGGGCAGCTGAGGGGGATGCGCTCCTCCCATGGGGTGCTGGAAGTTGCTGTAGGTTCCGACGGGATTATACGGTCCCTGGAGGAAAACAACAGTCAGGAACAAGTCTGAGGGAGGCAGGTGACTACTGTAAATGTATAATTCTCATCTCTTTCAAGTCATCCAAAGAAAGGATAATGAAATACAATTGTTTTCAGACCATTAGGGCTGCCCTCTCTTAATCGACTAATTGGTCATAGTCAACTAATATGTCTTTAGTCGATTAATCGTTTTTTAAGCTTTTTTCATACTGAATGACTTATGTCCAAGAAACTTATGATCACCACTCAGGTAAACACAATATTGAAAGTGGTGCTTTTGTGAAATTCTTCGTGAAGAAACTCAGTTTCACAAATCTATTGATTAAATCAACTAACTGATTAGTCCACAAAATGGTATGAGTGTCAATCGACTAAGAATTTCTTTGGTTGAGGACAGCCCTACAGACCATACATCATATTTTGGGTGCAATGATTGGCGATAAAACTACATCTTTCTCACATTGAAACACTGGCATATCATTGCAATAACAGTCTTCATCGCAATAATTAAAAATCAATAGTTTATAAATGCGCTAAGTGTTAAGTTTACTTCAGAATAAAATGGACCGTATTAGGTTTAAAGTGTATGTTAATTCAAATTACAAAACAATAAATCACTGAAGATCATATACAGACTTCTTTATAGCAGCTTTAGTTTTAGGAGAAAATACGAAAAACTAGTGACCTGGACAATGCTTATGAAAAAACACATTGGTATTTTTAAAAGGTAATTTTTGGATGCTTTGAGCCCCAAAAACAAAATTCCATTCACATCTGTTGTAATGGGCTGGTAGCCTTTCTTTTATGTGGTATGGGTGAACTTTCCCTTTAAAGCTAGTTATAAGGATGCAAATCTCAAATGATGATCACCTTTTTTTTTAAAGAGATGTTGTATTATAAACAAATCACTAAAGTGTTGTTTGTTTTAACTCCATTTGAGGATTAAATAAATATCAAGATAATATTGTACATTACAATAATTTTGGCAAAGGTAATTGCACTCCATGGTTGCTTGACATGACAATATATACTGTAATTGAAGATTTCATCCATGTCGCCCACTCCTATTCCATAAGTTTTCTATCACCAAATGCATAACTCACAATAAAATCATAAAGAATGGGTCTTTAAAAGGAATCTCTTACGGCTCCTTTGGGAGGTGGATAGTTGAAAGCTGTTGGCATGGGCATGGACATGGGCATAGGCATGCCCATGGGCATGGGCATAGCACCACCAGGAGCAGTGAAACCTCCACCTCCACCACCTCCACCTCCTCCTCCTCCTCCTCCTCCTCTTCCAGACTTCTTGTCGTTGTCCACGTCAATCAGGTCTGCCTCCTCTCCAAGAGACACCTCAGGCTGTGCGGAGACAGGGGTGGATGTGATGAGCAGGTAAATAAACACAATGCATGACTTCATCCTTCTTAGTGAGTGATAAAAGAGTCTTTAATGCTCACCCGGACCATGGCGTCAGGTTCGTACGGCACATTATAGTTCTTGGCGATTTCTATCAGGTAGCGCTCCACCAAGATCTTGGGAGGGGCCTCCACGCCCAGTTTGTGCATCAGCTATAAACAAATCAGATATTTGATAAGATGCCGCTAAAAAGCTACAGGGCTAAAGGTTCATGCATTCTTGAACAGACTTGTGGGCAGTCAGTGGAAAAAATTGCCTACCCTGTCGTTGACTGTGCCAATCTGGTTTGTCCTGCACAGCTTGCCGTACTCCTTGCTATATTTTGCACATAGCTGATCAGATACCTGACAGAAGCATTTAGAGATAAAGCTGTCAAGCATAACATAAGGCATAATAGGAATAAATGGACAATACTTGTTCAATATTATTGGCAAAGCCGCCATGCCAGCATTATATTATATCTAGACAGTTCTTACAGTTCTTAGTTCAGACACTTCTGCCTGGAGACGAGGCGCTGCCCAGATGAGGGTGGAAACTGCCTCCTGTAAGCCTGGGTCCAGTTCCCTGATTGGAGAAACAGAAAAGGGGTTAAAAAAGAAAAGAACACTGACAGAAAGTTAATAAAGTGAAAACCCCACATTCCCCATAGTCAATTCATATACATTGTAGATCAGTATGTTCAATAAAAGTTTGTACTGGTGCACCTCATTGGCTAAGTTACTCACTTCATGGACTGAATGAGGCCAAAGCGAGTCAGCAGCAGGTCACAGTAAAGCTCCAGGATCTCCATGGCTTCCACCAAGTAGTCTTCTCTGATGATGTGCTCCACACGGATCCGGGCCCGCTCATCCTTTCCTGATGACAGGTAATCTGCGATCTCTTTCCTTGCCTTTTGAGCAAGCTCAGCTTCATTTCAAATTTGTGAATGGGAGTGGGGAAAAGGGTAAACTGTCATTACTGAGAGCAACATAACATGAAACAAGAAACCCACTGATTCCACATCAACTGTAGTAGAGTAGGACCAGGGTTTTTTATTCAGCCCAGGACTTACTTTTCTTTTTCTCAAGGAGTTTGAGTCGATTGATGACCAGCCGGAGGTTGACTCTTAGTCTCTCTGCTTTGAATCCTCCTCCCAGCATGATGACAGTCTATCTATGAACAGGATAGCATGAGAGGAGCAGAATACACAGGGAAGGCCAGACACTGTTTGATACAGTTTAAGATTCTGCACAGGTTACATTACATTTCATTCTTTTCGAGGATTTTTAAAGTCCAAATAAAACCAGATCCACTTTTAGTTATACTAGGAGCTTCCGAAAGCTCTAAAATCCTACAGAACACACAGCATCATCTCCTGACCTATGGTCTCCTTTGTGCAAAGAAACTGATTCCCTTGTTCTGGAAAGGGAAAGAGGTGCCAACATTTAAATCCTGGATAACAACACTGACTGATACCCTCCACCTAGAAAGAATCCGATATACTCTTAATGACCGACTGGAGGTATTTGAAAAGATCTGGAGACCGATGATCTCCTCTATAGAAGGGACGGACAATCAAGACGCAATACACACATAGTCTTTAGTACCTGAGGTATCACTGCTCAGGGATGGGAAGGTTCGGGGGGGGGGAGGTTAACCATGTTTATGTATGTCGCCATTGTCTCCCTGATTTGTGTGCTTTAGGGTGTTGTCTGTGTTTTTTGTCTCCGCATCAGATCTGCTCCCTCTACAGAGTCTTTCAAAGCACAGCTCAAGACCCACCTCTTTTCTATGGCTTTTGAATGTACTTGAATTGTGATTCCTAATTGGCCTTTTATAATGCTCATTATAACAGTCTTTTACTCATGGATTTGATCTTGATCTCTGTCTGTGGATGTGTGAGATTTTGTTGTCTGCTCTGTTGACCTGTTTTTTATTCTGCCTATGTCTGTGAAGCCCTTTGGTCAGCTCATGTTGTTTTAAATGTGCTATAGAGATAAATTTAACTTGACTTTTATTTATTAATTTTTTCCTTTAACTACTTATGTTCTTTGTATTTGCTTGTCTCCATTTTTGTTTGCCCTTAGTTCCTAGTATTGTCTGTTTTTGTTGATATATATATAAAAAATGAGGCATGATACACACCCTACAGAAGTCTGTATCACTGACATGCACATGCTTCCTAATAAAAACATATTAAAAACAGACTCAACCCGGAAGTAAACAACCAAAAACCAACCCAGAGTCCACTAAACCTCGCCCCTAACCTCTGATCCAGTGAGTCACTTAATCATGTGAGCATGACCAAACCCACCACAGAATGACTCTGCATATTTACTACTACTGAACAATTTACCAAACAAACACAACACACAGGAGAACATAAACATTAAGAACATGAAGTCAGCCTGAACACTACAGCTTTAGCTTTCAGCTGAAGTTAGCCTGACAGCTAACGCAGGCTGACGTCACCTCACGCTGTTATAAACCATCTTATCTAGTTCATCTCACAGGTTTTCATATACTTACTTAACCCATACTAGTACATACTCTGTTATAAACCCGAGCTCGTGTGTTTGTGTTGCTAAACCTGCCTGTTAGCCGCTAGCTGTTAGCAGTGTGTTTGTGCTAGCTGACGTTAGCTTCCTAGCTTCTCTCTATAAACGCTGACAAAAACAACACAAACTAACCTTAACCGAACAACCTCATATAGCTTGACTAATGAGACAGTTTATAAGCGATCAGTGGTGAATACAGAGGCAGTAACTCACCTGTAAGTTTCAGAGACGCGTCAACACAACAACTTATTTGTGTTTCTGTCTGTCGACCGTTTCACTTCCGCAATGATCTGTAATGACGTCATGGGAATGTTACCTCGAGGGGGCGTGGTCTCTTCATAGTTTCTGTCAAACAGGAGTCAACCACACAGGTGTGTACATTCACTGAAGTTATGTGAAGTAGTAGTACTTATATAACTCATAGTACTTTTACTTTTATACAGATTTTTCTTTTTGACTTTTACAGCAGTATACAGGACTCTCACCAGCAGACTGAGGAAGTTTTTTTTCCCCCAGGCCATCAGACTTTTAAATAGATAATTCATATGACACCTTCTCACACAAAAAGTGCAATAAACAGGTGCAATACTTCAATTATATATCTTATAGTGTATATACTGTTTATGTCCTTAATGAAACTGGGAAATCTGATTACTTTTGATGAATTTAAAACATTAATGAAAGACCTAGAAGCAGAGTCAATCGGGAGCTGTCTGTGTTTCTGAATATTTTCACTTTAACGTTGGCTTCAAACAGTTGATTTTGATGTGTTTTGTATGATAGTATGCTATGTATTTATTTTGTTTTATGTTGTGGCGTCTGAAACTTTAATGTATGTTTAAATGCTGCTGTCTTGGCCAGGTCTCTCTTGCAAAAGAGATTCTTAATCTCAATGAGTACTACCTGGTTAAATAAAGGTTAAATAAAATAAAAAATAAATTAATATGCCTGTATATGTTCTTAATATGCCTTGTACAAAGTATTTCTTATATATGTACATTCATACTTCCTGATATGTATATGTTCTTAATATGCCTTGTTCAAAGTATTTCCTTTTATAATTGTAATATAACTTATTATTTTTAATGGAGCTTCCCAGCAAAAAGCATTTCACACGATTGTACTTGTATAACTGGCGTGACAATAAACATCTTGAATCTTGAATACTTCAGAGTGTAATTTTGCACAAGGTAGTCCTAGGGATACACCAAATAGACTTTTTCAGTCTCAATACCTGGGCTTTGAGTATCGGCCGATACCGAGTACAGATCTGATACCAGTGTTTAATAAATAAGCTGTATGCCTCACTGTGTGGAAATGACTGGGATCATTCTGTTATGTGTAAGGATGGAAACATCAGGCCTTACTTTAACATTGCTTTCCTAACTTTGTAAAACAAAAGGTAATATAAATATATAGATATACATTTACTGAATTGTTATTTATCATTAAAATAATAAATCGTGCACCAGCAACTTTGTAAAAAATCTACAAAATTAACAGGAATTACAATTCAAGTGAATTCAAGTAAATTAGCAAGCAGTATAAAGACTAGTTAGCAGAGGTGGAAAGTAACTTGTGTATATTCCTAATTTTCTAATGAGAAAAAACATACCATTAGGGTTATGAACAACTTCACACAAACACTGTACTTTCATCTTTCCACAAAGGAAAGTGCTCTGATATTTTCATTTGAATGAACATTTATTATTTGTTGAATTTGCTCTACTCATTGTCAAACAAAACACAAACAATCTGAGCAGTTGATTTATTTTAATGAAAATTGAAACATTTAAAAAGGACTTTCAGATTTAATATATTGCAGTTTTCTCATAAAAAAGAATCTGTACAATAAAACGATCTTCCACAACAAACCATCACAGTTGTTACAACTTGAGTTTGCTGACAGAAACCTCTTTGTGCTTCTTCTTCTTCGAAGACTGGTCCTTTGCACTTTTGATCTGACTCTTAACCTGGTCCTGCAGCTCAGAGAAGAAGGCCTGAGAGGAACGCAGAGCCTTGTCCTTCCCCTCGTCCTGAAACAGAGGAACACTGTGTTAGTTTGATCACCTCAGGGACACAAACACAGTTTTATTCATTATCTAGGAATTAATGTAATGGTTATTTTGGCATGAAATGGTGTGACGTGGCTGTGTCGCGGAAGCATACATATGCATACAACACACAAGTAACCAAACAACTACCAATACCACAATGTAAAAGTACTCCGTCACATGTAAAAGTCCTGTATTCAAATAAAAGTACAGAAGCATTTCTAGCAAATTTGACTTAAAAGTTGCAGTGTGTAGGACCTGGCAACATCTAGCTGTGAAGTTGATGAGTGCAACCAACTGAAATTTCTCCCGTGTGCCCAGCGTGTAGGAGAACTACGGTGGCTGACTCGGAAATGTGAATAGCCCTCTCTTTCTGAGCCCTCGCCTTCCATTTCTGCCAATAGATCCCCTTAAATACTACAAACTGTTCCATGTTGTGTGTCAAAAGTTAAAATATTTAATATGCAGCTAAATGGCTCCCGTCAGTGGTATATTACTACATGTAAGATTATGTGATTACTATTACCGTGCTTGAACGTGTAAACAACATTTTAATGTCATAGCTGGTTGAGAGGCAGCTAATTGTAATTATTTATATACTTTTGGGTAGTTTGATCTGTAACAAATCTTCATATTTTATAATGTTCACAAGTTTTGTGTGCAAAAATTTTCATCCCTAAAGTAATTAGTGACTATGGCTGTCAAATGAGGGGAGCAAAAAGTTCACTATTTCCTCTGAAATGTAGAGAATTAGAAGTATAAAGTGGCATGAAATGGAAATGCTCAAGTAAAGTACAGGTACCTCAAAAACGTATTAGAGTACAGTACTTGAGTAAATGTACGTTCCACCACTTGATTCTGTCTGCCCAGTTTTTCATCATCATTATGTGAATAAAATCCACAGAGTGGGATTTGGTCCGCTTAACTATTTGGGGCACAGTCAGTGTTCATATCATCTCAGTTGTCTTTCTTCAGTTTATATCCTCTAACTTCGAATATGAACTGAGAAGTTTGAACAGGCTAATACTGATTTCCTACTCTGACAAATACAGGCGCTGAATGCAAACTGATCTGAGCAATGCGAGAAAGAACATGAGAGAAAACACTCACCTTGAGTATTGTGGCTTTGCCTCCTTTTGTGAGTTTCTTCAGGTTTTCTGTGACTTCAGCCTTTGACGGCTTTCTGTTCTCCCCAGCTTTACTGGCCTCTTTGAGTTTCTGTCTCTTTTCTTTCTCCTTGATCTTTAGACGCTTCACCGTCTTCTTGTGTCGTCTGTCGCGCTTCTTGTCTGTTGTCGTCTTCTCAGTTTCGCCCAGAATATCTCCGGCTTTGTTCTTCTCCTTTGGTTAGAGGAGAGTATTGTTAGACATGCTGTGTGACTAAATATAGTGAGATCAAAGTAAATGTTTGAAAATGAATTGATGACAAACCTTGACTTCTTCTGGTGCGAGCAGCGTAGCATCACTAGCGCTGACTGGAGCCACCTCCTCCATAGCGATGGATGGCAGGTTAGACACCACTTTGACCTCAGGAACGGGCTGTGGACAAAGGGCAACATGAATGTGGGTTTCAATAACTGCACTGGCTTGCTACCCTTTACAGTCAGATATGTTCATATTATCAGTTTACATTTACAGTTTATTTCTATTCCATTTTATGCATTGGTGTTACATTAGTCCTTCAGTGCCTCATCCTCTGAACACCCTAGGGTGGCGACTGGAACACACAAGCTGCAAGAAATTAACAACTGGCTAGCCTTGTTGTTAAAAATAGCCTACTGTCAAATTCTATTATATACTGTTTTTCAACTGTACACAATGTTATTGATTTTGAATCTTGCAAGCATAATGTTAGTTTTCTGGCTCGTATCTGAGCCAAAGGATTCTATGAGCTGAGCGGACTAGAAATACTAAACCTCAAGGTGTCCATAATCAGGAATTGATGGACTTCGCAGAGGCGATCTAATTCCTGATAATGGACACCTCATCGGGCAATATCCCTTACATATGTCTCAAAACTTTTTAATGCATTAAGAAGCACAGACTAAAATGATGATGTCACTAACCGGAGTTAGATCTAGGGTACACAATAGGGGTTTTGCTAAATAGGCCTGTGATTGCTGACACACTAAGTTCTACAACATTACTATTTTATATTTACTTATGTTTATATTTAAACCCTATATTTTAACTGCACTATTTTATGCCTTAGATTATCATTTTGCTTTTACTTTTACTTGTGTGATTTCCCCTTTTATATATAAATATTTTATGAGCATTTTTGAAAGATCCTGAGGCCAAAGATTTTCATTGCCAATGACTGCTTTGCTGGAATTGACAAATGACAAATAAAGAACCTTGAAACTTTCAGACGCTTTCAAAAGGACAGTCAATCTCAATATTTTAAGCATATTTAGCGACTTTCAGTCGGTGCTGTCAGGAGGCAAAACTTACTGGTTTAGGAGTGAAGTGGAAGTTGGAGAGAGCATCCAACTTTAGGAAGAGTGTGTCCATAAGCTTTTGAATTTCTACATGGGAAGGGTTCTCCGTCTCTGTCTTTTGCTGAAATCAGAAAAATATACAATAAGAATGGATGCAGCACAGGTATGTGTGTGTAAGCAGCAGTTTAAACAAGATAAAAGTCAAACCTGATTCTGCTTGAGGTATTCTTGCTCATAGATTTCTGCCAGGCTCTGTTTGCTCTTCTCATGGTCCAACGTTAGCCTCTTCTTGTACTCAAACACCTCCTCTTTGGGTTTCTCCTTGCGGACCACATCATCAAACGCCTAACAGAAACACATGTCAAATGCACTAGGTTATAGTCAGGCAACAACAAAAAAAAAAAACAGCTTATGTTTTTTTCAGACAATATAAAGACACAATTTATTGTGACTAACCTGGTCTTTAATTCTCTGTTTGATGATGTCTTCAAGCTGTAGTGTGGTTTCCTCTGTGATACTAGGGGCTAAAAGAGCAAAGATAAAATCTTGTTATCTGATTTGAAATAGCACACAGAAAGAAATTCTCAACATTTTAATAACCTTGATTAAACAACATAAACATAACCCCAGTCTGAATCAGTGTATAAATAACATACAGTCATCGGCCAACATGAGAATGCAACACACAAAAGAAGAGGAGTCACTCACCCATCCTGGACGTCTGCTCAAACTCCACGTGTTCCTCCAGCATGCTGTTCTCTGGACGAGTCTGTGCCGTCACCTCTCCGGACAACTGCCAGGGCTTCTCTCCTAGAGCTGCTTTCTCCAACTCCTCAATCTTCTCTGACATCTGCAGGTTAGATAGAATAATAATCGCCATTAGCGGGCATTCAGACTAAAATCAGCCCTGTGCTAAAACAACGCAAGCGGTCGCGTTGATGTGTGTGTGTTGCCTCAGGTACTAGTGTGACATAAAACACAATACAGGACGTCCAGTTTGAGGAACAGGTCTGTTAATTTGAAGGATTATCAAGCCCAAGACATGCACCTGTTTACGTTTATCTGATAGCATTTAACATGTCGGTCTCATGTCTGAATAATTATGCAAAAGTCACGACGGCAATCTTACTAGATCAGACCTAGTAACATTTCTGTATCACCGTCAACTCAGCAGTACTGTCTGAATTGAATGCCGCCGGATTAACGTAAAGGTTACAGCAGAGAGAGAGAAAGAAATGTACGTCTTGCACTGTCCTATAAGACCGATATGCCCTGAAATTCACAAGTTGCGATAATGTGTTAAAGAAATTAGTGGCGTTAAAACAAATTTGCATAAACGGGTTATTATCGCATAAACTTTGACCGCCCTACTGATTACCTTTTCTTGCCGTTTCTCAAATGATGACTTTGATTCAGACTTTGCTGAGCTTTGAGTTTTTCCTCCAAAAATGTCCTCCATGTCCTCTCCTTCGCTGTCCTCATCTCCTAAGAGGTTAAAGGTCACTTTCTTATGAGATGCTTTGGGCTCCTCATCCCTGGCAAAGAAGACACAAACATGCTGTTATCAACTGTACGTGCTTCTTCCACATATAATTATATGCATTACATAATTTTAATCACACTTACTCATCGACACCCTCCTGTTCACCATCATCATCTTCCTCGTCATCTACTTCCTCTCCACCTTCTTCCCGGCTTTCATCCATGCTGTCGTCCTCGCCATCTGACTGGTCATCTGCTTTAGCTGGTTCACCATCCACAGCATCAAAGAAGTCCTTGTACTTGAGATTCCTTGAGCTCCTTACCTAAAAATATAAACAATAATCCGTACATTTCCTCTATTCTGCACCATCAGGACACAACAGAATATGTGAGACCAAGTGATAAAATACATACAGTGATTTTCTTTTGCTTTTTGGTAGAAAGTATTTGATCCAAGTCGAGATCGTCGTCCTCATCGGAGGGCAGGTCCTGAAAATAGTCAAGCTCATTTTCGTTCGCATCCTCCTTTCCCTCTCGCTTGTCCATATCATCGAGAAACGACTCCATCTCTGACAGTTTGAAGAACGTATCATCAACCTCAGAGGGAACCACCTTCGTTTTGGAGCCTTTCCTTCCAATCTCCTTCTTCTGTTTCTCTCGCTTCTCCAGAGCATCCACATCAAAATCTAAATCAGAGTCCTCATCTGTGCCATCCTCTGCACCATCCTCAGCCTCCACAGCCATTTTCTTTGACTGTCTGGGTGGTTCCTCCTGCTCTTCTTCATCAACATTTTCATCATCAGTCTCTTCTTCTTCCTCCTCCTCCTCTACCAGCACCGTTAATGTCTCATCTGACAAAGCCTCATCAGCTGCATTCTTAAAGTGTTTCAGTACAGCGTTGTTCTGTAGCTCCAGCTCCTGCCAGATCTGCTCTTCATCAAAGTTCTCCACCACCAGCTGAGCCAAGGGGCTGCCTTTATAATCTGCAGGCTCCTGAGCTTTGTGGAGGTCATACAGGGTCTTAGTGAGAGAGGTAAAGTCTGCCGCCACTCCATCTTGAAGGCTGAAAAAGAGGAAACACACAACCCCATGAAGTTGGGTGAAAGTCTGGTGTATGTCTTTTTTTGTGTTTTCATGTTTAATGATTTTTTTAGACCAGACGTCATCTACTAATTACATTGATTGAGAGACAATTGTGGCTTTCCAACAATTTATACAGACCAACGAGACAGTCAAACTTCTGAAATTATTTTGCTTTCTGGCAGTCCTGTGTTTTACTAATTAAATCTATTGGAGTTCTGGCACACAGATATTTTGCAGTGTGTTTTCAAGAGTCTCACCCTACATTACACTGCTGGGTTAGCTATAAGGTTTTGTAACAAATGTAGTGAATAAATTAAAAATATGACTCCTGACATCCTGCATCTTAAAAAAAAAATTGTGTTTCTCTTTGGTTACACTATAACAGCAGCTGATTGCCTTGCAATATACTGTATCATGTATGACAATCAAATCACCCTTATGGTCATGTGCAGCATTTGGTTTTATTGTACTGATTGTTTCTTTCACATTTCTAAACACAACTGTGTTAGATGAAGTTGGATCAGCTCTGTCCACGTCAGTCAAACATATGGGCACTCAGTGAAGTTAAAATGTAGTGAACTAACAGAAAGGAGGTGTGGATGCAGGCTAGTTGTTCTCTGTGCTTGTTGCAGTCCCCACTGATAGAGAGAATACATGATGTTTCTACACAAGCCATCAGTCTAAAGACATGTAGTTACAATAACACGGAATAGTTGCTACAAAACAGCCACGTAGTAAACAACAAACATCCTCTGAAGACCTCCTTAAAGTGTCCAAGAGGGTGACAACACGGTGCTAACGCTAGAAGAGCACGCAGTTAGCATTAGCTTTAGCTCAAACTCTTCTCTTCACACACACATAATCAACATTTAATTATTATTTCCAACAACACAAACACACAGACAACAACAACACTTGCCTCAGATAGCTCTCCGGCTGAGCTGTGTTGGCATTTATTGTCTTTACACACTCCTCCAGCACGCTCCAGATATCTCCACTACTAGCCATCGTTTCTCCCACATGTGACGGTCTGGTGTCGCAGGTAAACAGGCTCACCGAGAAACACTTCCGGTGCTGCTTTTTTGGTTCCGACATTGAAACATGGCGTCCGCCGCGCTGAAGGTTGCAGGTTGGTTTATGTCAACAAATATTTAACTACCAGACGCGTTACTTTTATGACTCTGGTGGTGGTCTTCTGATTTATTGTATAATCTCAAATAAGGCTGCAGCGGTGTTGAACAGTAGCTGCGTTACACAAAGTTACTGTCCATATGTTAACGTTACATATGGTGGTTTTGTCCTGCTGCAGAGTTACATGCAAAAGTGTCCGTATTTCTTTTATCTGAATGCATGCAAAGATAACTTCAGTCCAGTCTTATATTCACCAATGTGCAGATGTTTTCATCAACTCAGATTTGAAA
Source organism: Sebastes umbrosus (assembly GCF_015220745.1). NCBI lineage: Eukaryota > Metazoa > Chordata > Actinopteri > Perciformes > Sebastidae > Sebastes > Sebastes umbrosus. The sequence continues at coordinate 24,186,714 of NC_051270.1, forward strand.
TGGAAAAAAAACTGAACTATCCTGAGACCCTTAAACTTAAAGGTCCCATATTATAAAAAAGTGAGATTTTCATGTTTTTTTATTATTATAAAGCAGGTTTAAGTGCTGTATAAATACTGTGAAAGTATCGAAACAATCGAAATCAATCCACAGGGAAATACACACAGCCCATATTCAGAAACTGCATTTGAAACAAGCTGTCAGGATTTCTGCCCATTCGTGATGTCACAAATATACAATATTTAGACCCTTGACACAATTTTAAACGTAAAAATCTAAATGTGTCCCAGTTTATTCCTGGTTGCAGTGTATGTGAATGTCATCAGCTGACAGGAAGTACACATGGACCCAAACTGTTGCCCAGCAATGCAATTTTGTTGCAATTTTGTTGCAATTTTGTCACAATTCCGTCAAAATGCGCTAAAACGGAGCGTTTCAGACAGAGGGGTAAAAACAGGAATATTCAGACAGACAGTATGAGGAAAATAAAGTTTTTTTTTAACATTACAGCATGTAAACATGTTCTAGTAGAAACACAAAATACAAGTATGATCCTGAAAATGAGCATAATATGGGACCTTTAACATTTTGATGAATGCCATAACAGGTAGCTGTATATTTGCATTAACTTAACTCATATATGGAGTGTTTGATTTGTGTTTTAACCTACTACTGTATGTGTATCAGTCATTAAATGCATGATATGCAGCCAAACATAGTTCAAACCCACAGACCTTTATTTTGAAATTTAGTGGAGTTTCCAAAGAGTTGTCAGATATCAGGCTGAATTTGGGAAATGTTTGTCAAATGATGCACAATGAATCTAGAATATTTCTATTTGATGGAGTGGTGCAGCCACAAAGAAAACATGTCTTGGGTTCACTCTTTTAACATCACACATCTTAATTGAACTTGTTGGATACTGTATATACTGTCGGACAGTGTGGAGTAAGACTCGTTCCAACACAATAGACACAACTAATCTCTCTATATTTTAATGTGTTCATTCAGTGGCAGGTCTTTCCAGATGTTCTCGTCTCACCCTCCTGAGGGCACATTCAACGACAGCACCGCTCCATCAGGGCGTCCCTGGATCACTCTGGAAACTGGGGAGGCTGAACCACATCGCCATCGCCGTCCCTGACATGGAGAAGGCCACGGCTCTGTATCGGGACGTGCTGGGGGCCACGGTGAGTGACAAGGTCCCCCTGCCCGAGCACGGCGTCTACACAGTGTTTGTGGAGCTCGGCAACACCAAGCTGGAGCTGCTGCATCCTCTGGGGGAGAAGAGCCCGATCGCTGGCTTCTTACAGAAGAACAAGTCTGGAGGGATGCACCACATTTGTATTGAGGTGAGAGACTCAGCAGACAGTTCATCAGGTACACCTGGTCAATATTGTGCAGGACTTTAACCCTCCCTTTGATAAGCTTGATTAGAAAGTTCTCACTTAAGCAGAATAGGCACACCTGATAACATTCATATAGTCTCTGTTCCCTTTATGTGTGTGGAAGTGAGCCAGTATGCTCAATATGGCTTTTTTCACAGCAGACATTTTGACTAATCACACTTGGAAAAGCACATGTGTTACATTATTGATGGCTTCAAGGGATGGAGAGTGTGCAGGATTCTTTGGTTTTCTTCTTTTTTGCCATTAACACACATTGACAGGCAATTGATATTGCAAAACAAAATCACTTAGAGAGTGACAAGCTTCACTTAAAATACACGCACATATAGATGAAATAACACTGGGCAGAGGTAGAACACAAACACATATACCTATACAAGCCTACATCTTAACAATAAAGCACAGGATTCCTCACTAAGGTAATCAATAACTGATGTCAACCTCCTTATAAAAATAGGCAGCTTTAGTTGTAGCTGGGCAGTCATATGATCCATCATGTAAACATGTTTGACTTTTTGTATCTGTTGAACAGCTGTGGGAGAAGTTATTTTTCTTGCAACCATCAACAAAATGATTTTCTTTCTAAGTCATGAGTTTTTGATCATATGAACCTGTTACTAAGATTTTATGATGTGCAAGATGTTCTTTTGAAACTACTCCTGTGACGTGTTGAAATGTCTTCCGTGAATAAAGCCAACACCACCAGGGCACTGATGGATCTGACACACCTGAATGGAATGTATCCGTTATTCTTTCGTTATATCGTTATAAAATAGCAGCACATTTGTCCAACAGACATCCTGTCCCACTTTATCCCAAAGGGGCTTTTTTGGGTCCGAAGTCTGGTGATACTAAATTCCAGCTTTTACCTTTTAGTATAAGTCTTACCATGCTTTCATACCTGAAGTGTTTGGTGCAGTTTAAGGGGATAACTGTGTATTTGCACATTTGGTTCGGTTCTTATTAGGGCTCCTCTGTGTAAGCTAAACCACTATAAGCAATCATTTATTCAATAGCCCAACCGATAGATGAACCAATATTAGCTTGTTACAGTTATATAATCAGCGTATATGTCGACCACCAAGTAACAAGCATTACAGAAACGTCAAAGAACTGTATACAGTAGTCAACAATATTACAGTTTGGCCACCAGAGAGCAGTGACACTTTTAATTTGTGAGCTGTAAAGGCCCGCTCAGTACAAAGAAAGTGGTTAATGTCAAAATACAAATTGTTGTCAGACTTTTTAAACTGTCAAATATCAATATTGGTGTCACTCTAATGTATTCTTATGGCAGTAAAGCTAATTAAAACCAGTGATTGCACATTATAAACATAATTTGAACCTCTACTCCACCAATATAGCAAATACAGTACATTTAATGCATTCCATACTTTACATTAAAGAAGATCAGTATGATAGAGTGTGTGTCAGACTAACCAAAGTTAGAAAAATAATTAACAGTTTTCCTCTTTGGTTGCAGGTAGACGACATTAACGCTGCAATAGCGGACCTGAAAGCAAAGAACATCAGAACTCTGTCAGCGGAGCCTCGGATAGGAGCTCACGGGAAACCGGTGATGTTTCTCCACCCTAAAGACTGTGACGGCGTGCTGGTGGAGCTTGAAGAAGCGTGAACACCTCTGTCCGACGGCAGGGATTGTTGGAGCTGTTAGTTCACATTTATATATTCCACAGAGTCACTATGATAACAAATGTTGATTTTGTAATATAGTTCTTTATAGCACTTAGGTTTTGATCTTCTCATTTCAGAAATGTGCCTCAAAGTTGTTCTTCCAGTTCTGTTCTTGACTTTCCGGTTGTGTATAAATATATATATTGTGAATAAATGGTATTATAATGTGGTGTTCAGTGAATGTTTGCATTTGAGTTTGACTTGCCTTCACTCCACTATCCTACAACACTATAGTAGGATGACTACATACAGTATCCAACAGTGGTGGAAGAAGTACTCAGATCTTTTACTTCAGTAAAAGTACCAATACCATGATGTATAAGTACTCCATTACAAGCAAAAGTCATTCATTTAAAATCTTACTGAAGTAAAAGTATTATAATCAAAATGTACTTAAAGTATCAATCAATATCAAGTACTTGTTTTGCAAATTATATATTGTTATATTTATATTATACATTATATGAGATAAAATACATCTGAGGGGTTGTGAGATGATTAATCGGGTAGAAAAGAAAAAACAGTTCTGCTACACAAACTTCTATTCATATTTTGGACTTTTCTCTAATCTTCTCTAATGTTGGAGAATTTGATCTCTTTGGGATTCAAACAGTTATCTAAATGAAACTATTTCAAAAAATTTGGGGGCCAAACTAGAGCAGCCACTGGTGTCATTTTTAACAAACTATGTTATAAACGGATCATGTTTGTTTTTTGTAACTAGTAACTATATCTGTCAAATACATGTAGTGGAGTAAAAAATACAATATTTCCGAAATGTAGTGGAGTAAAAGTATAAAGTAGCATAAAATGGAAATACTCAAGTAAAGTACACATACCTCAAAATTGGACTTGAGTACTGGAGCATGTCCAGTACATGCTGCAGGAAGAAACTATTTTTTAAAACAGGATAAACAGGAAGGCCATCCAGGCACTCCAAAATGTCAAAAAAGTAGCACCGAGGAAGAGAATACATTAAAAGCGTTTTTTGTAGTGGCTAAATAATTTAAAAAGCCAACATGTTTTGACCAGTGTAAGTCTTCGTCAGGGCTTACAAACAAACAGACAAGGTGGATGTGGCCTCACCAATATGGTATTTTTAAAAACATTTTCAATATTTAGGAAGCAGCTCCGGCTGATGAATTCACTTTAAGTACTTAAAAATGTGACATTATGTCAAAAGTAAGTATTTTGTTTAATGTAATTTCAATACAGAATTTGTGATGTTTTGGTAATTTGTAACCATAACATGACTGGTACCATTTATTTTTACATGATCTACAACTACAACAATTATTTTTTTTAGATATTTTATGTATTTTTAACTTATGGGCCAAGTTTCCTAATGGGATGGCACAAGGTTTGACTACAACAAATATAAAAAATATAAATATATTTAAAACTTGTGTATTTTAGGTGAAACAAGTCCAGAGTATGTTTAGGAGTGCAGCACAGTAAAGTTGGCCAAAAATCCAAAATCAGACACTTTTTCTTGGCATGCAGTGTACACAGTGCATATAAAAGTGTGTGTTGTTTTTCCTTCATTAAAGTTGATTGTTAACATGTCTTTTTTAAAACGATACCTCTAGATCACCACTAGAGGAAGTGGCACTAGTTCCAGAGAAACAGACGTCAGTGATTACAAAACCATGGTGACAGACGTCTACGCAAAACCTTTCATTTACACTTCCTGTAAAAAGTTTGAGTTGGAAATACCCAGATTACTTGATTTTTTATGAGCCCTCAGATGGCCCCAACAATAAACATACTGTAACTGGAAAAACTAGTCTTTGTAACGGTTAGAAATACTCTGGCACAAGAGAAACAAGTGGCAATTTGCTAATGCCTTGAGACATGAACTTCAGGTGGTAATAACTTGCTTTACGTCAAGCTACTTATTTTGGATTTTTGGTGTATATTTTCTAAAGACCACAGGCTCTGAGGAAAACAGTAATTATGTTCTTCACATGCAGATAAACATTGTGATTATTTTCTCGATTACCAGTCTCCTTCAACGACCAAAACGTTTCAGTGTCCATTACTTTAAATACAATGCCAATAGCCAGATCTTTAAAAACATGTCATTTGCAAAGATATAAAAACAGACCAGACAATAGAGGTTTCATAGAGTCACTTTGCTCACTTGAGGGAACGTTTACTAAAGGTGCCAGCTGACTGTCTGGTTCCGTTTTCTCTGGTAATGGAAGTGAAACAGATCATTACACCTGCTTTTACTGTTTTTCAGATACAGAGCTCAATTTAAACAGTCTTCTGTTTTTAACACTGGGACAACATTAAAACATGAGACTCATCAGAATCCAGAGGGTTCGTTTTATTTGGTCTGATTAACAGCTCTTGGCATAAAACACAGCAAATACATCATAATGACGTAGGCATAGCTGACAGCATAGAGAGAAGTGCAAGATACAAGAGTGGGCTTTGAATGGAATAGCTCAGTTAGTGAAGTCAATGTAAAGTGGAGAATAACCACATGGAGTAATTAATATAAGAGCTTTAAATGACTAGCCTGTACCATGCAGATGGCGTCATATGTGGAATACATTTGAAGGCAAGATCCAAATATACATATATAGAAAGCTTTAGGAAATATGATGTGGACGGATTTAGCTGCTTTCTTTGCCCAGGGTGTGTTTGTCGAACAGGTACTCGGCCATGCCGTTCTTAGGAGCTCCCATGCGGCGCAGGTTGGTCACCCAGTCAGCAAGTTCTTTGATGGACTTCACCTGCTCGTCCAGGTAGTGCGTCTCGATGAAATCACACATCTGAAAGAAAGAGAGGTAAATCAAATTAGAGCTGAAACACACATTCACTGAACTGAACTGAAAGAATTTAATGAGCAAAGGTTACACACGAGTCAAATTGGCACTTTTGATGATTCTATTCTGATGGTTCGATCAGTTAGTGTTGTTTTGCAACCGCTTAGTGAGTTATAGCTCTGTCAAATCCACTAGATTTGAACTTGTACTGAATATTAAAGCTGCAACGATTAAACGACTAGTTGTCAACTATCAACAACTATCTAACAACTAACTAGTCAACTATTTTGATAATCGATTAATCGGTTTGAGTAATTTCTCAAGGAAAAAAAGTCAAAATTCTCTGATTCCAGCTGCTTAAATGTGACTATTTTCTGGTTTCTTTACTCCTCTATGACAGTAGACTGAATATCTTTGAGTTGTGGACAAAACAAGACATTTGAGGACGTTATCTTGTGCTTTGGGAAACACCGATCGTCATTTTTCACCATTTTATAGACCAAACAGCTAATCGATTAATCAAGGAAATAATCGACAGATTAATCAACAATGAAAATAATCATTAGTTGCAGCCCTACTGAACATTGATTCAAAAAAAAAGGTCAGCAATCTGCTGCGTAGTAAATTTGCTTTGAGACACCTCAGCTGTACTGTGTCAATGCCATATAGGCCACATTAAAGTCTGGCAGCTGTTTTCACAAAAAAAATAAAGGAAACCTGCAGAACTTGCAAAGAGCAAATCTTTCTCTATATTTCTAAAGTGCAGGTGCACAACCGATTTGCATGTCTGAAGTGCTTGTGCTCAGATTAGTATTGCCTTTAACGGTGTGTCTATTTGCACCCGGGTGAGAATAGTCCCACGGCAGCTAGTCGGCTATTTACACCCAGCCAAGTTGAATATGCTATTTAATTTAACAATAGTTAGCTAGTCAAAGGGTTTCTGCCAGAAATCAATTTCTAGCAGAAAGACTTAATAGTAATAGTAGTCGTAGTAGTAGTAATATAAACAGCGTCAAAGTGGATGCAGGGAGAAGGTTGTGGTGGGTGAATGGGTCAAACTCAGGCTTTAGACCCAGGAGAGCGGGGTACTTATTATTTTCCTGGAAGGAGGGGGGGTTATTATTATTTTCAGTTTTAAGTCACAGTTTGGTTAGGATTACGTAACAAAACTACTTGGTTAGGTTTAAGAAAAATATACATACAGTATACATAATACATATACAGTATCTAATGTGTGCCCCGGTCGGGTGCAAATAGCATTGTTGGCTACTGACACATATATAATAGCATTAGCATGTGCCATTTTTCAATTCATAAACAGGCTAATACTGTGAGGTATGCAAGAGGTAACTAGATCAGTACCTGGATTACTCATTAAAATACTTGATAGTTATTTTAATTTTGATGATTTGGGACTAGTGTTCTCTAGAATTAAAAAGTGACAGAAGTAAAATGTTTCATGGTGCTTTGCAACCGTCAAGCCACAATTTAATACTCACGTGTGGGTCATTGTGCTCAGCGCAGAGCTTGTGCAAGTCCAGCAGTGACTGGTTCACGCTCTTCTCAAGCTGCAGGGCACATTCAAGGGCCTCGACTCCACTGCCCCACTCATCCCTCTCTGGCTTCTGCAACACAAAGCAGGTCAGGAAAACACCGGTGAGACACTTATTAATGAGAGGTGGGAGGCCAACGACCCGACCCAGACAACAAGTCGTCTGATTCGGTCAGAGTCGGTTTGCAGTTTAACGTTCAATGGGTTGAGTTTGCGTGTCAGTGAAAGATAAGCGGCGCAGCCCACTCACACCCTTTGTATCTTTGTGGCCATATGTCGCCCTCCAAACGTGCGCTATACGATATACGATAGCCTAGAACAGCACATCTCACACCCAGTGCTTAAGTTAAAACACCCTGGATCAAATATGAGCTCATTCAGTACCTTGACATCTTGAAGGAAGATCCTTCCCCCCCTCTGGTTCTGTAGTTTCATCAGCTTCTCAGCGTGCTCGCGCTCCTCGTGTGACTGACTGAGGAAAAACTTGGCAAAGTTCTTCAATGCCTGGTCATCCCGGTCAAAGAAGTATCCCTGTGAGGAGGAAAGAGGGGAATGTCGGTGTTCAGGGGAAGCAAATAAAGTCCTGAAATGTGGCGGAAACGTAACACACAAATAACATAGCTGCCAAGATAATTACACACAGCTAAAACTAGCTACGCATGCAGAGTTTAATAAGCTATAGTTCAGCTATAAAAGAATATCATTGTCCAACAGCAGCTTCCACCTATCATTGTGAAAACAGAGTGACAATGATGTGTTTATGAATGTTTGACACGCAGTCCAATTACAGAATCACAGAATTACAGTGTCTTACAATGCCTCTTAACTGTTAGCACTCTATTGCTTCAGTACTACTACAGTACTACTACTACTACTACTACTGCTGCTGCTATTATTTGAAAGAATGCAAATGTTTATTACTCGTTTTTTTCAATCAGTAAAACTGTGTTGGTGATTAATGCAAAATAGTAAGACCACAGAGAGGCATGGCAAATAAAAAAGGAAACTTCTGAAATAAAAAAAAAACATCTTAGCTAAACAAACATTTATATTTATTTAACTTACACCTTTTAAATAATTTCTGAAAAATGGAAAAGTAAAGAGAATATTTAAAAAATAAAAATTTCAGAGAAAAAAGTAAATTCCCGCCCACACTTGTCACCTCTGCATTGATTTCGGTTTAGTATACATACGGAATAGAAACCCTTTTATAGACACAGCTGTGTGTGGGATCGGTAGGTGAACGCGGTGCTTAGAGTGAAGTGAAGCACATTTTTTAAGGCCAAGCGATGCACTCGCTGCCCCGTCTCTGTACATGAACTTCAACCTTTGTTTTATTACTCAGTCAGACAACATCCATTTCACCTCAGTTCAAACGCAGGCTTTCAAACTGGGACCTAAAAGCTCACTCACATGGTTAACAAGTTAATGTTTAATGAATATGGATGCTCCGACGGTGGCTTTTATTTATCGTGGCAGTGGGCAGCGTGACTACCATCATCCACCATTTAAACCAACTCAGATCAGCAGTTACATAACCACAATACAGTCTGGTTAAAGGGAATTAAAATCACTTCTCGATAATAAACTCAGTTCTCCTTATGTCCTCATCTGTTCCACTATTGTCTGAACACTTCTCTATCCCCCTATTGGACTCTCACCATTGACAGGTAGACGTAGGAGGCATACAGCTCCAGGTTGATCTGCCTGTTGATTGCAGCCTCGCAGTCCTGGTGGAAGTTCTGTCTCACCTGGGAACTCATGATTCTGAAACACAGCAAACAAAATCCTCACTAGACAAACAAACCAGAATCGAAACGATACTTAACAAAACATTTATATTTATTTAACAAAAACCTGGCAAATCCTTTCTCAAAAATAGCAGATAATCATTTGAGTTATTTATCATGCAATATTGCGTAACAGTATGTGGTTTGAGCTTCTCAAATGTGAGGTTTTGCTGCTTTCCTCTGTTTAATATCGTTGTGAATCGGAAATTGGACTGTTAGTCAAGACATTTTAAAACATCACCTTTGGCTATATTGAAGTTTGATGGGCAATTTTAACTGTTTTTCTGATATTTTTAACATTAAACAATTAATAAAAAAAATTAAGTGATGGACTGGATCAATTAAATAGATAATGAAAAAACTTTACTGAACTAATCACAATAACTACAAAACCTTATTCTACTATTGCCCTATTATATATATATATATATATATATATATATATATATATATACACACACACTTGTCATTTTCTAGTTGATATTGATCACTTTACACTGGACATCATAGCAAATTCAGTGTGAAAAATTATTTTTACTTGGAAAAAAAATCTGATTCAGTAGATGCACTGCTTTGTATTTGTATGTTTAATTTAGATATCAAAACTATGCATCAACTTTTACCACATCATGTATCACAGCTGTTACCCTGTACTGCATTCCGTTTTAACAGTTTTCTTCATCTCCTTGTATTTTTATATCTGGTATATTTATTTGTACTTTGTACTTTGCACTACTAACTTTTTTTTACTGCGTTTTTACAAACATGTTTCGCAATATGGAACTCTGATGCTGGAAACTTGAATTTTCCTCGGGATTAATAAAGTTACTATCTATCTATCTATCTATCTAAATATATACAACAATATAATATAATGATAAATGACAAATATTACTAGTCGAGCCTCTGTTGCTTATGTAACAATTTTAATAAAAAAAAAAATATATTGTGTGCCAATTGATAGGCCCAACACTCATCAGAGGTATCATCACATAATTATATAATTATTTACCTCAGTATCACTAGGTTTGGCACATGTTTTGGCACAGCTATTCTTATATAAGGGACACTTTTGTCACAGAAGTAAAGCCTTACAATTGCCAGAAAAATCATATTAACTGACAGCTGGTACCAGCTCTAATATATATATATATATATATATATATATATATATATATATATATATATATATATATATATATATATATATGTTTTTTTTATTTATTTATTTGCACATATATATAACTGCACAAAATCCAGTCAATGAAAAAAAAAAAGTAAAGAAATGTGTCAGGAGAGGTCAAGAAGCCACATGCTTATACAACCCCAGGAGAAAAAAACACAATAACAAAAAAGGAATAAAGATCTAAACTAACATAATTTAAAAAATACAACAAAAGTTAAATAACAACAAGAAGTACACAAAATGTGCAGAAAAAAACCCTAACCAAAACAGTGGAAAACAATCCAATAAAAACAATGAAATACATACAAAAAACAATACAAAATAAAAAATAAAATGTATCTAAACATATCAAAAGATAATTTTACAGTTGCGCATGAAAGTATGAATGTTGTTTGTCCAGTGTTTGTTTTTACGCATTACGCAGCTGGAGGAGAGCGAGCTGCGCAAAAGGCCACACTGAGATAAACAACCATCTCATCTACTGTGAAGAACATTATAACCTCTTAACTCCGTCATCTGCAGGTAAACAAACACACCTGAGAAGACTCAGAGCTTAAAGGTGAAGTCTTACCTCGTGTTTCAGTAGCAGGTCTTCTAGCGAGGAGGTTGAAGAGTATCTCGTTGTTAGCACAACAAACTGTTAGCTGGCTAGCTGGCAGGATGAACGTGCTCTGGATGAACTGAGAGTAGCTGATGTTTTAAAAGAGATTAAAATTAGATTCGGTTGTTATTGATTAATGACTATGATCAAATTGATTTTCGGGTGTCTGAAGACAGTTGAAAGGTTTCCGTTCAAGCACTGTTGAAGCAGGTAACCTTCACTGTCCGCTGACGAGAGAGGATCGACTGATATCTACTAGATGGTACGGTCCGTGACGTCACTTTTATTACTACAAAGTGGTACGGCCCGTGACGTCACTGACCGGAATAGGGATTGGACATGGAGGCTGAGTCACGAGCTGTTCTCCGACCGACCCTCGTGCATTTATACCTTATAATAGCATACTCATTTTCAGGAGTTTTTTTTTTCGCAATGTAGGAGAAGTACATATACGTATGTACGATTTTGTGGTACTTATGTACTTTTTGCTATACACATCGCAATAGGCTACTTTATCAAAAAGTAAGCACAACTACAGTTATACCTTTCTGTAGGCATATAAGGCAAGAATACTTATTTACATTTTTCTTAAGTATATCACGACCAAGTATACTTAGACTTTTTTAAATACCTGTCAGTATATGCCAAATATATTTAGACTTTTGGGATGTAAATAAATCTGGGATAGTTAATATATTATATTATATTATATTATATGCGTTATTTAGAGGAGAAGTGAGAAAGGGGTTGGAAAATATAAGTTTTACTTCTACCTACTCCTTTTCGGACACTATTACTCTTGTTTTGTTTGTTATTATTTTGTATCTGTTTTTATTTATTTTTATGTTTGAAATAAAGTCTTTCATTCATTCATTCACTTTCTTAGACTTTTCTGTATACTTGTCAGTATAAGCCATGTATACTTAGACTTTTCTGTATACTTGTCAGTATAAGCCAAATATACTTAGACTTTTCTGTATACTTGGCTTATACTGACAAGTAGACTTTTCTGTATACTTGGCTTAACTGACAAGTATACAGAAAAGTCTAAGTATATTTGGCTTATACTGACAAGTATACAAAAAAGTCTAAGTATTCTTGGTTTACTCACCACACTTCTATTCAGTGGTGGAAAGTAACTATGTTCATTTACTCAAGTACTATAGGCCTACTTAAGTATACATTTGAGGCACTTGTAATTTGTTGAGTAATTCCATTTTCTGCTACTTCATACTTCTACTCAAATACTTTTCAGAGAGAAATATTGCACTTTTTACTCCACTACATTAACTTTAAAGTTGTGGTTACTAGTTGCTCTGCAGAATAAGATTATGAATACAAAATAGCAACTAATAAAGCTCCATTTTACACATAAGGCATCAATAATCATAATCCAATAGTATAATATACATTTTTCTGAAACTACCCATTCTGCATAATAAGTAATTGTACTGTTGACACTTTAAGTACATTTTGATGCTAATACTTTTGTACTTTCACAAAAGTAAAATTTCCAATGCAGGACTTTTACTTATAAGAGTATTTCTACACAGTGGTATTGGTACTTTTTACAAAAGTAAAAGCTCTGAGTACTTCTTCCACCACTGGTTATATTCCTCTAGGAAGATATTGTGCTTCTGACTCCACTAAATTTATCTGATAGCTAAAGTTATATAACATGCTGATTAATATCATTCATTAAAACATCTGATTGGTGAAGAATACATTATAGATTTAACTATCCAACAGATAAAGTAGTTAAAATAGGCCCACCTCGACCAGCTACAACATTAAAATGCCGCTTACGTTCTAATGCATCAAGACAAATAATCCAACAATATATTATAACACACTGAGATGAGCCTTTCAGCACAAGAATCACTTTTACTTTTGACATTTTAAGAACCTTTTTGCTGGTAATACTTATGTAAAACTAAAAAAAAAACTTGTAACAGAGTATTTTTACATTGTGGTATTACTATTTATTTATTTTCTATATTGTATCTCCTTCATAGACCACCCATCTCTATTTAGAAAAATAGTACATGATTAAGAAAAACATAAATTAGGATTTGTCATTTAATTTTCTAACAAACCGTGTTAAATAATGGACCGAATTAATGAATTAAAAGGGTTTTGGGTTCACACAATTTAGGAACAAAGTACAGCTATGTAGCATAAAGAGTATTGCAGTGGCCCTATCTAATGATTGTGAATGGATAAACTAGCTCACTTGTTTTGGCAGGATATTTTAGAAGCATTAGAGTGTAACAAAGGGATCAAGTTTACTTATATGGCCCAACATCACAAGTTTATGTCAGAGCAGAGGGATAACAATAACAAATAACAATAAACTCACATTATGAGTAGCTACTGTCTACTGACTCAGCTTTGAACACCACAGGATTAAGTAACAGTCTTATAGTCACACACCAGGACATGACTAATTGTCTTATTGAGACATAAAGTACTGTGTCAGCTGCCATGTTCAAAGTTCATAGTGTAACAAAGTTTAAGATTGTTTTGTCTTTGAAAAGGCCGCTAGATTAACAACCAGGCTCAGTGGGCATCAAAAGCCCTGCGGGTCCACTGGGTGGCAGCTGGTTGAATCTGATTTATTGTACTTTTCTGGGGAAATATCCATAAACTAAAGTACAATATCAACTGACATAGTAAACACCGAAAGACGGGTCCTGCTCTATTACCTGATTTAAGGCCCTCTGTCAAAATCTAGTTATCTTGATATGGTACTTCTTACATTGTACATATTCCTAAATGAAATAGTGATGGGTTCATACATGAGGTGGGGCTTTGGCTCTATGCTGTAGTCAGAGATCACCATATGACTTCACAGCTTTGATGCATTTCAATGTGTGTGTGTGTGTGTGTGTGTGTGTATTTAGTTTCAGAGGTGGGGCGACAAAATAAAGTTAGCTAAATAAAAAGAAAAACTGAAACAATTTTCTGTATTTGTAAAGATATCTATATAAAATATGAATAACTATGAAAAGATGGTCTTTTCTTGCCTTGAACAGGCTGCATCCCTTTAAGTCCATTTATTAGATATTTGTCTTTTAGGGCCTGCCAGTATTAGCTTAGCAGCAAGGATTTATAGGCATTGTGTCTATTAGAAAGCACTTCATGTGAGGTGCATTTTCTCACAGGGTAATTACACCTGTAAGACTATACAATGGAGTATGACTTTCATCAATTAGTATTAAAATGTTTGTTTTTTTAAAAAACAAGCCATTTAGTTATAGTGGTGTCGCACTCAGAATAAAACACACTGCATATTGACCTAAAGTTTAAAATCTGGTTAATGGTCTGGTGTCGCTACGGCATCCAAGCAACATGTGCACATGAAGAATGGTTGTGTGAGGAAGTGGTTAAATTAAGTGGAAGTGGAAATTAACTGTTATTTATCAATTTCACAGATGTTAACACTAAAAAAAACTCAGATTTCCCCAATTACTTGGGATGGCTGTTTTATAATGAACTGTCATGTCAGATTCCTATAAATGCATCTTGGAACCTCAAGATTGCAAAAATTGTATATTGTGAAACCTACAATTAATTCCTGGTCTCTAGTTCAAGACCAGTTTGTGTTTTATGCATCTGACATTACTTGTCACTTGAACTCACAACATAGAAATAACTACATACCACCAGGTCACTTGTACCCATTGGTCGGTGTTTTCAACTGTAGTAGTAAATAATGCAGGTATTAGCATGGCCAGTCTGCTGTAGTGATCAATATCTATCTCATGGATAATTCTAAATGATTTTAACAGTGTCCCAAATAGAGGGCCAACAGCAGCTCCTGTGTATAGTCCAAAATACAACAGCGCCATCTGCTGATTACTAGGCTCAATTACATGATTCATTAGTCCACAACTAGCTGCAATAGTTTGGTAGTTGCTCCGGTGTCCTGAATGTGCAAAATCTAGTCACATTTAAAACGTTGGGATATAAGTGGCTTCTTTATAATCTATTTCAGGAGGTAGCTCATATTGTACCTCCTCAACAGTGACATCTTTTTTCTACCCTACTAAAAGCAAGTAACACTTGATTTCCTGGGACATTCTGCAGTGAATAAAGACATTTCAATGGTTTGGTGTTTCTTATAAATTTTATTCATAGTCGAAAAGAGTTTAGTCGAACAGGCCGAATCCCATGTCGTCATCGGACTCTTCGGCAGACTCCTCCTTCTTCTCTTCCTTCTTCTCCTCAGCAGCTGCAAAACAAAAAACACTTGATATTATTTCCTGCTATAATCACTAAAATATTTAACAAACCGCATGAGTTAACTATGTTAAATCATGCAGATATTGATATTCATGTCATCTGCTGTTTGGTTTACATGACAAATTGTTGTAGGAATGCAAATTATCACACAAAGTTAATCCAAAACGACCCTGCTT
Organism: Sebastes umbrosus; assembly: GCF_015220745.1. Lineage (NCBI taxonomy): Eukaryota > Metazoa > Chordata > Actinopteri > Perciformes > Sebastidae > Sebastes > Sebastes umbrosus. Next base: position 24,202,145 of record NC_051270.1, read on the forward strand.
AAAACCCTAGCATAAAAGACCCATAAATTAAGAATATCTATAAACAGATTACATCACCTACATGACTTGTACCCACCAGGTACATTCTGTTGGGTCGAAATTATGTAGATTTGTAAAATTCAATTCCACAATAAACTAATGACTAACTGGTTTGGCTGCATATAATCATATTAGCATACAAAATGAAGGCAAATGCAATGTGTGCCAAGTGTCATCGATGCTGACAAACAAGGTGCTAAGCTGGAAGGCTCACCTGCAGGGGCAGCAGCTCCGCCTGAGCCAGGAGCCGCAGAGCTGGCAACGGCCACAGCACCACCTGCTGGCACGCTGGCCAGTTTACCGTAACCTGAGGAGACACGAGTTGGCAGACATGAAGCACAAATGATAACACCTCAGCAGCCAGAAACAAGATAGGTCAGACAGTATGTTGTTATCATTAGATATAATCACACAATTTAGTTAGTAATACTCTGACATCGCTTGAATACAGTCTTTTCCTGGTCTCAAAGTGGGAACATGTTTTATCGGTTTAGCCAACTGAACTAACCTCTGCCTGCTATTTCAGCAGAATTTTGCCTCAAAGATTGTTATCACAAACTCCCAAGTTTATAGTAAATACAGTAAGGAAACTGTTCTACTGATTTAAATCTAAAATCAAAATTCATCACTACACACTGACAAACACTCACCTGTGGCAATCACCTCCTCCACATTCTTGCCTGTGAGCTCAGTGATGACCTGTTGAGAGAGATCAAATTAGTGAATATCACAAAGGTAATGACTAGCCGCTGGTAGAAGAACTGCAGCCAGAAGATCAGAAACAGTGAAGTGCAGACAGCTCTGTACCTTGTCCAGGCGTGTGTCGTCGGCCTCAATGCCAACACTTTCCAGGATCTTCTTGATGTCCTTGGTCGCAGGGTTTGCATTGCCACCCAGGGAGGCGAGCAGGTAAGCGGCGACGTAACGCATCCTGCAAAAACAACAACCAGGAAGGTTCAAACTGTGAGCAGATGTGTTCATGGACATCACTGACCAGGAAGACAAATAAAAGACCATGTAAATTTTTTTTTTTTTTTTTTTTAATTCTAGGCTATAAGTAACGTTTCAACTGATACTGATTTTTTCTGTTAAAAACTTTTAAACGCCTCTATAAACTAATCAGTATAACTGCATGTACATCAATTTTGTGCCCATATTCTGCATTGGTCTATTGGGAAAATGTTTTGTGCCAAAAAGGTACATCTCACTCTTATGCCATTTTTAAAATGTTTAATATTATTCATCAAAACTGTAGCAATATTTTACAGTAATGCTCAATCTGATAACACAAAAAGAGCTAATATTGTGTTTATTACATGGCAACAGCAAATGATTCACATTTGATCAAAATTTGATTTAACTTTCCTGTAAAGTCTGATATAAACACACATACGCGCCTTTAGCTCCATGCCCTTGTTATTTACACTTATTTATGATAAACATTAAAACCACAGATGTGGCATATACAAAATGTAGGCACTCTAACATTAAGTACATAAAAGCACCTTAAATTAGCAAAAATCACAGGCCAAGCATGTATTGTTGCCTGCTGTCCACATTTCCAATATAAGTTTCTACTCTGATCTTCTCTTAATTGTTCAGAAAGTATCTGAAGTCCTCACATTGCATGTTTCAGATCTAATCAAAGATTTTATTTAAAAGTTAAGTCTGGTCAACTATGAAATGCAAAACCTTTACCTTTCATTTCTTGATGGCTCACATCTTGATTTTAAGATACATTTAAGATTAATCTCGGTCACATACTTCAAAAACAAAACAGAAATAACCTCACTTTGCTCGGTTACAAGGACAATATCTATAAGCTGTGCTTCTTAATGCTTAGTTCACCTATTTAACTGCAATTTGAGCAGCACGCAAAAAAAGTAGCTGTCTTGTCAAACAGTATAAGCAAAGTAATTACATTAATTGTATAACTTTAAGTTCAGAAGACTGCAATAGTAAAACGTTTGAGTTGAATAATTAGTGCTAATTGGTGCTGATTTTCTACCTTTCATTTCTTGATGTCTCACATCTGATTTTAAGATACATTTAAGATTAATCTCATTCACATACTTTAAAAAAAAAAAAAAATGACCTCACTTTGCACGGTTACAATGAAAATATCTATAGGCTGTGGTTCCTACTGCTTAATTAACCTATTTAATTGCAATTTGTCAAACAGTATAATCTTCCAAGTTAGACTTCTTTGTTTTCTACACGTTGTATTTGGGAAAAGTAACTACATCAATTGTATCACTTTAAGTTCAGAAGATTGCAATAGTAAAACGTTTAAGAGTTGAATAATTAGCATGACATCTGTAAGTCAGTGTGGAGCTGATTCTCTGGCCTCATTCAGCAGGAAAAGATGATCAGGTAGCAAATCTGAGCATCTAATGAGTGATTAAGTTAACTTAACAACAACTACATCATAGCAGGTACTTAGCATACACTCTCTGTAATGTAAATCAGATGGATTTACCCGGACAAAGCGTTTTAAGTGTGCTGAAAGTCAGTTTTTACACCCATGTGGCCACCGTTAGCATTAGCTAGCTCACTCAGCCGCTACCGACGCTGCGGTGATGAAAATGAGTTAATATCACATAAATGTCGGTCTTTAAGGTTTTTCAGCTACTGCGGTTGAGAGTTTACTTATTTATATCGACACCCTGCGTGTTCTCGCGGTGATAAATACATTTATTATCTGATATAAAGACACTCACTTTGAGCTAGAAGAAGGGCGCGTGTTCACTTCGAGGTTAGCACGGACAGAAAGGAAGTTACGTCACGTGATGACGGCGGAAGAAACCTCGCTTCTTCTTCGTGTTCAGATAAAAAAGTACAAAACAGGTCGAGCGCCCCCTGCTGTTTCCTTTAAGGCAAGGCAGCTTTATTTGTACAGCACATTTCAGCAACAGGGCAATTCAAAGTGCTTTACATAAACATTCAAGAACATTGCGACAAAGTGCAAAAGAACATTAAGACATAATTAAAACAGCTATAAAAACATTAAAAATAAAAAATTTGAAAATAAAAACAAGCTAAAAATAAAAGCTAGGATAGAAGCTAAAATAGAGTATAACACACAAGAGTAAAAGCTCTAGTGCAGTATAAGATCATTATCTGGTTTAATTAAAGGTAGCAGCAAACAGGAAAGTTTTAAGCTTTGATTTTTCATTTTTATTTTTTTTCATTTTTTTGTCAATACCGATATATCTAGACACCTCTAATGTAATTCCATGAAATTGTACTTGATATAATAAATTCAAGGAGTAAAAAATGACTGTCAAATAAACCAATAACATGGATACACCTCATTCAAGCTGCTTTAGTCAGCATTATTGTTTTGTGTCTTCTTATGACATGTGTTCAATCTCTCCTAGATTGTGTCTCTGTCATTTTTTTTTATTTTTTATATCTGTGTGGTAAAGAAGTTTTCTAGATACAAGTATCTTTAATTGTCTCATTACAGAATACTTTTTATAATTTAACTGCCTACTTTGTGGTAGAATTAGTGCTATTGTGACGATGCAAAGCAATCTTATTTCTCTATTCACTTTCCAGCACTGTCAGCTTTTTCCTCCAAACAAACTGTGTCTAAATCCAAGTGTGTTCTACTGTACAGTATATCAACATGAAGCAGTTTCTTCTTCCTTGTCTGCTCCTACTGCTGTTTTGGCTCCTGATCCAGTTTGGCCTCCTGTGTTGTCCTCAGCCCCTGCTGCTGCTGCTGCTGCTGCTGCTGCTGCTGGGCTCGCTCTCTGGTGTGATGGACTCCGGTTGCCAGAAAAGATGAAGTGAACCGTCCTCATGTGACTCTCTCTGCAATGGATTGGGTCCATCAGCAGCTGTGCTCAGGTCTCAAGCTGTAGTGTGAACAACCAGCTCTAATGAATCGCTGTCACGTGCGCTGTTTGGTTCCAGGCAACCAGCCACTGATCTACACCTGAGCTCCTCTCACACATCTACAGTATGTTTGGATGCATCTGGGTGAAAACACGTTTTAAACACAACTACATCCAGAGTGGGAATGCTTTAAAGACACTTGAACATTGACAGATACCAAACCCAATTTTACTTGTCAATTAGCAGAACTATTATGTCAAGAAATGTCGCAAAGTTAAATCAATGTCTGATGAAAAAAATAAACAATCTAAAATTCACAAAGGTAGCATTTATTACAAGACTTTATTGCTTTATATCAGTAGTTCCCAAATAGGGACACAAATGACACAAGGGAAAAATGTGGAGAGAAACATTGTTTTCACAGATGTAACTGATAAAATTGCTTGTAGTCATCATTAATGTTATTAGTAACATCTGTGCTTTTCCTGCTATGACAGTCAAATTGTCTGCTGTGAAAAAGACTTATGAAACAGATTCATAACAATAAACAAATAGCGATTTGATGCTTGCAAGGCAACCAAAATTCAGGTTAGCAGGATTTATTCTGAATGCAAAACTGCATGTTAAGTACAAGACCGCGAGATTTATGAGAGGGAAGAATCCATGAGGAAGCCAATCTTCCTCTCCAGTTCATGCTCAATATAACAGGAAGATCTTTATTCATTTGAATGTAAAAACTCTGGTAGTTGGGGCAAAGTTTTACTTGATATTTTCATTTTCAACTAATGTGAAACATGAAGTAAGGCATGACAGAAAATATAAGAAACCTCTTAGTCCATCCCTGTATATGTGAATGTCTCCACATACACATAACGCAAGGTTTCTGACCACAAAATTGGGATTACAAAAAAAGAAATTGAACTTCACTTTTAGAAAATACTTCATTTGAAGTCCAACTGTCACATCCATTATGTTGAAACTGCCCTGATGCTCTCACCACATTTATGTGTCCTTCTCTGAGGTAGTTTCCTGCTTTTCATACAATTAAGGCAAGACAGTGAAATAGGAGCATTAAAGTGGATTAAAGGGAAACATGTATTTGTGTGGCTGCTGCAGCACATCAGCAAGAGAGACTGTCAGATGTTAAATAACAAACAGTTTCAATAGTTGAGAATTCAAGTTTATTCAGGGTTCATTCCTCCAACAGTATTTGACAGCAAACATTTTACACCTCCCTCTACATCAAAGAGAGCTCTTACTGTGTGTTGTGTACATGCTCTTGATGTTGAATTTCCATAAAACATCTACCACATCCAGTATGTGTCAGGCATGACAATTATTCTGAAAAGTGAAGACTCTATTATGCAGCCTGTGAGCATGTCTTCTAAAACAGAAAACAGTGGTTCCCAACCTGTTTCCCCCCTATTTGTGCCTAAGAAAAGTCGCGCCCTGCCAACCATATTCTCTGACATCACCCTAAAAAAATTACAAATCCTCAAACAAAATTCTCAAATTGAATATAGCGATTCAAAGTCTTTTTTTCTAAATCAACTTTCTTTAATGAATATAACTCGCAATTGTGTGCCTCCCTTTATGTGCAGCAATCGGGAGAGTAGTCTGCAGTGAAAATGTTGTTTTTGAAAGGCTAAATGCCAACAAATATGGATTACAGCAGAATATTTCATTAGATTCAGACATGTTGTGAATTTTGGAAATGATTACATTTATCTTTTTTCAATATTTTTTGTCTTTTGGAAATTACAACGCTCTGGAGTTATTGGAAATGTTTGGATCACACGAATCGGAAACAATCCTACGCAGCGACAACTGGAATCTAATTCTACAAATACTAATATAAAACATTATAACATTATTATAATATATACACATATATATATATAATTTATATTTATAATAATTGTAATAATTCTTTAAACAGAATGTGGCCAAAAATAGTTTTATATACAGTAAATTATCCATTAAGTGTGTTATGATTTTAGTTATACATGTACCAATGCATTTTTGACCACTTCCGAGCAGACAAATCTGGGAACCACTGTTCTAAAAGAACAGACAAGTCGTATATGTTTGGAACACAACCTGAACTTAATGATAAGAGACATGCCCATAAACATCTTGTTTATTTATTGTGGGTCAGAATAGTCAGAAAAGCATAATGCAAAATGTGACCGGATGCAGAAGGACATCCTGGTATTTTTGACATACTGCATTTGACAAACTATGTATTGGGACATACTGAATTTTTTTCTGGCATACTAAATAGTATGGTAGTATGGTTATTTGACTGTCTTTGCTGGTTGTTCATGATGTTATTGAACCTAAAACTAAAATAAATCCAGAGCGTGAAAGATGATCAAGAAGACCTTCACAAATCATAAATGTAAGCACTGTTTATTTATAACCTCTAGTCCAACTATTATTTTGTTCTACATCACAACATTTTACATTCCACATCAATGTAACAGTAAATTGGGTAAGAAACCAGAACGAACACAAAATGACACAGCACAGGTCTACAGGTAATAATCCTAAACAAGCACCGACTAAAACATCTCAAAACATTATCAAAGTTTTCACAAATGTTGCAAGTTTGGTCTTGGTACTAGAAAGAAAAGAAAATCTCAGAGAAGGAGTGCTGATGTAGGACAGCTGTAAGTCCATACAGTCGTACAACAGCGCTGCTTTTCAGAGACACTTTGCTGATATGGCCTTGGTACACAGTCAAAATGGAAGTACCAATCATTCCTGGTATTTGTTTTTAGGAAAATCACTTATAAAAATTGAGAAAAATATCAAAAGAAAACTATTATAAAAAATACTCTATTGACCATTCCAATATATAGACAAGGAAAACGGGTAGAAAGTCGAAGGGAACTTCACAAAATTTTGCAACTAAGTTAGACAAATGGTCAGTGACATTCAGTGGAGAGCGTGACTGTGCAATATCAATACCAAGTCTCATTACATTTTTTCCTGATTTACTATTCATGTGTGTAAGCGGTGAATCTAGCGAGCTAATGTTGGAGAAAACACAATCAAGGGACAAACTATACATTATATTAAGACTTTTATGTACAATTTTCTGCCTCAAAAACAAAAGTGGCCTAACGAATGATCTATTGCTAACCACACTTTCACATAAGCCTGTTTTTCTACATGTATCCGGACAATCATTAATTAGATAGCAAGGCTAATATCACATGATGGTGATCAATGTGAGAAAGTTACAAACATTGTAAATGTCTCATGAGATCATGTAACTCCAATGTTAGACATTTGTCCACACAGCCTTAAAGCAGTAAGTTCCAATAACGTTCTGCCGTAAAATGACAACTATTTTGCACCATTACAGGATATTATTTCCAAAGTTTTTAAATGACCTTGCATAGATAATTGATTTTTTCATTCAGTTTTTGCAGTGCGTTTGTTTTATTTTATGCTTTGTCCTAAAATTCAGCATTTTTCAAAAGGAGTAAAGGATTACAGGGAGCACGGCCTCTAAAATACAACTGGGCTACGTGCTCATCGTGTGTCATCAGTTTTTTCTTGCAATATTTAAAAGCAATATTAAAGTAACATACAGTTCCATAAAGTTAATCCTGCAGGTAAAATGACTTTAAAGGAACAGCAGACTTTATATTGACGTGGACGGTAATAATGGAGATTATGTAGAGACTAACAAACAAAAGTAAGAAGCCAAAGAGTGATTTGTTTGCTGCAATTTTAGTTTAAATTATTAAATAAAAATTATCATCACAGGCTGATTTTTTTTGAGGAAAAAAAATCCAATCTTCAATATAATACTTTTGAATAAGCTGGACAATTTGCTGGAGCAATTCTGTCATAGGCAGCTGCCCTCAGTATGTTAAGAGATGGTGGATAAAATAAAAAAAAACACCAAATGAAAAAGTAACTACATCACAAAAGCAGCTACACAGACAATCAGCGACCTAATTTCAGATGCGTCGGTCACAAAAACTGTAATCAGGCATAACGTCATGTCGGTCATGACTCAACTGGATATCCATTTAACGCTACACTGCATTAAAAAGGAATTCATTTCTGAAGAAGAGTTCAACGATTCAAAGAGAGACTGAGGCTACACTGAAGGCAACGTTTACTTGTGCTTCTGGTACTTTATCCACCATCCATCCAACTGTACATCACATCTACCTTCATCGTTACATTCCTTCCTGTCTCAATGATGTGATGTGTTGATCCTGAGACTGCGCAATAGTGTGCCTTAGTCAGCCAAAGCCTAGTTCACATTATGCTGTATACATGATACTGCATCTACCTTTAGTGAATAAATCTCTGAAATTAAATTTGTTCTGGGGATATTCATATTGAAATTCACTTAATGTTCCCTTCATTGGGAAAGCAAGAAAAGTCTCTGAATACTCATTTTTGTTTGAATAATTGAATAATTCAATATTTGAAAGCAAACCATGACTTGCAGACTTGTTTGATTGACATGTTGCATGTAGACATAAGGGCTGGATTTGGGCCTCTCAATTAGTAAAAAGGTTTTTTAAGCATTAATATTCCACATCATATGAAGGAATAGCCATATGAAAGCTAAACGTGCATTCAGAAAACACTTTAAAACAATACAAACTTTGTTTATAAGTGTTGTAAACATGGGATGAAAGCCTACATAAACAGTATGTTGGGGGTTATCGACACTGTTCTGATATTATATCTGTTTAAAACTGCATATCAGAAGAACCATGACTGTTTGGCAGTATTCAGTAACAAAATGTTCATTATCATTCTTATTTTAACATATTGTGCAGTTTGTACAGTATATTACATACATAGTACATGGGTACCATTAAAATGTTGGATTTAATGGAGCAAAGAGGATTATTAGTGATGATAAAAGAAAAATGACAAAAAAGAACAGAAATACACACAGGTCAACTTATTACTAAATGATTGAATTGTATGGGAGTACTCTTGTCTTTGAAAGGAGTGGAAGCATCATAAAAGTAAATGGTTATTTAAAATTCTAGACATTTTTCAATACATCTTATCCCAGCACTGGTGTCATTTTTTTTTACTTTAATCCAAAGCCTTTAAAGATGACAATTAGAGCTGCAACTATTAAATTAATTGCCAACTATTTTGATAATCGATGAATCTGATTGAGTAATTTTTAAGGTCTAAATTCTCTGATTGGGTTTCTTTACTCCTCTATTACAGTAAACGGAATATCTTTGAGCTGTGGACAAAGCTGTGGGAAACACTGACAACTAATCAACTTATCGATTAATCGAGAAAATAACCGACAGATTAATCGACAATGAAAATAATTGTTAGTTGCAGCTCCAATGACAATGACTATAAGGATAAAAACAAGTTCAAATGAAGTGAATGTTTCATTTAAGACACTTTTGCTCTGCAAAACTGACAGAAAAATTAAATGTGCCAATGCAGCAGATTTACAGCATGATCCCCTAAACGCTGTGTAAAGTCGGAATATGAAGTAGCCATCTATCAGCCATGAACATCGGCCATTTCATACATCAAAACAATGATGAAAGCTCACATTGTGCATTATTGAGACCTAAATAGATTGTTTGATATAAAAAATGTCTTATTTTTCCGCATTTTGAATTTTCACTGAATGATGCAAACAAGGAGTTGTTTTTTTTAGCAAAGATCAAAGACATATATTAAGTAACTGGCTTCTTGTTAAGTACTGTACCTGGCAAAAACATGACATATAGTACATTCCTGATTTATGTCAAAACAAATTAATCAGAAGCTGAACAGGTTTTAACTCACGTCATGCTGACAGCAAACTCCTTGCACATGAAGGTTTATTACTTTGTTAAAGGTAGAAATGTGAGTCTCTGTGGTGGCAGGAATAGTTGCTGAGACCCCATTAAATCACTTACAGTACCTGCTGAGCTTTTTATAGTGTGGTATAATGTTAGAAAACTTAAAAGGTAAGCCCAGAGAAAAATAGATAATCCATCACTTTTGTTTTGAAGAGTCCTTTCAGTGGTTTCCCTTATTACCCAACATATAACTATCTCTTTTTAACGAATTAAATCAACTCTTCCAAAAACGTCCCTTCTCTGGACATGCCTCTAGAGCGGCAACAAAAATAAAACTACATCTTTTTTTTTTAATTTTGCAAGATTAAAGGGTTTTTACATATGTCTACCATGTATTTACATCAAATCAAATAATCGTTGAGAATAACAGATGCAAAGCGTGTAGTAATTCCTGCCACAAGCATTTAATTACCAGTAATTGACTTTAAACCATTAAAAAGAAAAATGTGATCACAGTACATAAGATAAACGTGTTTGCCCTGAGGCACTTGGTAGTGGCTGTGATAAAAAGAATTAAAAACACTACCTTTCCAGTCAAAGGAACTGTGTAGTTGGTCTCAAAAGCACTCAGAGTTGCATTCAAATTGTCAATTCAAAAATAATGCACACGCGTGAGTGACAACCTACGCTGACAATCATGATCATTAAAGTGTTTGTCTATAGTTGTAGTGTCCAGTGTAACAATGGTGAATATTAAAAATGCTACAGAAAAGGGTAGAAGCACAAGATACAGTATGTGTGAGTAGGAAGTAAAACTAAACTTGTGTGTGTGTTGTGCCTTTTTTGGGGCAGGGAGATAAGAAAGAGACCAGAACATATGGCCAGAAGGCTAGAGGAGGAGCGACATGGGAGCTGGGCATCGACACGTAAAAATCCTACTGGGGGTAGTTGTTCTGTTGCCGGCGCTTCGCCGACCTCATTTTCTCAAAGCGTGACTCCATCTCCTCTAGGACTTTGGGGGTGTACCTTACTACCAGCTTCACTGTACCCTGAGCCGCTTTGAGGAGTTCCACTGCTTTCTCGTGGTGCTCACCTTCCACGCTCTGGAAAAACACACAGAAACGCACTGTAAGATTTTATCACAACGAGGAGTAACTACTATAGTTAAGTCTACCGTTTTTATAGGTTTATAATCTAAAAAGCAATATAATGAGGGCAATTGTTAAGCAACAAAGTATGTCGTAACCTTTGGAAGAAACAATAACCTCAGCACTTAATAGGTATTGGGAGTGAACATAATTCCAGCTTAAAGTTTGGCAGGCTTACCATATAAAAGTTTATAATTTGGAAATTTTAATGAGCGAACAAACTCAAAATCAATTGGATGATTGTCTTTGGCTAATCCTGGAATCTTAAACTAACTGAGCACATCTGCTGAATGAGCCTTAACAGCGCCCTGTGGCGGGGTTTGTTTACATTCACTGTTTCTCAACTAAATACATTGTGTGTATCCTTGAAGCCTAATAAATGTGTTAAATGCATTTTTCTTTCTCATAAAAAACATTCTACGAGACAATTTTCGGAAGAATTTGACACCTACATTGTTAACATCCATATTTGCTTGCTAGCAGTCTTCACATTTATTGGCTGCGATTCTTACAACCACCGACTGTCGATCGGTGGAAGAGTGTAAAACCATCGGCATGCGTCACCTACATGCATGGGGGAATGCTTGAGTGTCCTCACTGGCTAATCAAAGACCAGCTCTTAAAAACATTGGGCCTCATGCAAGAATCACTCGTACTAACAGATTTGTTCTGTAGTGACTTGTATGAGTGATTTAGGAGAATTTGCCGCATTCATCAATTTTCTTGTATTTGGAATTTTCTCTTAGGCACAAACACAATTTACGAGGAGTACAGATGTAGTGGGAGTCGTGCAATTATTCTTCTGTTATTCTGCTAAACCTACGTTTTTCACTGATGAATTGTATATTTTATTACTTTGAAGCAATTTGGGGTTTGAAAATCCTAAATTACAATTCATAATTATGATGACATTATCCTGTTTCGAATTATAATTTAATTCTAAATGTATTCATATAGTCTAAAGATATCATTACTTTAAATTGTCAGTTGATGCTTTCATATAACACTCTCAAACTGCAAAACGACTTAAATTATGCACTAATTGAAGGTTACTTTGTCTCTGTATATAATAAGGTCAACAGGAAGTGTAACCAGGCACGTCATGGCTGACTGACTTCTTTTGGATGCGCGTTAAGCCCTTGGAAGAGAGTGTCTTTGGACAGCGTACTGATATATTGGCAGAGACCAATGTATGGGGAAGGACATGTTACCTTAAATGGTATCATTGGGGCATTAAATGTACTTGTTTACAATTCTCATAAACGTGCGCTCATTTACGCACAGATGGCATTCATCAGGTGATTTACACAGTTATCTAACTAAACTCTATGAACAGATACAAGTTGTAGATCGCCCCAGCTCTCTGCTAAGGAAGCAGAGGTCAGATTTGGAGAGAGTCTAAAGACAGAGGGTGTCGTAAGCTGTATAGATTGTAAAGCCCTTTGAGACAAATCTGTTATTGAGGATATTGGGCTATACAAATAAAACTGACCTAACTTGAAGCGTAGAAGTGAATTTGAGAGGTTTTAAATTGTTAATCTGCCCTAATTGCTGAAGTGTTTAGTTTATCACCTGGTGGATAATGAAGCCGAGAAAACATCAGCTGAAGTGCAAGTCAAGCTAAAGCTTCACATTTAACATCTTGGAGTAAGTCTTGATTCTGTGAATTGAACGTACCACCCCGTTGACAGAGAGAAGCTGGTCGCCTCTCTTCAGGCCTCCATGTCGGTCAGCGATGCCTCCTGGGATGATCCGAGAGATGTATATAGGCGAGTTTTGCTCCTTTCCACCCATTATATTGAAACCCAGGCCCTCTTCTGTCTTGGGTAGTTCCACGACACGTGGATGCGAGTGTCCCTCACTTGCTGCAAAAGCTGCCACAGTAGCCTACAAATAAACAAAGTGGTGTTGTTTAACCTTTGCAAATACACTGTATTTACTGCACTCAACATGCAATGTGAAGTGTTCAACTAGAATGCCTTTAAGAAACAAATGGTCTGAAATTAAGATTAGAGAAAGATGCTTGTGCATTTGATGGTATTTGACATCGGTCTACCTTAGCTGTGGCGTTGGCTCTGACCTCAGGACTGCTGTTGATGTCCACTGTTTCATACACATGTTCATAAACCTGGAGAAACATTGTTGGACAATATTTCATCACATCCCAGCAACAGCTGTCCACATTTCCAAAAGGGGAACACAAAATGATCAATTTAGGGCTGGGTGATATGGCCAAAATCTTCTATCACGGTACAGGTCATTTCATATCTCGATAACGATTTAACGATTTATAGCATGTTTTGTGGTAGTTCAATAAATAAATAGTCTATATGAAATAACCACATGGTAAGGGCTATTTTTGTATACTCCTGTGTGAATTAAATACTTGACAAATGAAAAGTGCGGTGTATTTTCTCACTTAATTAAGAACTTTAGTGTAAAATTAACATAAACAGTTTCAAGTGAAATTATAGAGAAAAAAAATGTAGAAATATTTCCATCTATACTCTGACTATGCTTACATGCATGCACACAATTACAGAGAAACCAGGTTAAAATGATAGTTTGATTTAACTGAGTTTGATCAGATTTTAGTTAGTATGTGCCTGTAATTATCAGTTTAGATGACGTAACTGTGTATCACGATATCTCAATATATTATTTAATCATGATTCGATTCCATTAAAAGACGATAAATTATCATATTGAATTATCGCCCAGCCGTAGATCAAACTAAGTTTAACACCAGAAGAGAAACATGAACTAATGCCATCTCACAGTTAAGTGTTTTAGGAATAACAAAGACAAAGTGTCTCACTTCTCTGACAGCGTTACAGAATTCACTCTGTAGGACCCTCTGCAGCGCCTGCAGCTTCTGGGGAGGAACTTCCCCCGTCCTCTGGAGCTTATCAAGCAGTTCAACAGCACGGTTAATATCTGTCAACAAGAACACACACACCACCGTCAAGCTTTTCACTGAGATCTGCAAATGGAGACATTCACATAGGCAATGACTGTTTCCTGTGTAAATGTCAGTCCTCAACCTGTTCAAATGTAATAGTAAAAAGCAAGACACTATGAATAGGCTTATTTCTATCAATTAACATCTCTTTAATTAGTCTGAGAATTAATTTACCTTGATTTGCACTACATTTGTTCTGATTGTAAATACTTTTCTCGATGAATCGATTAGTTGTTTGGTCTATAAAATGTCAGAAAATGGGGGGAAATGTTGATCATTGTTCTCCAAAGCCAAAGATGACGTCCTCGGGTGTCTTGTTTTGTCCACAACTCAAAGATATTCAGTTAACTGTCATAGGAGTAAAGATATCAGAAAATTTTCACATTTAAAATCAGAAAACGTTGACTTTTTTTTCTTAAAAAATTACTCAAACCGATTAATCGATTATAAAAATAGTTGGCGATTAATTTAATAGTTAAACGATCAATCGTTGCAACTCTATCACACTCCATAGCAAGATATAGTGCTAATGATAAACTGCATTTTCATTAAGTAATATTCAATGCCAGAATATCATTAACTTCATGTTTTACAAATGAATAATTGCCTCTGCCACCACAAACATTATCAGCTGTTCTGTCAAAATAAATAACAACCATGTGACCTTACATCAATAGGGACAAAAACGTGTGAGCAGTTTTCCTCCAATATTCTGTTATGTTATACTTTTACATTAAGAGTTTATTTTTGTTCAATTGAAATAGTCAAATTGAAGAAAAGTCATTTTTCTCTCTTAATCTGTGCTAATTGATTAAATCATTAGCTACACTTCCTTCAACATCTCAGTTTCACATATATTTACTTATAATCTACTTCAGCCTAAGTTAACATTACATGTTTAGGGGCTTGTTAAAATAATAATAATAAAAAAAAACACAGTATATTATAAGCAGACACAGCAGGAGCTAATGTCAGCATGTTTTTAAAAGGAAGACTGAGGTTGAAAAAAGCCTTTAATGTTAATAATAATAAATAAAAAATAAGAATTGCCTCTGCCACCACAGAGAGAGATGGGGCAAACATTATCAGCTGTTCTGTCAAAATAAATAACAACCATGTGAACTTACATCAATTAAGACAAAAACAAGTGTGATCAGTTTTCCTCCAATATTCTGTTTATACTTTTGCATTAAGAGTTTATTTTTGCATAAAGAGTTTATTTTGTCTGAAATAGTCAGATTAGGAAAAAGTCATTATTTTGTTAATCTGTGCTAATTGCTACTGTAGCTGATTCTGATTAAATCATTAGCTACACTTCCTTCAACATCTCAGTTTCACATATATTTACTTATAATCTATTTCAGCCTAAGCTAACATTACATGTGAAGGGGCTTGCTAAAATAATAATAAAATAAAACCCCACAGTATATTATAAGCAGACACAGCAGGAGCTAATGTCAGCATTTTGTTAAAAGGAAGACTGAGGTTGATAAAAGTCTGTAATGTAGATATAATTGCCTCTGCCACCACAGAGAGAGATGGGGCAAACATCATCAGCTGTTCTGTCAAAATAAATAACAACCATGTGAACTTACATCAATAAGGACAAATAACAAGTGTGAGCAGTTTTCCTCCAATATTCTGTTTATACTTTTGCATAAAGAGTTTATTTTGTCTGAAATAGTCAGATTGAAGAAAAGTCTCTTAATCTGTGCTAATTGCTCCTGTATCTGATTCTGATTAAATCATCAGCTACACTTCACTTCAAGTTAACATTACATGTGAAGGGGCTTGTTAAAATAATAATAAAAACGTGTATTACAAGCAGACACAGCAGGAGCTAATGTCAGCATGTTGTTAAAAGGAAGACTGAGGTTGATAAAAGTCTGTAATGTAGATATAATTGCCACCACAGAGAGAGATGGGGCAAACATGATCAGCTGTTCTGTCAAAATAAATAACAACCATGTGAACTTACATCAATAAGGACAAATAACAAGTGTGAGCAGTTTTCCTCCAATATTCTGTTTATACTTTTGCATTAAGAGTTTATTTTTGCATAAATAGTTTATTTTGTCTGAAATAGTCAGATTGAAGTAAAGTCTCTTAATCTGTGCTAATTGCTCCTGTATCTGATTCTGATGAAATCATCAGCTACACTTCACTTCAAGTTAACATTACATGTGAAGGGGCTTGTTAAAATAATAATAAAAACGTGTATTACAAGCAGACACCGCGGGAGCTAATGTCAGCATGTTGTGAAGAGGAAGACTGAGGTTGTAATGTTGATATATTTCTGGTGCAACATTCACTGAGCCTCTCACAAGCTAACGGTAGCTAGGCTAGCTGCTCAGTCTGTTGTCACTAATATTAGCTAGTTAGCTAGTTAGCTAAGTAAAACAATTTAACATTACAAATATCAACTACTCTCTAGAATATACACATTTAGTAAAGGCCATACAACTTGCTATCAGCAAGACATCGTTAAAGCAAAGTTGGGCAATTAAACAAGAAAGTATGAAGTCAAAAACAATCACCTAGCTCTATGCTAAGCTAACGCTAAGCTAGGCTAGGCTAGGCTAAGCTAAGCTAGGCTAACGTCTCCATGGACACAACAATATCTCTAAGCTAACTCTAGCTAGCTAATTAACTTTACCTCTTTCCAGCCGGACGGGCTCACCAAGCGATGCCATTCCTTTAAATGAGTGTCTGTTTGTTCTCGGGGAGATGTTGCGTTAACCGCTAGATATATATGTTAAACTAGATATATGTTAATCCTCCTGCTGACAGTTACCGTGCGCTTAAACCGAGACGGTAAATCAGATTAGCCAAAGTTAGCCTGCTAGGCTAGCTGCCAGCGTCATGGTGAGTTCAGGTGAGCCTCGTAAAGTGCATGATCCACCAGATCTCATCATGTTGTTCTCCATAGTTACTGGATGCTGGTGAGTCACCACTGAAGGCCTCTTCCTCTAACTAATGTGACTCAGTTTATACTTTATTTACAAACAATACAGACCTAATTAAGTTTTATGTAACTCCGTAAATAAACAAATAAATGAATAAATAAATGAATAAATGTATATATATATACATATGTGTATATATATGTATATATGTGTCTATAGAAAAGAACATAGATTGTATTTTTAAAGAAACTTTCTCATGTCAATTTGTCCTAGAAATGTTTTAATAAAAAAGATGTGTGCAATTTATGTATATATATATATATCTACACATATATACATTTATTTATTTACGGAGTTACATGAATACTTAATTACATCTGGATTTTAACTGCATCACATTAGATAGGGAAAAGGCCATCAGTGATGACTCACCAGCATCCAGTAACTATGGAAAACAACATGTGTGTGTATATTTAATCGTGATTAATCACATAATTGTCCATAGTTAATCGTGATTAATTGCAAATTAATCACACATTTTTTATCTGTTCGAAATGTACCTTGAAGGGAGATTTGTTAAGTATTTAATACTGTTATCAACATGGGAGTGGGCAAACATGCATTCTTTATGCAAATGTATGTATATATTTATTATTTGAATTCAATTACAAACAATGACAAATATTGTCCAGAAACCCTCACGGGTACTGCATTTAGCATAAAATAATATGCTCAAATCATAAAATGGCAAACTCAAGCCCAACAGCTGTCTGTGTGTCAGTGTGGTGACTTGACTATGAATTGACTAAAACTGCATGTGATTATCATAAAGTGGGCATATCTGTGAAGGGGAGACTCGTGGGTACCCATAGAACCCATTTTCATTGACACATGTTGAGGTCAGAGGTCAAGGGACTCCTTTGAAAACGGCCATGACAGTGTTTCCTTGCCAAAATTTAGCCTAAGTTTGGAGTGTTTTTTAGCCTCCTTTCGACAAGCTAGAATGACATAGTTGGTACCGATGGATTCCTTAGGTAGCTTTAGCTTTAAAACTGACCCCGCTACAACCTAAAAGTCGCGCTAAAGCTTCAAAAAAATTAGAGCATCACAATTTGATTTATCATAAATATCAATATTTATCCCAATATCACCCATGGCTTAGTGGAATGGACAATGGAAGTTATTTCTTTTCTTGAGGATCCATCCTTACACCTCTAGTGCCTTGGTGCATATTTCATTTCAGGAGCTGATTCCCACTCTAAATGTACAGACAGATAGTTTCTCACACTCAGGTTTAACTTTAAGTACAGTATAGGTATTGGGTTGTGTAAGTCATGTGTAATGTTGACATGGGATATGGAGAGGGGTCATCCTTTGGTGCCGTGTGTTTAGCCCACTGTAGGTCTCCTTGCCCAGCATCTAGGAAAAAGGTGAGGAAAGGTGCCCACTGTCATCCCAGTCCCATTATCATTATTTAACGATCACACAATCAGCAATCATCTGTGTGTTAGTGCATCATTCATTTAACAGCTGTGCTGCACCTGGATGCTCATAGCTCAGGGGATTGTTACATAACGTCCTGTGTATTGGTGACAAGGGACCAGCCAGAAGCTTCTTTGGCTATTTGCTGACACCTGGGAGGAATACTCTCTCTGCTGCCCTCTACTGGCTGCAGCACATATTGAGACTCCAGTACACAAATCTGCAGAAAACTGCTGCTGCACTGCTCCCTGTGGGCTGAAACTTTCAAGCATGATTCACCTCTGACCACACCCAAGGAGGGTGACAGCGGATGAACTACACCTGCTGTGACATCACTGATTGGGACGTGGTCAACACACTTGAGTGTAGCACCCGCATTCATTGCCCTTTTTTATACAATGGGCTCATTGTTTTTGTAAAAATATTGTTGTTTTTTCCTTCACAGCTCTGGGTCAAATAAATACTACATCATACTGTAGGATCTATTCACATGCATGATTTATGATCACAAAAGACAATATGGGCTTGATTCTGACTCAAAGACAACTCATCATTTTAGAGTACCTTTGATTAGTGGATGGCAGTTTTCTATCACTTAAAGGAACAGTGTGTAACATTGATATTCATAACTATGTTTTCATTGGTGTATAATCACCTGAAACTAAGAATCGTTGTGTTTCTGTTAGCTTAGAATAGATCCTCTTCACGGAGTCCGCCGTGTTTCTACAGTAGCCCAAAATGGACAAACCTGGCTCTAGCGAGAGTCATTCGTGTTTTTACGTTACCTGAAAGCCGGTAGTGGCTAAAAGGGAGCCCGCAAACTGGGGAAACTCTCGCAAGATTGTTAAGGTTAGGCATTGATCGCGAATAGTTTAAGTTAGGATAGGTTATTGGGCAGTGAGTCTTGCAAGAGTTTTTGTAAGTTTTTGCAGATCTCAGATCAGATTTTGAAATTTGCAGGCTCCCCTCTAGACATGACCCTGAAGGCCATCATAGTTCGTGAGCCTCAGGGTGCACAACCGTGGTACTGCCAGCCACCATCTGACTTCCGTTGGCCCTAAAGTAGTTTTATTATGGTAAGGATGGCCTCTGGCGAACGGCGTTACCACGGTTTTGTACTCGGTGGCCAACATGACCACAGTCTTGTAATGGAGGAGTGAGTGGAGGGGTACTCAGTTGGTTGCAATCTGCAACCACACCACTAGCTGCGGCCGAATCCTACACACTGTACCTTTAAGCACTTTGAAAAAAAAATAGCCCGAGGATCCTAGTCATGATAGATGGAGCAGCTCAGAATACCTTGTCTAAAATACATTGCAAAAGGTTTGATTCATTGTCCTCTATGATGTTTGTGTTGTTTGAATTTTATTAAATAACTCCCATTCTAAGGTGGATTTCCTGAGAAAATCAAGGCAGAACAACTGCTTGTCTTCCTGTAGGATAATATAATAACTTTGTTAATTCTTACTTGGTTTGTGGACAAGAAGAAACCTCAGTACCTTTTATTATTATTGGGAGATTCATGACAATAGATCATTTGGGAGAAACTACTGCATGCTTGTCATCTTCCTCAGTGGTGGCATACAGACTCTCTAAGCTTCTGTATAAGAAAAGTAACTCACAGCGTCTTCGTCAGCCTCCTCTGGAGGATCCGAGACAAATAGAGAAGGAAGTGGAACATCTTTTCCTCGGCTCATGAAAAAAGTTTTCTCTTTTCAGAAATTTGTTTTCCAAATCTCAAAATGCCAGATCCGGTTGTCTTCGGAGGTCCCACTTACCTTCAGGTTGATGATGAAGAAGTAAAATGAGGTGGTTGGGTCACATGTGACACAAATATAAGACAAAATTTGAGCTCTCGATGAAGCTTTGAGTGTCCTCTCTTTCGGAAGTATGTCATATTATGTGTAACTGTTTCATGATATTAAGATGCAAAGTTGAACATGTTTAATTGTTATATACTGCGACCTTAAACTATGGCATCTAGACTTGGCAAGCTCACTAGGCTCACTATAATCTGCTGGAGAGGATTTCGATACGAAGTTGCAGTCGTCTTTTAACCCAGATACCAAACCAGCCTTTTCCTTCTAAATATACAGCTGCATAAAATCTGCAATGATTGATCTTTTGTAGAAGATTTAAAGATGGCATTACCATGCACTAATGAGAAAATGTTGGGTGTTTATTTATAATGTACACAAATGTGTGTGTGGGTGAAGGTGTCACTGTCAAACGCAGCCTACTTATACCAGTCTACACTTGTGATGTTAAGTTCTTGAAGTATTACATGTGCAGCTGGAGTAACAACTAATTAAATCACTGAAAACCTGTGTATAAACACCAAAATATCAAAGGCCGTGCAGTAAGTGTGTGTCAGTAATGTGTTGCTGAGGAGCAGGAAGTGGTTTAGGAGCATTTTTCCACTTTTTCCCTTATCAAAGAGCTACAAAAATACAGGCTTTATATATATTACGCAACGCATCGACTCAAAATACAGTTTCTTGAAGCCTGTAATATGTATTGAGCATTTGGGTCATTCATGATTTTAATTTGGTCGTTTTTTGGCAGCATTTGTGTGTGTTTGTGTGTGTATGTGTGTGCGCTGTGCCTTCCTCCCCGCCTGCCTGTCTGTATAATAAAGTTTATCCTGCTTGGAAATGCACTGTTGAAACTTTATCGACATTGATTTTGTTTTTCAGTTGCCTATATTTTTATTTCTTCAAATATTTCAGTTTAATATTGCAAACAACTTCACAACATACAAAATGAATAATATTAACCCAGAAACATGTCAATGAATAGATTTTATATATATATATGTATATATATATATATACATATATATATATATATATATATGATTTCTTCTTTTTATATATATCTTCCTCTGGTGGGGATAAAAAAATAAACAGCAAAGCTTTGACAACAGCACCTTGACATAGTATGTAAGTCCAACATTACCTTGAGAAGTTTAGAACAGTAAACAGATAAATTACTTGAGAGGAAAATTGTTTTTCTGCTGAATATGTAAACGGAGTGTTTTTTGGTCAGCATCGTATCCTTTTTTGTAAGTGGAGAATTTTCTCAATTCACAATTGAAGCAGCATGCAAGCTTTTGAAGATGGAGCTGTCCTCTCTCATTCCTTGCCTGTTGTTTTTTTTTTTCCTTCATTTTCTAATTCTTGGCAACGTAAACAAATCACAATGTCTTGAGGGATGTGATATAGTAATTTAAACTGGGCGCAAATGACTGATCAGATTTTTTTTAATTGTTTACAAGGTCATGAATATGTTCAATAAATAGACTGTAGTATCACTTTTACTGTATAAACTTCATCTTTTTTTACATGCAGTCCATAAAATTTTTCATTTGACGGAATAATTTACCCTGTTATGTATATATACAAATAGATATTTTCTCTTTATTCTCTTTTTTAAACTCTTCAATAAAATCTATACATTTTATACACTATCTCCCTCTTTTAATGGTCAATGTGCATACACATGAAGTGTCTATCCTTATAAACCGCCAGCCGATCTTCTTTTTGCTATCCATGGTAAGCGCTCGCACGTAGGACTGGGTTGTCCTGCATTGGGAATTATAATGCCGCTTGTCTATTCCTCTGCAGCCCTCCTTTGTGTACCCCATGGGGTTGCATTTGGTCTCATAAAAGTATTGCTTCAGTTGGCCATTGGGGACAGGGACCTTTTCCATGACGGTAACTGTCTGCCCAGACATGTCTATTGCCGTCTTTTTATCCACAGCTGTCACCCACTGGCTAATACTGTCACACACGCTGAGCTCTCCGCGCCGCGAGGGATCGGAGTGTCGCCGCACCCTCATGGACATGTTAGCGGCATCCAGATAGTTTTTGTATTCCTCCAGAAGAAAGAGCAACGGCGGCTCCAAAGGCACTTGGTTGCTGATCATCACCCGCGAGTCGTACAGGTCGACATCCTTGGTCTCCGTGGTGATCACGGAGGACGGGCCCCCACCTCCCTGGCTCTTATCAGCCCCCTGTCCCAGCTGCGCCGCCTCCCCCTCCACCTCCAGCAGCTCCTCTATCACCTGCTCAAACGTGTCTGTGAGCGAGGGCAGCTCCCCGCGCTGGCCTGGCCCGCCACCACTCTGTGGAGTCCCGTGGCCTCGTGCGGCCGTCGCAGCGGCGCCCAAGTAGCCTTCCGTCCGGTGGCCCCGCATGCCCGGGGCGTCTCTCAGGGGCGCAGCTCTCATGCAACTGAAGTATGAAATAACCATAGTAAGGAACAGGATGGTCATCACTCTTCTAACCTGGTGGAACTGGAAGGGGGGGGAGAGAAAGACAGGAAACAAGAGGGGAGGTGGGGAGGGAGAGAACCAGACCGTTAGTCAAAGAGCATCTTCAATGAACTTAGCTTATTCTTGATCCATAATGCACCATGGGAGCCTTTCTTCTTATTTACACCCTCTACTCTTCTTTCTCTGCCAGCCAAAAAGAGAGCCAGTCGTCGCTTTGGAATAATCACAAAATGTTTTTTTTATTAAACTGATATTTGGCGCCGTGTCATCAGTGTTTTCAAATTGTTTGCAAACTGTAATCACTCTGTTCCTATGTGAGGTCTGGCTTAGATTTTTATATTTGTTGGCAGCCGCGCACGAAAGCTGTGCTGGAGCATCAAAGAGATTGCTTATTACAAAAGATAAGATCACACAAATAGATGTCACTACATCCTTTACAGGCTTGTTATTATTTATGAGCTTTTTCTTTTACTGCTGTGTTAAACTGTTGTGTGTTTCCAGAAGGATATATAATGGCCCCAGCTGTCATTCATGCCTCGATCATTGTGTTGTTTTGTGGCAACACAGACTCATGGCAGTTTGTGAAATAGTCGTGAAATTGAATCTGTTGTACATAGACACTAATTTCCCTCTTTTGTCATGACGCTCAGCACAACGCACGTGTCAATTTCCGCTCCAGTCTTTTAAAAATAAAACTACGTAGTTAGGATTAGGAAAAGATTGACTTGGTTAGGTTTATCAACAAAAAATCCATAGTTAGGTTTAGGAAAAGATTGTGGTTTGGTCTAAAATAACACTGGAAGTGCTGTAACTCAAGCACAGAAGTTACGTGACAAAAACTACTTAGTTAGCTTTAGGAAAATATCGTGGTTTAGGTTAAAATATCTCTGGAAGTGATGTAACTTAAGTGCGGAAGTTACGTGGCAAATAAATCAACTTTGACTTGTGGTTTCACACAGGACACAAACACCGGTCTCCTGGGGGAAAGTCTTTTGACCGACCCACCCATCCCAAACTTCTCCATACGCAGCATTCGCTGCTCTTTATTGTTCCCAGTTCACAATTACGTGGATTACATACAAATTGATTTTGTACTGACCATCACCAAACAATTTGAAATTCCTGTCCATGTAAACGAATCAATACATTAAATTTCGTGACTATTTCACGAACTTCTGGGCGACTTGTCAGGTATGAAAGCTCAGATCTTCCCCTACTTTTTAAACTTCATAAAGGACACAGTGGATTTGCATATTCTTAAACTTTATATGTATTAGGGCAAGTTGTTTGATTGTATAATATATTAATAAGAAAAGTGACAGGTGGCAGATAATGGATTCACGTTGGGCTCCAAACACGTGAGGGTCAATTGTGAGCCGGTACAAAATTTGGCGAGGATGTGCATGTGTTGACATAAGGACATGGTTTTGTTTGTTTTGTTTGTTTGAAGAGTATTATCTTTTGACCCCGCTAACAAAATCCCCATTATCAACCCTCGTGGACAGCACTTACCGGCTGACTGTCTGGGAAATGTTGTGTTTGTGTCTGCTCTGTCAAACAAACACAACTGCTGCACTATTATTTATCTATTTTAAAAAAACAAAAAACTAGTCTGTGCTGTAAGACAGGTAACATTACAGTCATGTTTGGGAACCAGGAGTTTGTTGAGGGACACTGTTTGTTTTTGGTAGGCGGATGGCGAGAGCACTGCAGGATGAACTAACAGGATGTCATGAGGAAATTGAATGACAGAAAGATGTGTCATCCTCCACTGCACTGTGAAGTACCGATGACGAGAAACTCACAAGATAAGCGAAGCACTGCCAGGGGGAGGGGAGGGGATAAAAGGGAGACAGGTGTAGCGGAAATACTGTAACACCCTTACCTTTGAGAAGCTCTAAGACTCACTGCAAATCAATGAATTGCTGGACATCCAACAGATATAAAAGCAACCATAATGAAAAGAAAATCTAGATCTTGCTTTCCACAAGAGGGCTCATTTAAAAATAGCCTGACCGAGGCTTTGACTGCACTCTGCGTGTCCCAACTTGATACGGGAGAACACGGCGAGCAAACACAATCCTGCCTTACGCTCAGTGACGGACACCAGGACCTTTACAGTAAGGGAGGAGCGAGATAACCCCACCTTAAAAAGCATTTGTTTCATTCTTAATTGGTATCAGGGGCCGTGGCTGCAATTAACCAACACCACGGTGACTGCCATAGAGATATCTGCTCTATAAATAGATGTGCTGGGAGTCTCACAGTCTCTATTCAGAATATCACATCCTTCTTCTTAATGAGCCACTCATTCCCAGAGCTCAGTGACGTGCACCACCAGAGTGTGTGCGTGTGTGTGTGTGTGTGTGTGTGTGTGTGTTAAGGGGAGGGCGTGGGGAGGGGCTGGCTTGTGTGTGTTTGCAGGGAGATGGGGGTATTTTTCCTCTCACCAATTAAAACAACAATGAGGACAAAGCCAAGAATAAGGAGATAATCATCAATTTTTCATGTAAACACTGTTGTTTATCAAGCTTATCAAGCCCATCAGTGTTGTTAAGCTTTTTGGTTCCAATAACAAGAAATCTCTGTGAGGCTTCCCAGCACAGAAAATCATGTAGGTTTACGGGATCGAGGCCAGTCACGAGCTTTATGTGTAGGATGCATTTAGGCTGATATTATTATCGTCATCAGCATCTTAAATGGTTCCACTTCCACATGACGGAAATGAAGGCAGAGGAGCTGATTACTGTTAGGCGTCAAACTTCATGCTTGGAAATGGTGCAGACGAGGAGTGCTGCATCTTCTGTAACAGACCACAGGGGTAATATTGCAGTAGCAGGGGGTGGAGAGAGTGCCGGCGTCATTTCGCAGCATAACAACCACAGATGACGTCTCTTCCAGGTCTCCATAGGGGAGAGAGTGGAGGGGAGGAGGTTGCTGGGGGTAATGCCACTCAACAGTGTGCAATTGCATGCCGCTCCCCCGGGTACCCTCACACCGGGAACAACAAAATGATTTTATTTCTATCTCTGTGATTTCCTGTTTCCATCAGGACAATCAATATGGCTTATGCTCTCAATCAACATCCTGTTAAAATGCGATAAAGCCAATGAATCATTTAATTGCTGTGGGACCGGCGGAGGATCTCTGGCTTATATCTACTGGAGGCTAAATGTGACAACTGATTGGTTTGCTCTTGTTTTATACATCCAGTGAAGGAACATTTTATGTGCACTGCTGGATTTCGCAGTTAATGAAAAAGCGGCTTTCGAGTTAACACAATGAGCATGAATAATAAAGCGGGGGAGGGACTACATATGGAGGAATGTTTGGAATAAAATGTACTTTCTCTCAGAGCCTCTGGACCAGCTCTGTGACGACTGGTTGAAAATATCTCACACAAAGAGGTGGTTGGGCACAGTGCCACTTCTTTCATCTTTTATCTTGTGTTATTGTTTAAAATATCATCTTTAAATAAAATCCAGATAGATCCCCACCAATCCAGACGTGTCACATAATAAACCAAGTGTCCAAGTATGACAGATCTTTTGACCCTAAATCACTTAACATGAGATAACAGAGAAGATAAAGCCTGCAATAACACGCCTTTATCCCATACAACACGCACCCAGAACAATAGGAGCAGGTGAGTTGTTTGGCTTTCTAGATGACCACCTGTTCATCTGCTCTGAGCGCGCGGCTGCATGGTGGTGGATATGTAACTTACCCTCACATTTACTCTTTGTGCCAGGTGGGGATTAAAGTGATAAATGCCTCCTTTGACAGATGCTGAAAAGTGTCTCTAAAGCATGAAAGGACTGGTATTATTACACAATCAGTAATGTTCCCCAGCCTCCCTGCACATGTCAGCACACTTTATGGCTTCATCTTCACAAGCATGATATCTTAGGAACCGTTAGGAGGGAAAATAAACATCAAACAGGAGAGATGAAAGAGGGAAAAATGTGCCCACTACATTTGAATAGAAACGTGTGACCTATAGCAACGGTCGCTCTCTGTGGGCATCTTTTGTGCAATTCCTCAAGAATCATGTGAGCTATTTACCTAGCAACATGTTTTGTCACGTTCAACATGTACGGCACACAATGCTCAGAGGAAAAAAACATGCAGCACATGATATCAAAATGTCTACCTGAGGACCTCTTGTGTGCCACAATGCATCACTTAAGTAAAAAAAAAAAAGGCAATTAGAGTTGTCTGCAGTAATGGCTGACACATGTGGGAGCCCGCTTCCTTGAGATCTGTTTTCAATCTGACACAGTTTCAGAGCACGTTTAGTAATAGATGAGCATCACGGAGGGATTATACCTGGCCTCCAGGCCAACCCCGGCCACCGCCACAGACATTCAAATAGCTGCTGAGTGATCCGTGCTATCCAAATGAGTTTCCTCCCTCCCACACTGAGAGCAACAGTGGACAAGTGAAAGACTTCCAGCAAGCAACAACACACAGGCACTGAGGCGACACCTGGAATGTGCAAAACTTTATCAGTGTTTATCAGCACTCCTCTGAAATTTCCAATTAGAATCTTAGTTCATTTGAACCCATGAATCACCAACTCTGACACCTAACCACTAAAATAACCAGCAGTCTCAGAGCTCCAAACTAACTGAGCTGCAGTTCCACACTTTGTGCACTAGATGGCAGGTGAGACCGTGAAATAATAAGAGATCCTTCAATTTTCTCCCTCCTGTGAAACACGATAGATAGATAGATAGATAGATAGATAGATAGATAGATAGATAGATAGATAGATAGATGTATGGATAGATGGATAGATAGATGGATGGATAGATGGATGGATAGATAGATAGATATATAGATATATATATATAGATAGATAGATAGATAGATGGATAGATGGATAGATGGATGGATAGATAGATGTATATATGTATGGATGTATGGATGGATGGATAGATGGATAGATGGATAGATAGATAGATAGATAGAAACATAGATAGATGGATAGATGGATAGAGAGATTGATAGATGGATAGACTGATAGACAGATATACAGATAGATAGATAGATGGATAGATGGACAGATGGATAGATGGATAGATAGATCCTTTTTACGCACAGCCAGTTTGGGTTGTGCGTAATTGGAGGCTGCGCAGTAAAGTTCACTTATAAGCTGTTTAGTCACCAACTCTGACAGTAGATGTTGGCCCCTGATGTGCATTTTTTTGCAGAGTACATCATTAAACCATCGTCTACGTGTGCACTGCTATGATCCAGATATTTTCACACGGAGCTGTCAAAACCGAGCCAGCTTTCCACCACACTATAAATGGGGACTTTTTTTTTTTTAATCATTCTGGCCAGTAATTTGAAGATTCAAGTGCGAGCACAACACAACACCAAGAAGAAGAAGTAGATCCATGTAAGTTGGCCCACGTAGTTTGGGCGTTTAGGTCTCAGGTTTCCTATAAAGTCTTAATGAGTTCATCAAAGTTTTCTTTTTTTCCCCTCCTCCAAAACAACCTTACACACAAACTGTCTGGAGTTTTGTTTATAATATACTGTATATACTCACACCCTGAACAAAGAGTTAGTTGTTTATGGGCAGAAAGTTGCTAAGTTGTTAAATGTTTGACTGATTTCACACGCTGCTGGATTGGTTCCCACTTTGGGTACTTACGAGAAATACTAATAACAAGTTTGCTCCGGCTGCTAATAATGAAACAACAGTGGGGTGTTTTTTCTCTCTCTCTCTCTCTCTCTCTCTTTCTCTCTCTCTCTCTCTCTCTCTCTCCCTCTCGAGATTACATCTGCTGAGCTCGTGCTCTCCTCTAGCTGGAAACCCAATCAACATAATAACTCCGTTTTTTATTAATGAACAGGAGGATAAGGTTACACATATCCCCTCTCGGGCTGTCTGTTCGCAGGAGAACCGGACTTGATCGAGCTACTTTTAGACCCCCCTCCTCCTCCTCCTCCTCCTCCTCCTCTTCATCCTCCTCTTCCTCCTATCCTCCTCCTCCCTCCACACACACACACACACATATGCACACACTTCAGTCTTTTTCTCAAGCAGCATCAAACAACGCCAAAAGTGCGTAAAACAAACAGAGAAACAAGCAAGACACATACCTTTTTTTACTGCCCAGTCGTAAAACAGACCATTCAACAACAGGACAGTAGTGTCATCTGTCTGGGATGTTTTGGAAACAACTCCCTGAGTAAATAAAATTACTTTAAGCGATATTTTTTTTTCCTTTCTCTCTCTCTCTGTGTATACTCTCTCCTCTCCTCCGACAAGCTTCAGGATATATCTTCTTCAGCTTTGGAGCAAATAGATTAAATTATTGATGGTGGAAATTGCATGGCTGAGGTAATGCACTCCCATGGCTGCTGCACGGCTCCTGTGGAGATCGTCTGAAACTGAAGTTGTCGCATGCAGCAGCAGCAGCAGCACGAGAGAGAGAGAGAGAGAGAGAGAGAGAGAGAGAGAGAGAGAGAGAGAGATGAGGAGCCTCTTTGCAACTACAGTAACTTTACTACACAATGACGCTGCAACATGTGACCTGCTGCTGGCTGACTGGTCGCCGCCAAACTCCTGTTTAAACAGCCTCGAGGCGGAACTATTAACGCAGCTTTCAGCGTGCGTAATGTGCCTTTTTTGTTTGTCCGCATATATACCGTGTTGCAGCCTTGCATGCGCACACACCATCATCATGTCTGGAAGTATGTAAAGCACCAGCCAAGACTCTTCCTCTTCCGTATTTCGCTCACTCACTGAGGCCAAAGAGGTGGCAGCATGGTTTTATTTTGAAGGTTTGTGCGTAACAAGTCGTGATAACGCTGCGTGCCATTTAGAGGTGGCCTATTTGTGTAAAATTAGATATTCAGAGAATTTAAAAATATTCTTGCACTGGTCTGCAGGTATAGTGAGGAGGATGTGTGCTTTATATCAAAATATGCTTTAGGAAAGAAGGTGGAAAGTGGAAAGTGAGTGCTTTCCCCACCATTTAGGCATCCTACATCCTTCATAAAGCCCACAATCTTCTCATATAATGTCCTCTATATGATGTGAGTCATTTCTATAATAATAAACAAATGTCATCTTTAGAGGAGGTTTATCATTTTGTAAGCGGTGTTAAAACATATAATCTTCTCATATAATGTCCTCTATATGATGTGAGTCATTTCTATAATAATAAACAAATGTCATCTTTAGAGGAGGTTTATCATTTTGTAAGCGGTGTTAAAACATATAATCTTCTCATATAATGTCCTCTATATGATGTGAGTCATTTCTATAATAATAAACAAATATCATCTTTTGTAAGCGGTGTTAAAACATTTGGATGGCAACAGGCTTTGAAGGCTGACAAAGATGTGAAAAATGAAAAAGAAGGTATTTGAGTGGAAAGTGAATGCTTTCCCCACCATTTAGGTATCCTATACATCCTTGATATAGCCCACAGTCTTCTCATATAATGTCCTCTATATGATGTGAGTCATTTCTATAAAAAATAAAATAATATCATCTTATCATTTTGTAAGCGGTGTTAAAACATTTGGATGGCAACAGGCAACTGAAGGCTGACAAAGATGTGAACTTAGTGAAAATTCTCCCTTTGCTTTTTAAAGTGAGCCATCTCCACAACAGATGGATGACTCCCCTGCATGTGCTCTGCAGTGTAGTAACCAGCTTTTCACAGGTTATTATTACCAAATGTCAGCTAAACATTTAAATGATATAGGCCTATACAACAGAGCATTTTGCTTGTTGATGCTCTTGTTTCCCCTCTCGTCGGGGAACAAACTGGGAACAATTCATTCCCTTTTTATAATGCAGAAATTCAAATAAAAACGTCAGTGGAGCCACAACCTTTCAATGGGTGATGAACGCTTGGAAACTCCACCTCTGATGAATACAAGAGTGAGCATAATGGGGAAATAGCAGCTCATTATCCTTGTGACTTGGCCCCGGTCCAGTGCAAAGATTTATTGTGATGTGTTTGCTATATTGCCATCATGATTCTTCCCCTGCACGAGCTTATGAGCTGGAGAGAGCTCTTGTTTGGCATGTAGCAGTATGGGAGTGGATGCTCACACCTGCTTAATGAGTCACTCCCACCTCCAACACACCCGGGGACATGCCAAGATAGATATAGCCCTCCCCGAAGGCTCACAGGAGGTGAGGGCAAACTCTGGATGACAAAGAGTTGCATCAGCAATCACTGAGCGACATGACTCCAAAGAGGATAAAAAAAAAATGCACACTGCACAAGGGGGCTGTTCCAAACAAGTAATTCATAAATAAATCACTTGGCATCTCATTAGAGGAGCAAAAACAACAACATGGTCTCTCTCATTTCTGCTAATACAACACAACTGAAGGTGGCGTATCAAGAGAAGTCTTTTGGCTTGCATGTGAGGACTGGATTTCTGAATGAAGTGAATAAAATGTAGCTGGGAGCAAAAAAGGGAGTTGTGAGCAGGATACGTTTGACCTCCATTGAGGGGTCAAACAGAAGCATGGCAACCAGGAGTCTTTCTGAAAACATCTATTTCATCTGGACTGAGGCGTAAGATTTCTTTAGGTTTAACATTTCTCAACACAATGATTCAAACTATCTGAGGAGTTCATGTTATGTAGCACATTTCTACAGGTTTTAATCAACCCCATTCCTGGTCCAAACACACATGAGTGGCAGTAACAGTTGGGTATAAGTCTCTCCATACATCTTTCACAACCTTTTCGCCTGTTTTGTGCAAGCAGAAAGAAGAAACAACCACAGGAGCTGACAACACGACACACACTTGTATAACCTTTCAAGGCTTCTCTTGCCAAAATGCAGCACGATGCTGACAGGTCCGCACTGCCGAAAGCTTCACTTAACAAGTAGAATTATGCCTCCTTGTGCCGAGAGAGGAACCGTGTAACGCGGGACAAAATGACATTTTGTGAAATGTCATTTTCACTGGGGGATAAAGGAAGGCGACGGGGGCATTTTGATCAAAGTGAAATTGCATTCCTCCTTTTTCGAGAAGCAAACGCGTCAACTGAGAAAGCATTTTGTATGAGGTCGGATGACGTCAAACAAGACAGAGGGGCGAAGCTGGAGAACAGTTGAGAAAACTCCAGACTGGTAAGCAGGTAAAGCCAGTACAGGCCTTTTATAAGCACTGAGGGAGCGAGGAGTTAATGTCATCCCTCCTGTGATGAGAATAACCTTTATTGTAATCATCAGGCAGAAACAGAGGACCATATACACACACTCCTCCCTCCACATCCTCATACAGCTGATACATTATTTCTATAGTGGCACAGACTGCAAATCACTCCACAGCCTATTAAGCCTCTCTGTCTCTGTCTCTGTCTGTCTCTTTTCTTGGCTCATACCTCCCCCCCCCTCTTCCTCCTTCTCCCTCCTCTTCCTCCTCTACCTCCCCCCCCAATCCAATATCACCACAGCATCAATAACCTTTGCATGGTTCACTGCTGAATGAAAACACACCAATCATGCCACAAAATTACTTGGAAAATGCTGAAATATTTGTTATTATGAGTAGACTCCAGAAAGCCAGGCAGTTTTCATTTGCTGCACAAATGAGGCTGTTAGGAAACTAAATCAATGCCTTGAATATGCCTCCTGCTTTGGTTTAATATGACATATCCTGCCACCATATGCAGCTGCAGACACATCTCATAACAAATAAGGCAAAGAAATTTAGTTTTTTTTCTTGGAAAAATGCAACCTATAAGGAAGTTCAAACCATGCTTTTATAGTTAATCTGACAACAGGAAATACAAAATATATGTTTTATTATTATGGGAAGTTGCTCAGTGCTGCATGTTCACATGCTGACACACACTCACACAGACACACACACACACACACACACACATGCTTGTAGTCCCGCAGTGGTCCGACAGTATAAGATGTCTTTACAGTCACAATAACTGAGTATTAATAACTCAACGTGGGCTCCATCACTGTAGAAATCACAATCACGCCACTGTGACGAATAATAATTAAAGGTTCAGCCTCCTGCCAGAACTTGTTTAAACAAGCCTGTTAATTGGATGAAGGTGTTGGTGATGAAGATGGTGATGGTGATGGTGGTGACTTAAGCATTAGCAGCAGCAGCGACGGCGGCGGTAGATGGAGCCTCCATCTCCATCATTATGATGAAGATGATGATTTTTTTCGCTCAAAATAGTGCGATATCGTGACGCGCTTCGAGCTGCGAGTCGCCATCTATAGCCCGAAATAATCAATAATAGCCTATTTATAATTTAACATCCGCTTGGATAAATAGACATAGTTATTGCATTTCATGAATGAAATGGTAAAAAAAAAAAAAAAGTATGCCAATCCGGTTTTATTAAAGAGACAACACCTCATTATTGATATTAAAAGAAAATCCTTAATTCGAAACCAGATTTTAGCCAAATCCCTTTAGCTCCCTCTCAAAGCGCACGAATTGATCGAAAAAAAAGCGACACACAAAGAAAGGCCAACATTTACATTATGGGAAGAAAAAGCACATTGTATAATATTAGTGTTAATCCGGATTTCTGCGGAATGCATTTATTCTTTTTTTTCGTTAAATAGACAGAAAAAGAATTTCATCTGATTTTTTTTTTTTGCAATGAAACCTACCATCAGGTTTGTTATTGACGCCCACCTCAACTCTGCAGAGCTGAGAGTGCAGAGAGAGAGAGAGAGAGACAGAGAGATGAGAGAGAGAGAGAGAGCAGAGAGAGAAAGAGAGAGAGAGAGCAGAGAGAGAGAGAGAGAGAGAGAGATGGAGAGAGAGACAGAGAGACAGAGAGAGAGAGAGAGAGAAAAGGGAGATTCTCGGTAAAGATAACACACGCGGAGACGCACGCACACAGCGGCGAGCGCACGCAGGCGCACGCCCGCACACAAACACACGCAGCCCCATTTATGGACTGATCCGCTGACGTACATTGCAGAAAAGTGCTATAAAAAAACCTTCATACATACAAAGTGTGTCGTGCCACCCCACAGACCCCTCCTAACCCGCCTCCGCTCCTCATCCCTCCTCCTCCTCCTCCACCCAACACGCCCACGCCCACACCATCATAATCCCACGTCTCAGTAAGAGAAAAAAAAAATAATAATAATATTAAAAATACTGCTACATCGCCAGAAAATAGGCATTCTGCGAAAAAAAAGATTATATTTATAAACACACATAGGAAAAGATGCTACAATAAAAATAATCTCTTCTGTAAATATAAAAAAGGGCCAAATATTTCTTTAAAGTATCACAATTTTTCCTGATCTTATATATCAACTCGTATCGTTTCGTTAGATTAATTAATGATTGC
This sequence comes from Sebastes umbrosus, assembly GCF_015220745.1. Taxonomy (NCBI): domain Eukaryota; kingdom Metazoa; phylum Chordata; class Actinopteri; order Perciformes; family Sebastidae; genus Sebastes; species Sebastes umbrosus. The sequence goes on from NC_051270.1 coordinate 24,235,946, forward strand.
TTTTAATTTGCGCAATAAACGCTTTTGTAGTAATAATGAGCCGGAAACGTGTCTATTATAGTTGCGACGCAGCGTTTATTATAGGAGCAATTTTATGAATGTCGGGCAGCCTAATAAGTAATATGATCTATTTGGGTTTCACTGTCATATCAAATGAGGACTAATAGGCTCTAATATGCAGAAACCGATCCGCGCGCATTATGCACATTGGAGGGGTAAAATGAGCGCAAAACGCCGGCTGGAGAAGAAGTCCCACAATTCAAATGCAATTATGAATTTATATACTGGATATATTCGTTTTTTTGTGGAGTATTTATTTGTAAAACGCAGCCTGCAAAGAGAGGAGCCTTGATTAAAACAGGACTGCCAGTGGGCGTTGGGGCTTTTCTCTCTTCTCTTGCAGTTGTTTTTGCTTCGTCTTGGATCAGAAAATCTTAAATCTTTGACCAGAGGAAGAAAAAAAAGAAGACGAGAGAGAGAGAGAAGGAGGAGAGAGAGAGAGAGAGCGAGAGAGGAAATAGACAATATCCACCGTTTCTGCATCGGTGCGAGACCAATTTTTAAGGTTACAAGTCCTCCAAGGAGAGCAGAGAAATAAAAATCCCAGAGTTTTGTGTGATGATCATCTAAAAAAAATCTCACGTGGCACATTTTTTTACGCGTGCCTTTAATTTGGAATTAAAAAAAAGAATAAAAAAAGAAAGAAAAAATCGATGTGCCTCCAGAACAATTGCGTATCTTATCTGCCTCCATCACACTCAGCCATAACATCTGTCAGTGGATGCTCTCTGACCACGCCCATCTTTATTGTAATTTTAACACAGGAAATAATAATAGAACAATTTGTATATATATATACTGTATAAAGGAGAAACGCGCTCCGGCGAAGAAACTAAATTACACCAAGTCGAGTACGATTAAGAATTTAATTTTAATTTTTCCATTATTCATTTAGTCGCCTGACAGACAGACAGGTCGACACACAGAGAGGCAGTGTGCGGACAAAAGAGGGGGGGGGGGGAGGGGGGGTAGCAGGTGAAGTGAAAAGCACCTTATGAATGAAACCGTGGAGCGGTCGTAGTAAAAACACAAGTGATTTGATGGCGATGACGGGAGGAGGAGGAGGGATGAAGAGGAGGAGGAGGAGGAGGAGGAGGAGGGTGGAGGGGTAAAGAGTAGGGCTATTTTTGGTCGATAACAAAATCCAGAGGGTTTGACATCAAGACAAAACATGAATGCAGCAAAGCAAACAAGAAAAATAAGCACCAAATAGAAATAGATGGATAGATAGACAGATAGATAGATAGATAGATGGAGGTTTTTTTCTCTCACATTTTGCATCATATGCATCATCAGTACTCCAGCTCTTCTTCGTGCAGACTGGAAAGCATCACTGCAGCGTCTTAAGTCCCATATTGGGAGCATGATTAGGCACAACGCAACGATTACGCAAATTATGTTGCAGCAGGCATGTTGTTCGGAAACTCAACACAAAAAAGAAAAACGCTCCAAAAAAAGCATGTTTAAAATAAATATCCCAAGCACGAAATATGCTGCGAATTGAAACGCTTCCCATCCATGACTCAAAGACTATATATATATGAATGTGCACGCACCGATCCTCTATAAATATCACTTCAATTTTTAGAAACAAAGATATTGGTTCACCTGGATCGGATTTCATCTCGGAGTTATTTCGGTCACACAATGAAACACACAATGCCAAGGCGAAAGGAAAGGAAGGAAGGAAGGTTTGCATGCTGTGTATAGTTTTATAAAGCCGAAGTTCATTTGAGAATAAAAAGAAGAAGCCAGAAGAAGAAGAAGAAGCCCAGTATATAAAGACGACAGGGAACAAAAAGAGTGATATGAAAAAAACACTGGATTGTGCTCTTACCTTTACAAGGGCTGACAACCACTATGTGCGTGGTTAGATCTCCGCGACCAAGACTTGCATGTCCCAAAGTTTAACGCAGTGTGGGGGGGCTTACCGACAATGTGGTGTGCACAAGACCAGACGAGCCTAACATTTCAACTTTCACAAATATACTCTAGAAAAAAAAATCTTATAGCTTCTCTTTTTTAAATGGCAAGCTCTTTTCTTTCTTTCTTTTTCTCCTTTTTTTATTCTGTTTTTTTTTCCTCCTCCTCTCTTTATATCCTCTCTTTCAGACCACAGGCTTTCCTCAGAATAAAGCTTACCAAAAAGTTGAAAAAACAATCCCAGGTTTGGCAAAAGGGGGGTCTGTTTGGAAAGAGAGAGAGAAAGAGAGTTGGCGTCCACTCGTCGGTTTAGTCCATGCACGACTCCGGTGCCTCTGTCCAACGTGCTGAAAGCATAACACAGCCAGGGTAACTATGAGGGGGCCAACACAATATCTATACTTTTTTGTTTGAGTGCCCACTTTAAAAACTGCTTCTTATTTTTTCTTTCTTTTCTTTTTTTTTTTTTTTTTTTTTAACTCTGCTGCTTCCCCTTCTTTCGTCTTGTCACGTGTATCACCCCCCCTTTTGCCAAAACCAGTCCTGTTAATATTTGATCACATGTTGGTCGGACATTTCCTTCCCAGATAACAGCACCTATATATCACACAAAAACGCCGGTTCAATTCAGTGTACAGTCGCCTCTCAAAAAAAAAAAAAAAAAAAAAAATCCACTCTCCTCTCCAACGCCAAATGACACCGCTGATACTGATCCCTATTGTTCTTAATGTAAAGTGTCACAGGTAAGTGGCACATGTTGCTTTTTTTTCCCCTCACCCATCGCACACAAAAAGAACATACATACATGCATAAAATATAAAGCCCCTCACTGCCAAAGACTCACATCACATCCACACATTTGCGCGCAGACATAACATTTCCTTACCTCTCTCCTCTCACTGTACCGGCATAATAATCCTGAGCCGAAGAAGAAAAATGCCACACAATCTTTTTTTTTCCCCCTCTCCACACAAGCTTTTGTCAACATCACCAGACATCTCGATATCCTGAGTTTCTCAAGTAGAGCCACTGAGTCCAACCCTTCCAGCAAAATGCCAGACTAAACAGCCAAGCACCGACTATTTACTGCTAATCATCCTTATATATATATATATATGCTGTTGTTGTGTTTCCATTTGCTACTTACCATTATTTTTTTCCCCTACACGCTGTCCTGGAGATAGAAGTGTGTTTAATATCCACTCACTCCAACAGATGCTGGTAGGTAATGTGTCTTGTTTGAAGTCATCATAGGAGAACTTCTGCTGTGCTCAGTAGATATCGCCCACCACTTCGCTGACTTATGAATCTAATAACCCTTTGCAATGTCGGGCGTGCTTTAAAAACAAACTCTCTTATAGGCAACACCTTGGTGGCTCTACAGTATAATAAAGACAAATATCAACAAGCATCCCGGTTTGTCAGAAAAAAAGCTTGTAGAGATATATACGTAACACCCTCGCCCGGTCAACGCCATTAGGGGTCTTACGTGATTGAAATAAGCGACTGGCAAATCCAAGTTTATGGGGACACACCATCAGCTTCCTCCTGACACTGATCGCTCGTTCACTGACTCAAATCTTTACCAATCTGCATCCAATACATCAAAACTTCTTCCATATTCACGTGTTTTTGTGTTATAGACTGTTAACTCCCTCTTTTGGAGAAGTGCCATATAGGCCTATTACGCATAAACTGGTCATTTAAAGATGTTTTTTTCCATAACACATAAGTCGCTTTTTTTTCTGCATTATAATATCACATTAAAATAGCGCCCCTGTGTCTGTGTGCCTGTCAAGTTCTTTTGAGGAACTTGTTGCTGCTCAAAAAAAAAAGAAACCCCCCCCCCTCTGCTTTTTTTGTTTTTTTGTTTGCAGGATAAAAAAAACACTCTCACATATATACTTACATTGTCAAATTCTGATATACTGCGTATTTTTCCCCGGATAGATATATCAGTTTATATAAAAAAAGTTAATCCACGTCCTCCAGAAGCGAGAGATTACAGAACAGAACGTTTAAAAAGAAGCCAAAGAATGATACTTTTTTCGTTCTGGAATATCTGGAAGTTCGAAGATCGAATCTGTTTTTTCAGTAAAATTCCATCAGTTGCTTCTGCCAACACTCAGCCATCTGATTGTTATGCAGTGACGAAGCGCTGCGCTTGCAAGTGAAGCCCCAAATGTACTAAGTAACATGAGTAATAGGTGAGATGTTGTCTGACTCTTTGCCAGCAAACCCAAAACTTTCTCTAGAGGAGTGTTTGTAAGGAAAAAGTGTCATTTCTTGTTGGTATAAATGACTTTCTTTTTTTTTTTTGTGGTCATAGTTTATGGAAATCACGCTGCATGGGTGGCGCGTTATTGGAACCTGTAGGCGTGCGTCTGCGAGGAACCAATAAGCACCAATCTGACACATCCTTGGACTTTCTCTCACAATACAGAACAAACAAAGCGTTAAAGGTGCCATTCAGACATGACACCCCTGGCACCTTTTCATCGTCATGTGTGTACTAAAAAAATGCACTGATTTGAATATGTCATCTGTGACTTTAGAGAGGGAAAAAAAACATGCAAGTTTCTGTGTTGTCAGTGTCACTTGTCAATATTGTACCAACCAAAACTTCTGACACATTCAAAAAGTCTTTTCTTGGCAAACATAGTTGATTCTAATTTGGTCTGACTACGCATGTACTCTGTCATCTTGCTTTGTAGAGGCAGTGGCCAAGAAGAAAAAAAAGAAACGTATTTTCTTTGCAGTTTTGTGTCAATACATTTCTGTCTCAAAGACACAAGATGGCATAATCAGATAAAATTAGAAATCACAATTATTATTTGCCCAGAAAAAAAAAGATTTTTCATGTACCATACAGGCAACAAGTGCTTGACTTGAGATTCACACATAGCTTATCATCCTTGAACTCCTTTGTAAATGTAGGCTTTTCACATGGTGGTTACTCATTACAGGCTACTAATAAAAGGGAGTGACGTAAAGAGAGAGGCAACACGAATCACAGCATGCTGTGGATGAACAATCCCCCTTCCTTTGCCTCACATGATGAAATGATCAGGATGTATGTGTCCCATCATCTCTCGGGCTCCTACCATCATCCTACTCCCGGTTCCTTTTTGCTTCCTGACGTGGTAACTTGACTTGCTCCTACTTGTGATGTTGTTAACACTTCCTCTGCTCCCACAGCTTTTCGCAGACTCTGTTACTGACTCATGCTCGTCCCTTTTCCACTATCCATGCCCTCCCCCGCACTCTTCACCACAATATCTTATGGCTGAGTCCGAGGTCACAGATCAATCACTTCATCCCCTGGGCTGCATATGACTGCATGGCATTTTGCTCCACGGTCTGCCAAGATACTTCACCTCTTTTGAGCTTTACTCTTGGAACTTTTAAGTGTTTGAGTGGAAATATATTTTGGCAGAGGGAGTGTTATTAAAATGTGTAGCCAACGGGCTGCACCGTGGGATAAATATGGAGATGAATGTGCACCATTACACATCTCTGTGGCCTGTAAAGAAAGACTGAGATTGGTATAGATCTTGATATTCATTAGTAAACAGAGCGAAGTAAGATGTAAGAATAATAGCAGGAATAGTCGCTGTTTAGCGGTTTAGCTCATTACCACTTGTTGTTATTACTCTGTGTTTTGTGAAACTGTCTTTACTTCCAAAGCGGCCTGTAAAATGTGATTTAATCCAACAATCTGCCTATAAAAGCAAATGAATCTTAGCTCCACCTTCTCAAATGACAACTGTACAACATTAATCACCAAAAAAAATGGATTGTTAAAGCCATTTTAACACTGCAGTCATCATACTTCTCTGTTTGCATCTGCTAATTACATTTGGGCCCTGTCTGGTCTCTGGAATCATTACTAAAATGTAAAATTTTTAGTCTATCAGCACTTTCCTTCCCCGTCGCCGTAATGACAACTATTAAGCGAGGACGGCTATGTGTATCATTGCTCTGTCTTAATCTTTGTTCCATAAATATTGATAACAAGAGCCCCACGTCATGAGTTACTAGTACCTGCGGTTAAAAATAGAAGGCCTGCTGATGGCAGGTTATCTCTTACTGTCAGATCCCAGTGTATCCCCCCCCCCCACCCTCGCTACCTCTTGTATCTACAGGAAGTTGAGCTCTGGGACAAACAAAGAGCAGACAGAAAACAACAAATACTCTGATTACACACTATCAAACTACTGCACCTCATGTCTCCTGGATTAAAGCTGCAGTAGGCAGAATGTTTTTGGCATCATTGGGGAACATTTCCATAATAACCTTTCAGCATATTGTAATTCAAGTGTTCTGAGAGAAAACTAGACTTCTGCACCTCCTCATGGCTCTGTTTTCAGGCTTTAAAAAATCTAGCCTGTGACCGGAGACTTTGGCCAATCACAGGTCATTTCAGAGAGAGAGAGAGCGTTCCTATTGGCTGTTCATTCAACAGCTGCAGCTGTCAATCACTGGCGAACTCCAACTCACCTCAAATGTTTTCAGAAACATCTTGTAGTGTACTGTTTGACTGTAAAATGAGAAACATCTCCAGCTGGTGGGTGGTGCTTGGTATTTTCTCAACAGATCTAAAACATGGCTGCCGGGTCACAAACTTCTCATTTTACAGCTTAACAGTACACTACAAGATGTTTCTGAAAACATTAGAGGTGAGAAATAGGCATTACAGTAACGGAATATTGATTCATATTTGATCAGCGCTGCCTAGTTTGACCGTTTGATCAGAGTTTGTTAGTGATTGACAGCTGCTCAGAGACCGCAGGCTCCAGCTCGCCTCTGATTGGTTGTTTTCTTCCGGTCTGTGAAATCTTGCAGATGCCATTAGGAGCACCGGATGACACGGGAGGACACGGAGGCACATGATCTTTTTCAGATTACCTGTCCCATGCACTACTGTCAGGATATAGTGACCGTTTTATAAAAATAACTTAGTTTAATCATATTTGCTCCATCTCTACCCACTGCAGCTTTAACAGTCAGACAAAGTGTAGCTTGTAAAAAATAAACTGCCACCTATATAAAGTCTTCATTCATTTACATAAAAACATAATGAACCAGTCAAAATAGCTTAAATCCAGTCACCCTGTTGACAATGTGCTTCTCACTGTACATCTGTCATTCTGTCGTGCAGCTTCATAATATTTCTGCGGAGTGAGGAATTAATTATCGGGCTCGGTCGGTGACTCAGAGCTCAGGTCTTCAGAAAGTAATGCAGCCCCGTAAATAATCGCCCAACTGCCACCATACTTCACACTGATGGCGAGCGCTGCGTTTGTGCTAATTTCGCCCGTTCTATGTATAGTGTGACGGACAGTGTCAGGATGGATGATATTTGGGTTGCCCCAGTGGCTTGGCAGGCTGAAATTGGAGTGAATGTGCTGGTGGTGTGATATTGAGGGTTTCTATCATCCGTCTTCTCCCGACCATCTTTTACCAGTTTAACACCAGCTGACTATGTAAACTCTGTCTCTAGTGCCTGAGGGGAAACATTTGGAGCTCTGGGTGTGACATACAAGTGCATTGATCTCCTAACTCTGACTAACCTCCGTCTGCACCAGTGGAGGATGCTGCCTGTCTGCCTCTAGCTTTATAATAATCTGGCCGTGCCACTGGACTGAGAGGCTGCCAAACTACAGTAAGCAACAAGGAGGGTAAACACAAAATTTGGATTTAAATCATCTAGAATATCTTTGATAAGTGGCATTTCTTGGACAGCAAAATCCCAGAAATATGGATCTGAACTCTCAGATCAAATATCGCCCCAGGACTGTAACTTATTCATGATTGAAATGAATGCAATGTACTTTGCTCTTAGACGAGATTGTGTGCGAGTGTTTGTGTAAGCTCGAATGTGTACGGAGTGGTACGAATTTGAATGGATGTATTTGCATCTTGTTGCTTAGCCAAAGGCATTATTGGTTCCCAGTGGTAGTGACCTGAAATTTTGCATGCACGGCAACTCTGCAAATGGTAGCCCCTTTATGATCAGCCAAAATATTGCACGGTAGAAGTACGAGGCACTGACCTTCAACGCAGCGCATACATGTAACACACGTCGACAGAGATGTTCACATTTCATGATTGTCTCTCCTTCACGTTTTTTCTGCCGAACTCTACGAGGAAAGGAGAAACAATTTAACATTTAAGTCTCGTCTGCATTTGGAGTGCAATGGTTCACACTTATATGGTGACTCTGGTCATTAATAGTCCTATTTGCATGCCACAATGCCTTCGAGAAGTCAGGCATACCGTAATGTAACGAAAAAATATGACGGAAAAGACGACCACACTGGTGAAATACCGAGGGTGTGGGGATTTTTATAGCTTGCAGATGTACAGAAGTCATTCCACAGCAGTATTGCGTGCATACTGAGGAGGTAGGTGGTAGATTGTGAGTACAGATATTCACTACTGTGTGATTCAGTCTGACACCAGTGAAGTGGACTGAAGCAGCACACGGCTGTTGACCTTGTAATGGATTTCTGAACTGGACCACAAATATCTTTTTATACTTTGAAAGAGCAAAGGGTTCCTCAGTGTATAAGTTTCCAGTATAACCACTAATCATTGTAAATACTTTGCTGTAAAATCCAGTGTAAGCCAACTTAAAAATACACAGTCAGACAAGGTCAGCAACCCAAGCTCATATCAGCTTTAAAACAAAACAGTTTTTTCAATGTTTTTATGTAAAAGCCCTATTTCCTGACCCCCATACCAAAATGCCTATGTGAGGAATATAATCTTTATCTGCTTAAGCACTTGTGGGCGCCCAGGAATGGACGGGTCAAGAGTTTTAGCTCTTTTACTGGTCGTCTGATATAAAAGACAACAGCAGCCGCCTGCAGAGGAGGTGGAGGCTCGTGACTTGGAGGCTGGCGGCTGAAATCCCCGGACTGACTGACGAAAGCTGCGTAGGGAAGCAACACTCTCTGCTCTGCCTCAACAGCAACTGTCAAAGTGCTGCTGCACCGAGTCACCGGCGTCCCAACTGTTCAGTAACAATAGTGTTAGACTGCATACTGGGCAGCTACCAGGTGTGAGTGTGTGAACTTTCTCTTTCCCTTGTCCGGTTAAATGAAGGTTTAATAAAGTGTGTTTTTGGAGTTACACTCAAACCAACTGGAAAATCATCACGTAACACCTACTTAAACTTCAAAGCTCATTCTCGACCGTGGAAAAAGCAGCCAAGGCAACAAGCTCAACACAAGGTCAATTTAGTAGCTGTTTTCGAGCTTTCGATCAAATTACATGATCTTCATCGGCAGACAGAGATTGCCCCTTGGACATTTCAAAAGCTCCAGTGCAGCTACTAAATGGACCTTTTGGTGAGATTGTTTTCATAACTCCCAATTATATTTATTTTAGTTTATATAATGTGATTTATTTTTAAAATACAGACGAACCTCACTGTATATTATTTTGGAAAATTAAAACAGAATAATCAAAACATTGTCCAGTTTCTATTTCAAAAGAATGAGGCCTGATGGACTCGTCCATTATGAAAAAGCTTTTGATTACAACACAACAAACATTTTGAAGCCAATAAAACATGCTCTGAATTTCAGAATTTACACACGTTTCTGAGACAATTTGAAAGATGAAAAATCCTGTGTACCGTAAATATCCCACAAAATGAATTTGTATGTAATCCACGTAATCGTGAACCAGGATGTATAAAGAGCGCCAAAACGTTGATTTATTTATCACGTAACTTCCGTACTTAAGTTACGCCACTTTTGGAGTTATTTTAACCCAAACCGCGATCTTTCCCTAAACCTAACTAAGTGAGCTAGCCAGTGGGGCACGCTCACAGGCACTAAAAGGCACGCAGCTGGCCCGGCTATGTCAACAAAGCACAGGGAAGCTCAGATTACAACACACTCAGAGGGAGAGTGACTTCATCCTCTGCTCAGGTAGACATTACTCCTCTATATCGTTACATAGCAAATAGTTGTTTGATGCTGGATTAATGCTCTAGATATCAAATTTAGTATCTTTAAAAGAACAGAAATCCTTATCAGAAATGTTTGTTTCTGTTGTGTGTCTATGTAAAAAAAAAAAGTTGATATAGATCAAATAATGATATCGGTAACAACCTCAAAAATCCAGTATTGGTTTGGCTCTTGATACGAATCATGCCAGCCTAAAAAATGAGTCTTCCACACATTCACCGTGATAGTGAAAATAATATCCTAACACACCGTCCGTGCAAAAACCAAAGTGTCAAAATGGCCTGTTGAGTCTCCGCTGGTTGCCTGGCAATCTCACCGTGTCAACAAAACTCCAGGAAGTAACTGCACCTGGCTAGGAAATAGTCTGGCACATAACCCCCCCATAAAACCACAACGTTTCATTTTTAGATGTCTTTTGTTGTTCTGTTAAGCTTATTGGCTATTAACCCGGTCTCACCAGAAGGAATATAAATAGCACGACATTACAAAGGTATTCCGCATGTCATAAGGACGCATTTTAGGCTTTTTGTGTATCATTTATACGCCACAAAACAAAACTAAAGTAACGTCGACAGTTAGGTTTAGGCAACAAAACCACATAGTTAGATTTAGGAAAAACATCATGGTTGGCCTTGAAATAAGTACATAAACAAAGTAAAATACGTACGGAAATAACAAATCAGTACAAAAAACACGTGACAAACGCCACTAACGTAACTTACAAAACAAAACACTGGCCTCCTGGTTAAAAGTCGTGTGCTTGTTCAACACAATCTGATCCCAACTCTTCACATACCCCCGTAATAAAACCACTATAGTTAAGTTTAGGAAAGAAATACATGGTTTGGCTTAAAACTACTACATTTGTACAGTGAAAATTACACTGAACGTGAACATGGGACACAAACGAACAGCTGATTGTGATGTGATGCGCGGGACACAAACAGTGGTCTTCTGGATGAAAGCATTCTGTTTGTTGGACCCATCCATCTCCCCTCCCAACCTATGTATGTCTTTTCGTTCTTTAAACTATGTCACCACGCTCCAGCCACACTTGTCAATCGATTAATATATTTAATCGTGATTAATTGCATGATTATCCATAGTTAATCGCAATTAATCGCAAATTAATCACACATTTTTTATCTGTTCAAAATATACCTCAAAGGGAAATTTACTCTTATCAACATGGGAGTGGGCAAAATATGTTTGCTTTATGCAAATGTATGTAATTTATATATATATACATATATATATATGTATATTACTGGAAATCAATTAACAATACAAAACAATGACAAATATTGTCCAGAAACCCTCACAGGTACTGCATTTAGCATGAAAAAATATGCACAAATCATAACATGACAAACTCAAGCCCAACAGGCAACAACAGATGTCAGTGTGTCAGTGTGCTGACTTGACTATGACTTGTCCCAAACTGCATGTGATTATCATGAAGTGGGCATGTCTGTAAAGGGGAGACTCGTGGGTATCTTTGCGATGAGCTAGTATGACATGGTTGGTACCAAGGTAGGTTTTCTAGTTTCATATGATACCAGTACCTTCACTCTAGCTCTAAAACTGAGCCGCATTAATGAGTTAAAGAAATTAGTGCCATTAAAACGAATTTGCGTTAACGCCTTATCTGTTAACTTTGACAGCCCAAATAAGCATGTATCCCCAAATGTCGAACTGTTCTTTTAAACTGCTCAGCAAAATGGAAATGTAAACATCTACAATTTAATTACAACTGTGAGCGAACTCCACCTGCCAAAGAAGATTTTGTGATATGTTTAAAAGCTGCAGAAAAGTTACTAAATAGACCTTGTGGTGAGATTTTTACACCTCTTTACCGTCTGTTTTAAACACCAAACTTTCTTGATAAACAATGTCACATGGTCAGGTGATGTTTTTCATATTTGAACCGCATGCCCCCGACTCCCCATTAAACCCCCCGCCCCCTCCTCTGTACAATAAAGTCAAACAAGATTCCCCATTACAGTTGACAGACAGACAGTAGGCACAAAGTTTAAAATAAAGGTCTTAAAGGGAATAAAAGCTTTGCAGTGAATGGTGAGGGAATTGTTAAGGATAATACAAAGGAGTGGGATTTCTCGTGCATTTGTCTGCGAGGGATATCCCAGCCAAAGTTTCTCTATACATCAAAGGGCCGCCGCAAATAAAAGCACACTTGTCAGGGGCGAACAAACTGCCTCCTTTGTGCCTTCTACCAGCCAAATTCAGGCACACAAAGCCGTTGGATGTACAACACTGCAAAGAAGACATACTATTCAGATGACATGCTTTGCTCTCTCTCTGGTGGTTTGCTGTGTGCTTTTGTCTGGCCTGACCAGGACAGATATATAATATCACTGGATCAAAATCCTTTCAGTCCCTTTTACTCCCTGTTAAAGACTCCCGTTACACTCCCTCCCCCATACACTCCACTATTCTTTCTTTTCTTAAACAAAGTAAACTTGATGCAGCCAGATAACACTTGCAGCCCTCAGGCCTAATGCCCAAAAATGAGTCTCAGGTTCATTCAGGTTTTTGAAGCAAAGGGTCCGCCGTACAAACTGTGGTCAGACAGACCGGACACGTTTCACTGTTGCCTCGGGAAATCTTTGTCTGTTTTGGTTTAAACATCTGTTGCCGGCATCTTTTACATTCCTGTGAAATAAACCGCTTAGAAAGTTTTTCCATGCCAAGAAAAAAAAAAGTCGTCTTACCGCCCTCACACACTCCGACACGACTCAAAATTACACACACACACACACACCTGAATCACATATACGCTATAAATCCATCCAAGTGCAAACTAAAAATACTGAACATACATCAAAATGATTGGGTTTTCTGTGTGAAATCTTGTAAATATTCAAAAACATTATTAATCTATTTTAATCATGGCTGCGGTTATTTTATTATAAATTAATCCGCTGATTATTTTCTCATTACTGGCTTGTGAAATATACAAAAAATCCCATAGTGCAAGTTGATGTATTCAGATTAGGGCTGAGTATTGTCAAGAATCTGGCGAGTTATGATTCAATATATTGTGATACTGTAAACAAGACAATATATTGCGATTTTTAAAATCTATTTTTAGAAAAACTGTCATAGTATAAAGAATACACGGCCATATGTATAAAATCTGAGTAAAAATAGTTAACGTTTTTATACAATCACAACAGTGGGATCCGCATTTGCATTTATCACAGTCGCTGTAATATTCAACATCATAGCACTACTTTGAGAGGGCACATATACTGAGAGGAGCATCGCAAGCATTGCAAACGAAATAAAGTATTAACTGAGTTAATCTTTGCATGTAAACTATAAATTAAAAATCAATAGTGATTGCTTGTTTTGTCTGATCAACAGTCTGAAACCCAAAGATATTTGTTTAATCATCACAGCAAACATTTGAGATGCTAGAACCAGTGAATTTTAGTCATTTAAACAACTAATCGATGAAGAATTGTTGCTGGTTACAGTTACAGTTCTAGGTGAACAGTTTCAGTTCTAATTACAATATTTGGATGTATGCATTATTGCAGTTGTACAAATGTCTCGATGATGTTTATTTCAGTGTATTTGCTCTAAAAAGTTAACAATAATCTCCATTAAATGTAACAAAAAACAAAACCTGTTTTGATATGACTTATGACAGTGGTTCCCAACCTGTGGGCCGGGACCCCTCGAAGGAGTCACAAAATAAATCTGAGGGGTCTCGAGATGATTAACAAGAAACTAGTTCTGCTACACAAAACTACGTTGTTTTCAGACTTTTCTCTAATCTCGCTCTTTGGTGGAAACATCGACAACTTGGTGACAACGAGCAACGAGGAGTCGAAAGTACGTCACTACATTTTAAAGGAACAGTGCGTAACATTTCGGGGATCTATTGACAGAAATGGAATATAATATTCATAACTATGTTTTCAGTAGTGTGTAATCACCTGAAACTAAGAAATGTCAAAGATGCTCTATTAAAAAGATGACCGATTGTTTGAAATCTATACACTTCCTGTCTCCTAAGTGGCGTGTTCGCCTCCCCCCATCCCCTTCCTCATTTGGAAGTGTTGGAAAGATTAAAGCAGATTGGGTTATATTTGCATAAAGAATTTATATTTTCTTTTGCTAACATTAGATAATTACCCAGCTAACAGCCATATTTAGCATTACGAAAATGAGTTAGCTATGGTGTTTGTGAACATTAGTTGCCAGATCTCGCAAGAGTGTTTTGCTGAGTCAGAGAAAGGTCTCGAACAAAGTAAATTTTCTCCTGATTTGTCTGTCTGAAAAATGCCAATTTAGTGTCAGAATGTTCAGAAGATATGTGGCTTGAATCATATTCTCATTCATACGTGGATATACAGTATACTGAATATATACTGTTTATACAGAAAGCCTTTCATAACTATATAGGGAGCGGGTCCTCTTCACAGAGTCTGCCATGTTGCTCCATCATGTTTCTACATTAGCCAAGAACGGACAAACCAAACACTGGCTCCAGAGTCTTTCATGTTTTTATGTTACCTGAAGGCCACCGTAGTTCTCCGACACGCTTGTGAAACTGCGGTAACGTGAGCCGCAGAGTGCAAAACCGTGATACAGCCAGCCGCTGTCTGACTTCCGTTGCTCCTAAAGTAGTGTTATTATGGTGAGGACGGCCTCTGAGCGAGGCGAACGGCGTTACCACGGTTTTGCACTCGATGGCTCGCGTTACCGCAGTCTTGGAAAGAGAGGAGTGAGCGGAGGGGTACTCAGTTGGTTGCAATCTGCAACCACACCACTAGATGCCAGTAAATCTTACACACTGCACCTTTAAAAGGTCAATAGAAAAACGTCTGTAAGTCATTGTGGGTTACTATCAAGTGTTGCCGAGAAAATGTGCGATTTATAAATCAGACTAATAACACATTTATTTTTTCACTGAGGACTCCTGGTTGATGAAAAGAAGAAATGCAGTAGAGTGTTCACACTTTGACTTTTACTGTACATGCAATGAAATGCTTAATGAATAAAATACAGCTGCCGTTGTCACCATTATTATTATCACAGCAGTTAGTTACCTTGCAGAGCACAATTACTCCTGCTGGCAGTCTTGATTCTTTTCATTATAACGACACGTTTACCCAAGAAACTAATTTCCGAGGAACACCTAATTATTGATTGACTGGAAATGTTATATAAAGCCCAGTACGATCACGGCACAAGGGAGCCATTTTTAATTGTAAGGTCTGAGTGTGTGAGAGGCCGGGAAATCATAGTCTGATTTCACAGGATTTTAATGACTTTATGAGCTATTTTTGCTTTGCTTTTTTTTTTCTCTACATTTGAGAAAAATGTCAAGGCACACCTGAGCTCACTCAGAGGCACAATGGCGAGAACCACTGCTTCACTCTGCCTTCGGAGATTTCAGCGTGTTGAATAAAGCAAGTCTCTGAGTGAATGCAATGACTCATCACCAGGGTCATTTGCCTTTCACTGCAAATGAGTGTGGGTGTCTGACTAACTTGCCGTTATAAGCTGGATATTGTTTTTTAATCATTGGAGGGAGAGAGGGAAAGGGTGAGAAAGAGAGACCCTAGTTTTTGTGATCGTGTGTACAGTACGTATGAAAGAGAGCGTGTGTGGCTGTGTACAGTATGTGTGTCAGAGAGACAAAGACCGAGGGCCACATTTTGAGTCTCTGAGACGTATTGTGCGCCCGGAGCCACGCGTCTTATTTATCAAACAGCCGCTTCGTCCTGGAAGTGACGGAGAGTCATTCATCTGATGGAGAAGCCCTCTGTGTGTCAGCCTCCCTCCCTCCCACATTCATTTGTGGGAGGAATGCACGAAAGGTGGGAGGAGATATGAAAAGTGTGGTTGGTTGCACATTCCGCCTCATTTCTTAAAGTTCACACACTCGTTGAAGGCTGGTTTTAAGTGGAACTTTTTTCATCTCTACAAAGCAGGTGCAATTTTTTTTCGCAGGTTTTAAAAATTAAAGGCTATGGTAGGTAGGAGAAAATTTAATTAAGCTCTATCTGCAGAAATCCAGCCCACATATAGCTACTATAATATCCATGGTAACACTTTATTTAAAAGGGTTTGCGTCAGGCTGGCATTGCACTCTCATGAAAACTCTCATGAAAAATGGCAAGATCATGAATTCAACTTCATAATTGTTTATGATTGTTGTCATTAAGAGTCATTTAGTCAATAACATCACCCAAAGGTACTTCCGGCAGTGTAATGTCACTTTATCATTTCTTTATAAAGCCTATAAACTCTACCATCGTACAAGGAAATTATTAAAGGTGCTAAATGCGAGATTGGGATCATTTCTATTACCTCCGCACGGCAGAGGCAAAACAACTGCAACACTGCTAAGTGTAATAGTACCTTATAGTTGAATATATTTATTGGTTTTCATATTTTTCCACCATAAACAAAGATACAATAAATGAAACAAAACAAATATGTAGATACACCCACACAGAAAACTGAAGAATTAAAATAATAAATAAATAAATTAATAAATATATTGCATTATTTTGATATACCTTTTAATGCCTTGCATGTTTATCACAGACTTAAGTTGTCATTTTGCGTAGAAAGGGACATTATTTTCAAATTACATGACAGTGTAATGCCAGACTTGCCCACAAATGCAAAAGGTCGTAGAAAAAGATTTCTTTTTTAACACCAGAAACTGGCAATATGATATTTCTTTGTAGGGATGCACCGATACCGATACCGGATCGGATATCGGGCCGATGCCGATTCAAATAGCTGTATCGGGTATCAGGGACAACGGGGCAGATCTATTCAATTTAATTCTATGTTTATATACTATATACATTATATACTGGAATTTTTTTAATTTTTTTTTACCAATTTGTTGATGCATTAAAACCGTTTACACTTGAATTGTAATTCGTGTTAATTTTTGAAGATTTTTTACCAAATTGCTGGTGTATGATTTATTATTTTAATAATAAATAACAATTCAGTAAATTTAAATCTTTCGTTTTACATTTTAAGTTAGGAAAGCAATGTTTAAGTCAAGCCAGAATGATCCCAGTCACTTCCACACAGTGAGGCATACAGCTTATTAATTAAACACTGATATCGGATCGGTACTCAGTATCGGCCGATACCCAAAGCCCAGGTATTACTATCGGTATCAGGACTGACAAAGTCAGATTGGTGTGTCCTTATTCCTTTGGTTGTTTTTGCGATAACGACGGTACCAGAAGCAGAGCTAGCTACATAGTAAACAAGCTAGCTGGAGCCCTGGCTAAAAACAAAACACAGTTAAGCTTTTTAAAAGAGTAAGCCTGGCATTCAAGTGGATTAAAGCACCGTGGATGTTGCATTTTAACACCATGTTTATGAACGAAGAAACCAATACAAACTGATAACAAATAAAAAAAAAACAATTCTTAAAATATTTATAAGAATTTAATTGATGAACGAAACCATAGGGTCGTCCGTATGGACTCAAAGTAAAGGTGATCACACTTGAAGAGACTGCAAGAATACGTAGGTACACAAACTACTACATCCTGTATAACTATCAGTAACTAACTGCAAAACAGCCAAAGAAAATCCACTAGCTTCAGCGCTGCTTGAACCACTAGAAGCTTTTTTGTACGCAGGGAGGAGGTCGGGGTGGACAGGTGGGTCCAAAAACACCAGACTTTCGCCCAGAAGATCTTTTCCTAAACCTAACTAAGTAGTTTTGTTGCCTAAACCTAACCAAGCTGTTTCCTGTGAAGGTGGAAGTTTATTTTGAAAAGACTGTATGCATGTAATGAGCTGGAATTGACACGTGCATCACGTGTTGCTGGATATTCGTAGGAAAACGCATGAAAAATGAGAATAACTTTTCATAAAATATCATACAAACCATTGTAGGAGGATACGTTGCAGGATTTAACCAAGTCGCTTTTGTGCCTAAACCTAAGCAAACCTAAAGTTAAAGTTGAGTGGAGCTATGCAGGGATTAGAGAAACTCAGAGGGAGGAGTTACTTCAGAGTTCTACAACTAAAAGTCCTGTAAGATTTAGAGCAGTTTCAAGGCTTGGATGGACATAAAACTCCCAGTTGAAAAGATGAGCAACTGCATTAGAAAATGTGTGTGTGTTTTTTTTTTTTTAAATAAAATAGTCAACAGTATTAGCCAGTGTACATAAAAATGTTGCATGGAGCATTTCGGTAAGAAACAACCATTCACTGAACTTTGCATTGCCATCTGTTTTGTGCCCTGCTAACATCGCACTGAAGCTAATCATTTTACTTTGCATCAGGTAAAAATCATTTAACTTTCAAATTCTGGGTCAAGTTGGATTAATTTAACGACTATAGTGAAATATTTTGTTCCCAAAATGAAGATGGAGTTTTCTGATTTTGCCAAAAATCTGATTTGCGTCTTTCTTTGACCAATGGTGGCTGAGGCTCACAGGTGTCGTAACATTTAGAGCCATCAGTCATAGCGAACTGACAAAAAAAAAACAGGATTTCTCAGAAATGCAGATTAAATAATTAAAGCTGAAGGTGATAACAAACACCTATTGTTAAATTATCAAGGAGAAATGCTTCTGTGTTGAGCAACAAAGAGGATTGCGTGAAAGAGACATTGAAATTTACAGTGGGGAGAATACTAATCTAACTTCTCATTAGCTGAGGTGACCAAACTATTCGGATGTACTAGTAGGAATAGTTTCCGTAACAGGTGCAACAAAACTAACAGCAAAGTGATGCAGATGTGAATCAAGCACAGCCTGTTGACTCCCACACAGTCCTGAAAGGAGGTCTAATCAAGCAAAACAAGCCAAAACACCTGTGTGGGCGTAACATGGATGTGCAGAGGCTCTAACTTTATTTGAAACAGGACAGAGTGTGTGAATAAGAAGTTGTTCAATTGGAGAACAGAAAGGATGTCAGGATGAATAAAGGGCCTATAAGGTATTGTGTTTTGGCTACACTTTCCCCTGCAGGTGGACGTCTTCACTACTGACACATTAACTTTGCCACACCCCAGCGCACAGGCAGGCAGCCGCCTACACTGCCCTGTGTGAGAGATTTACATCTTTTACTTAGTGGTTGCTTAATGTTTAGCACTGTTGCCCCACAGAAAGTAGGTCCTCGGTCAAAACAACCTGGGGGTCGGCACCTAAGACAAATCTGAGGGGTCACGAGATGGCTAACAAGAAAGGAAAGCAGAAAAAACATTTCCATACTACACAATATAATTATTTTCTTCTCATATTTGCTTTTTATTGTGAATTACTGGATGCTTTTACTATTTCGAGCCCCTAAAAGTGTTAAAATGAAACAATCTGAGAAGGTTTAATCACCCTTTTCTATGTTAATAGCCTGTAGGGCAATCTGTGACAAATTCCCCCTTTACACCTGGAATCAAAATGAATAGTGCTTGACCACATGAAAGTACAGGTGTAAGTGCACTCAAAACGCACTGTTTGTGATCCGAAACGGGAAGGCGTATAAATAGCACGACTTAACACGGACATTCTGTGTGTCATGTTATTTGTATGCCGCTTTTTGTTTGTCATTTGTACGCCACGCAACAAAACTACGGTAACGTCCGCAGTTAGGATTAGGCAACAAAACCGCTCACTTAGGTTTAGGAAAAACGTCATGGTTGTAAATTAAGAAAAAAAAGAATGTATACTAAGAAAAATATGTACAGAGACAATGTAACATAAGTATGGAAAACACGTGACAAACGTCACTAATATAACTTACAAAACAAAACACGGGTCTCGAACACCGATTCGCCTATAGGTGCTCTTTCTCGCTTTTTATTCTACGACATTAACTCTGACCGTTGCGTATTTACGCGGTCAGTACATGTACAGACTACATTGCTTATAAATGACACGGCAAAATCAAGAAAGGCGTTCTTATTTCATGCTAAATGCCTTGCACGTTATCGTGTCATTCGTACGCTTTTTCCTACAAACGGGCTGCTCTGTTACAAGGATTAATAAAAGTCTAATTCAAATCAAATGAATCTATGTCGTCATTGGGTGGAGAATCCCCCCATTAGTGACGAACTTTATGACATAGACAGCACATGCAAAGACGACAGAAAGACAGGATGCTACAACCTGAATGAGGAACTAGGGGGGCTTTACGGGGCGTTTGAAGGGAATAGGTGTGAAAGGATGCCGGGAAACAAATATGATTTGAATGTCTGCATATTCCCTGACCATCTTAAAGAGGTGGAGTCACCCATCCACTCAGTGTGCAGTGTTTCCTGGAAGTTGCGGTAAAGGGTAATGAGCATACACTCATGCACTGTATAATACCAGTAGGTTTGGGACTTAACCCTGTCTCCATGGCAATTGCTGCAATGATGACAAATTTGCTATTTCAATAAACAAAATGACTAAAAATTCTGGAGCATTAACCTGATGTCTCATTGCTGTGTGTTTTAGCGATATCGTCATGTAACACAGAAGGGACACATTATCACAGGAGGATGTTTTACACCGTGTTCCCTCGCAGACAGAATAAAACAGAATTGGTTTGTCAGAGTTTGTATTTGCAGTCTGTGGGTTCAGACTGTAAGTCAGCAAAGTACTTCAGTAGACTCTGCAAATCGTGAAATGTTTATTTGCAAGGCTACCTGCACCATACAGCTCATTCTCCTGAGGATGAGTCATCCACAGGCTACATACAGTACATTTGAGGTGGGCTTTGGATAAGCTCCTGGAGGAGAATGTAGAGGGGCAAAGAACACTGCTGAGCCATCACAGCTGTACTGATTTTCTGTCACATTGTTTCACAACAGGAGACATTACCTGATAAAGGAAACTGTAAATCTTACCCATCCCCCCACTATAACCACTGCACAAGGTCCTGTCAACAGTCAGCTGTGTATTGATAAAGGGAGCCAGGTATTTGCTGCCACAATGTTTCCTCACAAAATTTGTTTGCTGAGTAGAATCTAGAGGGAGATTATACCATGAAGCATTCCTGAAAACAAACCGCGAGGATGTCAAACAAACACTAAATATGCAGGTATTCAGATAAATTTCAAGGCAAAATAATCCGTTTGTTAACATTCGACTGAGAATAAAAAGCACTGTGCGCCATCTAGGCTTCTCTGATGTCTCTTCCTCTCTGTATGTGACAGACAGTATACATATAATGTCCTTTGAGGATGGATGTTTGTTGTTACCTCAGATCGACAGGGCCTCATTTTTTTCAAAGTCAACCAAGCAACAACCAACTTCTTTGTAATCTTTTTTTTTTGGGCACTCATTTTTAAAAATGGCATGTTTATGAAAAAACATCATCTAAGGCTAGCAGTGCTTATTCAAAATCTGCTCCTGGGCTTTTGTCAATCCACAAATTTTACGATTATTTTCATTGTCGATTAATCTATTGATTCAATTTCCACTTAATAGATTAACTGATTAGTCCATAAAATAGTACAAAATGACCTCTTCAAATGTCTAGTTTTATCCAAAACCCTAGAAGATAAACAATTAAAACCATTAACGGATTATCAAAATTGTTGCAGATTAATTTTCTGACGACTGACTAATCAATAAATTGACTTATCGTTACAGCACTAGTTGAAATCTCTGTAAAGGTGTAAATTATCAGTGCTTACCTTATCCAGAATCACTATGTCTGACTGTCTTTCAAGTTCTCCCCAAAATGGACAATACAACTAATTTTATTTGATACTTGTCTATTCCTTTGCCTCCCACTGTCGGATGTACTGGACACAAAGTGTACATGGTGTAAACAACAATCTTCCTGGTACTGATTTACATGCCAAATCCAGAGTGCATCCCAGGAATTTCCATAACCCCCATTTAAATATTTGCATCAAGCATCACGGGACGGGACGATGAGCAAAAGCAACTCTTAAGTGCCTCGCTCACGATGCTGTATTTTCGACTGAAAATACATTGAATTTTCCAATTTTATTTTCTTATTTAATTGAACTATCCACAAATGCATCAGTGTCCGCCAAAAAAGAAGAGCAGAGGAGCATAAAATAAAAAAATAAAACCAAGGTTGCTCTTGACATTTAAATCACTATTTGAATTTGAAATATGAATCTTTATTTTTCAGCGTGTTACACGGTGAGCTGACGACGTGCGTAGGTGACATATACATGTCATTTTAGGCTAAAAAACCAACAAGCGACACTATTAGTGGTAAGAGCACAGACAGTACTGTCGGTCAGCTCTCCTCTAGTTATTACCCTGTGACATATTGCTTTAAGATATCAGGTCATCTAAGTAGACAAGGGACGAAAAGTTCACAGCTGTGACGTGCTGCCTTGTGGGAGTCAGGAACATTGTAGGAGGAATCATATGCTTATATTTGAATGTGGTAGTCTCTGTTCATGGCCATGCACAAATATAAAGGCTCTTTTCAAACACTGGATTCACCAAAACACTCTTCAAGGTTTGAATCTGAATTATAATGGAATAATATATATATATATATATATATATATATATATATAGTCATAATGAATTGCCTCAGTGCTTTGCATGTGACGGTATGTGAGGGTGTGGCAGGTTAAATGTTGCTTCAAAAGCAAAATGCTGATGTTACATCTACATGTTTCTTAGTAGCCTCGTCTGGTGCGTTTATAACCACTCAACTCTGACTCTGCATGAGGTTCAATAAAAGGTTATCATCTTTGTAATCAGGAGGAAAAAAAATAAAACAATAAAATCAAAATTCACTCGACTTGGCGATGAAAATAAGACAGCTCCATGTATAGTGACATAATGAGAATCAATTAAAAGTGCTCTGACTCGAGGGCGAAATGCCATTAAAGTCGCTGTTATCTTTGTTTAACAATACAAAAATAGAGTTAACAACTTTGTGACGCATTTGCACAGAGGTGTTTTTTTTACTAACAAATCACAACACATAGCATGTAATGTCTCTCAGGGAGGCAAGATAAAACAATGGGTCCGACATGATCTGAGATTCTACCTGCAGTTGCTAAGCAACACCCACCTCCAACCTCTCAATCTGTCCCATTGGTCAGCAGGAAAAACGCACAAGGAGCCCCATTGGCTAAGAGAAAGTTAATAAACTTTAGCCAAGACCTGCCTCCCTGTGTGCGCACACACACTCTCTCTCCATCCCTCTCTCTCTCTCTCTCACACACACACACACAATGAAGAGATTCTTGTGAATGAGAGCATGAGAGGGTGTCAGTGCTTGCGCAGTACAGTGCTGATATATGCATTGAGCTCCTGAGCTAAAAATAAAGATCACACTGAATGCTGTGCCACTGAAAGTTGCAAGACTGAATTCAAAGTGACAAGTCTAGTTCTCTCCAGACAGAGCAATGAGGTCCCACCCTCATCATAGATCCAGGAGGTATTTTTTGACATTCGTTTTTAGTATAGAATTCTAATAAAAGATTGTTCCCAGCGACTGCGCATTTGGTCAGGCTAAAAATGCAACATAGGAAAGCCTAAAATACCTTTGAAATAGAATTCAAAAGTGGGATTTTAGCAGTGGTTCCCAACCTTTTTTCCCACCGCAGCCCTTTCAGATGAGCTCAGATACCCCTCCACACTGACATGCTCTTTAAAATGGATGTAATTAATAAGTGGATATAGTTAATGTTCAGGTTGGTTTGGTCAAGTTTGCAAACTTGGAGTGGCAGAAGCTGGACATTACAATAGGCTATGTTTTCCTTTATTTTTAGTATTTTCAACCATTTATTCAGTACTTTTAGCTAACTAATTCCACCATTTATCCTTTCCTGCTATTTATTTCAATATCCCTTATATTTGGGTTTCTATTTCAACCATTTATCCATTACTTCAAGCCAACTTTATCGTCTTAGCTAACAATTTCAACCATTGATTCATTACTTTTAGCTAGTTAAACTATTTAGAATTACTTTTATTGCAGTCAGTATCTATTAGCCTACTTTTTGCTCACAAATTGTTTAGCCATTACTTTTAGATAATATTATCCGTTACTCTTTGCTAACTATTTCGATAATTTATCAATTAATTTGAGCTTAGTCACTACTAGCTAACTATTTCATCCGTTTAGCATGTACTTTTAGCTAATTCTTTCCCCCGTTGCTCTTAGGTAACTATTTCAACTGTTTATCAAGCACTTTTAGGTCAATATTGATACCCCTTTGGGAAGACGTGGAAAAAACCTTAAATACTTTTTTGACCTAAAAAAACCTCTGAAAGTAGAAAATCTCTTGGGTATTGATTTACTAGGAAAGATAAAATTAGCAGACGTGCATTTCTTTAACATATTGCGTGTGACGGCCATGAAGCAGGTGACAAGAACATGGAAACAGACAAATACACCAAAACTAACTTACATTACGTACTTTTAGCTAATTTTATCTGTTACTCTTGGCCTACCATTTCAAATATTTATCCCCTTTTCTTAGCCATTTCAACTTGTCTGCTCGCTTGCCAATTAGATTGTATGCAGTCTCAATAAAAACATGTGTCGTTACATGTTACAGTTGACTGAGGTTGGTGGGAGGTGTATGTAGGCTACTGACCATCATAGCTGGCAGCTCACTTGTTATTGTAAATACTAAAGATCAGCCACCCTCACACCAATACGCAATCCTATTTGTGAGTTAATTTTCCTCCTTAACATACCAATAGATATGCAGACATTTTTTTTATTCAAATTAATTTTCCCCCTAATTAACTGAGCTAATTCACCATCTTTCCATGTATGACCTGGCAATTGCAGACATTTAAAAAAAAAAAAAATGTGAATCTTAACTGAAGTTTTATACATCAGTGTTGGAGTTAGTGGCAACGCCTTTCAAGACTGAATGTGGAGTCTATCCTTTGTTGAATGGTGAAAGACACTTATCATCCTGAATCCCCACAAGGCATTGGGAGAGACAAATAGCATATCAATCACTGCACTCGGGGTTTACCTTTTTTCCTAAAGGCATAAGAAACGGTTGTTTTTCAATAGGAAGACAATGAGAAAGTTATCTTTGTGAGTTATGCTGTGAGTCACTCCTAGGTCAGTTAAATTTTTCTTGCCATTGTATTTTTCACCTTCCCTGAGCCTGGCCTACGTCACTTATTTATCGTTGGAACATCTTGTAACCCAAACGTCATTGAAAACCACATTCAGACTCACCATCAATAGCACAAAAAGCTGATATTACATTTTAGAAAGGGATTTATTTATTGAAAAACAGCCACAGATTCTGTTACAAGCACTTTTATTATGAAGTATCTATAACCCCATATTATTAACTGTACAGGAGAAAAATAGGATACAAATTACAAACAGCTCAGTGTAGAGCAGTTTCAGTTTTTTTTGCAGCCATACGTTCATTTGAGATAATCTTCCTTCTGATACTAGCTGCCCCAGGAAATGTGTTCACCTACCAGACTGTTAATTATTTAGAGAATAGTACTAATAGTAGAGAATAGTACATAAAACACAGAACATCCACAGGACACGTTTAATTTCTTGCCGTTAGTGAGTACATGTATTTTAATACATATTTTAAAAGCCAAACGCAGGCTTGAAAATGATAAAAATCTGTCCTTAAACTATCAAAAGAATAATCTAAACAGATTACCATTAGTTATACAATGTTTATATACAATCAAGTAAAATTTCACGACAGTGTGAGAATAAACAAAATAGTGCAACTTATTTTACATTTCGTCGTAGTTTAGTCAGAGAAACCTACACAATGGAGGATTTTTTTTTAGGTTTTGAGAAAATGGCAAAAATGGTGTGATTCAAACTAGATGTTGCTTTACATCCGTTTGGTCACTCGTTTGAACTGTTGGGATGTTTTATAGAAAATGGACTTGGATTTCTGAGGTTCATGTAGATTTCCTTCAGAAATGCTCCTCACAACTCTTCGAGGCTTGTTCTCTGAACCTTTGGGACAGACACGAGCAAGAATGAACACAACTACAAAATATGAAGAATTAAAAAAAACATCACACTGTTACACATATACTGTACAAACAGTTTTGAGTTATGAAAGACAAAATAATTCTGGTTGCTTAGAGTAACTCACCACAGAAAAAAAAAAAAAAAAAACTACAAAAAACGTTCTAGTTTGTTCGAATGAAAAATATATATTGCAAAGTACCCGGTGTATGTTTGCACTCTTGGCCATGACAGTCTGTCGTATGAATTGATGTAGTTTGTCTTTAATGTCAGTGTCTTTTTCAACTGTGTTTTTCTGTGTTGACACTTACCAGCAAAACGATGCACTCTGAGTGGTATGCGGGCCACCGAGGGGTCTTTTTTTATGCGCTTCGGTGCGGAGGCAGCCTGTGTGAACTCCTCTTGGATGCTGGTCCTGTGAATAAAACGGACAGAGAAAATTGAAAAAAAAAGTAATCAAACAACATCAATAACTGGATTCCCTCCTAATAACACTCAACTGGCTATTTTTTGGTGATAGTTCTGTTTGGGCTTAGTCCGGCCGCAAATAACCATAAATGTGTTGAAGCAGAGTGTTTAATCCACTGTATGTATAAAATAAGATGATTTAGATGAATAGAGGAGAAAAAGCCAGAGGCACATTACCAGTTAACTTTACGCTTTCCTTGTGCAGCAGAAGTCATGTCCATGTAGGTCGGGATGGTTCGTCTCAAGTCTTGTAAAGGCGGGATCTGTTGTCTACAGAGCAGAGGTTCACGTTACCATGACATCTCCGCTGTTTAGACTTCACATAAGGAACATTTCCCTTTGTATTCAAAATCATAACAGCTTATAACTAATAATTTCGCTTGTGTTGTATTGCAAAAGCTACGTGTATACAAATCTGAAGTTTTGATATTTGATGCTTCGTTTCGATGCACCTGCATTCAGGAATTTGGATATGCAAATGTTGTGGTCGGTCAGATAAATCTGAAGCAGCATTTCGTTTACTCATGGCACCTACAGGTACAATATGAGTATGTCAATGTTGGGTGTTTTCTTCTAAATACAAGATCCCATCATTCTGATTTCAGCTTCTTTACATAAACTATCCATAAGTTTCAAATTCAACAGATTCCAGCCCACACAAGGAGAGATTAGGCCTTAAGTCATATTAGACATCTTTTAACCCCATATAATCAGTTTGTGGCTCAAAATCCTCTAGCAGGTCCTTACTTGCTGATGTGAGGTTTAAAGGAATAGTCCAGGTGTTTTGAAGTGGGGTTGTATGAGGTACTTATCCATAGTCAGTGTATTACTAGATTAGAAACAGACAGGAGTTGCCGCACGGGAGCAAAGCAATGTACTGCTGTGGAGGGGAGATTTGACCTGTCTGTTGCAGGACAACTTAATAGCCAGATGCTAACAGCTCTCATAAAATCATGAAAAACAACTCCTCATGATACAGTATGACTGTGGGGTAGCACAAATGTTCCCAAGCAAATGCAATTTCCTTGAGTGAGGGCCATGCATTTTGATTTTCAGGTTGGTTAGGAACAAATACACTGATACACGCTCAATATATTAATGTGAAAGCTCATCTGCTTGGAGCATCATTCCACAAAAACCCTGTCTGCTGCTATGGCTCAAAATGTTTCCTATTCTATTTGCCACTTCTTAGCTGATTTAAGCCTCTTGGCCCATTGTTCCAGTCTGGAAATTTGCTGCTGGTGAAAATACGTATACTGTTTGCACTCAAGTCTCTGTCTTGTTTTGAATAAGGGTTGGGGGATTTATCACTTCTGAATGGTTTAGTTGCCATCTAAACTGAGCATCTTTTACACAGAATCCTTCAATTTCTTTGAAACTGTCAGTGGGCAGCCAGAGAGACGTGTGTTTTATTTTTATGGAACTAATTCGAGAGATGCCTGTGTTCCGTGTGAACCAATTTTAAAAAATGCAATAGATTTAGTTTTATTAAATAAATATAATTTTTCTTAATGCAATTTTCTGTTTACTGCACCAAGGCTTGCTTAAAAATCTGATAATTTATGCTTTCGGGGGAGTAATGTTTAATTCAAAATGTGTGGTACAAGGACTATCCGGGTTTAAAAAGCATGAATACTGAACAAGCTGTAAATTATCCTGCTTGTTTTTTTAATAGGCATTTTAACAAGATTAGAATGGGTGACATAAGGATTTTTTTTCTCTCTTTTTTTTTTCTTTCTTAAAAAAACACCAAGAAAAATAAGTGGGGATGTCGCTGACAATTTCAACTCAACGAGAGTTAATGACATTCATTATTAGTGTTTGATATTCGTATTAAAAGCTTCAAAACAGCTAATTCAAAGATTCCTGGTGAAGGAATAAATTCTTATTTCAACCCTCATTACATGTTCTTGCCAGTTTTGACATAAAAAAGGAATGATGGATCAATTTATTTAGAGAAATCTCGAAGTAGAAGTGTCTGCTAATAAAAACCACACAGCAAATGACAAAATATTGTGTTTTTTTTTTGCCACGCACATTTACCCACCTTAACTTGTGTTTCCTATTCTCTTGTCAGGACAAGAACTCTGAAGAAGAACTTGGGCTCAAAACGTCACTTACGGAGATATGCCAATAAATTGCACTCTAAGGGAGCTACAGTGTGCGGACATTCTTCTACTTTTTCCATTGCTGTCTTCTACTGGTCCAGCACCGGCCTACTACGGTTTTGGATGTGTGCGACCACTTTATATTGACTGAACAAGAACTCAGTCTTCAAAATGATCTGCTGCTGGGCTGTTGGCTACTGACTGGCCAATGGCTAGCTCGTCTAGACATTACCAATATTAGATCAAATCAACCTCGGTCATCCGGAGGATTGTGAATGCAGCCCGGAGAAGAGGATAAGAAGTACATGAAAAACTGAGAAATACAAAACCGTGTGTGTGACATCAGATAGCAGTTAATGTTAGGAAAACTGGCTCAGAAATGAGACAAAATTAATGGCATATGGCCTGTAGAAAATTTTCTCACTGGTATAGTCCTGCTTTAACAAAGGGGCCAGCTAAAAACACTCCCTGGCTAACTCTTCATTGCTGAAAAGTGCATGTTGAGATGAATTGTTTGGTGAACAGGAGGCAAGAAAGTGTGACAAATGGTTCTGATACATCGTGGCAGCTGCTGCAGTTTTTCCATCTGAACTTGATTTATAAAAATGTATGTCTACAGTTAGATTGTGATGTTATATCAGTTTTGGTTTCTGCTGTAACAGCAGTATATTTTTCCCCCCAAAGTGTCTCAGTTCCCATGAAGAGGAGCGTTTCCTAGAGTCTTTCTTACAATATTTCCTGTTTATGTGAAGAGAAGTGTACACTATTGTAGCAGTAAATTTTGGAGGGACCACAGGAGTGCAGTAGGCGGTATGTGGGTGTATCGATGCATTCGTTTACGACAACTTCAGCGTGTTAAAAAGGCTCCACCATATGGACTGCCAAGAGAACCAATATACTGCATGTGTAGAGTCAAGAGAACTGTAATCCACATTACAAGCCAGCCTGAAAGCTGACTTGTAATGTAATCTAACTGACTTTCAGAAAAAATATCTTCTGAAATCATGTGAAGTGTGTCTAAATAATCATATACACGGTTTAACATATTAAAAATCAAAAGCAAAGTTAAGACATGAATATTTTCTCACCTCTTGGTAGGATTCTGGTTCTCTTTGGCCCTGGAAGGATGGAGTCGTTGGCTGGGACCCGAGATGTCCGTTGACGTTGATGCTCCACAGGGACTACCACTACTTATGCTTGCATTACTTGCGGTTTGATCATCATTGTCCACAATTTCAAATGTCATGTTGGGATCCATGGTGCTGAAGGAGATCTGTGGCAAGGCCTGAACAGTTTTCTGAGAAGTTTCTGGTGTGCACTGGAGTGGGAACAGGCCCTCCTCAAACACTTGGGCGTTGGCGACGGTCCGAGGGCTTTGTGGTGGCAGTGACGCAGACAGATTTCTCCTGATGGGCATTCTGGGACGTGGTTCCGGTTTCATATCCGTCTGTTTTCCTTCACCTAAAAAAAAAAAAAAAAAAATCTCTAACAGTTAATTGAAATTAAACAAGGTGGCCCAGAAAACAGCTTCTTACTATGAATGGCGTGGTCCCACAGGAACAAAGTTAAAACAGTATTGGTTATTTAACATTAGAGATTTCTGTATTTATGTCTTTTCTGTGCTCTTCTCGCTGGTCTGAAGTGGGCTGGTGATGTCACATTCCCTTGCACGGCAGCTGAATTCTCTCAATGTCACGAGATCACATATCACACAAAAATCCATCTTGTCAAACTTCAAGTAATACGTTTACGTCTGGGAAAGCCAGACCACGGACCAATCAGCCTCCTGTGAGGAGCTACTGGCAGCCACGGCCGCGGCTTAACGACACAGAGTGGCGACTGTTCGTTCTAAACAACAATGGCGGCGCCTGAAGAGGTTAGCATAGAGGCTGCAATAGCATCACTTATAAGTGGAGAGAATTTTTTTCATTGAAAGACGAGCAAAGAACGGCACTGAAGGTAATGTTTTCGCTCTGCTCCTGACTGGCTTGGGCAAGAGTTTGATTGACACACGGTTCATCCAATCACCTGCCAAGTATTTTTCTAAAGTGCCTGCCCTCTTTCAAACAGTTTCTAATGACGGCTTCTCAGATGGTTCTGTGTAACAAACCATCTGGCGGGTCCAGTTAGATGTCACATACTGTCATGCACCAATCAGGGTTCAGCAGTATTTGAATCAAAATCTGATGGAGCTTGTGGGTTTGTTGTTTATACCCATAGACAATATATAGACGGACGACACGTCTCCACTTCATCCCACTACTTCACTATTGACATCTTGAGATTTTGACGTCATTTGGAGCCAGAGTCTGCGCATTATTGATTGGACGAGATGAAGGGGGCGGGATTTATGACCTACACTGCAGCCAGCCACCAGGGGGCGATCGAGATGTTTTGGCTTCACTTTAAGGGAGCTGTCATGTTATCCATCTTTATATACAGTCTATGCTTATAACCGGCACTGACAATCAACCCCGATCAAAACACACCCGCACAGCCCTGTTGAAGCAGGTTAATTGAGTTTTTGACAGTTAGAACCCAAGGATGTTTTTACAAACTCTAACTCTGATTGTTGCTTATTTATTTAGTCCTGAATAATAGATTTTATAGAGAAATACTTTCAAATGTATGCTAGCATCTGTAACAAGCATTCTTTGAAGTGCATACATCAATGCATTGGGTACAAGGGCTTTGAAAGTGAAAGCAAATCAAACCCCTTTAAAAAGTATTCAGGGCAACAGTAAACACACCCCTCCCCAAATGATGCCGTCCCCCATACTAAATCAGTAATAAGCGCTGAAGTGCCAGCCTTAGGCTAAACAGTGCAATTTAAAAAACGTCACAACAGAGAAATGAGATGGATTGTTCCCTTAAGTTACATCAAAATGTGATCAGTAGTGTTGGAGATATTATGCAAGGCACAAGGCAATTAAACATTATAGTGCCCTCCTTGCACATATAAACTTTACAATGTCAGAATGGAGCTGTGACATGCATTGTTATCCTAAAAAGCACTGCCATTTTATAAATAGACCATAACTCGAGGATTTCACCTGCCAACAGCCTTGGATCTTATTTTTTCAAACAGAGGAAAACATGATGCTCAAACACACGACTGAACTCTTTGAACTCTACTTTTGAAAGGAGAAAATGTAGGTGCTACTGCTGCTGTAGATGTTGTAGGTTCAAAATAAAAAAATATATATATATTATTTTGTTCATATATCATAGGGTACTTAGTTTGTTGATCCCATGACGTTAAACTGTACCATCCCAGTGAGTACCAAGGAACAATAAAATCATGGGGCGATAAATGTGCCCTTAAGCAGTGTGCTAATATTAGCTAGCAGTTCTGCGAAAACCAGCTGCATTACTGAGACTCAACACAGCAAATATCTCAAATAGCCATTTTTTAAAGGGTTTCTCTTTTTTTACATAAAGACTTTTCCCCATGCACTGCTTTCTAACAGTAAGAACCGGTTAATTTGACATATAGCTAGCTAGGAACTTGTACTGGCAATTCCAAGGTTTGATTGTATTTGATTGGGGCATTTGACTGGAAAAAAACATGTATGTCTTTTTACAATTACATTTTTTTTGCTGAGAGGATTTATTCTTTTGATTAGAATAAAATGACAAGCCTTCCCCAGAGTTTGAGCCAGAGTGTGCTATTGCGAAAATGACCCCCATAAAACATAAAAATGTCCTGTTACACCAACCTCTCTGCACCCAATTGTCCCCCATAAAATCAGGCAAAGGGCAGCATCGATTTCAAAAATTCTATAAGCTGTATTAACATGTATTTTGTAAGTTAGCCAAGCTATATGATGACACTGCATTGCAAAGTGATACCGTTTTGCTATTTAAGAAGCTAGTGAGGATTGCGCCTGGCTTTTTGATGTTCAAAATAACCAACAGAGTGATGAGTCTGTTGGTCAGTAAATGATCTGGCGTTAGCCAACCGTGGACAGCATTTCCCAACCATGCATACTGTAGCTAGACAGCAGTGGAGTACTGACGGACAGCTCATGCTAGCGGATAGTGAAGAATATTTGCAATCCACTGCCAAATAGCATAGGAACAGGTTGAAATTGCATTAATTAGTGATAATTATTGCAAGAAAGCCAATTCCTAACAAAATTGATGTTTGTATTATTTTCAAGACAGTTGTAATACAAAGCCAGGTTTGCACAGTTATAGGCCTAGATTTAGATTAATGTTGAAATTAAAATATATTCTGTTTAGTCTGAATGATAATGAACCCTCTGGTTTGTCAGCATTACTAATCTTAAACAATAAAACAGGATTACCAAATTATATATCAATATGTATTCAAATAATGATTGGTGCGAGAAATCTTATCCGGTTATTTTTTTGCTACATTGTCTAGCTTCATTTAAAAACAACAGCAACAAAAACTTGTACAGGTTGCAGAGCAGAATGAGGTTAAATCACGGTGTCTGCATCACATTATGCTCATGGCATTTCCTGCAGGAGTGTGGTGGGGGTTAGGGAGGGGGCTAAAAAAGGAAAAATGCCAGCACATAAAGGAAGTGAGAGCACTAAATGCAAAGGTGAAAGACTGATTTAGACATTACTTTAAATATCAAAATGCAATATTTAGCAAATGTGAGTCAGACCTCAGACAGCGCACCGAGTGAGCAGACGATGATAAATAGCCCTTTTCTGTGGCAGAGGAGTTGTCCCTAGCAATAAATGGCAGCAGAGTTCCTTCAATCACATATTTTTGGCTTGTAGGGGATTAATACATGCATGAGTTGCTATTTCTGGTGGAGGCTGCACTGAATTAGGGTCGCCTGGTTGCTGCTGCCTGTTTTTTATAGTGCGCCTTTTCTGGTTGGTGGAGCAGGGGAGTTTACGTCTGTTGACGTTTTTTCCTGCCCTGCTGTGGATCTGCATTTTCATGAATGAAGCTCAAGAGGGATTGGGAGGGTTAGATGCTAGACAGACAGAGAAAAACATTCGAGGGTAGGAGGGAAAGAAAGGTAGAATGGAGGAAAGAGCCAGACTAACGGACGTTTGAAGCAGAAGGGACAGCAAAAATCTAAGGAGGGAAAAAATAGATAAGAGAGAAGTGAGAGGTAGAGGATCGAATGGGAATATAAAAAGAACAGCATAAAGGGGACAGTGGGAGGTAGCTGAATGGAAAATCAGGAAGCTATTAATAAATGCACGTGCGGACACGTTTTTGAAATCAACACTAGATTGTGTTCCTTCAAAGTGATCACTTTTGTGTGAATTGCTATTATTAAGCAGCCCACAAAGAGTTAATGCTCTTTCAAAACCTCAACGCTCTCTAAAACTGATGAAATTTGATTGGCTTTGCAAGCTGCAGGGTGGAGCTATTTCTCATAACATGCTGCAGTGACTACCATTAAGAGCTGAGGAAGCAGTAAGGGACTGCCAAACAGCATCAGGATAATATCAGAGCAGTTTGTCTGAATGCTAAATAAAAGCCTTATTTATTAATACATCTGTGTTATCTCAACTGTATATAAATTAGAATTTGTCAGCAACTGAGGGGCCATTTAGCATAGCTGATAAAGCCGCATAACATGTATGAAGCTGAACCTATTTTGTGTATGTATATACTACATGCATGAGTGGTAGCTCTGAAATTAAGATGGACATGGTGCTTTTGCAAGTGTGAGCCAGTGAATGCGTACATTCAACTGTGGCTACATGATCCAAATAAAAGGGGACATAGTGATGCAAAGATAGTTATTTAAAGGCTGAATAAATTACACTGATAGTTCTATATTGTAATCACTATTATAAATCTATTGTTACGCCTCTAAAAGGCTTGCTGTGTTAAAATGACAATCATTTCATAGGGTGTTGCTGTATGTATGCACGTAGCTATTATTGACATATTGTTAACATATATGTTTTTGTGTCTGGTATATTTAACTATAATACTGTACGGCTGTGTCCACTATTGTTGAAGATACATTGTAATAGTTACTTTATGTATTTAAATTCTTAAAGCTAAAGGATTGTTGCGGATTATGTTATTTTTACGCCCTTAATTCATTTCGTGGTTAATAACAGGGATTAATTAAGTATAATTTGTATAATTAGTGGATGGTAAAAAGTATTCATTAGTATTCCTCAAATACCAGATCCACCCAAAGTTTTATTGTGGGTGTGTCAAACGATGAATGAAGTAAAAGTTTGGCCATTCAAGTTTTTTTTTTGCTAAAAAATAAAAGCTCACCATAGTAAACAATTAGAGTGAGTGGAGGTGTTGACACTTGTAGAAAGACGACCTTCGGCGTATTGGCAAAGAGAATTACAATAAATGACCGCATGGGGAAAAAAACTATAAAACAACTGGCTTGACATAGAGAGAAGGGTCAGTCGGCCAGACAGACAGGCGATACCGAAAAGTATCATAATAAGTTGCAGGGAGATTTAGTAGGAGTGGTGACAAACTCCCTGGTGCTTTCATGTTTCATTTCCATTCAAGGAGCTCTGGTCATCTGGCAGGAGTATTTTCTTCAAAAGTTAAATTTCCCACAATATGTTTCAATGAAATGTAGACCACCTGCAGTAAATATCATTACAGCCAATTTGAACTGCAATATTTCACAAAGGTTTTTGTGTTACATTTCCCCAAAGGCTCCATGTGTACAGTTTTCCCTCTATAAAACTGGTTGCGAGTATCCACATCATTCCATTATTCATGTTTTGGCCAGGACAGAATGTCTGCAGCACAACTATAAATCAAATTATATTACATGTCTGACTTTTATTGTTTATTTTACTACTCCGAACAAGTACTTTTACTTAAACTGCTCAAAACATGTTCAGCAAATAAAAAGCAACACGGCAAAGTGGAAATTTAGGCTAACTCGAAACAATTGAACATTTATATGGCACATTAAAAACACAACTTTATGACGGGTGTGTGTTCGGCTTCAGTAAAAATGTAGCATCATCTCTTAAAGTGTGTTTGGGGAAGTATGATGGATTGAGTGAAAGGTGACAAGGAGAGAAGTGAATGATTGAGGGGGAGGGGGGATTAACAGCCATGCAGGGGTTTTAGATTAATGACTACAGTATGTTAGCATGACGGGGGGGGGAGAGGAGAGTAGATTTACTTTTTGGTGATGGAGCAGCATTGCACAGTGATGTGCTTTTTATACGCCCCTCTGCACCGGAGAATAACAAAACAATCCCAAAGAGGTTCAAGGAGAAGCAACATAAACACATCATCACGATTACAACAACACAGAAAGCTTAAAAAACTTCTGTGACCATTATGTGGTTTTTCTTTAAATGATTGCAAATCACATGTAACTTTTACTTATTTGACTGGACTTTTGAAAGTCAGTCAACATTATTCACCAGAGACGTTGCTTTCTGATATAAAAATGTGAAAAATGACCACGGCGAAACGCTTTCCAACGTTTAAAAAAGAGCCATTATTCAAGGAGTTTTCATTTTGCAGACTGTACCAGACATTCAATCAGCTAAACACATTGTACAATCTGGCTATTGTACAATGTTCAAGAAAATCAAATCACACACAAAAGCCCAAGCATGATAGCCAGACGTGAAGTCAGAGGAAACTGTTGTCATTCATAATGAATTGCCCAAATATCAAGTCAACCTGGAGTGTTTTGGGTCTTATACAAGACTCTTATAATCGTTTAAACTTTAATCCTTGATCCACAGGAGGCTCACACTAATATCTGTCTTCAGGAGTTGTCAAATTCTTTGTATTACTGACAATGTATTTAATTAAAATTCAACAAAAACACTTTTAAAGAAGTACTGAATGTAATACAATTTGAAACAAGCCAGCAGTGGAAGAGAGGGACAGGTGCAGAATTACTGTCTCACAAATGATAAGACATCATCATAGTAATTGAGTATGGTTAGCCAGCTTTGTCTGTCATGTCTTACATGTCATGAGGGCCTGGTGCTGCAGCTGCCAGGTCATGCTAAGATGACAGTTAAAAATGAATGGTGCAATCTCATGAGTCCTACAATATAAACCTGGACTCATGCCAAATACACTGGGCCTCAGTGAACTACCTTACAGGACCCCTGACTAACATATTTAACACTATCTTACACCCAGGTGTCACATGTGTTTTTAATCTTACATTTTCGGATTTTCTGCCACAAAAAACAAACCGCAAAAAATGACACACCCGTTACCATTTTAGATGCTGTCTTTAAAGGCAGAACATTTACTGGGAGGTGTTCAAGACACTACAATTATATAATTTTTGTCTTCAAGAAAAGCAGCATGTGCTTAATGGGATTCATGTGTGTAACACACTCCGTGTAGCTGCTATATGTAACCTCTTGGCACTTAACATAACAGTGTATTTTGAAAGGGGCATGTTAGCTGTAAAATTTAAACAGCAAAGGTGGTCATTTGTTAAATAAAAAAAAAAAAAAAAAAAAAGCAAAACTGGTTTACGTGACCAAGTGTGCACCTATATCAAAGAATATATAAGCAAAGAGATGAAACTCCGGTGTTTCTTTGAAAACAGCCACTGCCGCCATTTTGGACTGAAAACACTTATTATATTTAAAATATTTTATTTTTCAACACAGGCCATTTTGGTAAAATATGACAATAGAATTTAAATAATTTTGTTTTACTTTCGTACGTCACTTTCAGGCGGATGTTTTACTGGCGTCCAGTAGTTGCTTTCAGTCCAAAATGGCGGAAATCTAGCTTTGCTGCTGGGTGCCGATGTTGTTATGGAACGAACAATTGACTTTCACTTCTTAGCAATATACGTACTTTGCCTATATCCCCGTTTCAAAATATACTACATTAAATATTCCCGAGAGTGTTCTGCCTAGTCCTGCCCTACTGTGCTGTGATTGGTTAGTACTGGCTACTACTACTGTTTGTTTTTCTGGCGATATCAATGTGCTTACCTATACGCTGTGATGAGAGTGTAGACTATATTACAAAGATGGACAAGAGTATGTGAATGACGAAGCGATGTAGCTGTTAAATTTGGCTCATTTAGAAGCTGGCTAGTTAGCTTGCTAATTCCGCCATGCTTTCATACTACAACGGTTACAGAACATGAGCCGAACACATTTGGCGATATCAGTGTGCTTTCTACGCTGTGACAAGAGTGTGTGGATGAAGCATTAAGTTGTCAAATTGTACTCATTTAGCGGCTGGCTAGTTAGCTAGCTGGCTTGCTAATTCCACCTCCATGCTACACTGGTTGAGTGCACATGGGAGAAGTTTGCCTCTGCCAGAAATCTCATTAGGTTTAGGCAACAAATTTACTTTGTTAAGTTTAGGAAAAGATCATGGTTTGGGTTAAAATAAACCCTTGCTGGCAGAAAGCCCTGAAGGCAAACGTCTTCTGTGTGCAAAATGAGCTGAACAGTCGAGACAACGAGTACTAGCCAATCACAGCACAGTAGGGGGGGACTAGGCAGAACTCTCTAATGAAAATAATATCACCTACTATTATGTTAAATTAACAAAATAATAAAACATAATGGGTTGCACAGTAAAGTCAAAACACCCTGAAATTGATGTTTGCTGTTTGACTGTTATTGATTATTGTTAGCTTACAGTGCATCATGCCTGAACTCAACTTCACTAAACATATTTAAGTAAAAAAAAAAACCAAAAAAACTTTCTAGCTATCAGCTAAGATTCTGCACGTCAGGGGGATGAATGGCTGATTTGACATAGATTCAGTCACTGCAAGGCCTTTCATACATTGTGGGAGGTGGAGGGGTGAGAATGTCGCCTCCACTTGATAGAGTTAATTGAGGGGGACAAGTCATGTATTAGTAATTATTAGGGTGACCTGCCTCCCTGTAAAATGACGCCTTCTCTATATTTCTTCAGACATACACAAGATGATGAATGCATATGTGAGTTATTGTGTTTTTTTGTCTGACTATTCTCAATTAATTTATTAAGGAGCTGTGGTGCGTCATCTCAGTTGCTATTTATAACATAACATTTAATGGACATTTTCCAAGTCGATGTCTTCATTATAAGCAATCACTCATTACCGCAACATCTGATGTTTTTGTTGGTCATGCATTTTGTGGCCATGTGGTCAGGTCTTCCTGTATTTATCAAGCAAACTGACATCTTCCCAGTCAGGCCACATGGCAGTACATTTTAAGACTGAAATACTTAGTGGATAAATCGATCGAGAGAAAATGAGCAGACAATTTTTATCTTTGAATTAATTTATCGAGGACGAATGCCAAACAATCTCTGGTTCTAGCTTCTCGAATTTGAGGATTTTATATTTTTTTATATTTATAGATTCATTACTTTTTGTTTTAGACGCTTAGTCAGACGAAACAGGCAATTTCAAGACGTCACCTTGGATGCTGGGATTGTGTGATGAGCATTTTTCCCCTTTTAAAAAATTATTTCTAGACCAAACAACTCATCGATTCATCAAATTAATTAATAATTAATTTGCCCTACCACATTTTCCAACTTTCACTAGTTTTTTTTAAATTTGATCCAAACAAGTCATATGCTAGATAAACAACAGAAGAATAAAATATGATGATAAGAGTATGATGACTTACTGGAGGGGCTACTCTGGTGGTATAGCAGATGTGAGAAAGACAGGACAGGTGCCAACTCGCTGCAGCCCACCTCATTTGTCTCCTGTGACTCCTGTCCATTCCCTTCAGCTTTCAGCTGCTGCCTCACCCCTTCCTGGTCGGCCCAGACCACACCTCTCTCCCTCAACACAAGGTGCTCTAGTTCATGGTTCTCCATCTCATCTGCGGCTGTGATCTGCCCGGTCGACCGCATAGCAGCATAGTGTCGAGTATAAGCTGGCAACAAGATGTCCACCATTCTGAAATGCAATGGAAATATATTACTGAGACATTTCTTCAAGGAAAAAAACAAAAACACGAGTTACAGGGAGGTGAAGTGCAATTTCTTCAACTGCACTGTGTAATAGTTAAGTCAATAAGCTTCTAAGTATCGTCAACCTACTTCTGCATACGCTTGTTCTCCTGATCCTGCAGTGCAGTGAGTTCGACCATCTGCTTGATATGTTGTTTGAGATCGTTAACCTGCAGCTCCAGTCTGTGGCAATGTAGGCCCTTATCTAACACCTGAACAAGGGGGAGAAGTGAGTTTAGAGAGCAGTTTAGAGAAGGCAATAGCCATTCTAACATAACAACATATTGAATTAGCACACTGGTGGGCAAAATTATAAGAAACAAAAGGCAGCTGGGGGTCAGGATACTACAGAGAAGATGCAAAGTTCTGTTTTCATCCATGTTTCATCAGAAAAGCTGTCTGCTCAGGGTAAGGGAGGGGAGAGAGAGAGAAAAAAAGGAAAGAACTCTGACGTAAAGAAACTACGAAACAACAGCAGAGAGAACATTTGACCGGTGGGTGCGTCATAGTTCTGGGTCAGTTCCTGGAAGAAAGGATAAAGAAGAAAAAAATAACATGGGCATGGTTTTAGGTAACTGGCTGCTGTGTGAGGGATGAGTAAAGGGTATTGATTTATTCTCTTCAGTGATCCACGAGTGAGCCGGAGAAATAAAATGAGCACGGTTCTAATTACTGGGAGAACAGATGGGAAGAAAACAAAGACAGTCACGACACCAGTAGAGACACAGCCTACCTTCCAAAATAAACAAACAAAAAAACACCAAGCGATGAGTTTTGAAGGATGTAACCCACATTGTGAAGTTTTTCTCTATCTCTAATCATGCTCATTTGTCTTCTTACATTAAGTCAAACGATTTCATCCTGTCCACGAGTTATGTGATTTAAATATCTAGTTTTACTCACTGTTTGATTCTACTGATCTACTGTCCAAAGTCTGACAATAATTTATGTACTCCATCCATCACCAATGTCAGTGCCAAGTGTAGTTGCAATTTGTATAAACATCGCTACCATCACTGTGCTTACACAAACGCTCTAATCAAAAATATAAAGGTTATACTAAACCTTGAAGTAATTCAATTTTTTTTTAAATCATGAAATAGAAATTATAAAACATCAAGTGTGAAAAGTCAATACTGGTAATTTGAGTCACAACAAAAACACAAATTAGCCAGTCAAACACTCAGCTGTTTTTCAGCACCAGTAAATGCAAAATGGTCAATTAGTTCTTCTTACCTCTGAGGTCTGATCGTTCGACTTCAGCAGCTTAATGTCCTTCTCGACAAGAAGAAGCCAGCCGTCATTGTCCAGGAAACGTGTTTCTGTGTCCTTCAAACGTTTGCGAATGTGCTGCTGCTGAGCGCGTAAGCTGGCAATCTTCCGCTCGTGCTTACAAGTGGCCTATTGAAAGTGACAACAACAAAAGGCCATTTAAGTGATATCATTCATTGTTTGTGCTAGTATTAGTATGACACATTAACAGTGTATGCGGTGTAAACAACATTAATTATAGCTGCAAGCAACAATGTGGCAACCAGGATCCAGTCAAGCAATAGATGAATCTAGAAACATTTGTTGTTCATTGTTGGAGAGGTTAATCTGAAACAATGTCTTATAACTACTGTAACTGTAAAAGTTTTAAAATGCAGACAGATGATTCAGCACCACTCTCAGGTAATTTGTTCCTACAGTTTAGTTTGTTTTGGATGACAAAGTTTGGTACTGTAAATTCACTTTTTATACTTTAAATGGCATTTACAGCTGGGACTAACAGAGAGGAGCCAGGAGCAGGGGAGCAGTGACCCTGTCCTGTAGTGGCGTAAATGAGAAGCCAAGACAACCATAGAGAACAGAGAAGTGAAATGATGACTCAGCAGCTGTTTTTCTGCGGGGATGATGGAATCTGTGGATAGCAACGTAAGCATCAGCTACCTTCTCAGTCTTTTCTTTGGCACAGAAATATTGGACCTGCAGGTTGTGCTCCTCACTGTACCGCTGGCGCAGCTCATTCTCCTTCAGTTGTCTCTCCAGATCCAGCTGTTCTTTCCTGATTTGGGCCCGGCCTGAGAAGATTCGCTGCAGAGCTTCTGACACCCTAGAGAGAGGGAGAGAGAGCGGGAGAGAGAGAGAGAGAGAGAGAAGAGTGATGTTCAAATGTTACAAGCTTCGACTTAAAAAGGGCAGCATCAGGGAATTTGAATCTAACAAATGTGATTGTCAAACTTTATAAAAGTCGTCTAAAATTCACTTTGAAAAAAATATAGACCATTTATTTTCATAAATTTAAAAGAGCAGGTCATTCTAGTCCCATCTTAAAGGAACAATCTGTGATTCAAATGTAACAAATGTAAACAAAAGGGTCACCCTTCAAGTAAATATATTTGTAATTCATGTGGTTCAAATTGATAAATAGGTACACATGTGTAGTCTAATGGAATTGATAACAATAGACTTAATAAACTGTCTTTTTGCAGCTGTAAGGCTCAGTTTTAGCTGGTACTGTCAGAGAGGCGTCCATTCAACTCTGGTCATTTTTGAGGCTGTAGTGGTGTTGTTTTGGACTGTTTTATACTGAAAAGTAGGGCTGGGCAATATCTTGTGAAAAATCGTCCATATTTTTCTATATTGTTTCTGTCTTGATTTATATATATATGTATTTTTCTCTGCTATATCGGGATATATATTGTTATTGATATTGTAGCGTAGGTTTAACCCCAAGATATCCAAAATAAGAGTTGGGCGCCAGACAGGAGTTAGCCTGAATGGCATGCTACCCTCGCTACAAAAGGCATAAGATAAACAAAACACAAAGCATCAATTCATTTTTATCAAATTAAATCTTGCGGTATTCAACCCAAATAGTAGTAATCAAATCAAAAAAGGTATGGTTTACACTCAAAACTATTTACACACGACATACCCATTAAATCAAGAAAAATAAAAACTCAAATCCTGAGTCCAAATAAGAAAAACAAATGTCATTTAAATCATTAATCATATCTTAAACCATAAATCATCATTCATTAAAGAAAAGCTCCAGATAAAGGTCAGTCTTTTACTAAAAAAAGATGTGGGGTGAGTGTGTGTACTGTAGGAGAGGGGGAGTTTGAATGTCCGTTCAAATCTGAACCAAGCCAGTTCAGTTCGATCCAGTTCAGTGTGTGTCTGAATGAAGGCAGTTTGTTGTTTGGGGAGGGGGAGGGGGGGGGGGTTTAGGAGAAAAGTGTCAGAAAAGGAGACTTCTCTTGATGGCCCAACAAAGACAAGGAGACCAAAATAGCATCCGAACAGGTCCAAGATGAACAAGATTCTCGTTGCCCACCTGCTCTGCGGATCAGCACACCTCCAGCAGTGCCCTGTTGCTCATTTACTTACTCAGTTTACTTTTATGTCACTGTATTCTTTTAAGAGCAAGATGTCCAGAAACTGAATTTAACTTGAATTATCTCCTTCTTTATCCACTCTCACTTCTGTCCATGCTGCTTTAGTTAGTTGATTACCCTTCCCCCAGCTCACAGGTGTGTCTCATTCATCTCCTCACCTTGCCCACCCTCTTTTCCTGTGGCTATTCTGTGCTTTTTCTCTATTTCCCCCCCTCCTTTCTGCTACAATATACAAAATGACCTATATCGGGATAGAAGATTTTGGCAATATCACCCAGCCCTACTGTTATTTTTTGTCGACTGATTCAAATACATTGGACAGAATATTAGAAACACCTCTTAGTATAATGTAATCCAATAAAACATCACCATCATCACAGGGATTCAAGCCAGATGTGATTAGAAGCTGGTGTGCCACATGTAAGGAGCAAATGTTTATGAATTGCTGTGCCAAGAGCTTTTACAAACCACTTGTTAGAGTATTTAACACATTCTAAAAAAGGCCATGAGACATTTAATAGTTTTTATCAACACATTGAAACCAGTTTGAATACAGTAATACAGCTAATAATGGTACGTAAAAATATACCAATTAATTACATCAAATTACATTCTCCACAATTACTTAATGACGCTGTTGACCTTTTCATATAATTTAGAGCTTCCGCAAGATGCCAGTTCTGTTCGGACTGAGCCAGAAAGATATTCTTAGCTATATGATGATGTATATATGTATTCCTGGAACAGAGTTGAGGTGATATCCACATTGGATGCAAGTGGCTGTCTGGTTGAGTTAAAGCAGGAGGAGAGACAGGAGAGGCATGCAGGTAAATAAGACTGGAGAGCTGTCGCTGAAATGTGACTGCACTCTTCAATGTAACTCCAGTGACGTAGGAGACGTCGTGGCCT
Source organism: Sebastes umbrosus (assembly GCF_015220745.1). NCBI lineage: Eukaryota > Metazoa > Chordata > Actinopteri > Perciformes > Sebastidae > Sebastes > Sebastes umbrosus. The sequence goes on from NC_051270.1 coordinate 24,279,627, forward strand.
TGCTAGACTGCTGAATTTTTAATAGCGTGAGAAGCGTGCAGCCTCTATTCAGAGCCTCTCGCAGTGCGAGTTGTGAATTCTGATGCCAGTGAATGAAATGTGTGGGAGTGAGACTCATTCAGCTTTTTCCCTGTCCCCCGCCCCCAACCCAAATACCCCGACAGATGCCACTGTATGCCTTAAAAATGACTAGATGGGATGTGCTTAATCTGATTTATGTAAAAGAAATAAATGTGTATGTGTCATTTGAATTAGAATAAAGGTGCTGCACAGCTGTCCCTATCAAATTAAAACTACACATTTAAATAAAGCTATAATTGATTCTAGCAGTTATATTAAACACTTGTATACGTTTACACACAGAGGAACCTACTGAATATTTGTGGCAGGTAGAAGAATGAAATGAAGTTGCCTTCCCCCCCCCAAAAACTCTAAATGCCAGTGTTTTTCAATCCTGATCCTGGGGCCTTAAAGTACACCTGTTTTTTAATCCAACAGTGAAATAGTCCCTGACTAGATAGCTAGATTGAAAATCAGCAGTACTCAGTCCTATATGATGTTTTTGAATGTTTCTGTTTCAATTAAATACAAATAACATGTAAGCATAGATATAGCAGCAATTTACATAACAAAAAATTGTTTTAAATTTAAAATTAGAATAATGCTTTCTTAACCATAAATTTGTCTGAAAGCTCAATTAATTACAGACACACTGTTTATCAATATTTTAGTATCTGGTTGCTCTATGCAGGTCCACTGACTACAGTGCAGGTCAGGAGTGAATTTGGAAAAAAGTCAAAAAAGTATAATAATATTGGCATGCTGCAGAGTTCAAATTCTTACATGGGTTGGTGTAGGTGTTGGTACAATATTGCATTTTTAATTCCAAAACAATAATACCAAAACATACACATACCAATAATAGGCTAATAAAAAAAGAAGAAAGACATATTTTCTCTCTCTGAAGTTCTCTCCATGAAACAATATTAATGCCCATTTTGTGGGATAGAATTTCATAGGAGCATCACACACAAGTTGAAAATTAAAAAATATCAGGTCAACTAGGCACGCTGTGAGCTGATCTAGACAGGGTAGGTGAACTGATCAAGGCTTTTATCAGCAATTTAGCAGAAGTGGCATTGGAACATCAATTCTGACAGTTTGTTTCCAGTACACTCTGGGTAGGTCAGCTGTCAAAAACACCACTAATGCATTGTGCTGTGAGTGCGTGCGCATGGCAGCACAAACAAATAAATAAACAGCAGCTGGCATTTTCAACTAATGATATCCACACTGTGAGTTACCGATCAAAGCGCGCAGAACTGCTTTGGGTTTAAAAAAAAGAAGTTGCTTTGCTTCTATTTTAGCAACGTTTTTCTGGTGCACAACACCTTGAGAGTGCTGCTCCTGGTTGAAAACTACATTCGTACTTTGGGATTTTGTTAAGAAAAGTAAAGGGTGAAGACAGGCTATCCAGACACCAAAAGAAGGATAGTAGTGGCAGGGTGACAGGGGCTACTATGAGAGGGAACTGTGTTGTACAATACAGACTTAGATAGTTTGGGCAAACAGTCTTCTCTGTCAGAGCCACACACTACTGGGACAGTCTTGCAACTGAATTAAGAGAGAGCATTAATAACCATTTTCTTAATTGCCAAAACCTTGAAACGTAAACTTAAGATATAGCCTAAAGCAAACCAAAACTGTACTTTATTGTGTTGTATTATATTACATTGCTTACTGAAGCATTATATTGATAACGGACAATAATTTGTAATAACCTGCCCAGGGACTACAGATGAAAATTAGCTCATGAGCTAACTCTGGCACAGAGGTAGAAACTGAAATGGTAATTAATGTGCACTATCCCTGGTAAATACATAAATAAATAGATCGATAAAAGCTATCTTGTGTGCACAAGATAACAAATAATAATAAAAATATCACCTTTTAGAACTCCATGGAAGTCAAATATCTTTGGTTCTAGTTCATAAGTGAGGTGAAGACTGAACATGAGACTGGTGGATTGGTACGTTATAGGAAGTAACACAGGTGTTGCACCAGACTTGCACTGACAGAAAGAATGAGATCACGAATACAAAGGGCCAAAATGAGTTTACTTCACAGGGTACTTGGGCCCCTTGGGGACAGGGTGAGGGGTTCAGACATCCAGAAGGAGATTTGAGTAGAACCGCTGCTCCTTTACATTTAAAGGAGCCAATTGAGGTGATTGGAGTGTCTGATTAGTGACATCTCCCTGTGGAGGTATTTCAGGTACGTCCAGCTGAGAGGAGACCCAGAGGCAGACCCGGAGCACACTGGAGGGACTGTATATCCCATTTGGCCTGGGAATGCCTTGGGAAACCCTTTGGAAGAGTTGGAGAAAGTGGGCAGGGAGAGGAGCTTCTACTTCTCCCAACTAAAGGCTACTCTGCCTAGTCTGGCTTTAGCTTTAAAAAATCTAGCCCATGACGGGAGACTTTGGCGAATCACAGGTCATTTCAGAGAGAGTGCTCTGATTGGCTGTGCTCCGGCTGGTGGGCTGTGCTTGGTATTTCCTCAATAAATCTCAACATGGCTGCTGGGTCACAAACGTTCTCATTTTACAGCTAAACAGTACACTACAAGATGATTCTGAAAACATTTGAGTTGAGAAATAGGCATTACAGTAACAGAATGTTGATTCATATTTGATCAGCGCTGCCTAGTTTGACCGTCTGTGAAAGCCTGCAGATGCCATTAGGAGCACCGGAGGACACAGAGGCACATGATTTTTTTAAGATTACCTGTCTCATGCACTACTGTCAGGATATAGTGACCGTCTTATAAAAATTATTTTTTTTAAATCATATTTGCTCCATTTCTATCATCTGCAGCTTTAATCGGTTTGAGTGATTTTTTAAAGTCAAAATTCTCTGATTCCAGCTTCTTGAATGTGAATATTTTCTGGTTTCAATCAGTGTCTGTATTCCAATTAAAATGTTTACAATTAAATAATTTATGACACATAAAGAAACAAGCCCTGATATGTCTCAGTTTACACTCTGAATCACACTTATGTACATGCTTACCTTTTAAACTCTGCTTGTTTCTCGGAAGAGATCGTGTTAGAAGCCCCGGGCACCAGGTTCTTCTCATATTCTTTTAGTTTCTTCTCCAAATCTAGTATCTTTAGAAATGCCACAGAACATTGAAATAGCAGTCAGAAATAAACCACTAATCATGGAAGTTTTTTTTTTTTTTTTTAAATGAGCATGGTAGTGTTGGTTGTTTCATACCTCTTTCCGTTGCTTCTCACATATCACTGCATACTGGCCAACGTGACTGTCCAGGTTTACAACATTACTCTTCAGCTGATGATTAAGGGTAGAGAGAAAAGTTTAATGATTTTAAAGAAATTCATACATCTATACTCTAAGAATCACATCCATTATATAACAATTAACGATTATGAAACAATGTGATAACTTTAATACTAACCGAGGACTTAATTTCCTTGGTCCTGTTGGCATACTTCAGTGTGTTGTGGGTGTCATCGTATGTCTTGGATGAGGGGCTAACATTGGCAATCATAACCGTCCAGCAGTTGCCCCCCAAGGAGTCTTTAAGTAGCCGCGTCAGCTTGCTGTCCCTGTATGGTACATACGATTTTTTCCTCTGAAACCAATGAGAAAAGATAATATTAGCCCAAGAAATAATATCATTTTCGATGTTTGGGTTCACTTAAAGTGTACACAAATCTGAAAATCTCTTGTGGTTCCATTGAGTTTTCCTCGAAAATACATCAAATGAAAGTTTGAAATAAACAAATACAGAATCCGGGTGTTCAATACTTCTGTCAGACAAAACACAAATCAAAATTAAAAGAAAGAAACAGTGTATTATTGGTGTGGTATGCAGAACAGCACAAAATGTGAGGTATGCCTTAATATGTTTTTTCCATCTGGACAAACTCCACAAGAGAAGCTTAGTCATATTACACTATGTGGTGGGGACCGATAAAATGCCGGTAACAAAATTCAGTGTGGAGTGTTCATTTCTGAGTGAAAACAGGGACCAGCCATCCACAAAACTGATCTGTGAACGCAGCTCAGTCTGTAATAATGGCATTAGATAGACTACAGCTGCTTAGGTGAGTCACAATCTCGTGGGCATTGGGATTGCAGAAAGTCACATTAAAGTTTCGTTACAAAGGAGTGTAAAATGAGCTCTTCTGGGGTTAGCAGCTGTGCCTGCACTTCTCCCTGGAAAAATCCAATCCCTAAGCTTACATCTGGATTCAAAGACCTTAGTTATAGTTCATGTCAGGTCCAGGGAGTTTCAGGATAGACGTGCCAATTTGGAAAGTCTCCTTTTTAATAAGAGCAGACATTCAAACTTATTCTTTCAGCGAAGTCGATATCTAAAAGTAAACTCAAGTGTTTGTCTTGACTCCATTAGTTTGGTCCGACTATCACAGATTCAATGTAAAATGACCCCCTGCAATTTACAGGTGAATGGAGGGACCTGCACTGGTGTGAATGGGAGGTGTGAAGCGGCCGCGGAAAACAAGAGCTGGCTTCAAAAGGAACCCAGTGCCACATTAGCCCCTTTCACACAGCCTGTTCAAGGCGGGAATGTTATTCTGCCTTGCCGTTTTGTATAACAGGTACAGACACAGAATGGGCTGTTACGCCCGTTAAGCCGGCAGCGGAGGTAGTCACAGAGCCGAATCTGTGTAAAAGGGACAGCCAAACTACACACACACAACTTTTGCTCCCGGAATGCCGGCGTGCTATCTAAAATCACACACTGAAAAGGCATTATGCCGCCGTTGTTTGGTTCAGTGTAAAAAAAAAAAAAAAAAGCCAGCGTAATGGTGGATCTTCTTTACTTCTTTATGGCGGAATCTCTGTGTGAAAGGGCTATGTCTAATTATGTGGTACTCTGTTCTTTCAACTTTTAGTGTTGTCAAAAATAGTGAAGTATCGAAACATATCAATACTGACATTTGAAACAGTTTCAGTACTCATTTTCTGCAGTATCGATATATGGGTACCAGCTGCGCTTTTTGCTCTCTCTTCTCTGCGACAGCAAGTTGAAAAACACTCTGCTATATATTTTTTAATAAAAATCTAAAATGTTATGCCCCCAATTTTTATCAATTTCCCCTGTGGTATTGAAGATCGATATTTTTCAAGGTATTGTATCGAAGTTAGAAATTCCAGTATCGTAACAGCACTATCATCTTCTACTCTCCATGATCACTTACAGTTTGTTATAATAGCAGACCACACAATACAAAATTCAAGTTCCAATGCATTTTCTGACAACTGCATGATCATAAAATAGTCATTTGAACACAGGTTGTGAGTGCTACTTGTTCACCAAGGATAACAGTAATTCCAGGGCTGGATTTCGGTTTTATTACTTAAATACAATCTGTTGCCACCTCCAATCTCTCAGATTGCTCAGATAGTTTGCTTCCTAACTATGCTGCAAGAAACATGATGTCCTAAAATGTTGAGAACCACACATCAGTATTTTCCAAAAAGCTCAGCTTTCACTGTCCGCACCATTAAGCAAGATTGGCACAATCAAATATATCCGCTTTGGACAACATTTTCAGAAAGCCCCTTTTTTGTGGGTGGAAAACACTGGCCTTGTGTGGATGGAAGGCCAAACTGGAGAGAAAGGATGCTGCGTCAAATGCATCTCCATTGGTTTGGACATCGCCTAAGGCAAACAACTTACAACAAAAACCTCTGTGCAGCATAGCATGAAGATGACACACTGAACAGCCCGAACAGAAGTAGCAGACATTCTTCTTCACTCAAACGAATGGCATGTCAGCCCAGACACAAGTGGGGACATTCTTTCCTGTAAACAATGGCCACAACATGAATTCCTTGTCTGCCAACAGTAAACACTGCAGCGCCAATAACCATGAGGATAGGGTGGGGAAGGAGTGGGGACTTGCGGTGGGCGTTGCAGGTTGAACTATGAGTTCATGACTGCAACACTCAAGAATGGTGAGCAGGGTATGATACTAACTGGACACGGCTTTAACGCAAGAATTAAATAACCTGTTGAAGGAGGATCACATTTCAACATGGCCGTGGTATATTTGCACAGCACTTCCTAAATGCATGTGGCCTGCTTGCGCCTCGTCCCTCGAGACTGGTGTGTAAAATGAGAAGACTGCTTGACAGGTTAATGTATGCAACTGGAATGAAATAATACCCAAATACTCAGTTGACTCTCCACTTCCCAGGCTCTCTGTTTCATATGGAGGCTAGCGCTTAACTTCATATACCTATAACCATAATAATCTTAAAATGACTTTGAGGATTTGGGGACCAAATACAAGCACAAAAACAATACTAAATACAAAACATGGTGAGATAAAACTCTTCACATTCACTGTATCTGTTCACTGTCTGGACAAATCTACATGTAATACATTTTTAAATGTGTTGTGACTGTGACATTCTTTGTCAGATCATCTGTAAACATGGAATTATGGTGGTATCATGGTACATCTGTAGTTGGTATTAAAGTGAATAGCTAGTAATGCCACATCCAAACAAAATAATATATCAATACAGACTACTCAGTTTTTTCTAAATTACATATCTGCAAACAGACTGTATCTTGTGTTTTGTCTCTTTTGAAGTTTGGCTAGTTATGAATTAGTTCAATGTTTGTGTGTATTTTATTACATTTATTGGTTCAAACTGTTGAATCTTGCTTGATTTGACCTAATTTGTAAAGCATATGTAGTATTATTTCAAATATTTCTAAATAAATCATTGTTCTAACTTTTGGTAAGCAGTGAATCACAAAGTAGCATTTCATTTGTTAGCAAGCTAACCAAACACTTTGTTCAGTTTCTACAGTCTGACAGATGCTGCTGTGCGCAGCTGTCTTCGATAACCAGGAGGTGTCTTCTGTGCATTCAAAAGCAACACCAGGCACACAACACTGTTTGAATGTTAACTCTTTTGTGAACAGATTCGCTAATCTTAACTTCCAGCTGTCATTAAGGCATCTGACAGACGGCTCCCAGCAAAATGTGAAACATTGTTAAATGTTTAAAGGGAGACCACATTTTCCAATTCTCTTTTTCCCTGATTTCCCCATTACTAGAAAACGAGTCCACATGTTGTTTTCCAGGGTCCCAAAACAATTAAAGATTTCTAGGAACGAGTGGGCACCCTGCTACTGGGGCATAATGATCTTGGAAAATCTAAGATATTGAGGTACCGCCCTTGACTATTATATGACCGGAGCATTCATAAGCCTAATGCTAAAATTAAATGGATACAAACACCATTCATAACAATAAGAATGAATTTAACTAATCCGGTTAAATTTCATTATGGATCTTTTTTTCTTACTTTATTTCCCTTATTTTGCATGATGAGGCCACTTAAATGCTTGGAAAAATAATAAAAGTGCAGCTTGTCTAAGCAGTGCACCACCTTTATGCTGTTTCGAACACTGCTATGTTTATCTAAAAAGTAATCTGTATCTGCGATTTAGCTAATACAAATAAAAAGTGCTCCTTTGTGTGGTTGTTGTGACAGTATTTTTTTGAAACACTCTGTATGTTATCTACAGTATATACAGTATATGTAGGGTAACATAAACTCACCTTTGGGTCAGCAAGAGCATTGATAACGTTTCCTAGGGCAAGGAGTGAGCGATTGATGTTTGCACCTTCCCGCAAACGTGCCCCTTTGGCGTTGGAGGCGCTGGCTCTCTCTGAGCCTGCCAGATCAATCAGGCTCATTTTGGCAACGTAGACGTTAGGATTGAGGCTGGCAGTTTTGTCCTGCTGTCTTAAATATATCTGAAGAAGAGAATACAAAACTGTCAGTTCAAGACTATCAAGAAGCGAACGGTGATGCACTGTCAGATGTTTGTAGTGAAACAAGATACTTCAAATACTTGTCATCTTACAAACTGAAGATATTAGTAACTACCCACTTGGAATTGGGGAGTGGGCTTGCAGCTTGCAGTAAAGCTTTCATATTTATGTTTATTCTTTTGTTAATCATTGTCTTTTTATGTTCTTATTTCTACGTTATGACATCATGCTAGAGCCTAATTGTGCCTTGGGATTTCGATAACACTGGATTGAAATACCTGAAATACAGCATGGGACCGGGAAGAGGTGGCATTCATGTCAGTGGGGTGCTGTGTCCTGTTGCGATTGCCAGTATCCAAAGCCTGAAGAATGTGCTCTGCAGATTTGGACTGTATACACAAAAAAAAGACAATGTCATAGATGGTGTGTGACCCAGGAAAAGGCCCTATTTGGAACCACCGCAGTGTACTTGCACACCACAGCAACAGAACAGTTAAGATGCTCAACATGAAATAGTTTGTATACGTAACCCAGTTTTATAGAATAATGTTTAGACAGTATTTAATGAAAACAAATATCTTTATTTATTGGCAGAATTGATAATCTTCTATGTTACAAAGTTTAAAGTTTGGGTAAAGCAAAAATAAATGTCTTCAGAACTTCTCACACCAGAAAAATGTATATAAAATTAGGTTTCCAAATCATGAAAAAATAAGCAGTATTCCCTGCTCTGAAACGCTGGGGTGCGTGTCCGCTGAAGGCTCTGAAACCACGCCCAATTGCGGGTGAGGGTTAATACATATGTACAGTTACAGTATATACAACACTTCTTGTTGGCCATCCCACTGCTGTGCACTACTTTTGCAGAATGTTAATGTGCATGCTCTGCCTATAGAGCATGTGCACCAGAGACTTCCGCCGGCCGAGCCAGCTAACTTCCGATTTGGCCCCATGCTAACTTTAATGGGGATAAAATAATTAAATCGTGCAGCTCTTCTAGACTCTCCAAATGTTGTCGGACAGAATTGATAAAATTGTGGCAGTGACACCAGTTATTTCATGGGTGGCTGTGATGCTCCAATTAATTTATCCACTGTTTTACAGCCTCAACAGTAGCGTCAGAGTTCGCTACGGCGGAACCAATGACGTAAGCACAAGTTTAACTAACTGTGCATCCCCCAATGACCGGCACACAGAGAGGGCTGGTGAGAGACAGACGGGGCTGGACAGCCGGGAAAAAACATTATGGATTTCTTGACGGCTTCACTGCTAGCAAAATGTAGGCTGTGGTTAGTAAGTCTTGTAACTGGCAACTGAGTGGGAGAACCACTGATGCTATGTGCTCTAGATTTTATATAATGTTAGGGGAGGGGTTATGCTAAGGATGGCTCCAGTGCGTCATCAAGCCATGATTTCAGGCGCGCCCAAAAACAGTTTAACGATCTAACTCCACAATCCAGTACTATATAGTTCACAGTCTTTTCAGCAATTATTTTCATGTATGTATGTACATGTATAATCTGTTTAGAAGCAAATCTCTGATTTTACTTTATTCGGACTTTAAGTTTCAATTCAAAACGTTTTCTTAAACACAACCTTCATTTATTAAGAGAGAGGAAACTGCCAGAGAAAATTGTTAGCCTGAATTTTAAAATTTGTATACACTTGTCATAGTTAGAGGTGACTGGTTTGATCAGTTTTACTACCTGGGCTATCTCAAGTTGTTGCTACTGACCTTGTGCAGTGTGAGGCCCTGAACAATCACTCCTTTAGAGCTGTCTTCTCTGACTGCAAGGGAGCCGCTATTAGCCAACAAGTCTCTGATCTGTTCATTGTAAACCTGTAAAGAAACAACAAATATAACTGCAAACAGCTGCAAATCCATCAAAACCATCCCAAGAGGTCAGTCAAGACAAACATGTATGATTGGGTTAAAAGAATACTTCACCCACAAAATAAAAAATATACTCACTCTGTATTGCCTTGAATTCTAGAAGAATTGTCTCATATATCCAGTGTATACTCAGTACTTCCGAGTAGTGCGCCTGCGCAAGCGTGAGACTGTTTGTGTGGAAGTGTTTGAAATAGTGTAAGGTTTTAGCATAAATGCATGTGTTTGGGAAGTAGTGAGAATACGACTATATAAATTAAGACTTGGAGTATACAGAATGAGTTGTGTGAGAGTTTGTGACAAATGTTTTGATATAGTTTTGCTCAATGGTGTAGTGCTTGTTGATAAGGTGGGTGGACTACTAGGTAGAGAGGGGTAGGTTACCAAGGAGCAAGTGGGTATACTCTCCTATATAGTCCAATAGCTTTTTGGCAGATAGGTGGGCATATTGTAAACTGACAGAAAAAGCAATGGGTATACTCCGTATACCGGCGTATATCCTCCCCTACACCACTGGTTTTGCTGTTGTTAAACACGGCCCCCATTTACTTCAAATCATCAAGACTTTTCTCCATTTTTTGATTCTTTGTTCACCGTGGAGGCATGTGATAAAATAAAAAATACTTCAAGAATTCAAGGTAACATGGGGTAAGTAATTGGTACACAAATGGTCATTTCGTGGGTGAAGTATTCCTTTAAGGCACTTAACGCATAGAATCACTTTGACAAAAAAAAGGAACAGGTTCTGCGCTAATACAGAGAACAAAAAGAACAAAACAAACAGAAAAAAATAAAAATTCAAATAATCACCTCAAGATATGAGAATGCAACAGCAAACTCTTTCTCCTCCTTGGCATCCTCCATGCGTTTGAACAGCTCTGTCATGGTGCGGTACATGACCCCAGGGTCATTTTCAGAGCCTAACATAGTATGGGTCTTGCCTGCTCCAGTAGCACCATACGCAAACACTGCAATTTAGAGACATATTTCTTGCTTATCGCTACAACAATAGTAACGGCTACAACATCAAACTTACTTTGGATAGAGAATAACCACAAATCGTAATGTGAAAAATGGAAGCATCAAACATATTATATTGCAAAATGAAGCCCAGAAAAACTGTGCTTATTGTGAAAAGCCTGGCTTAGGTGGGACCCCCCCCCCCCCAAAAGAATAACAAATTATAAAAATGATGATGTTCTAATCAGCCTATATTTGAAAGTGGGCCTACAGTACGTAATAATATCACAACACCACCTAAATTACAAGCTTTAAACTCACACAATTGAACCAAATACAATTGTAAAGTTGCTGGTCACATAGTACAATTCAATTAAGACAAGCTAGGTGGTAAACATTAGCATACTGCCGCCAGCATACACTCAGTTGCCAGTTTATTAGGTATGTCTAGCTCAAACTAATGCAGTGTAATGCAGCAGTCCTGCAACAAATCCTACCTTCATGAGGGTTATAATGTTCAGTTTTTGTTGAAGCTGTTTTAGAGCTGTTGATTCAACTGTATGATCATTTTGGACGCTGCAGTTTGTGGTGCTGTTGAATTGTATTGCCGTATACTGACAGGTGTTTCTATTATTTTATCCACCTCATGAGGGTAGACTAAATAACAGAAACGCCTCACTGTACAATGCAATACAGTCCAACAGCACCGCAGACTACAATCACTACATCCAACAAAGTTATGTCAAATTTTGACCTCTTCAACAAAAACTGAACAATATAATCTTCATGAAGGTTGGATTTATTGCAGGACTGCTGTATTAGACTGCATTAGTTGTAGCTAGGTGTATCTAATAAACGGTCAACTGAATGAATATTGTTCAGCAGGTTCAAGATTTTCAGCTGATTCAGGCATCTTTCAATGGATCAATGATGACTCTCTGAAGCCAAATTTGTTTCGGGTCCTGTTTACAGCGGGCACCCTAGCTGTCAAAAATCCCCATTTGTGCTGATTTAAAACACTGGAACTGCACGGTGTTGTGAGCTAGTGACCAGCAAGTGAACCCTGGAGCAGACAAAGCAAATTAACAGCAGCCAGCATTTTCAATTAATGATACGGCAGCATGAGTCAGCGAGCCATGTTGAGAAAAAATAAAGTAAAATAAACGCACGGCTCTAAAGTGGTGCCGGTGTCGCTCATAACTGCATTTGAACTTCAGTATTTGGTCATGCTGGGGATAAAGAGAAGCGGTCGAAAATCCAAAAAGTTTATTGCCAAAGCATATTAGCTCACTTTATTACGTAGCCCCTGAAGGGTCACGGTGAGACTTTTTTCCTGAACTACTTTTGTCTTCCCTCGCAATACTTTTGCGTACCCTTGCTATAAGTTTTGCATTACTTTGCAATACGTTTTTCATCCCCTCTGATCCATAGAGGAAGACTGAACTGTATTAGTGTTGTCATGTTACTGGAATTTCTAACTTCAATACAATACCTTAAAAAATATTGATATTCATTATTCATATTATACATTTTTTGATTTTTATTAAAAGATAAATGGTAGTGTGTCAACTTGCTGACGGAGGGAAAAGAGAGCAAAAAAGTATTTCAAATATTCAGTATCGATATGTATTGATACTTCGATATTCTTGACAATACTAAGCTGTATTATGAAATAGTATTATTTATTAGACCGCCCCTGGTTCTGACCACAGCGAGAGTTGATACACCCTCAGCTGTAGCTGACTTAGGCTCACATCTGCATCAGTGCAGCTAAATATATAACTAACTAGCGGAGCTATGGAGCTAGTTAAAGCTGCAGTGGGTAGAATTAGCGCCAAGATGATTAAACAAAGTTATGCATGAGACAGGTAGTGCATGAGACAGGTAATCTGAAAAAAATCATGTGCCTCTGCCTGCCGTCTCTGGTCAAACTACGCAGCACTGATCAAATATGAATCAATATTCTGTTACTGTAATGCCTATTTCTCTCCTCAAATGTTGAGATCAGTTGAAGAAATACTAAGCACTGCCCACCATGTTTCTGAAAACATTTGAGACGAGAAATAGGCATTACAGTAACAAAATATTGATTAATATTTGATCAGCGCTGCCTAGTTTGACCGTTTAATCGGAGTTCACAAGTGATTGACAGCTACCTCAGTTGAATGAATAGCCAATAGGAAAACTCTCTCTCTGAAATGACCTGTGATTGGCCAAAGTCTGATAGAAGCATCGCAGGTTCAAATCCTAAATCCTGTGACTACCACAGCTTCGATCACCACAGCCAGGCAGAGCAGCTGCAGTTGTGTTAACAGACAGTGGCTGTATACTGTCAGTACTCGGTCTCTTGAAGGGAGTAATGAGCAATAAATACATAATGTAAAGTGTCACATAATCTCTCCTTTCTGTAGTATCCTCAAAGTGGTTCCCTAAACTTACAGTATAACTGGACTGGACCAACACACTAACTGTTCCTATGGATCAGCGGGAATGCAAAGATATTCCGAGGGAACGCAAAAGCATTGTGAGGAAACCTTTCGGGGGTTCCTTACTTTATAAAATATTGAAACCATGGAAGGTGAGGTGTGGTTCATGTTATATTATCTTGATGCAGTCATTAAGCTGTTAAATGTATTTAAATTGGTTGACTAATTTTAATGTAAGCTTATTTTACCCTTGGGGTATACAGTATACTGCAGCTGTAATCTTAGGGGGAAAAAAATTATAAATATGATTTAGATATCATGTTATGTGATTTTTGCACTATGGAGGATCTTTTTACCATTTGGGGATGCCAACATGTTTGGCAGCCTGGTGCAACTTCAACACACAGCATCTACATATGAATTTGTTACCTGTGCAGTTAAATCCATTCATCACTCCGTCCAACACTCCTTTAGTGGTGCTCTCAAAGATGTCATCTTGAGTAGAGTTCTCGCTGAAGACATGGTCAAAAACAAACTTCAGGTCTTTGTTAGCCCTCTTGTTGAGGTTTCTGTTTCGTACTCTTTGTGACCCAAAACATGATATGTCCTCTTCCTTGGGGTCAAATATGAGCATGTGGTTATCAACAACCTGGACCACATTTCGACAGTTTTCACGCTTTTCGTTCTCGCTGGTTGGCCTCACCCGAACAACCACCTTTACACGGCTGCACACATCACTTGCCATTGTGGTCCCTCTGCAGTGACTGAAGTGTTGCTGCAAAACAATAAACAAAGGGTAAACTACATTGCAAATTGAAAACATCAGGGTCATTTTTAATGATATGTTCAATAAATCACACAAATTGAGAAAGAAACAGGGGAAAATGAACAGAACAGCAGGTGATGGAACTTTGCTTAGTGCCAAGTTGAGGAACTGAGGATAGAGGATGTTGTATGCCCTTTAAGGCAAATTTGTGATTTTGGGCTATATAAATAAAATTACTAACGTAAGTCACAACAAGTTTATTCAGCCTCCCTGGAATTTTTGTCTCAGCTTATCCCTGATGGTATTGCAGATAATAATTTATATGCTTGCTAATCAGAGTGAAGGCAAAATTTCATTGTTAAATGGTCACATATCCAGGCTAGCGAAATTTGCTTTTGGTACAGGTTGTGTAGGGCATGGTTTCAACATTTTATGTCAGTACAGGGTAAAATTACATTACTATAGGCCAGTTAAACCAAGGATGTCCTGTATGAGGTCTGGGAGATGCATTTTAAAACAACAGCCGTGCAATAAATTATAATCGAAATTCAAAGTTTTAACTCCACTCATGTCTTTAATGCAAACGATATTTCAGAAGTTGTTGCGGACTCAGTTTTAAAGCAAGTGTGAAGATACTGGCGTCATATAAAAGAGAAAACTTAAGGAATCCAATGGTACCAACCATGTCATACTAGCTTGGCCATTTTCAAAGGGGTCCCTTGACCTGAAAATGGGTTCTATGGGTACTCCACAGATGTGCCCACTTTATGATAATCACATGCAGTTTGGGGCAATCATAGTCAAGTCAGCACACTGACAGCTGTTGTTGCCTGTTGGGCTTGAGTTTGCCATATTATAATTTGAGCATATTTTTATATTGTAGACCACTTACACACCAAAAACTGACAATAACTGCACTATACTGTACACTGACTGTGCAATATCATTATCATTATTACTACTCAGGTGTAATTCATACTGTGCAATATTTTCAGGTGGAATTTCATGTCATTCTCACTGTTCAATATCATTTTCCACTTGTGCAATTTTGTTAATAGTCTGTTTATTGTCAATACTGTATATACTGCTCCTTTTTTATACTTCCTTCTATTTAAGATGATGCATCTTGTTTTGTGCACTATCCCCTTTGCTGCTGTACACTGCAAATTTCCCCACTGCAGGACTAATAAAAGAATATCTTATCTTATCTTATTTAGTCCATCCTCATTTATATAAATAAATATAATAAAGCATCTAAACCAGGTGTACCTAATAAAATGGCAACTAAGTGCATACAGGTGATAGTAGCTAGGTGGCAGTTTATCTCTTAACGTTACATTGACTTAATAACGACATCATAACATTACATGTCAAACGTGCCTAGTACGTTAACTACTCTATTGTCAGAAAAAAGTCACTGTGCAAGAAACGAGATGGTGTTTTAACTTAGAAAAGTGCGACTTAACATGTTAGCATACATATTTGAATACAAAGCAGCAACGTTAAGTTGGCAGGAGTTAGCTACAACAGCTAGCAACAGCTAGCATTAGCTAGCACAACTTCCAACGGTTAGTTAGCGTGTGTGTTTATGGCTTACCTTCAGTAACGATTTTCTTTCATTTCACGCAACCTACAGATACGTTTTCTGATGAGACACAAGCAGCTCGTATTGTAAACAGTAAAAGTCGCTAGTGAAGCGTAGAGGTAGAGAGATAGCCGGTCACAGGCAGATAGCCGGTGGTCATAGCTAGCACCACGAAGCGCCAATATTTTGAAAAAGCAGCCCTCTTCCTCTCTCGCAGCTGATTGGACGAGAGGCGCCGGTCAGTGGGCGGTACCATGGTGACCATGGTGACGCGCCGGACATGCTGCTGCTGCTGAAGGTGGAGCTCATCTCTGGTACACTACGGTAAGAAAGCTTACTGTTAACCTTCCAGAGGTGTACACACGTTTCTCTCCGTCACAGCCCACCTTAGCTTAACATGTTTAAATGTAACTTGAGTGTCCTTATGCCTAGCTATTCGTGAATTCGTTCCACAGTTCGTGTAAGTTATCCAACATGGTAGCATAGCAACAATATCTATTGCAAGCCCAGCCACTGCTGCTATAATAACGTTAAAGCTACTACACACACGTGATAAAGAGCAACCTATGGGTTACTAAACGTTGCATAACACTTCTTTTCCATCCCCAAGATATAGCTACGCCAAACACACCTTTAATCATGTTGTTAAGTGTGAGCATGTGTAAGGTTAGCTCTGGTGTTTTTAGCAAGATAGCTAGCTAACTTGCTTCACACCAAAGCTGTGATTTTTGTGTGGTACAACACAAATCCCCATAATACTACACAGAAATAAGTACATCAGTAATATGTAAATCATCAATGAAAAATACTCCTAGTTTTTAACAGGGACGGGTTGTTTATAGACTTATATGTCATGAGAAAGCGGTACTATTAAAGGTCCCATATCATGCTCATTTTCAGGTTCATACTTGTATTTTGTGTTTCTACTAAAACATGTTTACATGCTGTAATGTTGAAAAAAACAACTTTATTTCCCTCATACTGTCAGCCTGAATATGCCTGTATTTACCCTCTGTCTGAAACGCTCCGTTTTAGCACATTCTGACGGAATTGCAACAGAATTGCGTTGCTAGGCAACAGCTTGGGTCCATGTGTACTTCCTGTCAGCTGATGACATTTACATACACTGCAACCAGGAAATAAACTGGGACACATTTAGAAAGTTTACGTTTAAAATTGTGTCAAGGGTCCAAATATTGTATATTCGTGACATCACTAATGGGCAGAGATCCTGACTGCTTGTTTCAAATGCAAAGTTTCTGAATACGGGCTGTGTGTATTTCCCTGTGGATTGAGTGTTTCGATACTTTCACACTATTTATATAGGACTTAAGCCTGCTTTATAATAAAAAAAACATGAAAATCTCACTTTTTTATGATATGGCACCTTTAAGTTGTAACGATGTCACAGATAAAAAATAATCACAATATGATTCATAAGTTAATATAAGTATGCTCAAAACAGTCCATCATTCATTCTCTTCTCTGCTCTTCTGGTAAAGGATAGCTTACCTTACCTGAAAGATGTAATATTTTTGATTTACATCTAGATGCACGCACCGGTAATGTAATAATAATGTGTATACAAAGTTGATTTGGATTCCTGTAAGGTACAGCAGCTATGACACACAATCTGACAGCAATCATGCATCGTCACTCAATAATACAATGTTTTATTGCCATCTCTTCAAATACTAATGTTTTGCTGCCATTGAAGGTTTGCTTTGCGTTCACCAATGCCATGCGCAAACCTGTTGAATTCCTTCAGCTCCTGCATATATTTCTATTTCATTGGATCATGCGTCACTAACCGAGCTCTAATTTTCAATGCATCCTGTTGCCAGGAAACACCTGAATACCTTTTTAGCCATGTGGCTCACTGTGGGCAGTATTGTTCATGTAGAATGCCAAAATGCTGAACTAATTAGCCAAAGATGTACCACTCGTATTGTGGGTGTGGTGGTGATGCAGTGTGGGAGTCACAGATGTGTGCTGTTAGAAGAGTTCAACCTTCAGAGTGATCTCGAACGGCTTGTTAAAACTGTGATGCCCTCTTGTTTTGGTTGGACACCCCAGGTTGGAGACCAGCTGCTTATGTCAATTGAAAATTCTCCTCCCGTCTGGAAATATCAAAGCTACTTTGTAAGGCTGCAGCACAAGATATCTGCAAATTTGCACTCATGATTTAGGCTTAATATTTTTGTTATTCCAAATACTAGCATAGTAACTACAAACATTTAGTTGTTTTCAAATCAGCAGTCACCTGTCACTTTAAGTCCATCACAATCTTACTTTGACTTTCAAAATACTCACCCATATTCAACAGTATTAAAAACCCTGCTCCCTGGCTTAAACACGTTGTTACACTATGGTTACACTGGTAAATACTATGTTTCTGCTTATATCATCACATAACTTTGCTCTTGTTTTCTCCATAGATCGTCATAAGAATCATGATGTTTTCTGTGCGCTCCAACCCAATGTTACGGAAAGCAAATCTGGCTGTGTGGAGAGCATGGAGGTCATGGAAGTTAAGCTTGCACTCTTCTACAGTTTGTGCATCTTCTGGTTCTGGTCCCCTGGACAGATCTGATGAACTGTCTTCTGTTTCAACCAAAAAGCCTCCTCACACGCCTGTCATGCTCAAAGAGGTGCTTCATTACTTAGACATCCAGCCAGGTCAGGTACGTTTGCATCTTCGTTATTTTTGTAAGCTTTTGAAAGAAAGTTAAAGTGGAGCTATTATGTTTCTTTTCAAGTGCATACTTGTATTTTGGATTTCTACTAGAACATGTTAAGTTTTTTAAACTTTTTTTTTTAATGTTCAAAAAACGATTTATTTTCCTCATACCAGCTGTGCTACAGCACCTCTTTTCACCTTCTGTCTGAAACGCTCTGTTCAAGCTCATGCACCTCCCTTTCTGAAAAGCCCAGTCTGCTCTGATTGGGCAGCTGGCCCACTCTGTTGTGATTGGTCAACTGAACCAAACTCTTTGGACTCTGCTCCAGCTCCGCTCTAACTAGCTTTGTTTGAGGGCGTGCCAAACTAGCCGTTATGCATATGTGTTACTTAGTGACATCACCCCGTTACGGAAGAAAAGGCGGGACTTCTGGCAAGGCGTTTTAGACAGTTCAGGAGCAGTGTTTCTGTAGGGTAGAGTAACTCCCTTTGGCTGGACTTTATAACTTTGCAGACCTTTTACATGCACAAAAAAGTATATAACTCACAAAAGGAAAGGGAAAAAGCACAAAAACATAATAGGTCCCCTTTAATGTTATTTTTAATAAGTCAAAGATTCATTAAGATGAATTGAGTGCTGTGTAACTCACCCAAAAGCAATGGTGTAATTTTACTTTTTTGTTATTACCATTATTACCAATATAATGTGTTCACCCACTGATGTATTTCCACATTAGAAAGCTCCTAGAGTGTGTTCAGACTGTAGGCAAATCTGATGTGCTTGTACATTGAATCTCAAGGACTGACTGCCCTCACTGATTTTAGCAAGCGATTAGGTTGTATTTGTATTTTCAGGCATTGTTATCCTGTCTGGCTTGGTTGCTGTGGTAATGGCATAGGCATGCAAACTCATACTGAGAGGTGTTTCTTATGTTAAGTCCCTCTAATGTGTGTCAGAACATTTGAAACACCTATGAATGTCATACATTTTGACACCACCACCAACAACGGTCTCAAAAAGGACTGATGAGTTGAATCAACACCTCCCTGACAGCATCAATGTATATTATAAGCTCCACAAAGATAACATGTATTGCCGGTCTGTTGTATTAGTTTAGTAACAAAGCCATTATTTGGTTTTGGATTGGATTAAAAAATAAACAACACCAGTGTTAAGAAATTAATTTCCAAATGTGTGCATTATAACACCTCAATAGTATGTCATTGCAATCTGAAGATAACTATTAGAAATCTTTACTGTTCTCTTTACGGAGATGTTTGTCGCCAAGGTAAAAATTCAGTTCACACTCTATATCACAACTTGTTGTTATAAAGGCGCAGATGAATTGGACAGGGTGCCAGCAGCTTGGCTTTCACTTAATGTATGTACTACCAGGACAGATGGGCATGAGTCAAAAGCCTTCTGGCGTGGCAGGCAGCATAGGAGGGTGAAGTGATGCCCCCTCCCCCCCCCCTATATAATGCATGGTCAAGACAGGTGGGGGCCATGGGTCAACAACTTAGTCAGGAACTGCGCCACTGTAAGGCTGTTGGCAGGACACAGGGTGCTGCGTCGCTCCTGCCTGAACTTTAGCACCTCTAAACTCCTCCGCTGCCCGCCCATTTGCCAACTGTCCCAAGACAGCTTGCCAATCAGATGCTATTAAAAACAGTTTGATGGATTTTGTTTTTTTGTACAGTACATGCTGTGGACCTCACTTAGTGTGACTCTCTGTGGAAATGTTGTATGATTACATTCAGAAGTCGTGTTTTAAATGTTTGCTTCACTGCAGATAATTTATTTATTTATATGATGACACATGTGTAGTTCTCTATTCACAGCAACATAACAACCTTATTAGGGTGCTGACATGTTGCCATATTACGCATTCATATAGCTAAATTATAAAGACAGCCGCCTGCTCAGTCAGGCAATCAGAAATTTGACATGACTCCCTGATGGAGCTGTCATTTAAGCAGTCAAATTTGTGGTGGTTAAGTGATGGTGTCACTAACAGATCAGTTGCTGTGAGGAGGAAAACCTGATATCAGACAAATGTCCACTGAAATTGCGGAGGGCAGTGAGAATTTGAATGACTATTGTAAAATAATCACCAAAATGTAATTGCTCTTGCCAGCTGAAGCAGAGTATGTATGAATGGAGCACTTGAGCGATGATGGGTGTCAGAGCATATACTGCAGTTACACCAAAGTGTGTAAATGGAGCCTTTCAGTGCCCTGCTGCCTCCCACACAGGACGTCTGACTGGAAATGTGTATACAGGTAGCTAATTTGAACTGGTAGCCTGCATGCACTACATTTTCACAGTTTTACAAATAACCACAATGCTTATTGGATCTGGATTGATAGTTCGTCCTTTTTCTTCACTGAAAGTTTACATTCACTTAACAAGGAAGTACACATACTCCATATCCTTTAATTGACTTAAAGGAACAGTGAAATGGCTTTGAGACAGTTTTCTTAATTGGTTTGATGTGTTTCTCTATGAAGAAATCATGCTAGAACAGGACTTAAAATGTAAAGTGGGAAATGATTTTTAGCCATGCTAGCTACATGGCTCTAGGGATAATAATGTCAGTCAGTTGGTCCTTCACTTTGGTCTCAACCATAGACTGGATATAAGAAGTGGACGTTGTCACCGTGACGTCATCAGTTTTTGACAGTTGAAATGCAGCACCACATGGAAGTGAAAGCAGCGCTCTGTTTATTCAAAATGTGAAATTACAATAACAATATTTTAGCCCTAAAATCTATGAATAATCGTGAGGAATAATCGTGATCTCAATATTGATCAAAATATTCGTGATTATCATTTTGGCACAAAACTTGTACAGACATTTATGGTTCCCAGATGATGTATCCTAATAACATTCGTGATTCTCTGACTTTTCTTTTAGTGCCTCCATGAGGAGACATTTGGGATTTTGAGAGAAATGTTGAAACATTTCTTGGGATGTATTAACATTAAATTAGACTCTTAATTATAAGACGCTCAGGTCCCCCTCAGGACCATCATTGTGATTGTCATTGTGAGCATGTTAGCATGCTGACGTTAGCATTTAGCTCAAATCACTGCAGTGCCTATAAGTGCAGCCTCACAGAGCTGCTAGATTGGCTGTAGACTCTTAGTTAACACCTCGTTAACATGTTTTATCCCATGCAGGTTTGCACCGCATGTTTGAGTCTTTGACAGAGGAGAAAGGAGCTACTGACGCCAAAAATACACAGCATACACATTACTGCTACTATTTTTAGTTAGCTCTAGGATTACTGAAGGCCAATAGATTTGATGTGATCATTAGGGATGGCAAAAGTTAAGATCATATTTTTATTTACATGTCATTTTGGTGTTCTCCATTGTGGAAAATATGTTTGCAAATAGGAAATGAGAAAGCCAAGGTTTTTGATTCACTGGTTAATTCATTCGTTGACGCACATCGAGCTTACAGAAAGAGAGAGTGAAATAGCACACAGCAGGGATAGGGACACAACGTTACAAAACTGGAAACACGTTTTTTTTTTTTCAGTTTGATGCATGTTTTCAGGAAATTTGACTTTTGTTGGTTTTGACAGTTCTTAGGATTTAATTTTCATGTCTTCTAAGCATTTTGAGGCTACAGTTGTCGCCATCTTTGTTGTGTACAGTTACCATGGTTACATGGGTCGTTTTCATCTACAGTGAGGTTAGTTGTAAAGGCACTGTTTACTGGCTCACACACACACATACACAGTGTCCGTGTCACTGAAGCTGGATTCACTCACTTGTTACTAAAATACAGTTCATTTTCTGGGTTTAGCTTGAGAGGAGAGGCTAATACGCTACATAATGTAGTGATATTTCTTCTACAGGAAGATTTAGATGGTTGACTGATCTATACATTCCATCATAGTTCTCATTTTCAATGGTTTCTTTTTATTTAGTTGTAGTCTCATTTTCGGTGGGAAAAAAAGGTTATCATAAATATTTTAAGTCATAGTTTTTTTGTTGACAAAGTCAACACTAGTAAACACAGGCCCAGGTTAGCTAAGTAATTGTAAAATGAATACCCAAACTGTCCATTGTAAACATCCATCACAGTTTACCAACTGATGTCTTGGTTCAACTTTGACCCACTTGCCATGATTTTATTGTGACACTTATAATGACAGGAAACCTTCACCTCTGGGATTACCTCGAAATAAAGTGGCTGATCTGGGTAAGCCGTTGGCTGGTTTATATCCTGTGTGATCATCTGATCATTCATGGTTCTTTCCCTGTTGGACCTATATTTAGCCATGTTGCCACGTTCAACAGTTACTCTGGGTACAATGTTATCATTCAGCTACAAAAATAAAACCCACTTTGTGATCGTAGACTGTATATAAGAAATGGATATAGTCACCGTGACATCACCCATTGGTTTGTGGACTGCCGTTTTGAAACCTCAACTTCGGTATTGTGGCCGTCGCCATCTTGTTTTTTTGCAACCAGAAGTTATACGAGTAGGTGGAGTTACAACCCAACACTGTATAAGACATTTTTAGGCAACCAAAATGTTACAATTAACTTTCATGAACTGAAAACACACTGTGAAAGGGTTAAAGTTGTAAAACAAAAACAAGGACAACTCCCAGACCGGACACCGCCGTGGTAATGACCTGTCATTCACAAGGTAGCCACGCCCTAAAGCATACCCTACTTTATGGTCTATTTGACTCTAAATGGGACCATAATTTACTAAATGAACATCATGCTGTATTGAAGAATACTTGAAACTAGTGATTGAGACCATAAACTCATGTTTACAATGTTTACTGAGGTAATAAATCAAGTGAAGTAGGGTCATTTTCTCATTGACTTCTATACAATCAGACTTCTTTTTGCAACCAGAGGAGTCGCCCCTGCTGGCTATTAGAAAGAATGCAAGTTTAAGGCACTTCAGCATTGGCTTCACTTCTCAGAACTGGAGGTTGCCGCCTGGTTGTGATAAACCGTAATTTTATTTTTAATAATGTCAAAGTGTCTTTCAGAATGTATTATTCTAATTGTCCACCAGATAGAGATGTTTACAGTCAAGACTTGGGAGTGACTACTTAGTTTTATCTTGGGAGGTCAATGAGAGCTGGAGGGACTCAACTGGACAGTCCGCGAAGACAGTGACAGTTCAATGCTCAGTGGAATTGGCAGACCCTGTAAACTACAGCGAGACATTTAATTTAATAGAGTTTAAATAGAGTTTTCAAACTTTGCCACTCAGCAACAATAATAGGTTTGTGTTTTCTTTGTTATAATGCTTTCATGAAACCTCCTCTTGAACTCGCTAATACTCATGGTTAAGTAAGAGAATTGTGCTGAAAAGGACGAAGCATGAGGAGTCCTCCTCTGGCGCAGGCTGCTTGCGTAGGGGACCTCCTCTAGAATAGATTAATGAGCCATCAGCTGAGAGTCCAGGGGAAAAACCCTGTGCTGCTGTAGAAGGAGAAACGAGCTGCCTACTCTTACATTTCAGTCTCAACACACTCCCCCTTGTGGAATTAATGAGGCCATAAGTGTTAAACCTACTTTTTTGGATCAATACCAGTGTCTTTCAACAATCAACTCATTTTTGAGTAGGATTAGGTGGATTTGTTTTTCCTCACAATTATAGGCTTGAAGATATGTTAGTATTAATGTTGAATGAATGAAGTCGTTTTATAGTTTTTAATTAAAGTTAAACTATTTTTAATTTTTTTATTGCATTTGTATAATTATGTTGCTGAAATGCGAGCATCACCAAAGGCATCATGTCAGACAGAAATTTCCATATACACATTTCATCCTGTTCACAGTCACTGGTGGTTTCTGTTTAACCCTTGTTTAGTTAGTTTAGTCTTAGGATGAAATGATTAGTCTATTTAATTCAATTCGGGTCATCTAAACAAATCCGAAGGCAACATCAATAAACAATAAAACACTCCTAAAAGTTTAAACTCTACTTAAGACCACCAAAGCACTGGAATTTTGAATTCCGGGGTCATCACGAAGCATTAATGCCAGCTTATGTAGAAAGCAGGTGGCCGCTGATGTGGAGCTTGCACACAATAAATAGCAAAAAACCAGGCTAGGCTCATGATGACAAAGGAAATCTAGCACAAAAATACAGCAAAACAGGCAAACCACAAATCACAGGTGTTGTAGCTTGTTAAGGCCCTGAACCACAGCAGACTGAGTTGAGTGCTGCATTTTTCACTTCCCCTGTTATTTGGGTTATTTGGCTGGCTGTAATTCGGACACATGAAGAGGCACTCTGTTCTATGGATAGATGACCACAAAACACAGCAGCCAGCTGCTGCTTGTCAATGTTTTCTTTTTTGCATTTTTAGATTCAAGATAGAACACAGACTAGTAAAAGTAGTGTGTGTGACGTGAAAACGTAGTTACCATCTGTTTTATCTGTCATTTCCCCATTTTTACATTAAATGTGTTTTTTGTGGTATTTATAGCGTATGGAGGTTGTCAGGGAGGAAAAAACACATCAATATTTGATGCAAGTTAATCCAGCATATCTTCAAATGTGTCCCCTATCAGAGTGCTAATGTCAGCGGAGGATAATCTTTTACCGGGTACTGAGTGTACCAGCTTGTAAAGAGGGGCATATATGGGGTTAATATGATCTTGTCTCCTTAAATTAGTTTGAAGTCTTACAGCTAAATTTTAGGGCCAGCTGAGGTGAGAAATGACTCTCTAAGTCTACAGTACAGTGAGCACCATGTACTTTTGTGCAAGTATATTTAGAAACTTGATATTCAATCTACAATCTACATGTATTGTAAACTGACAGGCAGAAATTGAAGGGAATTTAAATAAGTGTGATATATACTGCAGCATTTTAAACGTACACTATTTCAGAAAATAGGTCCTTTTTTGGTGAGCAACATTTGTGTTATAACTTATATTCCCAGCTTCAGCCAGGTGAAGCGCTGTTGTGACTACAAGCAAAGGGGTAATATAATCTTGTCTCTTCAAATTAGTTAAAAGCCTTGCAGTTGCTGTTTGGGCTGTGCAGCTGAAGTCAAGAAATGGCTTTAGAAGTAAATATGAAGTGCAGGGAGTTCCAGTTATTAGTTAAGCTGTATGTCTAAACGGATGTCTTTGCATCTTTTATTTTTGTAAATAACTGTGTAAAACTGTTAAGACAGGCGCTCCAGTCAATGTCTCATAAGACATACAACTGGTATTTTCTGAATGTTCCAAGAGTTTCTTGTAATCTTTTATTTTTTTATTTTCAATTTCAACTGCAATCCGTAGGTATTTGTAGGTACTAAAATGTGATATTCAATTGTTGAAAGTCACACATGCTTAAGATTGACATTTTATTTACACTAATCTGACAACACATATTGAAGTTGTTCTGTAGTGATCCTTTAAAAAGGTGCAACAGACAGTAACTCATCTGTCATATATAATGCACAGACAAAACACTATCTCTATTATCTGGAACAAGCAACTTATTCTTTTCTCTGTACTACATTTGCCACCACAACCTCTTCTGGGTCTTTAATGTTTTTTCTTTTTTTTTTTTTTCTTTACACTCCTTTTTTGGGAGCACTGAGTAGTGAAAGAGGAGGCTGGTAAATAATTGATCCTTGTAATTAAACACTCCAGCCAGGGATGCTGGGGCTGATTGACGGCCAGATATTAGGCCCTTGTCTCGTAAGGTTGCAAGTTTAGTCTGAGGTTATCAGTGGCCAGAAGAGTCTTTCTCCCTCCCTGCCTCATTACTTTCATGAGTAGAACATTTCATAGCGGAGCGGTGGGTGGGGGTGTGGTGTGAAGACAGTCTGGGACTTCATTAGCCAAATGGGGTGCCTCCGTCTACAGAGCGCCAAATCGTTCAGCCTTGCTGAGCAGACAACCCCTTTGTGGGTGCTTCACCACACTGTCTTGTAGAGTTGTTTTAGCCCTTTCGTCTTACACATTCTTCAGCTTCGGCTTCACTTGAACAACAACTTAAACAAATAAAGCAACCCTTCCGGCGCCTACCTGAGCTGATGGTGTCATAGCTTAGTTCAAGTAAACCTCCCTCCCAACCTCCAAACTATGTTTGCTCACTTTTCCAGTTTTGTTACATTGCTCACAAAGCTGTATATCTCACAGTTTACAGTACAGTATATTGTCCAATAAAGCTTAAATGCGCCTATAAAAGTAAATACTCTCTGAAATGTTGCACTTTATTAATGTTTGATTGAATTTACCATAACAACATTGACTTTGTGTTTGTGTGTGTTTATTTGTGTGTGTGAGAGAGAGAGGGCGGGTGTGAGAGAGAAATCTCTTTACAACTGATGCATGCACATAACAGTGCACGACACAGGGGCAAACCGGAGAGGAGTGCTGCTACAACATCAATTATTGAGTTATATTTGCATGTAGCTTTAATAACAATTATTGAAATTGTATAACTCTATACTCACATGCATCCAATATTGCTAAACGTAAAAAATAAGCTGGAACCCATCCTCGACGCTGAATTGATACTATTACAGCAGGTTTTATTGCAATATTTACATTTGTTCCTGGTGTGTGAGTGTGGGTATGCTAATGAGATACATGCCCTGTGGACAGCTGGATTTAGATGACTCATTCCTGCAACACATCTTCAATTGGTGTTTGTGTGAGGTCCAACTGCATTATCTCAGCGGTCTTTCTTTTAAATATGTTCAGGATAATTATATAGCAAAACATTCATCATTTAGTCTAGTTACTGTCTATCACCGTTACTGTTTAGGTAAATGGATTGTGATTTTGATTCCTATTTTTCTGATTCTGTTTTTTCAACAAATGGTTCCACTTCTTGTCATATAATTAGATTATGAAAATGTGCTGATAGCAAAAGATACCGATATTTTCAATTGATTTAGACTAGCAGAACGGCTGATCTGTCACAAATGTTTAAACATTTTGGTGTTATTTATTGTTTTTGTAAAACAGCAAAATAGAAGAAAAACAAAACTATTGGCCATGCACAAGGTGAATATTTTGCACTTTTTTGTAACTAATTTTGACGCCCTAGCATTAACTGATTCTGAAAATGTGAATTTTTATACCTTGCTGCAGTAAATTGTTTGTTATGTTTGACATGCTTCCTCTCTTGCATGAAATTGTGTTTAACAGCGTTATCATTTTGTCGTATCACTAAAGTCTACTTCGGAGCCCAGCCACACTTACAAGCGCTACAACCAGGCTGCCATATTGTAAACACTAAAGATGTGTGGTGATGCGCCTGGAAGCGGTGATGTAGATAAGGGTGACCTGATCTGCAAACACCAGCCAACACACTCTTGCTTTTTGTGCAATGTCATCAAAGGTGCGGCCCATTTCACAAAAGCGATTTGTGAGCACGGCTGCTTACACACAGATCGCAAATGGTGGCAGCGCTGTGTTTCAGAAATGAATGTTGCTCTCAAATTGCAGACACATTTGCGAGTCCTACCGGGCTCTCACCTGCTCATGAGCTGCAAGTATGGTAGTTGTTTTCACGATTGAAAGAGGTCAAAATCAGCAAGAGGAAATGATCTCATCTTGTAAATTGCAGCTTGCACATGTGGTGAAATGGGCCCCTGGCTCAACTTTTGACACCACGCAATGCAATGTCATCAGGCAAGGTGCTGCGTTGTCCAGAATACATGCAAGTTATATGCAAACGGGGTAATTCTAACCTTTACCTGATTGTCAAGATGGAGGAAAATGATTGCCGTCGACTTTCCAGTTGTAAAAAATATTATAAACCCGGGTGTTGTGACCAATTTAATGTGGAGGTAATTTAAAACGGGATTTCTCTACCTCATATTTCTCACGTTGTGTTCCTGCATCTTAATGATCTTTATTAAACTGCTGTTACACCTTTTCTGATAAAAGTCAGTTGCAGTGACCTTATCTGTGTAACCAACATTATCTATATTCCCAGCAGCATCCAGATGAAGCGCTGTTGTTCTCAGCTGGAGTGCTCCCACTCCTTGCCTACTCTGTTTCCTGACTAATTTGGCAGGGAAGAGCATGTCCGCTCGACACTACATGACACAACTGACCTAAACCAGCAGCAGAAATTTCCTCCCTTCCTTCTCACTGTTCCTACACCATGTCTACCTCCACAGTTTAACCGGAGTGTCCCTGCTCGGACTCGATGATTCTATATAAACTATATTGCAGACACCTTGCTTAACATGAATGTCTGCTTGGGTCTTCTTGAAAACAACAATGGCCACAATCTTCTCCCTTCGCAAGCATTTGAAGGAAAGCCTTTCTGAGGACCATTGCATCAGTTCTAACATTAAGTCCCATGAGATTTGCATCATCTTCTGGTCAGTACACAACTCTAACCAAGCCGACGGTCAGCCGTTGGCCAGTATGGGGCCATCAGTGAGCTTCTCTCTCCCTTGTTTTTGCAG
The DNA here is from genome assembly GCF_015220745.1 of Sebastes umbrosus. Classification (NCBI taxonomy): domain Eukaryota; kingdom Metazoa; phylum Chordata; class Actinopteri; order Perciformes; family Sebastidae; genus Sebastes; species Sebastes umbrosus. The sequence goes on from NC_051270.1 coordinate 24,308,215, forward strand.
TGTGTCCTCCACCGTTGGCTCTAGTCTTCCCGTTTTGGAGTTTTTTTGGCTGATTCAGTGTGTGGAACCCATCGGTGAGAGAAATCACTCTGATTGGCTTAAGTGCACAAGAAGAGAAACGGAATTGAGGAAAGCAAGCCGACGAGTAAAGTCAAGAGGGTACACACAGAGGGCTCATCTCATCTGATCATTCCAATACACAAATATTTTCACAACAACATGGCCATCTGGAATGAAGCTAAGTGCTGAGTGAGAGTGGTGAAAACGGTCGGCAAACGCTGCTTTGTTTCATGTAAGTATCATAACAACGGCTTGTATATCCGCAGTTCATCGGTCTTCCGGTTTCCCTTTTTGAATGCCGAATACAGACTACTAAATTTGTGCACTGATGATGATACCAGTCATGGAAAGGCCCAGGGCAACTTTATCAAAGATCTGTAAATACAGCGCTGCACTACGAAGCTTCCCTACGAAGCTTCCCTACGAAGCTTCCCTCAGAGCCCACCACCTCCCCCAAGCCACATCCACTGCCCCCACCCCATTCCCTAGTTCCTTTCATTTCATATTGTATTGTCAACCCAGTCTTCAAACTACTGGAAGCATCCTCTTAAATGCCTCTAGAAGTCTTTTCCCCTTCCACCACGAAGCCTTCATTTAGCTTGACTCCTCTTTGCACTCCCTAATGGACTTGGCCCTGTTCTTCTTTTGTCTTCCTTTAGTGCCATGAAATTCACCTTCAGGAGAGGAAGTCCTCTTTCCTGATGCTTCTTTACATTTTGTGAATATAGTTAGATGATTCCACCCCCTCTTTTCAGTTTCATTTTTGCTTTCTCTCGGGCTTTATATAGTTGCATTGTTTCCTTGGCACACTGTATTGACAGTAGTGTCACACTGAAGAGAAGTCTTTCAGAGCAGTGAAGAAGAGCAATGAAGCATGTAATCATTTTGAATAGATCCACTGCATCATATTTGACCTTAATTCTTGTTTCCTGTTAAAACAAAGAAATAGCCTTTTGGCATTTCTGTCACAGTTTGTGGCGTTTCCTGTCCACTGGAAGTTAGCAGTCTATATTTTGTATTTTAACGACGACGCATTTGTAGGCAAGTCAGAATAACAGCGTATGAGGGCAGACAACCAGATTGAAAACAAGGAGTTTCTATTTTCAGTTGAGACAGGCCTCTTGAGGAAAAAAACAGCATTGGTAGTTCAAACTGCTTAAAACGGCTTATGTTTACCTCTAGTGCTAAAGATAGAGCTAGTGTGACGTACAAGGCAGCAAAATGTCGTAGAGGGGAGTGGCAATATGCAGTTGAGACCAGGGTTTGCATCTCCTCTCCTACCCACACTCAATGTTGGTTTCTTTAACTATGAAGGTGATCTTTCTCTAACTGTAGTGCACACCTAGTGTTACTACAGACAGGGTAAAAAGTCAAAGGACATTAGCAGGTATGTGCCCATCCAGGGAGCAAAATAGTTGACGTGCATTGACGATGGGAAATGGGACAGTAGTGTATACCAGTGCTCGTTCATCCGTGATAACACACATCAAGACTGTCTCCACCACTGACCTTGTGTGTTGTCCTTAAGACAAGAGTGCTTTTCCTGCAGTGAGTGAGCAGCTTCCTGGTTAGCGTCAGACCAGTATCAAGAGTAATATATTTGTAATTTATGGGAGCGTAATGATCTTCTTAAAGATCCTCTCTAGACATGTTTTGAAGAAATTCAGGGAAGGACCAGGAAACTGCTGTAAGGGGAGGTGCAAGAAAGCACTCTTGTCTTAAGGACAACACACATGGTCAGTGGTGGAGTCATTCTTGATGTGCGTTATCACGGATGGACAACATTTTTTGAAGAAATAAAAAAAATGTCAAGATTCCGTACGTCCCATTCTCGTGAATGTGATATCTCAGGAATGCATTGAGGGAATTTCATTACATCTGGCGCAAACGTCCACTTGGACTCGAGGATGAACTGACAAGAATTTGGTGGTCAAAGGTCACTGTGACCTCACGTCCACTTCATTCTTGTGAACGCGATATCTCGCGAGGGAATTTCTACAAATTTGGCATAAATGTCCACTTGGACTCAAGGATGAACTGATTCCATTCCTATGCCAATTATGACAATTTCACACAAATGTCTAATAGGATAAAATTATGTAATGATGACATTTTGGACAAACATAAACTGCACCTTGACTGGTTGGTAGAGACATACAACCACAAAAAAAGTTCAATTACTTCTGTCAAAATTCTTAAAATTACATTTACACCTTCTCCTTCATTGAAAACCAGAATCTAGGAATATGCTAATATTTTTTGTTCAAACGTTAACAGTTGTCTCCTACTTCACTGAAAAATAAATTGTCAGTGTTTGTGATGGAGGATTCATGTTTCTACATCACACTTGTGTAAGTTGAATACTGGGCCACGATTGGCATCCAAACTAGTTGTGATGTCACATAATCATGTTCGTACACGTGTTAAACTGAGATTTAAGGTGAGCAGATGAACATGAAAACTGCCACCTAGTGTCAAACTCTGCACATGCGTCATTCTGCACAGTGAAACTCAAACATCCAAGAGAAGAAACCATAAGCAAAACTGAATTTTTGAGTGGAGGAGGACTTTAAGGTTGCAGCAGTAAGTTTGCCAAGGCTTTCCTTTGCCTTGTAAATAATAGACTGATATAATAATGTCTGAGTTTGTTAAAGTAAAATGCCAAATAAAATGCAGAAATATAGTCCCCTTGGGTATTTACATACAAGCTCAGTTGTGATTCGAGTCGACTAAACAAAGTAATGAGGAGGATTTCACACACCGTAACCCTCTTGCCCCTATTTTCAACCCCAAACTAACCTGCTCGACTGTGGGAAACGTTAATTTGATTATCATGAATGACTGTCTCCCACAGCTGCAGAGCACAGAAGTGAGGCTGATGTAAGAGTGTGTATCCTGCACCCACAATGCTGAGTATACAGAAGAATCTGTTTTGTGAATTAGGTGTCATTTTTCATAATATTTTAGGTATTATATCCTTATAGTTTAGATTGTTCTAGTTCTAGTTAGGCTGATATAACATGTTGAAAATGTACGTTAGTGCCTACATTTTAGCAGACTCAGCACCTTCCTGATGTTTTAATAAACATAAACATTAAACTCTGACATTGTTATAATTAAACACATATTTATATTTAGGATTTATTTTTAACAGCTACTGGATGTTTGTTGTAATGCACCTGCAAATTTGACTCATGATGTTACTCACAATAAATTTGCTTGTTAAAGTCTGCATTCAGTTTTATGTGGAAATGAATCTTTCCAGCAGAGAAAATGTAGCTCAGTAAATCTCCAACCTGCAAGACAAAAACAGACAGTTTGGCTGGGGGGGTGGGGGTGGAGAGTGATGACTCATGCACACAGTAGAGGTCCCTCCCTTTCCATTTCTTTCAGTGTCCAATCAGTTCTTTCCCAGCTGTCACTCATTGCCTCCAAATCAGATCCCCACAATGCTTTGCCATCCCCTGCAAATCACTTTATTTGCAAAGGTTTAGAACTTGCGAGGTGAATAAAAATGCCACAATCACATCATTTTGACACACTTTTGATTGTTGCTTGATAATGCGATTACCTTACAGTGCAGATGAGAATCCTCTGTATTGAGAATGTTTTGTTCATGCAGTGGCCACAAATTCAGCAGAAACACACATGAATGCGACAGAAGAGATTTTAAATTTGCTACTTTAAGCACATTGAACTATGTTTTAATTTTTACAGAAAAGAGTCTAATACTTCATCAAAATAGTTCTCCGAGAAGCTAGATGAATTCATCATTTTTTAAATGTAATTACTTTCAGATTACTTTTTCAGAACACAAGCAAGCCTATGAGGCGGCAGAAAGACTAATCGTTGCCTTGGATTGCCCACGTACAGTAAATATTGAGTTATTGGCTCATAGTTTCAGAGAAGATACAAGCGCCTGCTATCCCTGTTCCTCCAGGGATCTCCTCAGCACCACCGTGGTGTAAGAGCCAGTCTCAGGACTCCTTCAAGTGGGCGGATGCTTGACATGGGCTTTATGAGCTTTATGTAGAGGAGGACAGGGACTGGGGTTTTCCTCTTTGCAGTCAGATTTTTATTGAAAACTATAACAATGTAACCATAGAACAAAGGCAGAGCTAGCGTAAATTATCTGAATGTGGTGGTGAGAAAGAAAAAAAGTACATAAAGGAGAAGAAGGAAGAAAATGTGAGGGCGTTGAAGATGTTGTGATGTTTGACTTGGGGTGAGTAGAGTGAGAGGAGGTTACATTACAATATTACAAGACGCTTCATAATATATCAGCAGCCATATATGGAGAGCTTTGAAACTACTCACTTTAAAAACCATTAATCCATAAAGTTTAGGCTCCAAAAAGATGACAAAAAAAAGGAAGAAAATAAAAAAATAAAATAATCCAATGTCTAATGGTAGAAGAGTGAGATCGTTTTTACTGAATAGCATTCATAGTGTTCCCGTTATGGTCGGCTACTACAGTGCACGTTTGGTCTTTGGGGATACTGAGCATCAGTAGATCATTCAAGATCATAATCACCATGGTTGTCACCGCCACTGATGTCAATTCAAATTCTTTTGATGCAAGGTTACTCAAAATTGAGCAATACATCAAGTAAAGGAAGTTGCTAAGGAGGGTCTGGTGTTTTTTGATGGCGCTGACAACATCTAGGAAGAACTCCAGAGGCTGGGATAACGTCTATCTTCACGTCCACCTTCTTGTTATAGGGTGATGTTGACACTCAAGCTACACAATCTGGGGCTTGCAAGGGAATTAAAGCAATAGTTTTAAAAATCATTCCAGTAAGACAAACAACCACCCAAACATCCATTAAATTAGGAGCCATTAAGGCTTCTAGCTTGGCATCCCACTTTAGTGATTGTGACCCTAAATAGTGATAAAGTGATACGCAATCAGGGCTCTAAACTCTTGACTGATTCCACTGACATTTTAGTTGGTAACACTAGCAGGTAATTTGGGTGCGACAATGCTGCTTCTGCAGACTGATTCCAAACCATAAATTTATTTAAATAGACAAAGTTTCAATACCAGTTGGATTTCTGTCCATTTATAATCAATGGGCTGGTTAACCATCAAATCTTCCCAGCTGACTGCCGTTTTCCTGTTGGCTTGCCCCTCAATATAATATAGTACTGAGTAGTATTATTGCAATAGTACTGAATTGCAATAGATTGTCCAGGTATACCTAATAAAGTGGCCTCTGAGTGTACGTATGCACAGTAAAAAAACATCAGCAGTAGTATTAGCAGTTTCGTGAAATTAAAAGCCATAGTTTTATCTCAACGTATCCTCATACAACGGTTCATATGACACTTTACTTATTATTCGTTATTACGTTATTCCTCATTTTTCGTGCGTTTTCCTACAAATGTCCAGCAACACGTGACGCACGGGTCAATTTCTGCTCCTTTTTTTTTTCCAAAATAAACTTTTGTCTTCACAGGAAACAACTTGGTTAGGTATAGGCAACAAAACTACTTTGTTTGGTTTAGGAAAAGATCGCGGTTTGGGTTAGTGCGGAAGTTATGTGACAAAAAAATCATTGTTGACTTCTGGTTTCACATGGGGGTACAAACACCAGTCTCCTGGGTGAAAGTTCGGTGTTTTTAGATCCACCCATCCACCCTGAACTCCTCCCTACGTGGTATTTGTCTTTCTTTATACTTCCTGGTTCATAGTTACATGGATTACATAAAAATGTATTTTGTGGGATAGATACAAATTACAATGCTTTACTTTTCACAAGTATAGCTAGACGGTGTATGAGAACAGCCGGTTGATGTTCATGTGTCAAGTTTTGTTGACGTGTGTCTCTGATTTTTTTAGCTGCCACCCCAGTTCAGTGAGAGTGAGTGGTATTTGTGTTGTGGTGCTCATTCCATAAGGGACCATGTTGAGTATCCTCTGACAGCTCCCACATACCTGGCTGTCCAGGATCAGCACCTTGGACAGCGATCATGGCACCCTTATGTACAAAATGTAAAAAATGATCCACCTGAGCTTAAAGCAGGAGGATCCATTGGTAGTCTTGAACCTTTACCAGAGCTGATCATAATATTATTTTACATTAATTAAGTTTTCAGTTCACTGTACCGTGGTTGTCATCCCGGAGTCTTCAGATAGATGCAGTCTCATTAACCAGAGCCCCTGCTTGTGCCCCTATTGGAAAAATACAAGAGTGGGTCAATATATCATTAAAGAAATATACACATAGCTCTAACAGTTTCAAATTGGCTCCTTGTAGCTTTGCTTGCACGCCATTAAAATCTATCTTTTAAAAAAAAAAATCACATTTGCAGGATGTTTAAAGGAGTTATTTTTTGCCTTTGCTCAAGTATCCTGCTGCTATTTTGTCAAATTAAATTCAGTTTATGGCAGTTTCATCCCCTGTTTATCTGTCCTCATCCCAGTGACCAGCAGATCAGTCACATAATCATGCAGTTCATGTGTAGTATACTCAGGTAGAATCATGATCACAGTCTTCTTACAGTAAATAGAGAGATTTTGTGTTTGTGTTTGTTAAAGTCGAGCCGTGGGGTTGCCCATAAATTAGCATTACAGTGCCGTCTGACAGGTAGTGAGCTAGTAGAGGTGTCTTGTTGAAATATCTTCGCTTCTGTGTTGTTTCTTTCATGGATTTTTTATTTATGGACTTTTCATTCTTCTGGAGGCCCCCATTATTTTATTGAATGAGGATTTCCTTTCCTCACAATCTATAATAATGGCAAACCAGGGACTAGCTTGGATAGCAGTGGGTTTCCCTCTACTTTTCTAAACAGGACATTTCATTGTGTATTATGGTTTACATGCCTGTAGTGTAGGGTTGGGCAATATATCGATATTAGGGCTGTCCATCGATTAAAATATGTAATCGCGATAATTGCATGATTGTCCATAGTTAATGTGGTTAATCGCACATTTTGTATCTGTTCAAAATGTACCTTAAAGGGAGATTTTTCAAGTATTTAATACTGTTATCAATATGGGAGTGGGCATATATGCTGCTTTATGCAAATGTATGTATATATTCATAATTGGAAATCCATTAACAACACAAAACAATGACAAATATTGTCCAGAAACCCTCACAGGTACTGCATTTAGCATAAAAATGTGCTTGAATCATAACATGGCAAACTCAAGCCCAACAGGCAACAACAGCTGTCAGTGTGTCAGTGTGCTGACTTGACTATGACTTGCCACAAACTGCATGTGATTATCATAAAGTGGGCATGTCTGTAAAGGGGAGACTCGTGGGTACCCATAGAACCCATTTTCATTCACATATCTTGAGGTCAAAGACCAAGGGACCCCTTTGAAAATGGACATGCCAGTTTTTCCTCGCCAAAATGTTGCGCAAGTTTGGAGCGTTATTTAACCTCCTTCGTGATGAGCTAGTATGACATGGTTGGTACCAATTCTTTGAATTCCTTGGGTTTTTGTAGTTTATTATATCAGTATCTTCACTTAAGCTTTAAAACTGAGCGCACTATAGCCTAAAAAGTTGCGATAATGCGTTAAAGAAATTAGTGACGTTAAAAGGAATTTGCATTAACGCATTATTATCACATTAACTTTTACAGCACTAATCGATATTATATTGATAGCGTAATATGAGACCAGATATTGTCTTGTCCAGATATCGTAATATGGCATAAGTCTTCTGTTCTAGCTGTTCTATTATTTGTATTTACCCACTTGGTCATTACATTACTGATGATTATTTATCAAAAATCTCATTGTGTAAATATTTTGTGAAAGCACCAGTAGGCAACCCTACAATATCGTCGCTACATCAATATCGAGGTATTTGGTAAAACATATTGCGATATTTGATGTTCTCCATATCGCTCAGCCCTACTGTAGGATCTTGTCCTGTTTGACCTCCAACATACAGGTGTTTACTGTTTCACTGTGTCTGTGAAGTGCTTATTCAGACCTCACTGTTGATTTATTTCACATCACAGAGATACTTTGTGCAGCTTATGTAGACCTATTAATAACAATATTTTACTATATGTCATATATTTGATCAACACTATTTATTTACTTGCTTCAGCACAAATACAATTAATAAGCTGCTTTATGTCCATGGCTTTATGAACCTTTATGAATGTTTCCTATACTTCAAACAAGGTGACACCAGAAGGAACATAAAGACACTTAACCATGCCTATGTGTTTCATAACAGCTGTCTGAAATTTGCTATATATGGTGTTGGAAGACACTGCGACAACCAGACTAGCCAGCTTACTGAAATTGTTTAGATAGTTTTCCAGTATGTCCTCTGCTACGCTGAGAGCACACCCTTCTGTAGACCAACAGCCCATATCCTGTTGCAACCAATCCAAAAAAGGGATGTCTCCAGTAAAAAAACAAAACACTGGCTAAATAGACTCAAGGATGCCCAGTTTCCCCCTTGAACAAAGCTAGTGAGTTCAACATTTAGCAGCTGAACATATTTTTCTCAGAAGTTATGTTCATCAAAACTTTAATGTTGGGTATTACTCAGTGCTCCTCACTCTTAGTGTCCGTGGCTGCCATTGAAAGCTGCACAGTCCCATTTTTTCCGTGTCTCTGTGGAAATGGCTGTGCAGTGCAGTATATACATTTACTACCAGTCTCTGTTAGTCTATGGCTCTTCAGCCGCTCTCTTTCCCAGTCAAGCACCTTGGGGGAAGATTGTTGACTTGCAGTTGCAGTTTACTGTTGCTTCTTTTACAGAATCATGTGAGCAACGTTTTATGACCCATTAGATCAAAATTGGCGCTGACAAATCAAAAATTAAATGGGTGAAAGCTGTGATAATTGAATAATCATGGTGGCCTCCAATGGGAGGTTTGTGTTGCTTTTAACAGTGACATTTAATTCAAAGTGGAATACTTTTTTTCTAACTGGCAGGACAAAATAAGCAATTGAAAACATCCCTTTGGGTCTGGTATCATCTTGGGAGCATGAATCGTTGAATGAGTCATTAGTTGCAACTCTAGTCAAGTGTGAACTACCCAGAAGTGTGTGTGTGTGTGTGTGTGTGTGTGTGTGAAGATGTCAGTAGGATCTACTTAGTAGCCCTGTATGTAGCATCAGCCCTTCATTAGATTTCGTTTGATCCCAAGCAGTGTTAACCTTCCTCAGCCTTGTTATACCTGTGTGTACATGTTGGTAGGTGGGGGAGCATTTCCAGCAAAACAAACAGTGTGACCCAGCTTGCTTGTTTAAAATAAAACATGAACAGAAACAGCAATCTGCATGGTGCAATTGGGATAAAAACAAAAGATAAAAAAATACAATGAATACATTATGTGTAGGTGGAAATAAATCAGGATTTTTAATCAACTCATCTCCTCTCAACCCCTTTAAAAACAACAGGTAGTTTCTTAAGGGCCAGGAGGAGAATCCATGTCAATAGAGTCCAGGTGCATCATGTTGGACAAATGAGAAATCAGATCAAATTTATAATACATCAATGAAAAACACCATCTAAACCCTACTTCAGAACATCTGAGGAAATTAATAAAAACCTCTATTTTACTCTCATATTTTTCTTTTTCCAGCTCTTTTGATTTTTTGACTCACTTTCCTATTTGCTCAGCACCAGCGCACAGCTAATCATCCGCCACCTACAATTAGCATGATAACGTTCACCAAATTAGAACTCATCCTCTGGGGACCATGAATATCAGCACCAAATTTCACGGCATTAATCCGTCCATTAGTGTTCATGACCCTTATCTGTGGACCAAAGTGTTGGACCAACAAGAGGACTGAGGGACGGGCTGATAACAATAAAACCCAATACCATTATCTCTTCACACCTTATCACAGGCTTGTTTATCTCAAACTTTCAAACACATAAATAACCGTGTTGTACGATCTCTTTATACACTCTCAAAGCTAAACAGCCTCACCCCCTAACAGGAGGAAAGCCATCACAGAGCCTTGACCTATAATATATTGGCTGTGTCTGAAATCACTCACTACTCACTATATAGTGAGTTTGGCAATTTTTAGTGCTGTCTGAATGTATAGTGAGAATTATTATACCCTATATAGTGGACTCAAAGTATCCCACAATGCATCGTGAAAAGTAGTGGTTAACAATGGTCACTAACCGAGCACTATGTACCATCATGCATTGCGCTGTAGGAAAAATGGCACATGGACGAGAGGAGAGAAAGCAACACGATTGAGACAAATCAGTGAGTTGTGGCGCAAAAATAATATATTTAATGTGAGCAGAGCAGCCCATCACAACACAAACAGCGACAAAGTACTTTGTATTTATTAATTTGGGAAAATACGCTCATTGCCCACACTTTCAGAACGGACGTTAGTTCTTACCTTTCACAATAAAAGCCCTAGACATATACGCTGCGTCACTGCTTACCAAGGGAAATTTGAATTCACTCAGAGTATTTCACTAAGAGACAAGTCAACAAAATAGCTTGCATTTATCACAAACAAAAATACATGTATTTATTATGGATGATCTACCAGCAGACGTTGATCTGGCACAATTTAATTGTGCAACAGCGATGACATAATTAACAGCGCAGAGAAAACGACTCACTATATAGTCCTCTTTATAGTACTCCCTGGATAGTGAGTATGGGACTAGTGAATGAGTGAATGATTTCGGACACAACCAGAGTTTCTGTCATTATGCAGTTTTGACACCCAAAATGCTAAAACCAAGCCCCACGAAAAAACTGTCCTTATTGGTGAAAAAAAGTGGAGTAACTTCGTGACATAATGATCCTTATGTGAGCTCCGACAAAGTTCTGTAACAGCTGGGTCGCTTCTTCCTTCACGAAATTCACATAATTAATTTCAGCTTCTAATTAGCATACTCAGCAGGGAATCCTTAAAAAAAAAAAAAAGTAATACTAAATTATTTTTTAAGTCTCTCGCATATGCACTGACAGACTCTGAAAAAGGCCGGCCTTTCTTTATGGCTTCTAAGAGCCTCCGATAGGATTTGTTGATTCTCACTTATTCGTTTGACCTACAAACTTCAGATGAGTGTTTTTGGAAGCAAATGAGCGAATGCAGTTTTTTGTTTTTTTTTCCTGCGTGTAGATGTGTCTTGTCTTAACTAGCTCAAATACCTCCTCAAGTGCCTTTTATTTAAACTTGTGCTGAAAGAGTGCAAACAGCACTGAATAGATGAGGAAAGAAAGTATTTGCCGTAACTCTGCAGCATTCCTCCGACAAAAGAGAGATTATCTTAACATACAGGGAGGCATTTGGAAGCAGCCCTCTGGCAAAGAGTTTTGTCAACATTTTTGTGCTCCTGTATCACTCGTTCACTCATTCGTTCACTCTCTCTTACTTACTCTCAGACACACAGGTAGTATGTTTAGTACACTTTAAATTTAGGTAGCAAAAGGCCGCATGCATCTCAGACATCACTGATCACCATCAACATTATCTCTTGACAGAGTAATTGCAGGAAGCTTTCATGCCTTTTGAGTTCGTCTGCCCTCACTGGCCATCTGTTTTGTGCACCCCACCCCCACCTCCACCTCCTACCTGCTAGACTAATAAACACACCTATCCCAATCGTTTAAATAAAGTAGAGAGAAGAAAAAACACTCTACAGACCCCTTTAGACGCCTTTAAAGAAAAATGGAAATCAGTCAATCAACAAGTACTGAAGCTGCTCAAAAGGGGGTTCAAAAAGTCATTTTATTGTAAGATAATATTCCTATAGTTTGAGCATAGCAGCAGTTTGAAGCGTGAGATTTATGTCCAGTGCCAAGAGCACAAAGGCAACGACCAGTTACGTAGACACTTCACTTCTCTCTGCTGTCGATAAAACCGCCATCATCCCCATAATCATAACCTCCACCTTCATCTACTCACACCGTGCTCTCGTGCCGAAACCGGCTAAAATTTGTGCGCACTTGTATCTCAAAGCCATGAACTTTGTGTGACAGAGAAAGAAATGCAAACCGGTTACCTCCACTCTTGCCATGGCAACGGACGCGACAAGAAAAGCGATCCTGTACCTGTGTATCTGTCTCCCTAATGGTCTGTGTGTTAGTGTAACAAGATCTGTAAAAACTCCCCTCAATGACATTTTAGATCCCCCACTGTAACTGACCTGGGCTGGGGAGTCACAAGTAGGATTTAGGTGAGTACTCAGCCTCTTCTCTCAGGTTCCTGTTCCCCTTTTCCTAATGAATTCAACCATAAGAAGACTCAAGATGAGGCCCCTTTTTTCCACATGGCCAGGATATTATTTACTGTTGTGTGAGCTGGATTATGTTTGCAAATTCTCATTAATGCAAAATTCATACTTTTGCTACATCAAATATGTTTATAAAGTCACTCTTAACAGACCAGTGTTTTTTGATTTAACATACTAAATGAGTCTGTATAGTGTTAACCTTTTCATTTTGGGGAAGAAAAGCTCTCATTAAGAATGCTGTGGGGTGACTGCTGCCGAAGTGTCCTGCATTATAGCACCTTGCAGCTTCACTGTCGGACTGCACCACTCGGACCACTCCTAACTCTCCTATTCCCTCTGCTGGGAAAGGCAGATATTACACACCCAAAACAGAGTACAAAACACAGACTACAGTAATTACTAGTATTTTAAGTATCATCTCTGCGTGTAGAGACTGAGATGACCCACGTTGTGTTCTGGCTCGTTTCCAATCTGCTGCCTGGTCTAGGTGAGAGCCTCGCTGCTGACACTCCTCTGTATGAAATATCAATGCGAATGACTCACTCCCAAGTTTGGTGTCAATCATCATCGCAAATGCCAAACCCATTATCACCAAATCTTTTCAAGAAGTTGTTTCGTCCATCTGGTGGCAGAAGCAGCAGAGGGAAGATTTTCACAACAGCATTCAGGGCTTTTTGAAGAAGCTTGTTTTCCCTCAAGGCGAGGGAACTAGATTTTCAATTTACCTTATAAATGACCTTGTAAACATCCAATTTTCCATTTTTGGTTGCACGCACTTAATTTTGAGCTTAGTTTATTTGGTGTGTGTGTGAGTGGGAGTGAGTAAGAGGGGTGAAACTTGTATTAAAGATGGATAGAGTCAATGCAGCAGTAATATAAATGTGATTAAATGTACAGTATTTATGTTTTCAACCAACCACCTCGATCAACATTAAGTATCAGTCTGTTCTGTCATTTGCACCGACAAACAGGCTTTACCTTTTGTTCTTTTGGCCACAGCTTCCTCAAGATGTGACAAAACATTGTTGTGACAAGTGCTGCACACTCCAGTAGAGGACCAGTTTGTCTCCTGGTTGCTTGTGTCGACTGTTTCGATAAAAGCCAGCCTACTTTGCTGTTTGTGTTTCTGTTTTCCTTTTCCTTTTTTTGTATTGAATAGCACAACAGGCAAGTTCATTATGCGTGTGACTCATCCCACTAGCCCACACCCCCTCCCCATCTGCTGCTGTGCGCTGGAAAGGAGAGGGAACCGCCATTGATCACTTCTTCCCTCACACATGCACGCACACACCCCACCTTCAACGTCACTATCGATCGACATGTTTAATGTTTTTGTGGGGAATAGCTGGCATTTCCTTTTCTGTCATTTTACATCTGTTCCCTACCATTAGCTGACATTAGAATAAATCACAGAACAGGCATTTAAAAAATAAAAAGTAAAGCATAATCCAACACATTATTCAAACAATCTCAGACTGTTCAGTCAGTGCAGGGCTGCGATTTTTTTTGTAGCAGTGGCAGCCAGGAAATATATAAGGAAATATGCCTGGACAGGAGATGTTTTCTGCTTTGCAAGTGTTACAGCTGAGTTTACAGCTAGCTGATAATCTGAGCTGCTGTGGCAGAGTGGTTGGCAGGTATTGGACATTTCCTTGACGAAGCATTTTCCCACTCCCTCCTTCTCATTATCTGATTAATAAATGGTGTTTAACAGTTAATACATGATTGTAGCACATTGACATGCAAATACAAGAATATTCTGAAATAGTTGTTTACACATTTATAAAGATGTGAATTCATTAATATAAAGTGCATGCTATACAGTGCAAGGTAAAGGTATCCTTTGCTGATTTTCAACCTTATTATTTATACAGCAGAGTGCTCCGTCTTCTCATGCATAAAACAAGAAAACTTTTAAAACAACCACAGACCTTATTTTTTGCATAAATTAAAGCCACATTGGGAAAAAAAAGCATTGTAAATATGGTGTCTAATGGTGTTCACTACAAAATATAACAATGTTTTTGAAATTGACTGTACATATAGATGGACGATACGTCTCCACTTCCCCCCACTGTACAAAAGTGAAGCCAAAATATCCCAGAAACGGGAGCTGCCATTTTGAGATTTTCACCTCATTTGGAGCCAGAGTCTGCGCTGTAGTGATTGGGGTGCTGGAGCCGCGGTATCTAGGTCCCGCCTACACACCCTCCAGAGCCAATCACGAGCTGAGCACGGCCGCAGCTTGTTAGCGGGAGCCAACTAGCTGCTACGTTAGCACCACGGTAGCTGTTTGGCTGGAAATACACAACAACTAACCATAATATTTCTATAACTACATTTATGATCAAATCGACACATATTTTATTACTCAGACTCATTACAGTTATGGAAAGTTTAAGTTACATCTCCTCTCTCGTACAATTCCTCCAGCTCTGCGACTACTTCACTCAGAGCAGCTGTCAATCATGATGTCTCACCCCCTTTTTATAGCATCAAATAACTGATTAAAACCAAACTTATCCGCAAAACAAACACTTGAACAAAAAACAGCGTGATAAGAACTACCTAAAATGACAGAAATCATCTTTGGGGAAAATTTATTTCATGTGTACTTTGACTTTTTAGTTTGGCTCATGTCCCATCCACTAACATGGAGGAGGGCAGGCTTTATGATCTGTACTGCAGCCAGCCACCAGGGGGCGATCCAGATGTTTTGGCTTCACTTTTGGGGAGCTGTCATGTCGTCCATCTGTACAGTCTATGGTTTTTGGTGGTATGTCTCAGAAATTCTCTTCATCACTGTAGCGAAATATAGCAACATCGGGCACCAAAACCACATGGTAGGAAAAGACCAGCAATGCAGAGACAGTACTATTCTTCATACCAATTATATTTATTTATTTTCTGACAGATGGCCCTATTTTAATTCTACAAATGCAACTATTGCAGAGCAGTGGGTCTTGGGCACAAAGTGCAAAAGGGCTGGGTAAAGTGGAATATAAATCGGAGGGTGTGATGATTAATAAATGCACTCTCAGCCAGTCGCATCTACTGGTTGGAGAGGGATTAATTAAAATATTATTTATTTAAGTTTATGTAGATTTTAGCTGGTATTCTGTCATTGCTGGGCATCTGTTCCAAGAGTTTAGTTTACTCTTG
Organism: Sebastes umbrosus; assembly: GCF_015220745.1. NCBI lineage: Eukaryota > Metazoa > Chordata > Actinopteri > Perciformes > Sebastidae > Sebastes > Sebastes umbrosus. The sequence goes on from NC_051270.1 coordinate 24,323,646, forward strand.
TTGTTACCAAAATACCAACAACTCGCTTTGCGCTGCCTCACTTGAATATACTTCCCACCTGTTTGCGCCTTTCCTCCCACCTGCGCGTGGCACCAAAACACCAGACAGACAGGCAAAGTGAATATCAAGATCAGGAAAATACCAAACAGTCCGAGCTCTGCTTATGCTGGTCATTGGTCCACTACGAAAATAGGGCCCTGAGAGGAAGGGTCTAGCTAGCATGTTGTTGGCACAGTGAGTGGTACAGTTACTTTGGCGTCACTGAGTGGTATAGTTGTCTTTTGACAAGACTGTCTTGAGAGGACTTTTTAATGGAAAAATTAGATGATCACATTGCTTGTCCAATCCATGTGTTTCTGGCTAACAGCATGATACACTACTACATGTGTCATCTCGAAAAGAATGCAAACAAAGAGTCCATTTGGCTTCAAAATGATCAACTTTTCAAACACAAGTTCTTCATGGGTTACAGGGTTTTCTGCAGCATGTTATAGTGGTGGTTACCCACGCCACTCGAAATAAAGAGCACTGTCACTAATGTTGAGTGAGCTGACTGTTCGGACCATGCATTTATAAAGAGAACTGGATAAAGCGTTGGAGACGGGTTCTCGTTCAGAAAGTTGCTCAGTGGCGCATGAAGGCAATGTGGCTCGACTGCCGAGTGATAAAGTTCCCCGGATCATCCGGCAGAATTCCGCATCCATTGGGCCCATAAAGCAGGCGCAGTAGCGTTTCTTTGAACTCCGCCTTCCAGCCATCGGTCCAGCCTCGGCCTGGGGCTCATTCACATGAACGGAGGAAGGGAAATAACACTGGATTCAGCTATTAGCGTATTTTACAACTTTTAGGACCTAATGATTTAAATAAGGGCTATTCAAGTGTTCATACTGGGAAGTTTATTTACCTTGGCTCACGCTAACAAGTTGCGGCAGTGCCCGGCTTGTGATTGGCTCGGACAGGTGTGTGGGCGGGACCACGATACCACGGCACTAGGCACTACTCTGCAGACTCTGGCTCCAAATGGAATCAAAATCTCAAGGTGTCAGCTCCCGTAACCAGGATATTTCGTTTTCACTTTTTTACAATTGCAGGAAGTGGAGACTTGTCGTCCATCTCTGTATAGAGAGACCTTATTTTGGAAAAAAATATATAAGTAGACAACGGTAAGAGCCAATTTGTTTTTGATCCCGTTTGAATCATGCATATGGTGTTTGTCACTTTAAAATATTCTTTTGCAAGTCAAGAAAGTCACAGTTTGTCGTAGTATCATTTCCTTTTGTGTGAAACTGCTCAGTGAACTACATCTCTCGTCTCCAACAATATACGTCACCAACACTCGCTAGCTAACTTAGCTATGACCATGCACAAATGTAATGTTATTTTCCCTGATGTGTTTTATCCAGCAACTCCTGGTCTTTTTATCAGCCGGGAAGCGAAAGAACGAGCGAGACCCGTTGCTTGTGTGAGTACATCCCAGTACAAAACACACCGGCATCGTAGCTTCAGCGAGAGAGACGTCATTTACTGTGTTGCCTTTAAGGCAAAATAATTGGCGGACTTTTATTTTGAAAAGGCTTTTATTACGTGTTTATTAAGTGTAAGATAAGTGTTAGTCATCACTTCCTGTCGGCCATTTTGAGGAAGCTGGCTGAATCTGTCCACGTGCCTTTTTGTATCCACTGTCATCCAGACTGTAAACGCCACAGAGGCAATGTCGTAAGTAACTAATTTCATTGTTGTACTTATAAGTTAATGTTAAAAAACTTTATTTACATAAAAAAGCATTTGATTGTTTGTAATTAGAAGGGTTTTATTATGTATGTACATTGGAAAAATTCATGCTCGGAAACAAATTGGTGATTGTTTATTCTGTTTTCGTTACAGTTTTCACTGTCTGTGTAAGATGGTGTAAAGAGCCACAGTAAAGAGCAAGTAAAGCTTACTACTACTCGAGTCATCATTTTACCAGCAAGAGTTTAGCTAGTTGGATAGCTGCAGCTTTTACGCTGTAGTGAGGACAACATACTTACGCAACTTTTGGGTGTGGAGTCTTTTTAACTATGTATTTTCACAGTTTGACACTTCAACAGTTTAACAAAAAACTGCGACTTTCTTGACTTGCAACATTATCTTTTAAATTGACAGACATCATATGTGGTGCAATTCAAACGGGATCAAAAAAAATATTTGTTCGCCGTTGACTACCGTTCATATTTTTCCAAAATAAGGTCCCATGGTGGTCCACCGGAAGGGGCGGGACTTCACCTCTCCATACAGTCTATGGTTCAGACCATGAATTCACAACTAAATTGATCAAGAGACGACATCCATCAGGATCTGTCTTATTCCGTTTAGTAGGTGATTGATTGATCAATCGCATTGTACGTTTGCTTTTCCGTAATCACCCAGAGCAGCAAGATCAGAAAAAAAGAAAACCTGAGTTTTCATAAAGTCAGAAAAGTTGAGTCAAACGTCGTCACAGTCAGGAAGGGATGTGAAAGGAAAACCTCACCACAGATTTCTTTTGCGGAGAATAAATAATGCTTTAGTTGGCCTACAGAAACACTGCGGTCGGACTTCAAAATAAAACAAGGGAAGTAATCGACATTTTCCAGAACTTGCAAAACATTACAGCTAATTCTAATAATGATGAAACAAATGCTGGCCCTGTCATGTTCATCTTGTGTCATTGGGTGTTTTCTGTCAGATGACCTGTTCCCACAATAACTTTTGAATCTGTCATAGGGAAGAACAAAATAACAACATAAAAATGACTTTTAGATGATTTTTAACCTTACTGTTTGCCTCTCATACAGGGTGTGTAGCTATTAAACAGAATATTAACATGTTGATTAAAAGTGTTTTATTGCATTGTGAGCCGAAAATCTATTTTATTATCAGTCCAGACATGAATGTCATAGTAGGGCTGGGCAATATGATGATACATATCATCAAAACGATATAAAAATGTCTATTGTATATATTTTTCTATATCGTTTCTATCGTGACATAGGCTAGGCCTATATTTATTTCTTTAAATTTTGCACTAAAGTTCTTAAAATGAGAAAAGACTCAGTACTTTTCATTCCATTTCAAGTATTTAATTCACACAGGAGTATATAAAAATAAGCTTTACCATGTGCTTTACTAGAAAACACACTATATCGTGATATATATTGTTATGGAAATATGAAATGACCTAGATCATGATTTTGGCCATATTGCCCTGCCCTATGTCATAGTGTTAGCTTGGAAACAATCATGAACTTACAGGCCTATCCGCAATTTTGAATTCATTCCAGCGTTAATATTGACAGTAAGTACCCTGAGATGAGACAGACTCAGAAAAATCCGATTTAAAATAACTCTCGTCAGTGCACCACTGTGAATTAAACACTTAAATGAAGGATTAACATTGTGATGATAAGATGATGATGATGATTAATTGTGTATATGGAGTCCTGGTGTGAGAAGAATGTGTTGTTTTCTTGCTTTCTCGCATGTAGGTGGTCCTGGACATGACGTTTCGAGGTGGTGGTCATGCCAAAGCAATACTGAATATGGTTCCTGAAGTCACAGTCCTGGCCTTAGACCGAGATCCTTCCGCCATTTCTCTGGCCCAGCAGTTAGCCAAGGAACACTCGTAAGTGATTTATTGAAAAACATCAACTAGACCAAAACACAAGTAAAAGCTTATGTTATAAGCTGTCTAGACAAATGTTTATACTGAATAAATTTATCAGAAATTTTTATTGTCGCAGCTGACAGCTTGACCATTTTGAGCAGTGTTTGGTTTGTGGTCATTATTTCTTAAAACATACTGTAGGTGTGATATAGTATTGCAGCTCTCCCTGTATTTCTCACTTCTCGCCAGAGCCCGATCAAATACTGCTCGCCAAGATACAGCCCCTGAGTTTCACCATCCAATCAAATCCATTCTTCCTTCTTAACTTAAAGCTTTTCTCCCCCCACGCAAAGCTGGTGGGCCCGGCATGTCATTTGTCAGAGTAAGGGCCCACGCCTGCAGTGTGAAGGAGATGCTGCCTCCCACGGAGGATCTATAAGATATGAGGGGGGTGGGGGGAGGAGTAGAGAGAAGCCCAGAGAAGTTAAAAAGTGGAGAGAGAAAAAAAAGGAAAAGAAAATGAAAACACGAGAGTGAGAGAACAGGGAGACACGAGGACACAATGCCAGGGTGAGAGGGAGTGTGTGCATGAGCAAGGCGCGGGAGGATGAAAATGAGATGTTCCTAAGACCATGGCGTGGGAAGGAATCCTTTTACGTAGATTCTGGGGAAACCTCTCTCAAGGGAATCTGCCAGAGAAATGTGCCTGTGAGCAGGGAATGACAATTAAGAGAGAGAGAGAGAATGAGAACATTGTATTCTGTCAGCAGCAATATACCCCTGCTGTAAACTCTTCCACGCCCACTCGTGATGCAAGTTGAGAGAAGCTAGAGAAATCTAGCAATTAACCAATATTATTGGAAGCCTGAGTAAAAGACCCTGGCAGCCTACGCAGTGCATCCGCACAACAGGGTTAGAGGATTTTCTCTCTCCTCGGTACTCCCATGTCTTGAGGAAAGTATAACCTCGATGCAAACTGTTGACTGTCGGTGTGAATCTGAACCCTGTTTTACAGTACAAAAAGAATCATTTCACCTCCTAACGTTTATTTAAAAGCGTTAGCTTATGAAAGTAACCCTCTGTTCCCTGATGTCTTTAATGGGATTTGTCTACTGCATGTTGAGCCTCGCTATTCTCTGCTTTTCACCTTTCTGGTTGTTGCTATGACTTCCCTGCGCTTGAAGCTACGCAGGAGTTGTGCCCACAGTAAATGTTATGAATCTGAAAAGGCACCATGCATTATTGAAATGCCAAGTCAGGAAAACATTGGATTTACATGTGTGCATATGGGGTCACATAAAGGCTGATATGAGATATGACATTAACTGTTTGCATTCACTATGCACTTTGTTGATTTCACATCAACAAGTGCCATGTTGGCTACATAGACTGTATAAAATATGGACATAGTCTCTGTAACGTCACCCATTGTTTTTTGAAGAGCCATTGTGGGATTGACTCGCTCTTGGAGCCAGCCACAAGTGGCCATTTGAAGAACTGCAGTTTTTTGGCACTTCTGCATTGGCTTCATTTCTCAGCACCAGAGGTTGCTGCTTGGTTGTCATATCAGAAAAATTAGGTGTTTAAGGCTAAACTGATATTCAAGGACCGATTAGAATCTGAATTTGGCAACATGAACACCAAGAAGGCATTCCAGAGGGTGAAAACCCTCACTGGGTGTGAACCAAAACCCAACCTTTCTGCAATAACTGGCCCAGCATCCTTTGCAAAACAACTGAACACATTCTACGCCTGTTTTGACAGTCAAGACTTCCCAGCTGAATGTGCAGAATGTTTGAGAGCCCTTCCCTCACCAGACCCAGACGAACCGGCCCCCTTTACAGAGGTGGATGTACAGCGCCAGCTTAGCCAGTGTAAGACAGGCAAGGCCCCAGGGCCTGACGGAATCCCAGCAAGGGTGCTGAAGACCTGCGCCCAGGAACTCTCACCAATCCTCCACTCACTCTTCTGTGGATCCTACCATACTGCCACAGTACCCACCCTCTGGAAAACTGCTACCATACCCCCGTAAAAAGGCGAGAGACTGGAGGGAAACAAGAGGCTGAGCTGAACACAGACACAGTTACACCTACCGTCTGTATAGACGGTATATTAGCTGTTTGGGGCAAATCAACAAGGACTGCACAAACTATCCAGCGTTCAAAATTTGTGCGATTGGCGTGTGACGAAATCCGTGTCACTTTCCGACTGAACGCACCTCGAGCGTTAGCTAACGGTCGTTCGTTTTGCCGGTATTGGGTTATAAACCAAGGCATTGAAAATTAAAAAAATATGCTGAGAATTCATTCATTCATTTTATTTAATCTCCTAACTTTAACTTTTACCTCGCACATGGTTTCTTTACTAAAAGAGGATGCTGCAGTGCAAATGGGAATATACCAGCATTTGTTTGTGGTGGTTGGCTTCACCATTGACTTACGCTAGTATCATCAGCTCTGGCTCTTAATCTCTGTCACTGGCATTTCACATATCCTGTGACTCAATCTGCAACGCTCTGGACTGTCTCTGTGTGAGGTTTTGGAAGATCATACTCAGCGTTAGGTTGATCCAGTGAGATGCCAGAATAACAAAAACTTGCATGATGTCAATGTTGTGGGGTGCTACAACTATAAATAGCTCAGATCTCTTAAGCAATTATGAGCCCACACTTGGACCTCAGCACATACACCGCTGAAACTTGTCCTCTTTAATAATATAAGACCTTACATAAGGCATTTATATCTCCAACTCTGTGTCTAAGCCACATAAAGAAGTTAATAATTTAGAAATGTTATGTAACTGTTTTGCATATTTTTAAATCCTTCAGTGGCTTACAAAAACGTGTTGGTGAAGAAGTCGCAGTGTCTAGTGGAAGGTATGTTCATCACCTGCGTGTGGGCGGACACACAGACGACATCATTTTAATTTCCAATAATTAAAAAGTAGAAGTAGCCTCTGATTAGCATGATAGAGCTTTCAGTGTTTTATATATAGCTAGCTATTACAAGAATTTGACTTTAAATATATATTTAAGTTATAGACTTCAAATGTTTTTTGTGTATAAAATTATTTATACAAATATAATAAAAAGGCACTTTTGTATTAGATCGTTGACTTACATCAGTCTACCAATTATTTACCATCTCCCATTCATGAAAATTAACTGGGCAGGGTTGAGAACTGCTTCATAACAGAGTAACAACATAAACTGCCTTCAAATAAAGCTGTGTGGTCCCGCTCAGTCTGAAGCTACACTCTTGCCTAACTTGCTGCTCTGACCCCTCTATTGCCAGTCAGTATGTTAGCTGGCACTGACAGCACCACAAAAATGTGCCCACCAGTCAGTGGAGCTCTGTCCCCTCTCCTCTCTTCTGGCCATTCATACAGATGAGCCACTCTTTCACTGTAGGTCAGGGATGGGCTTTGATGATAGAGAGGACCACACAGATTGTTTCCTCTCTACCAGAAGGTCAGATTATGACCGTGCACTTCCACCAGTAGGATACTGTAACCCCATCACTCAGTTATAGCTACTAATTTAATGAAAGAAACAAAACATCAAATGCATTTAGTAATGATGTAGGTCATTTGATGAGCTTAACACAGAAACAAAACGTCGACATTCCTTAGTGATATACCATTATTTCATTGATGAAAAATAGCCTTTTGGCTGTTTTTGGCATTTTTATACTATGTGTATTTATTCATTTGCACAAATAAACTAAACAAAATGATTTCAGTGCAATGGGGTCTCAAAAATCATCATTCAGTAATGGTGCAAAAGTTAACACCAACACTAAGTGCAACAACTAATATTCATGTTTGTAGTGCATTTCTATTCCGTTTCAAATATGCTCGCATTTATCTCAGAAGCCATTGACCTTCACCCACAGGTGGATCAGTGTAACGTTCTGTCTTAAAAGTTCAGTTGTTAAGTTTTATAAAAAATGACTTTATATCATATTTGCTCACCATATCCTGACAGTAGTGCAATAGACAGATAATCTGTGAAAAAAAATCAGGTTTCTCTGCCTCCTCCTAGAGCTCCTAATAGCATCTGCAAGATTCCACCATGCCCGAAGGAAAACAACCAATCAGAGCCGAGGAGTCTCTAACGCAGCTGTGAATCACTGCTTGTGGACTCCGATCAAACTACATATTTTAGTGTACTGTTTAGCTGAGTTCAGCTTCGGACTGTATCTCACACTTCCCGTCATTGCCATTAGACCTGCTTGGTTTCAGAAAGGCTGTACTGAATTGTTCGAAGCTTTATTTATAACGTTGACATTTTAATTCTAAGTCAACATTTTTGTATTTCTGTTCATTCTACACTAATCAGTGTTTATATTCATTCTGCAGCAGTGCTCCACTCTGCTCTCGTGTTTCACCGAGTACACCGGGCGAGCCTCGGCATACACACAGCGCGAAGCAGAGGAGAGAATTGGAGATAACGTTGTCTGCACCAGTTAAAAACAGGCTTGGTAGTGAATATTAGGCTATAATATTTGTAGAATTAGAGTGGTGGCTGCGTAGGATTGTTCCCGACTCGTGTGATCCAAACATTTCCAGTAATTTCCAGAGCGTTGTAATGTCCAAAAGTCAAAATTGATTGAAAAAAGATAGATGTAATCATTTTCAAAATTCACATGTTTTATCTAACAAAATGTTCTTCTTCAATCCACATTTGTTGGCATTTAGCCTTTCAAAAAAAACATTTTTGTTCTTCCGGGTGCACACAAAGGGAGGCACGCACTGAGAAGTAATAGACCACCTACACATTCATAAAAAATGAAGATTCATTCATTTATAGAAGGATATGTGGACATTTTATTTTTGTCTATACAATTCAAATTGTGCTTGGAGGGAATTGTTTTCACCGGACATTATGACCGATGCCTGGTTTTTGTTTTCATTTACAATTTGGTTCAGTCTCACCGTTTCCAGCAGAGGGAGGGAGCTGTTTTCAGTAAACTCACCATATGCCAGCACTTGCTGTATGTTAGCAACTAGCTTTGAGGCAACAAAATAATAATTCGCACAACACTGCTCGACTTCCAGTAAAAAATGCTTCAACAGAAACCAGAATGGCTAAAATGTTCTAAAACTAATTAGATAAAAAGTTTGTAAACTCTCTCCAAAAAGACAGTTTATACTTTGAATAACCAAAAAAATGTAGAAATTGGAGATGGTGGGTAGAGTGCTACTGAGGAGGCAGTAAGAGAAAGGGATTGCGCAGGTGATGGGGGAGAGAACAACAAAGCCTTTACTATAGATTTTTCAACAAATCAATCACTGTGCAGGATAGTGAATAACAACAGCAAAGCAAAGGAAGGCCCTTGCAGCGTGGGTGAGATGCTCCCTTGCCATTTTGTCTTCAGTGGGTTTTGAAATAGAGGACCTGCCAATTTGTGTTCTTTCCTTGCATGCCCCTAGTTAATCTTGAGAAAGGTGGAGTCATTGTTGTGTACATAAAAGGGGCAAGTTTCAAATTTAAAAAAATGTCGATACCTTTATTTTATTGATGCATATATTGATACCGATGCTGCTTATTGGTATCGATACAGTACTTCAAGCAATCATTAAAGTTTCTGGTGCTGCTTTACCACAAATAAACTAAACTTGTATAGAAATAGGGGAGCAATAGAGCAACAGATAATAGGAGGCTAAAGGCAATAGATACCTGCAGCCATTTAGTCACATTATTCATAACCGACGTTGACGGACAGCTCTGTAACATACTTGCAGTATAGTAAGTATAAGATTCCACTTTGCTTTAGGCGTAATCTAGATTTTGACTTAGTTCACACTTTGATTCTCACAAGTCATCTTTTGGTCACATGAGGTTACTACGGGTTACCATGGTTACGCATCTCCTATCGGCAAGGAGACTTTCATGAAGTGACATGGTAATTACAGTTCAGTGCCTCCGAAAAGATACATAATACTGTTTATTCACACAAAAGTATGTTGAACGATAGTACACCTATTGAGTATGTAGTGCATAGTATGCGATTTCGGACGCAGCCCTGCTGTTTTCCTATCGTGTGTTCACGATCTAACCAACAGATGTTGCTGGTGAGCTTTCCAACCATTATATCTTTGTTTCCAACCGAGCCGCCCCAATGTAACTGTAGTTCAGAAATCATCTTAAATAAACATTTTAAAAAAATTATCAACTTAGGCCCGGCGGACTGAATCGCAATATCGGTCTAAAAATGCAATTCGATTATTTTCCCCGTTCAGCCCTTCTGCACACTGCAAATTTAGGGCAAATTATTCAAATATTTTCATTCACTTTGCTAATGTTACCCCTCTGTTCCATTCATTTAAACCTATCCATCATAAGTATAGTCCACAGAACGTAAATAGAACAATGACTTAGTTGTGCGAAGCTTACAAATGTGAATGGCTAGACATTGGGAAGATGTTTATTTAACAGTAGGTAACTGAAAATGCATGCCATTAAATGAGTGAATGATTGACATGGGATACCAATAGCAGCGGTAGCGTTTTGTACAACATGTGGCGAGGTCATTATGACTAGAGCATGAATTCCCTGTTTGTAGGTCCCATATTGAGGTCTTAAAACATATTACTTCAGCCTTTAAAACCAATGCATGATACCGATTACCCATTGCACTGAGTGCTGGATAAGGAAGGTGTAGTCAACTTGAGCTGCTTAGCTTTTGCAGTTCGGTCGGTGATGTACAAAATGAGCTGTTTGTCATTAAGAATTGAGAATCAAAAATTTTTGGTGGCTTTTGTTTCAAGAGTGATAACTTCACTAGAAACAATGGACGGAGAAAGCTGCAGAAGACCTTTTGCTCCTAATGTATAGATGCTAGCTCCTGTTGCTCTCCTCTGCCATCATCTTTGTTCACACAATGTTAAAAGGTCACATGAAAAATGCATGAACGTGGCTGAAGGATCTCACCACTCGTGCATGAGGAAGTGACTGTGTACACAGGATCTTGCTCTCCGTCAGTGACAAGGACGGATCTGAATAGGCTAGCTAAGACAGCTAGTGGGCTTCCAAAGAAACCATTGATTCAGTTATAAAAGGTTGGCTGGAAAGCTACTCAAGCTATTGTAGGTTTCCATTGAATTGTGTATCTCATGTGGCCTGCACACGAACATCTCTGCTCATAATGCTTAAAATTACCTTGACTTGCTGGATGTTTTTCTCTCTATAATGTATTGATGACGCTGTGAAATATAGAAAACAGCCAACATTTCCTGTGAACTTAAGAGGGGACTTTACTGACCATTCTCATTCAGTAGCAGTTGTATGTACCTGGGAGTAGAAGCACACAACACGTGGAGCGCCTTGGTAGCCGAGTGGTTACATCGCATGCCATATAACGTCGTGGGTTGGATTCTGGCCTTGGGACCATTGTTGCATGTCATAACCCCGCCCCCCCAGTCTCTCTCCCCCATTTCTACACTGTCAAATAAAGGCAAAAATGCGGGAAAAAAAGAGGGAGAGAAAAATATATCCTTTATTTTTTCCACCTCAAACTTTATTTGAGCGGCACAACATCAGACATCCATTTAATTGTTAGTAAATAGAAGAATTTACAAAAAAGTTACATTGCACATCAAGTTGAATTCAGACATGAAATGTTAATAAGAAAAAGTTGGATGAAATATAAAGTAATACAAGTAGAAAAAGGATACATAATAATAATAATAATAATAATAATAATAATAATGAGAATGTTTAGCTATTAGATAAATAAAAACAATATGACAAACAAAAAAAGTTTAAAAAAGTTTAAAGCCTTATTTATAGGTAAATCATGTAACTATTAATGTAGAGAGAAAAAATGGATTAATGTATTTTCATTTACCATGGAAAGTAGAAAATAAATCTTTATTTATTTGGCGATATGATACGTATCATAATACAGGGGTTACGTTTCAATATATTGCGATATAATGCGATACTGTAAGTAAGGCGATATATTGCGATTTTTTAAATCTAATTTTAGGAAAACTGTCATAGCATAAAGAACGTACCACCACATGCATGAAATCTGAGTAAAAAAAAAATACTTTTTTCATGCAATCAGAACAGTGGGATTTGCATTTATCACCGACCGTGTAACATCCGACATCATAGCTCTACTTTAAGAGGGCACATAGACTGAGAGGGTGATTATCTTTGCAAATTTAAAATCAATACAGTGTTTTTGAGAATCGATACAGAACATATCGCGAAATTCGATTTTTCCAATATATTCTTACACCCCTAATTTATAGTCAGATCAGGGCACATCTTAAACATTTCTTTATATACTTCATGCAGTTATTCTTGCCAAATTGGTCACTTCCCATCACAGAACTTATCGAACCAGTTAGTAAAATCTACAGTTAAGTGTATAACATTCAGAAACCCTCTCCTTGTATTATAATAGAGAGGAAGTCACTCTGTATTATCAACTACATGCTGTAAGTCCTCTGCACTGTATTATTTCATCAAGGAATAATTCTAAAGGACTTGAGCTTGTTACCAGAGCCATCACTCAGGAACTCAACCTTTTATCGTCTGTGTATAATAATTAGGGCTCAAGATCTTTGTAAAATTTAGATTAAAGAGATTGTAAAATATGGAACACAATTCAATACAGTATTAGAAATACTTCCTCCTCTCCACAATTTAAACATTTATAAAGGCGTTTTCTACTTCAGAGTCAAAATTGCAATCATTAACATATCTTTTGTTACAACCATAATCTTTAATCTCCATGAAACACAATTTCTCCACATTACTTTACTGGTTTTAATGCCCCCAGCCAACCAGTTCAATGTATTAAAATGTTTATTCAACATAAACGGATCAACTATAAACACAAAGATAAATGCATCTAGCTTGCACGCATGTATCATTTTATTATTAGTTTCATAACTTGTCCTTCTCATCTCCTGAACATTTCAAATGAGCTGAATGACAATGAAATATGTGCTTTTGAAAATACTGGATGTCACTGAAATAATGTAGCATTTCTTTTCCCATTGCATTTAAACAAGGCCAGTATTTTGACAGCAGCAATATGCATCAGATGTCTAATTAAGCTATTCCTTTCCCTATTCTTTTCTCCAGTGGTCATGTGAAACCATTGCTTGGCCGATTCAGCGAGCTTGAAGCCCTGCTGTCTAACATGAACATTAAGCCAGGCAGCATTGATGCCGTCCTGTTGGATGCCGGCTGCTCCTCCATGCAGATGGATCAGGCGGAGAGAGGCTTCTCCCTCAGCAAGGACGGCCCCCTGGATATGAGAATGGATGGAGAGAGGTAAGAGATATGCAACATTATTTTATTCATTTATTTAATTTAAAAGGGGCCATGTACAGTTTAAAACATATTATAGCTATAAACTCATTTACATATGTAGTCCCTTGGCAGGTCAAAACAAAGAGAACACAATAACAAACAGTACAGAGTAAAAACATAATTGAAAGAACACACAATACAAAGCTTCACATAATAGCACATCAAAAATGTTTGCTTGTCAAATAAAAGCCATGAGGACCATACAGTAGGTGTGTCTGGCTGATGGATCGCAATTTGTTTTACATTAAAAAAACTGGACATAAAAAACATAGACTTCACTTTCCTAATAAATGATGTTGGGAAGAGCTGGATAATCAGATTTACTGGTGCCTTGAAATTACTTCTCTACTAATTGGAGCAGTAATGTAAAAGTGCAGCTAATAAAACAGGCATAATCAAAATGGTTTACCAATAACATGGGCCTCATAGACTTTATTTTATTATTTTTTTCTCCAAACTTTCTATATAAAATTGAATAAGTGAATGTTGGAAAACACTATGTCTATTTATTTAAAAAAAACAATAATTGTTGTTATTTTTAAACAATTAAAACAACCTATGTTTTCCTGATAAGCGACCTTTTAGTATGTGAATACAGCTGTCCTTTCTTAGTAGCAAAGGAAGAGGGGTTACATCGCAAACTCTTCAGGTGTGTGGTTGAGTGTACAAAATGTGCGACACGGAAGTGTCTCGTAACCATGAAGGCGATCGTTCTCTTCACCATGACCACAATCTTTTCCTAACCATACCTTAACATTAGGGTAACAGATCAAAATAAAAATTGTGATATGGGTAATTTTGGTCCTATTGGTCCTAAAATGCCAAAGAGAGTTTTCTTTTTTTTAATCATGAATTGTGGAATTTACAGTAGTAAAATACTCTTTCACAATTTAGTTTTTGGTCAATTTAAGTACGATTGGGTTTGTGTCACAGTGTGTGAAAATTAAATGTTACAAAATAAACTTTAAAGTAAAGACAGACCGATAAATCCAATATTGAAGCATATTCCATGTATATCGGTATTGGTGTATATACCCTCCGATAAGTGTCAAGAAATCCTAAGCTATATTGATTTAAAACTGTGTCACCATTTCATAGTTTGTCCACCAGAGGGAACTGACAAGTGTATTTTTTAACTGTAAAATGTCCAGGGGTTTCATTTATAACTGTTGCGTACGCACAAAACGGGACCTGAAAGAGGCGTTCGCCACAACTATGCAATAGTTGTGATCTCTAAAAAGAGAACAGAAACACAGAATAGTACAGAAACTATGACCCATGCGTACGCATATTATGGAGGCAGGTGAAATTGGCGACGCAGATAATATTAAATGTGAGAGGAATAATTATACATATAATGTGTGATGTGCGCTGAACCCAGCGGCGAGCGCAGCTCACATCCTAAACGCTACGTTATGTTTCTAATCGGTTTTACGTTTACATTTAGTTTATGTTTCGAATACAAATACTGTAACATTAGTAGGAAGTTGAATAGCAGCTGAAAAGGCTTTTGAAGCAATTCTTTTTAAAAAAAAAATGTATCTTTTTATGTGAAAGAAGGTTATTTAAAGGTTGTTTCATTAATGTGTGATTGAATTTGTGCTCATTCAAAGACAGTAATGAAATGATGAATGACTTTAAAACAGCTCAGTTATTTTTTTTTATAATGAAGATGTCTTTGTTTCCCTGGCACAAAAGTGGAATAAATATCAGCAAAAACAAAATAAAGAACAATAACAAGAACAAAAAACATGGATATCGGCATCGGCTATCAGCCAAACTGTTATTTTAAACGTTGGTAATGGTCCAGAATTTCACATCGGTGCATCCTTAACCATTCATTTTTCATCTATAAAAAGAGAACAAAGTAGCAGTTTCTAATTTTAATTTTTGTTTGAATTATGGCAGCATTTAAAGTCCACATTACCGAAGGTTGATGTTTAATACTACTTAAGTGTGACTAAAACACCTTTGCATGTTGAGACAGACATGTTGAGCACAGTCATGCATGCCCTTCTAATATTTATCAAGCCTAAATCTGCATGTACAGTAAGTATATACATTTACATATGTATGTATAGATAGATAGATAGATTAATATGGATATATGTATATGATTTATATGTATTGCAATTTATAGCATATTAAATGTTTTCATGAATATATATGAATCATTTCACAAGGTCAGCATAATGTGCGAATCTACCAGCTAAGATAACCCCATTATAAGCTATTGCACAAGCTGCATTGCTCCTTTCATTCCCTCACAATCATTCTATTCATAACTGTCAGCCATAAAGGTTTTCAGCTGTATCTCAGAGTTGTCAGAATTCGCCACTGTCAGCAAGGACGTGACGTCAAGCAGCTTAATTGGGCTTCTCTTTGTGCGTAGGTACCCCGACATGCCCTGTGCTGCTGACGTTGTGAATACCTTAGATCAACAGGCTCTTGCATCCATCCTCACTGCATACGGGGAAGAAAGACACGCCAGGAAAATAGCTTCAGCCATTGTGGAGGCACGCCGTGTCAACCCCATCACCCAGACACAGCAGCTGGCCAGCGTGGTGGCAGGTAGCTAGACACTATCCTGATTAATTCCCCGCAGCATTCTGGAGGCTGCGAGGGAAAATAAAACACGAGTGGAGTTATTAAGGCTGTCTCCCGGTGGGACGTATTTGTCTCAGAAAATTACGCGGACTGTGACCTCAGTCATCGTCTTCTTTCCTGCCTCTGTTATGGTTGCCTTTCTTCTACCTACCTACCTTTGAGACAAAGACAGAGCTGGAGGTGGCTGCAACACAATGTGGCTAATGCCTTGAAAACAAACAGTATCTCACACAAAGTAACCCATCTCTCTCTCTCTCTTTCTCCTTCCACGTTTTGCTTCATTTTTCCCCCTCTTTTCCCCTGTTTCTCTGCTCACAAATATGCACACACACCTGACACACTCGTGCATAAAACCAGGATTACAGTGTTTGTCTTCACTGATTGTTTTTTGTTTTAGCCGTATGCCTCTAGATCTGAGCTGCTGAACGAGAGAGATGTCGTTTCAATAGTTATTGCACAGAGCAGTATGTGCGTCAGTGTCACCCTGGGAGAACAGGTGTGAGTAAGAGCAGCTGTTTGATCTTTTTTGAAAAGCAAAGCGAGTCACTACCACTGCTTATTTGAAACAATCCAAGAGGTTTTGATTCAAGAAAGTTCGGGGGGTAGGGGGGGGGGGGGTCTATGAAGAAGTCAACAGTGATGCTGACAGGAAAAATTTAAAGTCGCAGGAGGAATGACGAGGGTGGGAGGGAACCACTTTGGGGACCTGGTGGCATTGAGACATCATATCAGAAAGGTCTTTAGTCACGTTTTCTCTCTTATCTTACACATTGCACAGCAGTAAACATGTATTCAAAATGCTGAATTTTCTAGATGAAAATAACAAATAGTGCAGCAAATAATGTATTGCAGTATTACTTTTTTGGATCAGCATCCACTGCGTCAATTCCTATTATGATTTTGAAACGATTATGAAAACAAGATAATTGACATAAAGCGATTATTGTACCGCATTTCGTTTTTCAAAGACGCCCTCGTTTTGTCCAGAACAGCCCTTTCCTTTATAGTTGTGCGTTCTCACCCCGCTCGGTGTGGGCGGATACCTTCGTGGGAACTCCACACTGACACTGGCTGGCCCCCACCGGGCGTATTTCCTCCGTGGTGGTGTGTCGTGACTGGCTGTAGGTTAACTTGGAAAGGCCCCGAGTGAAGGTGGCGCTTTACAGCACCCCTCGCCCAGATCGCGCTGCTTAGTGCCCACCGTGCCCTCTCTCCCGGCGGGGAGGGATGGAGCTCCCTACCACGCTTTGTGTTTTTTTGGCCGTGTCATCACATTTCTGCACAATGTGTTTATGATTAAATTGTTTACAAGAGCACAAAGTTCTTCACAGATCTAGCCTCTGCTCTCAAAGTGCACCAGATTGAGGCATTTCAATTTAAAATGTTCTCTCTAAATGCATGATGTTTACAAAGTCATTGAGTAATCGTGTGAAATGATAGTGATCTCAATTTTGACCAAAGTAATCGTGATTATGATTTTTGCCATAATTGAGTAGTACTCCGTACTACCAACGTAATTCGGTCGGTACCCTTCAAAGTACCGACTTCGGTACCCAACCCTACAGTAGCTTGGAAAATAGCAATATTGGGAGCTGAATTTGATGAATTTACGATGTTGCTCATATTCGATGAGTTTATCAGACCCCAAATGAGACAAGAGTTAGCTAGCTAGCACACCCGTGATCCCTTCACCTCACTCCCCGCTGCTGAGACTACTTCGCTGGGAGGAGAGCAGATGCCAATTCTGGACCTTCAGTTAGCCAGTGTAAACCCGGTGCCGGGGATCACGGCGGGTTCAACCGAGAAAGTAGGTGAAGGTCTCATATTTTAAGTTACGTTACAATCTGTTTGCCCATTGGCAATGAAAAATGATTAATACATGTAAAAAGTAACACATAGAACCCTTTGACAATAATGAGTGAGATATCACTGCCGGAGGCTTTACAAACAGATGTGATAATAATGGGTCTATAAAGAGCCACCGCTGTGCGTAGTGGTCTAGTGGTTGTGCAAGTGCGGCCAGTTTCATGATTGATTGAGATTCTTAAAACTGAACCACGTTGTTGCTTTACAAACAAGTTTTAGTCGAGAGTTGTATGTGTCTTGCCTCTGGGTGGGAGGGTTGTTTTCCTTTTATGTGTTAATGGGATCAAGACAGACACAAAATCACGCAAGTGACCTAAAAGTGTTGCATAAAAACACATTTACATGGCACAGGCAGCCATGGAGACACAACCATGTCATACAGCTGCGAAGGTAACAGAAATATCCCACAGCCATTAACTGTTGTTGTTGTTGAAGGTGCTTTAAGAGCCTGAAATGGAAAGCAGAGCAGCTTCTCTGAATTCGACCCAACATGTAACTGAAAGGAAAGTTTGTTTAATTTGCTGAACGCTGTCATCAGGAGTCAAGTGAGCTACATTTAGCTACATTACAGCACCAAATGCGTTTAACACAACAACCCAATAAATGGCATAATCACCCTGTATTTAACTGTGTGTTTGTTTGAATAGCCAGTGGGGAGGACATGGATGCGTTGATTTAGAGATGCCAACAAGCTGTTTAACGTTAATTTTGACCCAAAGCAACAACAGTAAAACGTGTATGGTGATCCACTTGAATTAATTCAAAATTAGCACATAAGCTTTCACTGCCAATTTAAAATGCATTTAGGAAAACTCAACCTGTTGCAGAGTTCCACAAAATTGCAACAAAAGCACCCTGTGTTTTTCCTTTTGAAATACTGTAGATCCATCCATCCATTTCCTTCCACTTATCCAGAACCGGGTCACAGGGGCAGCAGGCTTAACAGGGTATTCCAGACGTCACCCTCCCCAGCAACGTTTTCCAGCTCTTCCTGAGGGACCCTGAGGCGTTCCCACACCAGACAAGATATATAATTTCTCCAGAGTGTTCTTTGGGTCTACCCCGGGGCGTATTACCAGTTAGACGTGCCCGGAAAACCTCTAAAGGGAGGCCTTAAAGATAGTGTGAGGAGCTCAGACATCCTGAGGGAGCTCGGAGTAGAGCTGCTGCTCCTTCGCGTCAAAAGGAGCAAGCTGAGGTGGTTCGGGCAACTGATCAGGACGCCTCCCTTTAGAGGATTTCTGGGCACGTCTAACTGGTAAAAGGCCCCGGAGTAATACTGTAGATTCCTGTCAAAAATGTTTGATAAATATAAATGTTGTCACTTGGACGAAGTTGCACAGTATATCTTTGACAAGCTAATATCTGCTGATAGCTGATTTTTATTTTTGGAAATTTTTCTTGTCCTCTTGGTTTTTAAACTTTTGTAAATGTGTTAAGTGCACATATAGAGGCGTGGTTTGCAGTCAGTCATGAGACCGGAGTCAATGGTACAAATACTTCTTTTGAATAAGGCGTTACATTATTACATGATTAACAGCCAAGCTACTAGCATAGTGGGCTATTAGCGAGCACCCATGAGGGGCGCCAGGCATTGAAGCAAATTTTCGTAGTGGCAAAACGGCAGTACTACAACTTCCGTGTTGTTCAGGGCCCAAAAAAGACTTTTTCCCATAGACTTACATTGGGCTGCTGTAACTCAGCGGATAATGTTTTTTTGAGGTAAATCAACTTCCTAGCACGAACACTTGAATAGTCCTTATTTAAATCGTTAGGTCCTAAAAATTGTAAAATACACTAATAGCTGAGTCCAGAATTATTTCCCTTCCCCCGTTCATCTGAATGAGACCCAGAACGCGGCTGGACCGCAGGCTGGGAGGCGGAGTTAAAGAAAACGCTACTGCGCCTGCTCTATAAGCCCAATGGATGCGGAAGATCGCCGGATGATCCGGGTACTTCATCACTCGGCAGTCGAGCCATTTTGGCTTCATGCGACACTGAGTAACTCTCATAGGAATGAACAGGAGCTGTATCCAGTTATCGTTTTACCTCCAGGGCTATTCGTGGCTGGCTACTGCTAGCATATTCCCAGTTAGATGGCATGCTACCAGTTTGCTTACCAGCCACAGCAGCTAGCCCCGCAAGTAGTCACTACATCACCAAGCTTTCAGCACCACCTACTTCGTGAGGACGTGTAAATGAATTACACTGTGCTACTTTCTGGTTTGACAAAGCACTTAGATTTGATGCATTTCTGATTTGTGGTGATGCCAATTTATTCTCAACAGTCCAACAATGTTTCAGTCGATTTCTGTGCTCAAATTGAAATATTTCAATTTGAGCACATCATCTAAGCGGTTGTGCCACCTCAAACAAAGTTGTTTCAGTGTTTTCCTGTTCCACTTATTCTGTAGTTGTGAACAAACTCCTGCTTTTTGTTTGGCCAGTGACACCACAAGCATCAAACACTATTGTCCAAATATCTTATTGTGGAAAGTGTTCTTGCCTTTGTTGGTGCATGCTACAAACATCAAATACAGCAAACTAAGATGAGACATAACACAAAGGTAGAGTACAGCAAGAGCTGAATTCTGCATGTCGTCCTATTTAATACTGCCCATTCACAGTATTGTTTTTCCTTCTTAACTACCTGATTTCCTCTTTATGTACACATCTTAATCTCTTCTTTTCTCCATGGATCTGTCTGTAGGACCTTTGAAAGATGAATTAGAGAGAGAGAGAGAGAGAGAGAGAGAGCATATGGCTTGGTGAGACCAGACCAGGGCTGGTCCTTGTATTGATTGCAGTGTGAGTCACACCTTGGGCTGTTTAGTGCAGGAGGAAAGAAATGCCACATCACTCACTTCTCTATTTATTGCAGTTTCTCTTTAGGTCTATATAAGTGTCTAATTGTTCTTTTGCCTTCTGTGTGGGGGTTCAGAGTTGGTCATGGTGTAATCAACTGTTATTGACATAAAACTAATATTTTCCCATCTTTAATGTGCAACAAATTTTTAATACATTTCAGTGTTGGCCCTAACCTCTAATATCCACATTTATTGACCTTTACATTTGGATGCATTCTGCACCCTGCATGCTGTTTATCAAACAGGTACACAAGTCTGTAAGTGCAGTTTTCCTCTCTGCATGTCTGCAGTTAGTAATGCCTTTCTCCTAAAGGACCAGTGTGAAACATTTAGGGGGATCTATTGGCAGTAATGGAATATAATATTAATAAGTATGTTTTCTTTAGTGTATAATCACCTGAAAATTACAATTGTTGTGTTTTCATTACCTGAGAATGAGCCGTTTATATCTACATAGGGAGAGGGTCCTCTCGACGCAGTCCGCCATGTTCCACCGCCATGTTTCAACAGTAGCCCAGAACGGACAAACCAAACTCTGTTAACTTTTCCTGCGTAGACCGGAGTCGATAATGTTACTTGCTGCCGTCGCCGCTGTTCTCTCGCTCTTGCTTCAGCACTCACGTCTCACGTACACACACACTCTAAGCTCTCTACTCTTACAACGACTGGCGCTAGATAGGGCAATTCACGTTTTGACGTCGGCCACCGTAGTTGTCCTACGCGCTTGGCACATGGGAAAGGCTTCATTCGGTTGCAATCTTCAACCTCACCGCTAGATACCGCCAGATCCTACACACTACTCCTTTAATTTCACATGTATTTCGATAATCACCCAAATAAGTGGATGAGATATGAAACGTTTTGTCTCTAAAAGGCATGTGCAAATTCTTCAGGAGTATTAAAGAGGATTGTTGAGGTCAGGGAGAGAAACTTCAATCACTTTTTATTTTAACGAAAGCAAGAGTGCACCAGTCAGACAGCAATAACTACAAAAAAACACAATATTTTGGTATTTTTAATACAGAAATCATGGCAATGTCATGTAGCTGCTTTGTGCCCAGTAAGATTTAACTTGAACTTGGCGTTCAGTGAACTGAGAGATCATCGGAGCCATTTGGCTGCGTTTACCTCGGTATTTTAGTGACACATCAGCCATATCAACACCATCTCCACCCTCCATCTGCTCCGCACAGAGCCTCTGATGGACCCGCCGCTCAGTCCTGCTGCAGCTCTCTCTCCACTTGTATGTGTTTTTCAATAAGCGATGATTTTGTGCTACGTCATGCTACATCTCTTCTTCTCTTTTTTTTTGTTTTCTTTTGATCTCCTCCTTGCATTAATGATATAAGGCGGCCTACTATGCTTTATGATTCTCAGTCTACCAGAAGATAGCATACCTACAAGTACCAAGTCAGTGGCATGTTTTCATTCAAGAGGCTTCTTTTATTCTCCTGACCGGTGGAGAGATCTAAGACATCTCGACCTCTTCTGTGTAATTCACACGATAATAACACCCGTGGGTTGTTCAGGTCAATTATGAGTCATTAGGACAGATCAGTCTTCAGAGTCACAAGAATCAAGGAATAAATTGGTGATGTGGTAGCTGATAAGTGGTGTGGCAGTCCTCCACTGTGTTCATGGATGGTTGAAGTTTGACACAGATGGCCTCCTTCACCCCTCCTTCAGATGACCTCTCTCTTCTGTCCAAAATGTGTATACAGCTGAACTCACAGTAGTGTCTCTTGTACTTTAGATAGATGTAGACGGTGTAGTCTTGACCTGAAGACTTGAACCTCTTGAGCTTACTACATGAGGACTGCGTACTGTATTGCCCTTCTGATGTTATAGAATAGTGACAACAACTATGCTTGGTAAGGTTAGAGGAAGATCAAGGTTATGGACATAGTTAGGAAAAGTACTGCACATGATCATGGTCATTAATTGTTAGTCTGAAGCAGTGGGCTACTGGGTTAATAAATTATGGTATCGGATCGGTGCATAGACTGGCGTAGTCGCCGATACCTGACACAGAATTTTGGGCAGTTTCGGACCCATTTCAGATGCTGGTATCGTAACAAGCCTTAATGACCACACTCATCTCACTTCATTCATCTGCCTCTCTTGGTCTCCTGCAGTCTTGCTTGTGTTTAGGTCTCATTTTTGTGTTTCTTTAAAGTTGTAAATCTTTATTTTCTAACCTCTCTTGCATATTTCTATCATTTTCTATCATCATTTTCATACAGTTTTTACAAGATCCGCTCACTCTGACCATTTCTTTGTCTCTAGGATCATTTCCTGCAGCTGTTCTCTATGCACGTAAAGACCGACTCCAACGACCTGCACACGTGGCCACTAAGACTTTCCAAGCTCTGCGTATCTTTGTGAACGATGAGCTCAACGAACTACATGCAGGGCTGCGCGCCGCCCAGTCGGTACTGACACCTGGAGGACGCCTCGGCGTGATCACCTTTCATTCGCTAGAAGACAGACTGGTCAAACGTTTCCTCCAGGGAGAGGACTTGTCTAATCTAGATCAGTATCACTTCAGTCCGAGGAAGCAAGGAACCAGGAAGGAAAAACTGGTGGATGAAAAAAGAGATGGTGGGAGTGCTTATTGGCTTCCTCTGCGAAGAAAAGTGATCACCCCAGAAAGGGACGATGTAACAGAGAATCCTCGGGGACGCTCTGCTAAACTGAGGGCAGCACTCAGACGTTAATTATGTGACGTCAGTTTTGAAAGAACAGAAATTCTCTCTATTTTCATCAAAACGTTTGAGCTTTTTTTATTTGACTTTTTACAACTAATACTCAAATCAAGTTAAGCAAAGGATTTAGATGCAGTTATACAAAAACCGAAGATCCCATAGACTTCAATGCAATTTGACGTGTTTGGATTGTAATTTTGACATGTTCGTATGCATTCATGTCTTGTTAAACAAACGTTTGTTTTATACACATGTCTAATAATTATTTTGCGACCTTGCCTGAACCTGAGCGTTCGTTATACGTTAAGAAATTAAGGTAGGTCTCCTCAGTCTTCCTCGTCCAACACAGTGGCCAGATATTGCTTATCCAGACTTCACAGTTTGATGTAATATATACTGTATATACTGGAAGTTTGGCCATAAGAAAAACGTGTTATTGAATTAAGAGGTTGCCTCTTTCAAATCCAAATTGTGTGAAAGCTGGTTAAAGTTTCAAGTAAAAAACTTTTTATACCCAAGTGAAAGTATATGACGTTTGTGTTGTTTGCCTTTTGTATTGTACAATGTACAGGAAATGACAGACAAATTTCACAATTAACATTTTTTTTTTCACCCCAGTTTTACTTTACAAACACCTGGTTTGATACGGCACTGTAATGATCCTCTATAATAATGTGTTTGAGTTTGAGTGATGACTTAAAACTTTAATTTCTGTGTATTATTCTAATAAATTTGATTTTCATGCATTACCGATGCTTGACAGCATATTATGTGGTTATTGCAACTAAATATCTCAACATATAAAACAAAAAAAAGACCTTTTCTCATTGACGTCTGTATTTCCCCTGAACCTCCCTTGATGAGTCGCTCAAGTGAAACCTCTACTGTACCATATGAATCAGTAATGCCACTAAATACTGAATGACGCAAGTGTCAGAAGTGGTGCTGAATGAGCTGGGTGGTTGTTCTTGAGCATTCTCTCACCTTCAACTGTAAGCAGATGAGGTGTTTTGATCTTTACTATTTGACTTTGACTAATTGTAATTGCTCCATCAAGATTATTAACACTTTTTTTTCTTCTGTCTCAGTTTAGTGCTCTCTAAATATACCCTTCTCGTTACCTTGGAAACTAAATGGCGCAAGAAACATTTAACTGTGTCTAAAATTACATGCTGTTTTAATCTAATATGAAATGATGCCATATCGTTTGAATGTCCCTCCCTCTTGACATCAGAGGATGTGGAACACGTCGTGACATTTAATCTTTTGGAAACTTAGCTTCTATGTTATTTCCCTAATATCTTTACTGGATCACACCGCTTACCATTTATGGTAAAAAGAAATGTTACTCACGACTTCATTTCACACTGATGCGTAAAAGTACTCATATACTGTAAATAGAAAACAATAAAGAAACATGGGAGAGATGTCCACTTTTTAAGTTCTGAAAGGTTTATCCTCAATATTCTTAAGTGGTCTTTTGTACTGCCACCACTTTACCCGCTATGCAGGGCGTGATGTTGTCATGTTGATGTATGTGTGTGGTTGGGTGCATGTTTTAATACAATCTTCTGAACACTAACTCAGCATCTACAGATTATACAAACCTAATAATCACCACGCGCAATGTACCTGCAGCAAGGATGTCTGAATTTCATAATTCATAGAAATATTTAAGAATTCATTGTTAAAGGGACTGTTTGTAACTTTTTAAGCGTATAAATGTAGCGGGTCGCCACACATGCGCGTTCGCATATGCGCGCTCGCGTGTGGCCGGAGCCTCGTCTCCGCCGACTGCTTACCTTCACTCAGACAGAGCGCGCATCCTCGCTCCACCTCTACTAGACGTGAACGCGCGCTCACTCCACACTGCAGAAGAGTTAGTTTAGCTCTGAGAATATCTAGTGAATGTACAGGGGACGTTTGTGCAGAAATAAATGCTGCAGCTCCTCCAGACCAACAGAGGTTTCCCGTGTCTTGTGAAGTGACAGGGCTCCTCCACGTGTTACGTTGTAGTCTCGTTACCGACCGGGTGCCGGTGTCTCCCTGCGGCTGCCGGCTGCGGTCGGGAGGCGATAACGTAACTCGTTGAGGAGCCCTGCTGTCTGAGCCTGCGCTAAGGCAGGAAAAGCCAACACTAGGATCAGCAGTGATTCATGGAGAGACCTTTGTTTGGTCAGCTAACATTACTGCCAAGCATCTTGTCCACGTGTGTATCTTTTAAAGTTCAAAGCATGTTTTATTTATTGGTTTCAAAGAGGCAAGAGACAGACTCAATTGTATATCCGGTGTAACCAGTGTATATACTATACACAAATACACTCCTTAAAGTTGTTTTTATATTTAAAAAAAATCTCTTTTGTTTAAAATTCCAAAACAACTGGTGTTTGTTGCTCGATACAGGAGAAGATAAGACAGGAATATCAGTGATTATAAATTATTGTTATCTATGACTGCAAATTCTCAATCGCCATGGAAACAGTAACCTCAGATAACAGTAAATATACTGTAAGACGATGGTATTATTGTAGACTTGGATCAATCCATAACTTGACTACCAGGTATGTAACTAATAGCTACTGTTGTTGAATGACGTGTCTGAAACTGCAGGCAGACACACGGAGCTTCCTCTAACCTGCTGCTAACAGACCTGCAGACGGGACAAACGTCTTCTCTTGATACAGAGATAAGAAATACAAAACACCGTTATTTCACTGTTTCTTTTCAACAAAAGAATACACCACAATAGTGCCTAAGAATACTGTTTTAATGTTAGATATTTGCACTTCACATGAGTTTGATGTCAAGAGTAAGTTTGATTCACAGCAGGCTTTAGAGGTACAATGAATGAGTCCAACTCGCTAGTGTGCGCTCAGTACGTCAGCGCAGGGTGTTTGATTCAAGATTCAATCATTCACAGTCTCACTAATTGCCTCAAATGACACTAAACGATTATGCGTGAGTAAAACCAAGAGTGGCCAACCCTTAATCACATCTTTTAGCCTTCTTTATTTAAATTTTAATCACTATTTTGTTATTCCTCTGCGACAGCCATGGCCGGAGGCATTATGTTTTCCGGTTGTCCATCCATCCGTCCATCCCATTCTTGTGAATGCGATATCTCAGGAACATCTGGAGTGAATTTCTTCAAATTTGGCACAAACGTCCACTTGGACTTAAGGTTGAACTGATTCGAATTTTGTGGTCAAAGGTCAATAATGAATAGACATTCGATGCTTTATCCGAAAAACTCAATAGAAGCTTTGAATGTAAGAAAAAAAGACTTAGATAGATAGATTACAACCCTAATTAAAATACAATGGTACTGGTATCGTCATTTTTTAAACAAATCCCAGCCCTAGTGATGACAAAGTGATTCCAGTCATGCAAAATCATAAACTTAGTACACTTGGTATACTGTACAAACCTGGTCCTGTGCTGTTTGAGGTGTGCCTCTTCTGTTAGAGATTGGCTCGTATGTTAAGGCAATAATTAGCATATATGATGTAAACTAGAATTACCACCACGCGGTTGTATACCTCTGCCAACCAGTAACATTGCATTTTACATCCATGTCTGTCCAAAATGTCATCACTTCATTTTATCCTGTTAGACGTTTCTGTAAAATTGTCATAATTAGAATATTAATTCTTGAGTTATAGCCAAAACGTGTTTTGTGAGGTCACGGTGACCTTGACCTTTGAGAGCTGGAATGTCAGACACAGAACATACAAAAAGTTATTAGTTATTTTTTCTTACCTTGTATTTAACGACTTTTAATTAAATGAGACTTGTGGCATTTCTCATTTCCAACAGTCCTTTTCCAATCTGGTTTGTAATCCTGTTGTGGCGACACTTCAGTTGCCCATAACTCCTTCACATGAGTGAGTAAATACTTGATTTCACATAGTTCAGAGTGAAAAAACAGATTCCCAAGACAAATCCAATTCAATGCTCAAATACCAACACTTTTCAGGATTAGAAAACAACTGTATTTCAGTAGTATCATTAATGTCCGATATCATGTGTTCAGCCACGTGTCGTGACAATTGAAGGTCCTTTGAAACTTATTTAATGGAGAGATTTTACGACATGTGCGTTGTTCTATGCTTGTTTGTAGGTGTCACCGTAGTCTTGCATTGTGAATGTTATAAAATAGGTGCAGACATTGAATCTTACTGGTATTTGGTGTTTTGTGTCTGTGTACTTATATGACTTTTTGTAAGTCCTGTATCTGACATAGCTTCTCAATTGTGAGAATGTTTTGTTTTTCTTCGTTGTATATGATGGTAAATAGATATTTCTTTTGTTTCTGACTATTGATCAAACAAAAGAAGCTATTTGAAGACATCAACTTGGGCTTTAGGGCTGCAACTAACGATTATATACACTGTTGATTAATCTGTTGATACTTTCTCGATTAATTGATTAGTTGTTTGGTCTATAAAAGGTCAGAAAATGGTGAAAAATTCCGATCAGTGTTTCCCAAAGCCCAAGATGACGTCCTTAAATGTCTTGTTCTGTCTTCAACTCAAAGATATTCAGTTTACTGTCATAGAGGAGTAAAGAAACCAGAAAATATTCACATTTAAGAAGCTGGAATCAGAGAATTTTTACCTTTTTTTCCCCTTAAAACATTACTCCAACCGATTAATCAATTATGAAAATGGAAATTAATTTAATAGTTGAAAACTAATCGTTATTCGATTAATCGTTATAGCTCTACTGGGCTTTGTGGGATTGTATCATTTTTCAATATTTGCACTATATATTTTATGACAATTTATATGTAAAATTACTAATCAAGACTAATTGTCAAATGAATCAATGAAAATAGTCTTAGTTAGTTAGTAGTTGCTTTATGTTGAGTAAACAGATGATTATCAAGAGACCAAATACCAAAGTTGTCCTTTTTTAATCTATAAGAAACAAAAGCACAGAAAGAAATACTATCATTTATCAATGTCTCAACCACATACAGAATAAACCTTCTAGGTCTGCTCTGACAGACACAAAGAGTCTGTCTGGCTGCCCACTAACAGATGAAAAATACAAAACACAACTAGAATGGCACTCGGAGAGGGCAGACCTCCGCCAAGTTCGTGACTTTAAAAACAGATCACAGCTCACAGCTGGCGGTACCTTGAGGTGGTCGGCTTATTATTAACACGGTGTGTTTCCGTGTAACGTATCGGCCGATGCCTCTCTCATTCAACAGCCTTGTTATGTCTGTATAACGTTACACTACGTTGTCTATCATCCCGTCATCTATCGTTTTTTTCCTTGTCACCGCAGACGGCAAGCAGCTCCTGCACCTCGATGTCTCGCCACACATCCACACACGTATCTTTCTGCTCTCAGAAGGAGGCATGAAACGAATGGATTGTTCATTGTGCTACACTCCACCCCTCCAAAAAATTTAATTCAAATCCATTACGAACTTTTGGAGTAATCCTGGTCACAGACCAACAAACAAACAAACCAACAAACCAACGCTGGTGAAAACATACTTTCCTTCCTAGGCCTTCGGCCTTGGGGGAGGTAACAACAACAAAGGCAGATACAGACTGTGTACTGTATTTGATTATAAAGGTGAAGTTTCAGACAGACGACAACAATTGAATCTCACTGTTTACATCATTTGTACTATACAACTTGAAGTGAAAGGAGGAAACAATTACTTAAAAAGTTAATAGTCATTTAATAAGCCAAGTAATTAATCTAGCAATAACAAACCTTTGTCGCTTACAGCTTCTCGAATGTGAATACTTCCCGACTGAATACTGTACCTGTTGATCTGAAATTTTATCACCTCACTTCTGGTGATTTGAGATGGGAAGTTTTCATTCTTTTTGACATTTTATATAGAAAACAATTTATCAGAAAAAGGTATATTAGATGGGAGCAGACTGACGCTCATATATATATATAGATATATATATATCTATATATAGATAGATAGATAAAAAATGTCCGATTAATTTGTGATTAATCCCGATTAAGTATGGACATTCATGCAATTACTTGCGATTAAATATTTGAATCGATTGACAGCCCTAATATATATGATTAAATAATATATATAATGAAAAAATAATATATATAATTTAAAGAAGTTGTGGGCATTTTTCACTATTTTTTGTCATCTCACAGACTAAACGATTATTGATTAACTAAAACGATTATCTGCATCTAATTAATAATGAAAATAATCATCAGTTGCAGCTGCAGTCTGTTTACGCAAAATAGCTGCACATTAACATGAGTTGTAGGAGGTTGGATACCCGTAAAACTTCAATTTGTGTGTTTTCTTAATATTGAACCTATTTTGTATTATTGTATATATGCTCTATGGTTTCAGAATATTCTGTAAATGTTGGGTTTGAGATGATATGAAACTTTTACCAATAGTGATATGTAAAAGCACTGGAGTGAAGTATGATCCACTGAAAACAGATTTTATATTGGACTTCAGTTGTAGGCTTGTACTGAGCCTTTAAAGAAAAAAAGAGTTAGGGGTGTAAATACTATACAGGCTGTGATTACTGATGGACCGCCTCATGCATTTTTATAGGGCTGTCAAAGTTAAAGCGATAATAATGCTCCAAACTTATGCTAAATTTTGGTGAGTCATGGCCCTTTTGACCTTAACCTCTGACCTCATGATATGTGAATGAAAATGAGTTCTATGGGTACCCACGAGTCTCCCCTTTACAGTCATACCCACTTTATGACAATCACATGCAGTTTGGGGCAAGTCATAGTCAAGTCAGCACACTGACACACTGACAGCTGTTGTTGCCTGTTGGGCTTGAGTTTGCCATGTTATGATTTGAGCATATTTGTTATGCTAAATGCAGTACCTGTGAGGGTTTCTGGACAACATGTGTCATTCATTTGTGTTGTTAATTGATTTCCAATAATACATATAGACATACATTTGCATAAAACAAGCATATTTGCCCACTCTTATGTTGATAATCTCCCTTTAAGGTACATTTTGAACAGATCAAAAAATGTGTGATTAATTTGTAATTAATCACAATTAACTTGGGACAATCATGCCATTAATCGTGATTAAAATATTTGAATCTATTGACAGCCCTAGTATTTTTATACTGGAGGATTATATTGGGATTTTGAACAGCAGTAGCATGTAAAACTAACAAAATAAAAGAAGACAAAGACAAGACAAAAAATATGACAACTGAAAAAAAAGAAGAAAAATGAGCTGTAAAGCATGAAGCAATAAGTCTGGATATTCATCTACCTCTGACTCTAGCTTCTTGTTATGTCTCCATTTCTGGCGGAGAGAAGCTCGCCAGGCGCTGTGACCATTAACTGTCTGTGTGAGGAGAGAGACATGCGTCAGCCTGTGGCTCCCCCTCTGACAGACTGAAGAATGTATGAGTTTCACAGTGTTGGAGAACAGACTGAGGCGGCCACAGAAAGCTCATTCTGTCCACATCTTTACTCCCCTCCCTCCTACTCTCACTCCCCGCCCATCTCTGCTGCTCCGCCTGCTATAAAAAGACTTCTCACTGAAAAACACTGAGGTCAAAGCTATTTGAATAATTTTTGTGATTGACGCAGGGCCGGCAGGTCTCATGGGAAGAAGATCCAACTGTGAAAGAAGACAGCCATGTTGGATAATAGCGCAATAGTGCACAGCCAGGGGCTACTACCGCGTTTTGCTGACTTTCAATTTGAAACTTAGTTCAAGGGATTCAAATATGACATTGAAAACATTAATTACGAGTCCAACCCTCTTTAGAGTTTACCCAAATTCATCACCTTTAAGCTGCCAGAGATAAATCAGAGGTGTTTAGTGTATCCCGGAGCTTAAGCGGATCGCAGCGTCTTCGTTATGTCCGACCCATCATCGGAGCACCACTTGCTGTGTCAGGTGGTGTACAGGGTGACCTGATGTCAGCTCACTTACTCGAGAGTCTGGAGCTGAAGGAGACGCAACAACGCCTTTCTTTCCTTCTATAACAGCTAATGGCATTTTTGCACCTGTTTATTTCTGTCTGGCTGTATGACAAACCCTGCCACAGACCAAGAGGGAGTCCCGTAAAAAAATATATAATTCACTCCTCTCATCTTATAATAAAGTCTAAATTGTAAAAAACATGTTGTTAGTTCAGTAAGCTGAGAACGAGGGAGGCTTTGACCCTTATTTACAATATTATCATGTTATCAGTATCTGGATATGTTATCTAGGTAAGGACGATACGTGCTAATGCAAGGTGTAAATGCATGAAACAGAAAATATTGCAATCAGATCGGCTAGACCACATCTGGATGCAGCATGTTCTCATTCCCAGGGCATCAAATACCAAAATTTTTTCACGGCCATCGGCGTTCGATACTGCTGCACAAGGCCCCCATCAGCGGCAGTATGAAATGCATTCCATCAACTACAATGTAAACCCATCCGCGGCAACAGTAAATGCTCTGGGAAAGTGCGCCGGGAGTGTGGTGACGTAGTTTAAAGAATGAAAGACACACACAAGGTAGGTGGGAAGGGAGGTGGATGGGTCTAACAAAACAGGGCTTTCATTCAGGAGACCGCTGTTTGTGTCCCGTGCCTTATGTTTCACTTTACAATCAGCTAATCGTTTGTGTCCTGTGTTCACAACGTCAAGTCACATTTTCACTGTACAAACATAGTAATTTAAAGCCCGACCATCTAGTTTTTTCCTAAACCTAACTAGTGGTTTTGTTTAATTCACAACATTAAGCACGTGTTTACTGCGACAGGAAAGTGATGCAGAGGGGGCTGACAAAGCCTCAGTATGTGACGAGTTGGGATCAGAACGTGTATTGTGTGGTTGTATTCATAATCAGATGTGGTCTGGCGTGCATTGTGCTCGGATCTCAGCAAAGTGTGAATACAACATGTACAGTTTGGCCACAATCTTACCTAACTCTCTCTTAAAGCTCTCTCTGTTATCTCAAGCTGCCCTGTCTAACCAGTCCAGAAGCTTTCCTCAGCACTGGAATAATAAGTAGAACTCATACAGCAGCATTGCCATTGGGAGACCCTCATATTGCATATCACAGAGTGCAAGACAAGGGTCATGCGACTGACAGGGGTCTCCAAGCGAGCATTAGTGATAGAATGCAAATTTATATGCAAATGTGGCGCAAATTTTAACAAAATATCCCGAAAATCTGGAAAAGAAAATGCTAATTAATGCTCATTTCCATCTTCTACTGTTGCTTGAATATTAGGAGTTGGGTGCATTAAGATGATAACTAAAAGGGCGCCAGTCAAACCTCAAAAGATATAAAACCATATGGAAAACTAAACGGAAATATGGCGTTTATGTTTCTTTTATGTACTATTTTGAGGAAGGTTCATTTGATTGCTCCACACAGATCTGATGTTTCCATCTGCTGCCATTTTTCATTCTCTCCAGCGGGGCAGAAGTTTCAGGGAACGTGTAAGTCACACTGTTCACGTACGCCATGATTTATTCACTAAGTCCGTCTCCATTTCACTCTGTCACATTTTGTTTTATTATATATTAATATTTCAACTTATTTTTTAAGTTAACTTCTTTCAGGATAAGTTATGCATTATGTTTTATTGTTTTACGATTTCTTTCCTCATTTTTTGTAATGTCAAAGTATTTATAGTTTTTATCTCACAAGGTATGGGCAATATTTTAAATGTGTTTCTTCGTTGTATTGTTTGTATTGTCTTCTTTGTCTTTGTATGTAATTTATTACTGTGTCTTGTTTGTGTTTAGCAATATTGCCCAAGAAAAATTTCCCCTTGGGGACAATAAAGTATATCTTATCTTGTCTTAAGTGACTGTTGCCTACTGTCACATGACCTTCACCTTGCAGGTCATAGCCGTCTCTCGAGAGTAACCCACCTCACTTAACTTGACCTTCATGCGCCATGTTTGTTGATAAGACTGCCAGCTCTGCCTAGCTCATTTACATATTGTGATCCAATCACAATGCAGGGAGAATGGAGATAATGGGAATGCTTATTGATATCAGATTCTGTTATCTGGATAATATATCCAGATGCAGCTCACATGTTATGATGTCTACACCCCTGAATTACACTCTAAGCGAAACATCCGTAAAACCGCTCATTACCCGGACTTTGTACCGTAATTAAAAAATTAACAGTGTGCCCACAGTAAAAAAACAAGACATTTTCTATTAACTAATAGTGTATCTATAGTAAAAACAGAACGTTTTCTATTATTTAATGGTGTATTTGGCATAACCAAATAACAGGTGCTCATTGAAGTTACAAAAATGATCTTACACAACGCTGCTCAGTTTGTTAACTAAAATTAGTTCTTTAATCTCCCAAACCAAGTGCTGGTTAGTTCTGATAATGGTGTCATGAACATCAGCTCACTGGCATTGTTAGCTAACATTAGCCATATTAGCTATATCCAGGAAATTGCCAATAAAATACTCACTTAGTTCCTTTTTCCATAAAAATGCTTACCGCTGGAATGCAGACTTGCATAAATTGTTATGATGTGCCTGGCGGTTGCGGTTGCTGGTTGCGGTTGCTGCCTCTAATGGCTGCCAGAAGTTGTCGGAGCAAAGATCAGGGTCCCATAATGCAATTCAAAATGTAAATAAACAGAAATACACCTGTGATTCTGGACAATTACTTTTAAAATATACAGTCATACAAGTGTTACTACACAGATATTTCTTAGGAGTGCAGAATAAGTAATTAAACAATATTTTTATGTTATACAGGAGGAGAAAATAGAAAGATTTTGGTGTTTAAATACTAAGAATGCTTTTATTTTAACAAGAGATCTGCAGGGGAAATTTTCATCAGGGATTAAGCTTCATCAATGTGTAGAAATATAATTGTCACCAAAAGGTAGAGACCAGGTTAAAGACATAGCTCTATAATGTCATCATGATATTCTCCCTGAAAATGGAAGTTGATGTCTTGTGGTTTACTTTGTGCTCTCCGAAATTTAGTTCAAGCCGTTTCACCAAAATGTGTTTCATTCCACAGCAGTTCTGAGAATGGAAAATAACTGCCATTTTTCCTATACGGTAGAAAAATAACAAAACAAGAGAGAGATAAAATTACACTGGAAGACAAAAAACCCAACTGCCTTCAAATTAGGTTGTAGGAGGTGAGATGGCAAAACCTTGAAACCAGGAGCTGTCTGTAATCAACACCAATGAGGCGATATATTGGATGGTGGCAGCAGAATAAAATCACCACCCTCCAAGTAGGTGTACAGTATATGACTAAATCTTACCACCCCCCCACTTACTGCCATTATCTCACCGTAGGGAAAATTGCCTGTCTGGGTACAAGCCTGCAATATTCCCAGCAGTCGTCCATTTGGCTCTTACAGAAGCACCACTCTCTCAAATGACAGTGAAACGGAGGTCACACGCCGAACAGTCACCCTGGGGTTAAAATGATAGAGTTTGTGCTAGTGTAAATTACTGTATAACACAGGACACCTTCACTCCAGTCTTTAATGGATACCTTCTGAGTCTTGTTTTATCATTTTCTTATCAGTGGGAGTCCTGTTGGCGTGTGGATTTTGCCGTGACAATGTCAACACAGGACTGAGACTGTGATCTATTCTGTCTTTTTGGTAATTTTCTGTCAGAGCAACTCACAGATGCTGTAGATTTATTCTCTGTAGTAATATTGCGTTTAGCTCCACTCCCTGTGTCAGGCCATTTGAGCATCAGCAACTGCTCTAAAGGAGAATGTCAAATATTAATAATATTAATTGCATTCCTGTTTTTCACTATGGGCTTCACTAAATATAACTTTGGGTTTTTTTGTGTTTCCATGGAGCTTGTGTTGGAGTCTGAGTTGTGGTGGGGGCTGGTCGTTTGTTGGCATTAGCAATCTACATTTCTAACCGAAACGTTAGCTATAGTTGCACACTGTTAGATCTGTTGCGGAGCTGAAGAGTAAAGGCATTCGTGAGCGTGCATGACGTCACATTCGGCCCGGGTTCTTCACATTAAACGCAGTCTACAGTCTGATAGAGGAAACCCAGAAAGTCTTGGAAGGTCTCATTTTTTAGGTTATGTTACAACCTGTTCACACATTGGCAATGAAAAACAATTAAAAAAAAAACTAAAAAAAAAAGTTTATACGTGTAAAAACATATATACACATAACATATCGTCCCTTTAATAGATTTTTTTCCAGAGCTTCCAACCACATCTACTGGTTAAAAGCTCTGGTAAAAGCCTTCCTTAAAGATTTTTGCAGAGGCAGAAGTTCAGTTTAACACCCAAAAATGAACAGAAGTAGTGGTAATTTGCATAAAATTGAAGTGTGCTTGGCGTGTTCTACTTAGTAAGTTCTTCTGACTTCTTTCAACTGAACTCCATCGAAAAAAAAGTTCTCCATGTCCTCTAGAGTGACACACAGAAGCGTTTTCTGATGTGATGATCAACGACGACATCATCTGTCTGGTTCTCCCAAAATTGTTACAAACTACTGTTGAAAAATCAATCCGATGTGACAACGCTATATGGCTCAGGTTAGTTAGGTTTGGGAAACATTGTGCTTTTGGTTAAAATAAGTAGTTTGCTGAGGTTAGTGGACCTTCATTGTTATGGTGACAATAATAAACACATGGTTAAGATTATGGAGCGGTTTTACTCATTGGTGGTTCTAGTGTTAAATGTTGATGTCGACTGTCGAACAGCGGTCTTCCATGTTAATGTTTTGTTGACTCATCCATCCTGACCTCGTCCTTTGTCGCTCTATGACAACGTCACCTGAACATAAAAAATATTTGGGGTTCATACATCCTTTTGGGGCGCTTGCTGAAACGACCTGTGTGCTCGTTCTTTTTGGGAGGACACTCTCAGAGAATTTGTTGATACAGCGACATTTAAAGTAGTCGACCTAAAAGAGGCTGGGTGAATCTTTTAATTTTGTGCGACATTCGTGGCTAAAAGTTCAACCTCTCTGAAATACATTACCATTATTAGACCTGCTTCAACATTTTTTAGACTGATATTTATTTCTGCTTTTGTGTTGTCATATCTGGACTACTGCAATGCATTATTTGATTTAGCCTGAGGCTTGACTTCAGCTTAGGTAATGAAATAGTGACGTCTTTTCATTGCATATTAATTGGATGGTCCAGGACCTGAATACAACTTGGATTTGCAGTGCATTCATCAATGTTTGTCAAAAATCAAGTCAAACACTCTTTCAGTCATTCATCACAACATCAACATGGCTCAAAGAACTTTGTATGTTCCTACAGGCTGTTTTGAAATCACACCACCTTCAAGGGTTTTGTTTGGGCACATTTAAAGCATTTATAAAGGTGGTTGCCAAGCAACTGTTAGAAATAGTTGAAGGAGAATTTTTTTTTTGACAAATTTCAATCATGAAATCATCTTACTCCTAAACTGCCGTTTCTGGTTTTGTATCTGCCCGTCACATGTAATATTTGAATCAGCAAGGACCAAAACTGATTTAATTCAGTTTGTATATTCTCCCTCTTGGTTATATGATCTCTTTAAAATTGTCTACTCCTGTTATGCTGATGACACCCATCTGTACATTTTGTTTTAAACTGGAAGCTGCTTTACTCCAATGAAGACTGTCTGGCGTCTAACTTCCTGCAGTTGAAGTTGGGCAAAACTGAAATTCTGGTAAATGGTCCTGAACTTTGAGCCTTGTTCAATCCAGCTTTCTACAACTCAGTAATACTGCCAACATTAGATCAGATTAGTCTTCATCTATTCTCACCTTGATAACCACAACTCTCTCTTTACCCGTTTAGTGGTTCAGTAAAACATGTCTGAAATTGATGCAGAATACAGCAAGGTTTCTTACCTGACTTTACCCCAGTCCTGGCTGGGTCCCAGTCAATTTCAAATCACCTTTAAAGCTCTCCATACTTGGCTCTTGCAATTAGGCATTAGGGATGCTAATTTTGAATTTCTTTTCTTACCGAAAGTCGACCCTCGTTAATCAATCATTAACCGTTAACCGACAAGATTAGTGCTTTGCATGCGGTGCTGTGGTTTTAGCGCCTAAAAAGCCGCTCAGCTGCAATGATAAACGGATGCACAAACAGTTTAAATCCACCATTTACTACCAGTTGCAGTGTCTGTGAAAAAAAGACAGTGTCCGGGAGAGTTAGCTGCATGCATTGTAGAGGACACATGCAGCCACTTTCCCAGTAAAAGTCTCGCATCATTTAGTTTAGCTGCGAGGTTGTCAGCTGTGTGTCTGCCTGGCGTACTCTGTCAGCCCAGCATAACGTTAGCGAGTGTCCGACAGACCGTGTGTGTAGTAATGAGTATGAAGTTATCAGTAACATTATAGCTGTGAACATAACAGTGCAGTGTGTGTGCAGTTTATTTGTCTGTGAATAAATGCTACAACTCCTCAAGACCCAAGCCAAGCTCCTATGTCTTGCTAGCCACCTGCAGATTAAAGTGAAGGAGGTTAGCCTTGATATTAGCAACAACAATGGCTCAGACTCACTTAAGGTGGGCTGTTAAGGTGGACCAGCTATTCTCCTTTAAGTGACATGCCACTCCTCTGTTTTTTTCTCAGCTTTTTATTCAAGTTTTAATATTTCTTTTAACCGTTTAACTGATCACATTAATCGGACAAAATTCTTAATGTTGGTTAACGGTTAATTATTAACATCCCCATCCTGTGTATATTTATATACTGATTTTATGTATTTATTTATCCATTTGGACCATACTTTTCTATGCCAACCTTAAAAAGCACTTAAGACATTTGTGTTATCAAAATGACATTTACACTTTTGAAACAATATTATTGCCTTCTAAATGTAAAGGCGTGACCTGTGTATCGGCAATAGCAGCTACGCTAACAGTAGCCTAATGCTAGCCATAATTGCTAAATGTTACAGGTTGCACATTATGGCAACCAGTGCTGTGCGTTTCACCCACTCCCGCAGATGCTTTAGCAAAGATTCACTCCACTCTGAACGTTATGTTAAATTTAAAATCTGTCTGCCCCATCCCATAGACCTAGAAGAAGAAATATTGTAATCCGAAGAAATGCAATAAGCCATCTTTAAAGACATGAAATGACAACAAGGTTTTGATAAAAGCCTTTAAAAGTAAAAAGCAAAACAAGGCAGTAGGAACTAAAACTGAATAGAAACATTAGGGATTGCTTTACTGCTTCTCTGATACTTAATGCAGTTTCCTTTGGCAATAGATACAAACCAGATGTTTTGAGTGTCAGACTTCAGAGCTGCAGTGCTAGTATTACTGTTAACAGAATTAAATCTACACACAATATATAAAACAGTATATTGATCGCATTTAGGTGCGTACAGTTTACTGGAAGATGATACATTTACATGCAGAGTTTGCCCAATAATAACGGCCTCTCGTATTTCTATACCGTACGGTATATGAAATTTCATACTGCGTCCATCTTGTGATTATGATGCTGACCGCCCACTTCTGCTTGCATTAGAGTAAATACATCCTGTTCCTGCAACATTTGTGTTGGGTCCCCTGGGACCCGTAGGATCCTAATCCTGCTGCAGCTCTCCACTATTAGGTAGTGTGTGAGATTTATCTGTGTGTTGGGTATACTGCCAACACATTCAACATATAGAGGCAGAAAAGCGTGTGTGGTCTGTTTGTCACCAGGTCTCTCCAGATCTTTATAGCACCAAGAAACAATGTGTGGGTGTGAAAGGCTTTTGGCTTGTGTCACTCCGTGCTGTGTGCACTGTAAAGACTAGCAGTTGGGGTGTGGTGGCTAATTCTTGACAGGTGACGCACTTTTGGACTCTTTTGGATGCTTGCGTGACACTAGGAATAAACCTGTGGGTGTGTGTTTTCCAGTGCTTTACACTGAAGCCAGTATTGTGTTGGCTAGCTCTCCACCCCCATCACCCCCACCTTCGCTTTCTCCTCAGCAGCAAGGCTGGGTGGGAAGTGGTGCATCCTCCTCTTGGTCAGTGTTGCTCAGGGCTATAGCATCTGGGCAGCAACAGATGAAAACAGCTCATTGCACTATTCATGTCAGTCACATGCCAGACACATCAATGAGATCTCGCCTTAGTGGTGTGTTTTTTTTATGCCTTGTAAGACCCAGAAACGACTTTGTGTTTCCTAAAATGTAACGGTTTATGTAAAGATAGGTTTATTTAAATCATTCCGTACTCCTCTATATACTGCCCACTTGTGGTGTCTTTTTAGAAAAAGCAACATGCAGAGACTTAATGATATTAAGTTTTGTGATACTGTATCGATTCTCAAAAACTCTATCTTTTTGTTAATTAATAGTTTACATGCAATGATTTGTGGTAGACAGTGGCTCAGATTACACAAAAAGTAGTGCTATGATGTCGGATGTTACAGAGACTGTGATAAATGCAAATGCAGATCCAACTGTTTTGATTGCATAAAAAAAGTAAACTTGTTTTTATTCAGATTTGCATATGGCGGTGTGTTCTTTATACTATGACTGTTTTCCTAAAAGTAGATTTTAAAAAATCACAATATAACGCCTTGCTTACAATATTTCAATATATCGCGATATATTGAATGGTAACCCCTTTATCATGATACGTTTCGTATCGCCAGATTCTTGCCAGAACACAGTCCTAATTATTAGCAGTGCTGCAGTTTGATATTAACATCTGTGACTTATTATCAGAGAGTTATCAAAATAAAAAATGTGCATATCAAGAATAACTGATGACAAATATTTATAACATGCCAGAACATATACCAGCATACATGCTCTTATGCACGTCTGCTTCTTACTGTCTTCTATTAACAGGCTTGTTATGGCGCAGGTGGCCTGATACACAGCTATGTGACTATTTATATGCAGATGACTATGTCCTTCATATCACTAATTACACATAATATAGTATTTACAGTAATGTGGTGTCTAATCCAGAAATTTCAGTAAAGCATATCAGTGTGCTAAGCAGATTTTCAATATCTGAATCTCTGGATAATTGTTTCCTTGTTTTGGTACTGATTCATGGTCAGACACATAAACATAATATAACGATTCAGACCGATAGAAATTTGCGCTTGCTATAGCAACAGCAATAAATAATTTGCCTCTTTTTTTCCCTGAAGCCAAGACATGGAAATGTTCCACATCCCAAAAAAACAAAAGCAAAAAACAAACATGACATATGAATACTGCCCTAAAGCATATTTACGCTGAAAACAGTGTTGAATTCAAATGTTAGCCCTGCACCTCTTGCCTCTGCAAACAGGTTTTTTTCTCTTCAACTGCAGGATTTATGGCTCCCTATGGCCTTCAGAAATAAAGTAAAGACCACTTTAATGACTTGCCGGAGCAATGCAACATTCCACCTACTGCTCTCGACTGCACCTTAGTGATTTACCTGCCAACAGGACTTCATGTACATCCAAAAGGTGAGAGCAGAAGAGAGCAAGGTGTGCTACTTGCTGCAGCCACCCATCATGTAGAAATCCTTGTTTTTCACTTGCTCCGCCAATTTACATGGAATAAAAGCATACAAAAAAATGTCTGTGACTCTGCTGCGGTGAAAGCAGAAGGTGAAGGTTCTGAGCAACAACTGCTCCATTATTCACATCATCATGTATAGAAATGTACTGCACAGTACATAGGGTTATCTGCACCATTAAATTATTATTTATATTATTTATAATTTCATCCGCCCTGTGGAGGTAAGATACTGTCAGGTTTGTCATTAGATGTTAGACAGAAGAATTTTTGATACCTTATCATTGTGAAAACTATAGTTTAGTATTGACAAAGTACAGAGTGTACTCTGTTTTTAGTTTAAGCGCAATGAGTCACACCTTTGCTCGACATTGGTAGTTAGACAAAGCACAACAGACAAAGCTCTGGTAGGCTATTCAGAGGGATAGATAGACAGATAGATAGATAGATGGATGGATAGATAGATAGATAGATAGATAGATAGATAGATAGATAAATAGATAGATAGATAGATAGATAGATAGATAGATAGATAGACAAATGCATATTTTTCAGAGTCTCTCAGATGTGAGAAAGGCTCAAGTGTGGCTGCTGCTCACAAAGAAGTTGAAGCAGAGA
The DNA here is from genome assembly GCF_015220745.1 of Sebastes umbrosus. Taxonomy (NCBI): domain Eukaryota; kingdom Metazoa; phylum Chordata; class Actinopteri; order Perciformes; family Sebastidae; genus Sebastes; species Sebastes umbrosus. The sequence goes on from NC_051270.1 coordinate 24,364,735, forward strand.
AATGCCACAGCGCACGCTGAGTGACGTCAACCAGGAGGCCCCGTGGGGATGAGGTGAGTCAGAGCCAGGGCCGCGGCCTCGCCAGCTCTCCGCAGCCATGAGCGCGTCATCACCAGTCTCACTGACACCCTCTCACATTTCTCTGCATCTGCTTCAATGTGCCTCTGCCTCTCTCCATCCCTCCGCCTCCTCAAGAGGATCTCTTCACATCCATGGCATACGCCAGTCCTAGCTATGCCTGTCTGTCTTTGTCTCTCTCCACACTTTGGGGTGGGTCCTCATCAAGCATGAAATGTTTTATATCTAATGACGGTGAAAGCTTTCTGTCTTTTTCTAATGTAGTTGAAGAAAGATGCTGAAAAAAGAAGTAACATACAAGATCAAGTTTGTCCTTAGGTGAAAAAGCTTTTTTAGATAGCTTGACATTGTGAAAACGATAGTGTTGTATTGATGTTGTACAAACAATAGCACAGTTTGGTGGTGCAAGTGCAGTGAGTCACACCTATGCTCGACACTGGTAGACAAAGAACAGACCAACATCCTCTAATATCCTCCAGACCTAACCATGTACAGGTTAAGAGAGCAAATGCCTCTGTATCTCAGCAGTGAAGCTTTATGCTGATAAGGAGCTCATTAATGCAGGATATACTGTTAGTGATGGATCGGGGCTGGCACATCAGAGCTGTGATGATTCACCCATCGCTAGCACAACAACACTTTAAATATTTTTGAGGAACCGCTCAGACACAAAGTACATCGTAAACCTTCAGCGCTTAACCCACCCAGGGCCTCTCCTAACAGCCAGCGCTGATTAGGAATGAGGATTAATAGATCTTAGATAGGTGAGTTTTATCATCACAGTCATTAATGACTGACCAACAAAGAGATCAACATCGGTTATTTAAGCTTTTATCACTCAAACATCAAAATGAGAGCAAGTAAAATACTTTTAAATAGCGGTAAGTTAGTCTTAGTGACTGTTTTTGTATCAGAGTATACGTGACATCTGCAAATGGTCATTTCACTGACTTTCAAACCTGAACGTAGATAGGTCGCAGTAGTGCTCAAATATTAGTCGACTGACAGGAAATTAGTTGGGAACTATTTTGAGAATTGTTTTAAAGGACCAGTGTGTAATTTTTAGGGGGATCTATTGGCAGAAATGGACTATAATGTGTATATTTTTTTTGTATAATTTTGTGTATAATTACCTGAAAATAAGATTTGTTGTGTTTTCATTACCGTAGAATGAGCCGTTTATAGCTACATATGGGAGGGGGTTCTCTTCACAGAGTCCGCAATGTTGCACCGCCATGTTTCTACATTAGCCCAGAACGGACAAACCAAACACTGTTTTGGGCCGGATTCGATAACGTTACCGTTGTTAATGCCACCGTAGTTCTCCGCTTGGCACATGGGAGAGGCTTCAGTTGGTTGCAATCTGTAACCTCAGCGCTAGATACCACCAGATTCTACACACTGCTCTTTTAAGTAAACTTTTATTAGCCAAAATGTCAAACATACTCCAGCTTTTTCAAATGTCTGGGTATGCTGCATTTACAGTACTTGTTATATATTCTGCTAAATTAAATATTATGGGGTTTTGAACTGTTGGTCAGACAAAACAAGACATTTGAAGATGACATCTTGGGCTCTGGGAACTTCTTATGGTAATTTTTCACCATTTTTTGACGTTTTATAGACCAAATGATGAATCAATTAATAGAGAAAATAATCATTGGATTAATTGGTAATGAAAATAATCGTTAATTGCAGCCCTAATCCCTTTAATATAATTTTGTGTACAAATAAAACACATTTTGTCAATTAGTCTTAGTTGTTGTGTCCCTCTACCAGGATGGACATGAGATTGGTTTTATTTAAATTTGTCCCATTACTGCTTTCTCTACATCTATACAGAGCAGGACTGAAAAGAATATCAATGCTACAACTCTGTTTTTTCTATGGAAAAGGTTTTGCTTGAGGAGAACACACTCTGAAATGGACCAGAGATTTTAATCTTAAAATCAACAACTGCCAGAATCCGACTTGTCAGAATTTCTGTGAAAAACAACTTTCACAACATGTTTACAGAACTGACTATAAAACCCAGAATTGAACATTTCTACACACGGACAGCTCTTCTGACATGCAATTTACTAGAGATACCAGTTGCTCTGCGGGGTAGCGGTGCTACGATGGCATGGCACAGACAAGCCTCCTGTGGGGAGGATTGCAGTAGAGGAGGGGTGGCAGATATGCAGACTTAATTTTCATATTAACTTCCATCCATTTGGTCGCCTGTCTGCAAGCTGCCTGCAACGTGTTCAAGTTCCATTCATGCCAGGTAGAGCATGCTCAGCTAGGGGGAGCGTGAGGGTGTCTGCTGGGGGAGGGGTGGTGATGGCGGCGGTGATGATGATGGTGGTGGGGGGTGCTGTTGGGTTGAGAGCGGGGTGGGGGAAGTAGCTTGCCCGGAGAAAGAGGTCTGCACCACATACAACATTCAAGCGGACATCTGACGTCAGAGCATCAATAATTAAAGCATTTTATTCATAGCCTGGGAGAAAAAGAATCAATTGACAAATCACATATTCACTTTGAGTTACTTCAAACGGTGAGACAATTAAAATGCACAACATGTCTGTGTTGTGTGAATGTGAGTGTGTGTGTGTGTGTGTCTTTGCATGTGATGGCATTTACACATTTTTTCTATTTATAGCTTCCATGTTATTTAGGATGTACTCCCCAATATATATGGCGAAGGCAGGCATAGAAATCGTGACTCACTTTTTTTTTCTCCTACTAGTCTGCCCGTGCTTTCTGATTGGTTTTAAGACGCATCCAGCCGTTGTATTTATCCCATCTATCATGCTCTGACATGGCAACTTCCTCATTTGTATTTCATGTATTGTTATGCAAGCTATCTAAGAATATTCAAATTGTTGTTATATTTTTAGATTTGAGCGTATGTGTGGTTCACTGACATGAACCCTGTCTTACTGCAGACACCAACGTCACTGTTCAGCTATGTTTTGTAAAACTGCATTTGCTACAGGTATTCAAAAAAGAAATATAGTGAAACATAAACACTAAAGACAGCAAGTTGTCCTAAACAGCTTACTGAAATTACTCTTAAAGGAACTCATATTGCAGGGCTAATATTAATCGATCATTCACTTTTAGCAACTAAACTACCAGTTAGAGCAAACATGCTCAGCATAACCATATGAGAAGAAAAATACTATAAATACTTAACAATCCTGTATATTAGGATAAAAGGTTTCAACATCAGCTCTTCATGAGGGAAATGTTTCTCCTTGTGGCTTTCCTTGTAATTGTGGTATTTTACCAAATGCTTGACGATTAAAGGTACAGTCTGTAGGATTTGGCGGCATCTAGTGGTGTGGTTGCAGATTGCAACCAACTGAGTACCCCTCTACTCACTCCTCCCTTTACAAGACTGCGGTAACGTGAGCCAACGAGTGAAAAGGAGTGGTAACGCCGTTCTCCTCGCTCAGAGGACATCCTTACCATAATAACACTACTCTAGGAGCAATGGAAGTCACACGACGGCTGGTGGTACCACGGTTTTGCACTCTGCGGCTCACGTTACCGCAGTTTCACAAGCGAACTACGGTGAGCTTTAGGTAAAAAAAAACGTGAAAGTCTCTCTCTAGAGCCGGTGTTTGGTTTTCCATTCTGGGCTACTGTAGAAACATGGCGGTGCAACATGGCGGACTCTGTGAAGAGGACTCACTCCCTATGTAGATATGAAGGGCTCATTCTAACCTAACGAAAACACAACGGTTCTTAGTTTAAGGTGATTATACACTAATGAAAACATAGTTCTGAATATTATATTCCATTTCTGCTAATAGATCCCCCGAAATGTTACATACTGTTCCTTTAGTAATCTGAATCTGTAAAGTAACTAGAAACTAATGTTGCCAAATAAATGTAGTGAAGTAAAAAAACAATGGTTAACAATCAACATTATTTTTAATTTAGTAATGAATTATGTGCTATATATTATTACACGCTATTTTTTATTAGGTTTATAATTCTGTTCTCTTTCCTTTGAGGGCCATTGTAACTGATATAATAATTCTGATAATAATAATAATAATTTTCTGACTTTATGCTAAGCTAAGCTAAACTAAGCTAAGCAGATGCTGCAGTTGCTTCATATTTACCATACAGACAGTGATATCGATCTTCTTATCTAACTCTTCGCAAAAAAGATAAATAAGTGTATTTCCCAAATTGTCAAAATATTTTAAGAATTCGTAATATTTAAGAAATCTGAGATGCCTCAAATACTACATACATTTTCTGTTTCTCCAATCATTTACTACATAGGTATAGAAAATACTGCTCACATGTAAAAAAACAAAACAAAACAAACCCCTAAATGGACAAAGACGCCAAGATTTCAGTGATGTTTTATCAAACCAATATGAATGTTGACTTCATTAACTTGCCAAGCATGTCCTCTGTTTTCCATTTCTGACCGTCTCTGGCCTGCCCCTGACCTGACCTAACCTGACCTCTGCTCCGTCTTTGCCAGTCGCTGCATCCCGGCCTTTGCCCTTTGCACCTCCCAAGACACTGTTGGATGCTCTTTCTGGGGGTTGAGAGCATGTTGGTATTATGGTTAGAATCTGGTAGTAAGCTTTTTTTTTAAAGAGGACATAATCACTGTCACCTCCAAGCTGAGTCAAAGGAAAACAAAACAAGACTCAAACAGATGCCTGCAGAGTTGAACACTATTGAAATATTTCTTTCACAAAATATTCAGCACTTCCAGACAGAGAGAGCTGAGTGAAAGGTACTAAATTAACTCAACCACTGTCAGGTGGTTAAATGGGATGTTGGTATGAGAAATGTGTGTCCCCTGAGCCTGACTATATCGTTTAACTTTTGACTAATTTTCAATTTGTAGCACATTTAGCTTTTTGCATCCATCTTATTTATGACTTTTTGAAACCCTGTCTGAATGTTAAAATACTACTAATTTATTTTGCCAAATATGTTTGGAAGGAAACTGGATTATGAGCAGTGGCAAGGAAGTGCTTTGGAGCAGAGTGGTGTTATGTTTTTGTACCACACTGAAGTTTTTCTGTAGATGGTCGGTGTGGATGCGAGGTGTACAAAGTGCTTGACTTTAACATCAGAGATAGCGCTTCACATCCTGTGTGTGGCTGGGTTTAGGCAGCTAAAGCACTTAAGGTTAAAGTTAGGGAAAGATTGTGGTTGTATTTACATGTTAGTTAAGTAAACTCATGCCTCAAGTCACTTTTGACAACAATGTTTCTCTAATCTTAACCAAGTGAACATCACCAAGTGTCATAAAAACAATCCCACTTTAGTTGCTATGAGTGTCAGTGAACGTTTTGCTGATATGTTTACAATCAGCATTTTAGAATAGAATAGAAGTAGATTAGAAAATACTTTATATTGTCTACTTTATATTGTCTACTTTTTGCGTACATAATGCAGAAATTTGTCTTTGCTATTAAAAGCATTAAAACACACACATATCACATCCAGACAGCACACATTAAAACACATTTATATAACATTTTTAAGAACATTTTAAGATTATAATAGAAAATATTTTGATATGTTCATTAAAACGTTTCCTAATTATGAAGATACAAAGTATAATTCAGGTGGCATTGTGTTTCTCTCAACATGTGTTTCAAGTTAGTATATAAATGTAATTACTAGGCAGCCCTGTCTCCTAAAAATTACATTCCCATACGAGGAAACTGCATTGTGAATTAAGTTTTGAAGGTAACGTATTTTGTTGCGGATTACGTTTGCTTTTGACGTATCACAAAAATGTTTGTAATCACAGTCTGAGGAAGTCCACATATGGAGGATGTCGGGATGGTGGGCAAACAAACACCAAGGACTAAAACTCACTTTTGCTCACTTATTTTAATTTATGCCCGTAGTTTAATAACGTAACAAACATAGTAATTTTAAGCCAAACCATGATGTTTTTTTACAATGTTTTGTTTAAATTTACAACGTCAACCACGTGTTTAAAACTGTTAAAAAAAATTGCGAGCGTAATCCGGGAGAAAATACGTTAAAACGTAATTGAGAATGGAGTTTAGTTGTATGGGAACATAATTTTGTAGGAGACAGGTTTGTGTTTTATTATAGCTTGTATTCTTTTCTATTGACATTTGGCATTTGTGCTGTGAATGAATTAAATTCACTATCACCTTTCAACTCAGCCTCACCTTTGATTAATATCTCTGTACCGCTTTTAGTTTATCCGACAAATCCACTGATTCCACTTTTGAAAGCATGCATTTACATAGTATTACTACTTCCCTGTTAATCATGTATCAATCTATGTAATGTGACAACTTCCTAATTTGTGACAGATGCAAAAAAAGACAGGAATCTGACTGAATAATGTGTAAGCTCTGTGATTGGTATAATGTTGCTGGTGTGATTCTCTGGACCAACTGGAGGAATCACAACTAAATCACTCACCTGCCATTAAAATATTTCAATTTTGTGCGTCAAAGCTCTGATTGTCGACTGTGGCAGCTTCTACGTTGTGTTCGCTAACAATAAATCTGTTTTTTGAGTTACGGTGTGTTCTGAAAGTTTGTTCAATCTACGTCTTTGGCTCCTCAAGAAGAACATATATTCACAAAATCTGGACAGTGAGATAAAGTCCAGGCTGTATCTTTGACTCCGTGTGAGGCTGGCCATGCCACTCATGTCAATGTGCCACTCTCTGACTCATGGTGTTGCCTACAGTGGGGGAGGCAAGAGAGACAGACCAAGAGCTCTGATACCGAGAGTGGGATGACGTGTTTTCTCCCCCTACTGACGCAAAAACTGTCTGGTGTTTTCAGTGGGAATTTCACGCAGATGCAAACACAGACCCACGTTCATTCATTCATTCATTCATTCATTCATTCATTCATTCACCATTCCCTTGTTTTAATGGAAGAGTTCTTTAACCCTAAAAAGTCAGTGGAGGTATTTTGTGTTTTGTAGTGGTTTAACAAGCAGTAGAGCCTTGACAAATTATACGTTTTTCAGTAGTACATGGTTTTTAATGCTGTCATATTATTAGTTATTAATTTGAAAATTAGCACAACTATATGCACAACTTGCTCTCCCAGTAAATTGTATGGAGGACAAAATCTGCCAAAATAAAAAAAAAATAAAAAATAAATAAATAACTCGATAAATAAATAAATAAATATATAAAAAGTTAATATGCCATTAAATGTGCCAAAAAATATATTAAAAATAAAATGTATAACAAATTGATAAATGTGTCATAAATTGATATTTCTGTTTTAATTAGTTTTTTTTATGTATTGACCTTCTCCGACCTATCTACTCTTCTCTTTAGTTTCCCTTCATTTATTTATTTATTTATTTATTTATTCATTCATTTTTTATTTTGGCAGGTTCCATCCTCCATAATATTGTACCGTATATCAGTTGAGTATACAATATAAATAATCTTTCTAAATCAGGACACCTACTGCAGAAGTTTATCATTGCACTTGTACCCTGGCCAGCCCCTTGTGAAGGAACCTGTTTTTAAATATTTATACATTTTTCATTTTCCTCATGTGTCTAGGTTAGTTTCACCAATGAGTTAAGTAGTAATGTAGCGGGAAGCATTAGCATATGACTACCAGCAGTTTACAGTAATGTACGTTGCACATACAACGCTAGTTATAAAATTGACATAATTTAAAAAGGTGATATTTTGAATATAAATTGTATTGTACATAGTTCAAAACAGAAATGGTAAATTCAATTTAAATTTGATTTGATTTTAATATTGGCAATCCTGGACTTCCATACAGATCACCTAAATGTGGTAAAACAATATTTCCTGTAAAATAATAATAATAATAATAATAATAATTATAATAATAGTAACAACAACATAAACAATAAATAATAATTATATTATTATTATTATTATTATTATTATTATTAATAATAATAATAATAATAATAATAATAATAATAATAATAATAATAATAATAATAAAAAATCTGAAGATATAATTATTTTCTGATCTGAGCTTCTGATCTGTTGAAATCTCAAACAAGGAAAAAGATTCATGCTTTATTGTTATTGTCACAATTTGAAGTTGAACTCAGACAAACATGCTTTTAGTTTAATTACTTTAAAAAGTTGTAGTTTGCAGTTGGGAAACAGGCCAGATCAGATTTGCCTTTGAATTGTCGGCTGTCAATATCATAAGTTATGTCTGTTAAATGTGTGTTCTCTGGTCCTTATCACAGAAAAGTAAAAACATAAATAGTAGTCAAGTCCAATAGTCCAGTCTCTAAATTACAGAGTACGGTTCTGACCTGCTCTATATGAAAAGTGTCTTGAGATAACGTCTATTATGAATTGACACTTTATAAAAATCAACCGAATTGAATCGAAACACAATTTGGTATAAAAGGGAAACCTAATCACTTACATAATTATTTATCAAATTAAATTAATAAATTAATATATGACAAATACTACACGTTTTCAATCAAAATACTGCATTCTACACAAAACATTTACATATTTTATACCTAAAACTGAGTTTGTGTGTGTCTGTCTTGAAAATAGGAATCATCTGCAAGAAGTGCTTTATAAACAATTAAAAAACAGAGATGGTCCCTTTAGGAGGCAAGACTTTAATGTATCAATATATAATTTCACAGCTTAATTGAGCAATAAAAACGTTAATGTTAACTCCAAAACTGCACACTGAAGCTTGCATGAAGATAATCACCGATTTATCATCACCTGGACGTGACACCGCTGTTGAGGGACTGTAGAGGAAAATTAGATTTCAGCTCAGCTGTATAAAGTCACTTACATAACAATAAATAAAGTTTAAAATGGAATAATGATAATATTTTTCATTTTAATGTTAATTCAACCTCCAGCTTGCAAATGCCTTCTCTCTGTGGCAATGGGTATCATTTCAATGTTTGATACTAGTGCACTTTGAAGACAAACTTATCAAATGATAAAGGTGTTGTGCACACAACCAGCCATAAAGAATAAATAAGCCAATAAATAAATAAAAATAATTGGACTAAATTATGATTTAAATCTTAAACTATAAATAAAAACATAAAACTACAAATCTGAGTAAACATTTGATGCGTTTAGTACTTGACCGTTTTCAATACTTTTTGCTAAAGACAGTGGGTCTGGTATAGTGTCTTTTGTCTATCGACTGTGTCTTGCCATCATTTTACATGTATTTATTCTCTGTGATGTAATGTGTAACCATTATTTTGAAAGTGCTAAAGATGTTTCTTTCAACCCACAACTTTTCCCAAATTCATATTTTGGTGTATCACACATTGTCATGTCCCACTCTGTCCTGAGGTTATATCTTTCCTTGTTTGATGTATTCATATCATTCATGTTTAGTGCTACCTGTTTTACTTTGTTACTCACCTCTCCTCTCGTTTCAGGGTTGTGTCTAGAAGGTAGCATGCAAATTGCGAAACTCTCGCGAGATGATTAAGGTTAGGCATTGACCTTGAATGGTTAAAGTTAGGATAGGTCATCGGGCAGCGAGTCTCGCGAGAGTGTTTGCAAGTGTTCGCAATTTGCGGGTTATCTTCGAGACACAACCCGTCAAAGAGTATAGAAACAAAGAGGCAAAACTCTGGTGCTTTTTTGACAATAGCAGCAAGACGGTGCTGCGGTAGCGCTGCCGCCATTTTGGACTGAAAACGCCAAAGAGTCCATTGCCATGGATATATAAAGAGATGTCTGTAAATCAGAGGATAATTTATCATTTTTAGGTTAAATCACCTTCCCAGTACAAACACTTAAATAGCCCTCACTTAAGTCATTATGTCCTAAAAGTTGTAAAATTAATAGCTGACTTTTTATTTTCCTAATAATAAATAATATACGTGCATCAGACCCACAGGACTGCACCGCCCTGTACGTTTACAAGACATATGCGGCTCTGCCAGCTTCCTGTATGCGACTGTAATAATGTATATTTTGGCTGTAATTCATAATTTGTATTATCTAGTAATACACCCATGGGCTGTATGCTGTAAGCCTGTACTCTGGTGGATGTATTAACATCTCTGTTACCAAACAACCAGCTATCGACCAGTAGCTAGTAGTGCTAGTAGTATGACATAAACAGAATTTAATGTAGTTGAAGGCTATTTACTAACACGTAGGCCAAACACAGGGCTCAACCTCTTATACATCCGTGGTCTGTTATGGGATGGGAGGCAGAAGCTATTCAAACATACTATGGCACCACACTGCAGCTGTGTGAATTTATAAAGTGTGTCTGGAGACAATAAATCTGCAATACGCTGTAAATTTCTACCACAACTCTGTAATGAAAAAAGCTCTCGTTCGCCACAGATTCCTTGATGATAAGCTCTTTTTATTTCATGGCATTTTCTAATTATCTTATCCACAACGGTCCCTGACCACTCGTCTCACAGCCGGCTGCACAGAGACCAGTGTTATGTGTCCAGCTCGGAGGACGGCTTGTTTTGATGAAAATTAGGTTGTAGATCGTTGTCTACCTTACTACGGTTAGAAAGAGCCGTTGTTTGTGTTTTAACAATGTTTCGCTTATGAGTTATTGATCCGGGAATTTTGAATCTGTGAATATCTTTCCAACTTTACCGAACTATCCAAGTTATTAAAAGTTTCTGCTGACACTCTTCAGATGCTTTGTTGGGCCAATATTCAATGGGAAGCCTTGCATGAGCAACGTCACGCACAACAATTCTGACTAGTCAGAATGACGTTTGAGGGTTTGAGATATCTGTAACTGTTATTTAGGATAGTCAAAACTGAATTACAGATATCTCTGTCGTTTTGACTAGTCAGAATGACGTTATAGATATCTTGAATAAGAATTCTGACTAGTCTCAATGTAATTACGATGAGTGGAAATGCAATTGTGGATATCTCAATTGTTACTTCCGTCAAGCTTAACTATTAAATGTTAAAATGGCTTGCCATAGTCTGTGGTCTATTGTACATCGATTTTTGAGATCCTTGACATGAAAAAGTTTGAGATTGTTCTCAAAATCTGTGTGCTGGATTTTTCTATCTTCCATTTATGTCCATCGCTCACTTTATGCTCCTCTGGGAAGCAGCCGGGCAAAAAAGTTTCATAAATAAATAAGTAAGTAAATAATTATAATAGTATGCGTATTTACAATATAATATGTTTATTGTTTAACACACAATTCAAATTATGACAATAGAATAGAAATCATTTTGTTTTACTTTTGTAAAGCACTTTGTAGGAGGATGTTTCACTGGCGTAAAATGACGTTGCAAAATGACGTTGCAATGGAACGAACAATTAGCTTTCACTTTTTATCAATATACGTTCTTTGACTTTGTTTCAGATCACTTCACTTCCTGCCTTTGTGCGTTTTCCCGCCAGTTTGCAGTCTGCCCCGCCCTGATTAGTTTCACGTGTCCTGCACTCACCAGACCTCCTGCTCACCTGTTCTCACTTCCCCTATCCGTCTTATACGTCTCTGTCTTATTCACCTACAGTCGTGTCCAGCCCGTCTTGTCTAATTTTCCCTGCGCTTGTTGTTCCAGGTTTTTGTTCTCTGTTACCTGTTTTTGGATTAACCTGTTACCTACCTGCCGGACCTCCAGTTTAATTTGAACTTTGTAAGTTTATTTCAACAATAACTCATTGAACTCTTCCTGCTGTCTCCTCATCTGTTGATCTGCGTTTCAGTCTGCATCTCCTGAGACTATAATATTTGATGTGAATGCTTTTTCAGGCATGTTGGGCTGAACACAGCTCCATGTGAGCTCAGAGATCTGGATGTGAGTGACGAACCAGGAGTCAACCGGATAATCCCAGTTAATACGTTCACCTACTGTGAGGATATTACAGGTGAGAGACAAAAACACATCTGAAATCCTTTCATGTCTGATGCAACTGCAAAATTTGTCAGATTAGATGGTACATTTTTTATTGTTTCTATATGGCTTTACACACACAAACATAGTGACTCCATTCAGTCGCTCCATGCCGGTACATGTGCAAACAAATGTAGCTCATCAGCAGGTTTGAATATGCATTTTCCTGGTATTAGGAGAAAAGCTCTCATCTGACTACGCACACGTGATTGTCTGCCCATGTGCACATGGGTGCATCAGTGTGTGTATGTTATGTGTTTGTATTTTGATTCTAACATGAAAAGGCACTTCCACACCCATATATTACCTTCTAAAAATAAAGTCATGACGTCAAACAACAGTTATTTCAGTTGGTCAGCTAGCGTTCACCCCCTCCCTTCTCAAAATGCACTCAATAACAGAGCAACTTTCAGGCTTAAAAAAAACAAGTATAAAATGTTTCTTAGTAAACAAGTAACATGCAGGATAACATTGTATTTTATATTAATAATCATATAATGCAACCAATTACTGTTCACTTTCTAAACCAATAAAAGTGAAATAAATTCCAGAAAATACATCAAATACATCCCTTTTTATTCGTTTTTCAGCCGCATATCTACATCTTTTCTGTTCACTCGTGGTGTTAAGTTGTTGAAACATTATGTCCCATTGATTTACTCATAAAAGATAGATATGTTACTACGAGGCTGAAGTGTAGAAACAAGTTTAGGATTGTTGCCTTGATAAGTATTCACATCACATATAACTCTCTGCAGTGAGGCTTAGATATGAGTCATAGTCTAGAATGGTAGGAGGGCACATTAACTGACTGACTTTTTATTACCACTCAGCCGAAAACAAATATCTAAAACGATTGGATGAACGACTGTGGAACAATAATTAGGAACTGACTAATTAAAGGAAATGTTAGGGTGATTATATACATTCAGTACACAGTATAAAAATGTTGAATTAAACAGGAAGTGGTCTGGGAGAAGAAGTGAACAGGCTGATTTGAACAATGTTGAGGATCAATGAAGGTTTTGAGTCACGTCACATAAGAACAGACTAATTAAAAAAACAATTCTATAATCATATTATCATTTTTTTCTTTTTATTTTGACATGAAATTTAGCTTTCATTACGGAGGCTGAAATGTGCCAATAGGATAAAGATTTTTCAGTGGTGAATTAATATCAATTAATTATTTTACTGATGTAACTATGTATAAGGTGATTCAATTTGAATAATGGAATCTAAACATTTGAAATAAACTACAAATAAATAAAATATATATTTTTTTATTATTATTTTTCTTATGGATTTGCATACATATTTTTTTTATATTTTCACTTCAACTTCCTCCTTTAACATTTACATTTTCATTTCACTCACACTTTAAAGACAACTTTCTTTGAAGGAAAGACACACAATTTAAAGTCAACAAATTAAAATGTAAAAGTAGTCCAACCCCCAGAGAAATATTAGGAACTCAGACATTACTTTCATCATTTCTTTTTCAAAATAAAACATCTCTGTTCCGTCTTTAAATGAAAGCGTGTATTAAAAGGAATACGACATTACATGTATGTAAAATAGTGTACGTATGTTAGAATATGTATGTGAGAGAAAGTATATTAGGATTTTAAGATTTTATTATTAACTTTTAAAGCTCTGCATGGTTTGGCACCAAGCTACATCCCTGAGCTCCTTACACTCTCTGTGCCATCTTGTAACCTTTGGTCCTCTGACTTGGCTTACTGGTTGGCTTACTGGTTGTACCCAGGTCTAGGCTGGTGACTAAGGGTGACAGGGCCTTTGCCATCATTGCCCCTAGACTGTGGAACAGCCTACCTCAGGACCTCAGGACCACAGGTTAGCCAGCTCTATTATCAATTTTAAATCTCTTTTAAAAACTATTTTTTTTATAAAAAGGCATGGTGCACCTTTTTCCACACCTTATATTGTCCTCTTTTGGTGTATTGATACCGCTGGTTACGGGTTTTAGTTTTCTCATTATTTGGTCTTTATGTTTTTTTCTTTTATTGTTGTTTTTAATTTGTCTGTATTTTATTGTATCTGTGCAAGCACTTTGTAGCTATGTTTAGAAAGGTGCTATACAAATAAAGATTATTATTGTTATTATTATCATTATTAATAATAAACATTATAGAACAATCATATACTGTATAGTGGAAAAGGAAATTCCCCAGTAAATGCATCTTGTCTCAATAAATTCAATATAATGTCCATTTCCACAGCACTAATACCATCGGTACATGTCAGGTGTTCCACTTTGCCTTTTCCCCCAAACCCAGAATTTTCACATCAAAAGTCCTGCTGCTCTCCATTTATAGGTAGGCTTTTAATGTGAAAAAACATCTGACATTTTTTACTTTGCTGATAGTAATATAACATCAATCAAAAGTACGGCAAAGAAGAAATGACTGGAATTAATTATTAAAAATTATTTTCTGTTTAAAAAAAAATAAACAACAGCAGAGACTGTTTTTTAATAGCAACCGGCCTTTATTTGTTCCCGCTGGCCACATCCCATTGTTTGAATACTTTTATATGATAATTGATGGTTTTCTCCATTTATTTCCAAGCATATGACAATCACAGTGGTTTATTTTATTTATTTATTTATTTGACAGTGACAATACATAGACATTGTTACACTTAATTAAAGTGCAGCCGATGCAATAGGACTTCTAGCCGTAGCTAATTTGCAGACCTTGTTCCTGTTTAGGCTTTTATGAAAAAAATAAAAATACATAATACCACATTATACATAAAATCCCATTATACAACATTGTACATTACAATCACTTTGCATATGTATGTTCCAAATCAGTAATCAGTGATCACAGGTTTGGTTTAGTTTCATCCATTGTTTCACCTTTTCATTAAACGTTTTCAGATCAGGTTGTGGTGTGAATATGTTTGGAAGTTTATTCAACATTTCTCATCCAACAATACTTCTTCACTGCCTCAAACTTTATATCTACACCTCATCTCATCTCGTCTGTCAGTTCCTCTGAGGATTGTCTTGGATCACCTCGTACCTCCCTGAAGCATGAGGAGGTGATCCTCAGCCTTCGGACATGATGCCACTCATGACCTGTTGTCCGCTTTTTGTGACCTTCAATCTTGTAAGCAACATCTAGTGTGATCATGAGGACTTTAAGGTGGAAGCACTATACTGCCATTGAACTTAGAACAAAACAAGAATTTGGATAAAAGGAAAAACAAACCTGCACAATTTCAGTTCTCTCTAACTTGCAACTTTAGTATTGATGGAGGATGCTCACACAAACGTATGTTAAAGTTTTTTGAAAACACCTGTGGCTTCTTAGGGCTTAGTACTTCTGCTAACTCGTGAGTCAGACTCAAGATATTTTCTTCGCGCAAACCAAAACGACTGACGACATCCTCACTGCTGTTCATTTACGACAACTTACTGCAGTCTCTCTGCAATCAATTAATCCTTTGAGTCATTTGCCAGCTTCGCAAAGGTGAGGTTCTTTTCTCTGTTTAATATCACTGACAGTATTTGGGCTTTCCACTGGTGGGTCAGTCTGGCAAATTTAAAAACAATTTTCTCTTTTTCAGACATTTTACAGACCAAACTATCGATAATGAAATAATCCTAAATTGCAGCCCTACAGTAATGCATTCAATAAATCCTCAACACAATAAAAACACATAGTGAAAGAAGGTATAAAAAGGTATGCCAAAACTGTAAAACGACGCTGACCCTCAACACTTAGCGTTTTGACAGTTACAAGACAAAGCCTGTAAATGCTTCAGATTCCACGGAGGGAGTCCAAGTGACAGCACTTCAGATATTTTGAGGATGACGAACCGTTTCATTTTGAAGAACAAAGCAAGAGCTCTGCTCCATATTCATCCCTCTTTTGTTAAGTCTGCTGCATTTTGATGCCACGGAAAAATGTAAATATTGAAACTTGTCAGGAACTGCTGTGGGAGCAGGAAACAAAGCCGGCTAGCAAATGGCAGTTTACATATTTTAGTTGTGAGAAACATATTTCTGAATGAGTCTTGCATAAATATCTCACATCAGCATCGTCAGTGGAGTATTTCACTGACTTCAATAAAGCAGTTAGGCTTCAGGAAGTCTTGTTAACTTTTTCCGATAACTTGTTTCACGAGCGAGCTGGAATGAATGGCAGATATGCACACGCCTCCTCTTACTGTATGCTCTTCCTTCGACTCCAAAACATCCTGGTGTGTCCTCAACAACCTCTGGAACATTTTTTCCCCCTCATATTCATTACCACCAGTCCTTTATGACGTCTGCTCTTATTGACTCTGTGGTGTTTTTTTACGACACATTCTCACTTCCAACTCGTCAAATACCGGCGCTTGGTCAGTGCCCCTCGGCAACGGAGACTGACGCACAGGGTACCCCCCTTGTGTTACTTTTGGACGGACCTGGAACGGTGTGTCAATATACGCTTGTTGTATGCATATCGCCTTTCAAAATAAACTTCCATTTTCACAGGAAGTTAGGTTTAGGCAACACAATCACTTAGGTAGGGTTAGGAAACGGTTGTGGTTGAAGTTAACTTCACTGATTAGTGACTGACATGACAAAATAAGTCAATGTTACTTTTAATTTCACACGGGACACGAACACCGGTCTCCTGGTTGCCCACCAGGGCAGCCGGAGCACAGCCAATAGGAATGCTCTCTCTCTCTGAAATGACCTGTGATTGGCCAAAGTCTCCCGTCACGGGCTAGATGTTTTAAAGCCTGAAAACAGAGCCATGAGGAGGTGCAGAAGTCTAGTTATCTCTCAGAACACTTGAATTACAATATGCTGAAAGATTATTATGGAAATTGTGCCCAATGATGCCAAAACCTTTCTGCCTACTTAAGGTTTAAGCTAACCTTGTAATTGTAACATTTACATTTTTCAATAAATTTTATTCTCTTCATACAAAAAATGATGCACTGCAAGATTGAGCTGCCTGCCGACACTCAGGATCTGCCATTCACAGAGTAAAAAACGTAAAACACGCTGCTAAAATGTTAAAGACCAGTTTTGCAAAAAAATTGCATAGAGATTCTGGAAAAACAATTTTAAACAATACTTTTTAAGAGGCTGATAACTAACCAAGCACATGGTTTTCTGGAGAAAATTAAACGAATAAATGAAGGTGGGGTTAATGAAATGCTGTAATATGAGCAGCCACAGAAACGGAGCAAAAGTGAGCAATGCATTGACACCTTTAAAGGACCACCTCAGTGCTTTGGATGACGTAAATGTCTGCCTGAGCTAACTGGTAGAGAATGTTGTACATTGAGATAAGGAAGGTTGATTTTACTCATATTTTTGTCTCAGTTTAAGGTTTTACTACCTTGTCCTATTCATCAAGAAAATGCAGAATGACTGTTGAGAATGATCAGGCTAAAGTGCAGCTTTTACCCTGTAAAAAATTAGTACAATTCAAAAGGTATATTTGTGAAATACATAAGCACGCTTTGCTTTGACCTGAATATGGAAAAAGCTTTGAGGTACAAATGTGAGATGTAAGTGAAGTGACGCTAGAAATTATAATTCTGTTCTTAGACAAAAGGAAGTATTAAAGGTGAGTCCAGCAGGTTGTTTTATACATGTGTGCGTACACGCGTGTCTTTGTGTATAGAGCAGTTGTACAGAGGCTGTGAATGAAACAAGGTGCTTGTAGCTACAGCAGGAGAGGAAGTAATAACTCTTAATGTTGGGCACTTGGGAGACGCACGAGGCCTCATTATCTCCCTAAACGCCTCAGGCTTTCCGATGTTCTCACCTTACACCCACTGCTGACCTATGACTCACCAGCCCCTCTCTCCTCATAGTAAACTTTTATTACATTACCTTAATCGCGGAGCATCATGTTGTGAGGTTGGAGGGCAAACCCACGGCACCTCATCATTTATCATTTCACCCTCTTCTTATAAATGACGTACGCGTGACTTGGGTCGTGTCCATTTGGCAAAATACTGCACATACTATGCATTCTTCCAGCGTGATGTACAAAAAGAACCAGCTCACTTTTATTTAGATTCACCAGACTGGTTGTGGTGTCGGCCGACGTCCCTGCCTGACAGAACACAGAACACTGTTTAGACACGGACATTGAGATAATGGAGTTAGAGAACTGGTATGTCTCTGCTCATTAAAGTATTATCTATAATGTTTGAGTTGATGTAAATGTTGTCAGTGAGCACCTTGACATAAAAAAGCAGCTAAGGTAACTGTAAATGTGTGTGTGTACATATATATATTTGCATAAAGTAACCATATATATATATTTGGTCAGCTTGTGTTCAGGCAAAAATAAGTTCCAATGGTGACACATTTTTACTGCAGAAAATAAAAGAATCAAAACAAAAACCTCTCCAACAAACCATGCTGCATAATCCACCTCTTCACTGACCAGCCATATGCTCAGTACGTTGCAAACAGCGTTGTATAGCTACCACTGAGGACACAGAAGTCTGCAGTATTTTTCCCCCAAGGGAATATTCTGACCTGAAGTGTATTTTATATTTTAGAATTTCAAGTTAAAAAAAAGTGGAGTTTTAAAAATCAGATATCAATAATGTGTAGTATCTTGAAATGTGACAATATTTAGGCCATGAAAAACTCAGAAATACATAAATGAAGAAATTGTTCCTGAGTAAAGAACTTCATATAGAAAAACTCTGGGACTTTTAAATAAATACACATTTACATATTTTACAGAATCTTTTACTGTAGGAATTATCTGGGAATGGAGGAGCTCTTTAGACTTATTATGACTAGTATTTTTCTGTTGTCCTGGTTGCAGTCCTATATTTGCCAATATATCTGCAGGAATATAGCGTAGCGTATATCTTTAATAGAGTGTGGTTAGCCACATTTTTGCAAACCTATGAGACATACTACTGAAGGATATGGTTGACCAGAATTTTTTTTTTTTTTAAGGCAATGAGTGTCCATTAATTCTGAATTATCAGCATTCATGTGTTAATTAAACAAAATTAAAAGAATATCACAGGGGTTTAAATGTTGTCACCTTTATTTATTAGTAAAGTGAATTATTGTGTTGGAGCCACGAGGAATTATAACAACATTGATTTATGGTAACTGAGAAGAGGCTCACTGATACAACAATTGATGCAGCGATCTTTGTGGGTCACCTTAGTTGTGCGGGAGTGTGTCTGTTTCTCAGAACCAAAGGTTTTCATCTCAGCCAGAGGCCACAGTCTCCACATTCCTTATTTCCAAGCCTCACTTCTGCTGATGACTCATCTCCCCTGCCTTATTACAGGGAGCAGCACTCACTCTCCATCGTCGGACTACAGGATTACTTTACTGCACACACCTTATAATGAAATGGAGAAGCCGATGCAAAAGGCAGAGAGGGGCGACAAATTGATTGTAAACTGTATATCTATTTATATGATCGAGGGATTCTGATGTCATGAAGAGGTAGATTTACTGAAATTTACTGAAAAGGTAAATTTACCCTGCAGCAAAGAAAAATATGTTCGGTAGATCATATAGATGACAAGATAAATAATGTTTCTAAATACCTAAAGCAGGTGGTCTAATCAGTGTTCGAAAAAGAATTGGAAACATCAATGTGAGGTGCTATTTTTGGACTGTTGTTTACGTTCCTCGCATCACAAGATACAGCAATGTGAAAAGCGTTCCAAGAATAAAAGCACTACTGTTGAGACCAGCCCATTCTCACGCCCAAGTCATCAAATATGGCCCTATGCGTGAAACGGACGCTCTACGTGGCCGTAGTTATGGCGCGAGTAAAGGAGGAAGTCAGGTGCCATAGTATAAAGAGTGATAAAGTCAATGTACGGAAAAAACCCAGGACTATCACCCAGGAGACTGGTGTTTGTGTCCCATGTGAAACTTGATTTAATTTAAGTCAATGTTTAAAGGACCAATATGTAATATAATTACTGTAATAAATCATAAAATTACCATAATATGTCATCAGAGATTAAGGAAACATGCTAAATTGAAATACTTGCTTCTCCGACAACAATGCTACAGACAGTATGTTCTCCTTTGAAATTTCCTTTCCGGTCCAAAATGTCTGTTTTTGTTTTGGATTGGCGTGATCCCGTCCACTGCCCATTTCAACACCCCGTTGCCACATATGAAACAAATTGGCACGCAAACAAAGCCGTCTGCAGCCATGGAAGCAAGCAAACGAACTGGATCAACAGAGATAACGTTAATGTTAGATTCTAGCTGACCTGAAAAGCCTCGGCACATCTCTCTGTGGTCCGTGTGCAGCTGGGTTATCAAGGCAGCGAGTATTTGAGACACACAGCCGGCGAAGTCATTCTGACTACTGCTCCTTAAGTCATGTTACGTTAAGTCACAGAGATTACGTCGCGTTCATAACGTAGCCTACTTTTTGTTTTAACGTCTGCACATCTGTCTCTATGTGTTACATTAACGCACATCTTTTGGTCTATTATCTTTGTACATTGCACATGTTCTATTCATACCTAATACTGTGAACGTTTGCACATCCCCTGGACAATATTTTGCACACTTATGCATAAAGCAATGCAAATTCCTTGTATGTGAAAATCTAATCGGCAATAAACCAAATTCTGATTCTGATATAATGACATATCATCACCTTTTAATTTGATTGGACAAACTTGTTTGCAAACAGTTGCTTATTTAAACATTCAGCAGTTACGAAGCTGCATTATCATTCATTTGGAGTCGTATTTCTGGCCATCTGATGAATTTAAGTCAAATATTCACTCTCTTTTAGCTCCATTTTTGGTCTCCACCAACTCCTATCTGGCTCTTTAGCTGTTAAATACTCCACTGTATTCAACAGCTAGTTGCTAACTGTGTCTGTCTGCTGTTTGTTGCGGAGCAGGTAGTGTACAGCGGGTTTTTAGATTTTTTTTTATCTGAAAACAGCTGCCTACTGGGGCCAAAAACGACGCCATAAGAGCAGTGAGTGAACAAAAACGATACATTTGTGGGCCGAAAAGCTAACCATTGAGCTGAAACTCATTATAAAGCGCCATAAAGCCGAGAGGAGCTGCTGCTGTTGGGTGATAATTCTCTGTAGGTTCATCACTATGAGCATTACACATTGTCATTTAATACATTATTATAAAACTATTGATTATTACCTCTTTAAGTGCTGTAACATCATATACAAATTAAGTTGTCCTGTCGATAGGGGCGTCACATCAAAAAACATATTATTGTTTAATTTGTAGGACTTATTGCCAGAACTCGACTCCAATGAGATGATGAATATTTAAGAGCTGTGTGTCTATCAGCTGGTTTTGGAGTTCTTCTACCCTCTAGTGGCCACAAATTGATTATTGCAGCTTTAAGTGTGGGACTCATCATCTCCATGGTCACTGTTAAAATAACACGTGTCCACATTCTCAGAATTTGTCCTCTGCTGTCCAGTCTGTATACATCTATAATTCATGTTATATACTAGCCAGACATGAGAGAATTCAACTTTTCAAATATGCTTTAAATATACTGTTGACTGCTGCCTGTGCAAGCTTTATCGCCTTGTTTACTGTATTCTCTTTATTTATCACTGGCACATGCATAGGGCCCAGTATGTTCAATAACCCTCATTTTTCTCTTCCTTTATGATTTAATCAGTGAGTGTTGGCAGGAGCCTAATGGCAAGGCCAGTGATGAGTCAGCCAGGCTGCAGTTTTGGGAGCTGGAGGTGAGAATAACACTGAGGGGAGGAGGAAGGCAGGGACAGAGAGAGAAAACACAAGCAGAAAGGAAGACAGGGAATGAGGGATACCATTGTGAATAACACTGAATTTGGAAACAGGATTTTTTTTTTTATCTCTAGTCACACAGCTAAAGAATTGATGGAATGTAAAAGGGCTGTTACTTCCTGAGACACCTCGTTAATTGTCCGCTTTGAAATGTTTAACATCAAGATGACGACTAACCTTTGAAATGAGTGGATTGGCTCCATACATAGATCACATTCCAGTCCAAGGATGCCTTTCCTTATTCAGGAGTCTGGGTTGGACCAGGGGTGTAGCTCTATCTGTTTAAGTACCGTAGCGCATCTATGATGCGCGCACCGTTAGTTGTAGCTCGTTTCGAAGGTTATGCAACAACTCTTGGTGGCAAGTTATTAGTCAGCTATAACTGACCACACGATTAAATATTAGACAGATTTAAGAATGTGTATATCTACAGACGGAGCTGGCCTCCATGCTTCTACAGTAGCCCAGAAACCAAACCAAACACTGGCTCTAGAGAGGGCCATTTGCATTTTTGCGTCGGCCACCGTAGTTCCCCTAAATGCTTGGCACATGGCCGAAGTTTCATTTGGTTACAATCTGCAACCTCATTGCTAGATACCGGCAGATCCTACACGCTGCACCTTGAAACAATATAGATGATGATGTTAGATCATTGTAAACTTTTACCTTTTTAGCTGTTCCAAAAGAATGAAAGGATGTTTTGCTGCCCTTTCATCTTTACTAGTTTAACATTAGCTAGCTATAGACTCAGAGGCTACCAGCGTTGTGAATCAATCAACACATCTGAAATGTCAATATGACAACTTTGACCCTCTTGCCTGACATTTACCTTGCACGGCAGCTGGATTCTCGCGATCTCATATATCACACGAAAGTCCGTCTTGTCAGGCTTCAAGTAATACGTTTGTGTCCGGCAAGCCAGACCTCGGGCCAAACAGCGCCCTGTGAGGAGCTACTGGCAGCTATGAGCATGGTTTATGTGTGACGCGATGACACGGAGAGGCGACTGTTGGTTCAAAACAACAATGGTGTATAGCAAGCCATTTTAACATTTAATAGATAGACAGGATATTCATTAGAGATATCTGTAACGTCATTTTGCCTCGTCAAAACTCTAATTCAAGATATCCCTAATTCTATTTTGACTTGGCAAAATTTTAATTTTAGATATCCGTAATTACATTTTGAGTAGTACGATTCAAACTACTTTTGCCATTCATGTGTATGGGGTTTGTCATTACAGATATCTACAACTCAGTTGCAGATATCCGTAATTCACTTTGCGGATATCCGCAACTGAATTATGACTAGTCGTAATTCCATTTTCAGATTATCTACAATTTAATTCTAACTAGTCAGAATTCCAGTTCAAGATATCTTTAATTCCCCTCAATTGAAGATATCTACATTGTCCTTTTTAGATGTCTAAAATTAAATGTTGACTGGTCAGAATGATGTTGTAGATATCTCTAACTGGAGTTTGGGATGGTCACAATGTAATTACAAGATATCTTGAATTAAAGTTTTGACTAGGCAAAATGACGTTGCAGATATATGGGATGGGAGGCGGAAGCTATTCAAACGTACTATGGCGCTGCACTGAAGCTGGGTTTTATAAAGTGTGTCTGAAGACAATAAATCTACAAAACGCTGTAAATTTCTACCACAACTCTCTAGCTAACAAAGCTCTCATTCGCCACAAATTCCTTGATGATGAGCTCTTTCTATTTCACGGCATTTTCTAATTATCTTATCCACAGCGGTCCCTGACCACTCGTCTCACAGCTGGCTGCACATAGAGACCGATGTTGTGTGTCCAGCTCGGAGGACGGCTTGTTTTGATGCAAATGAGGTTGTAGCTTTTTGTCTACCTTACTACGGTTAGAAAGCGCCGTAGTTTGTGTTTTAACAATGTTTCGCTTATGAGTTATTGATCAGTGATGTTTTTATCTTTTTCCAACTTTACCGAACTATCCAAGTTAGCAAAAGCTTCTGCTAACACTGTTCAAATGCTTTGTTGGGCCGATATCCAATGGGAAGCCTTGCATGAGCAACGTCATGCACAACAATTCTCTCTAATCTCTAACTGTCTTTTTGACTAGTCAGAATGACGTTATAAATATCTTGAATAAGAATTCTGACTAGACACAATGTAATTGCGACTAGTCAAAATGCAATTGTGGATATCTCTAATGTTAATTCCAGATAGTCAAGCTTAGCTGTTTAATGTTAAAATGGCTTGCCATAAATAGTGGCTCCTAAAGCGGTTAGCGTAGCTGCAATAGCATCAGAACTGGAGAGTATTTCTTCATTGACAGTAGAGCAAAGAACAACACAGAAGGCTTTTCTCGATGGAAAAGATGTTATCGCTCTTCTCCCGACTGGCTTCGGCAAGAGTTTGATTGACAGATGGTTCATCCAATCACCTGTCAAGTATTTTTTGAAAGTGTTTGCCCTTTTCCAAACAGTTTCCAATGACGCCTTCTCAGATGGTTCTGTGTAACAAACAATCTGGATGGTCAGGTTAGTATGACATACGCTTTAGCGCTTCAAAATATATGTGCTTCAAAATATATGAATTTCAATCAGATTATTAGAACTGTGAGTATTGTATATCCTCAGTTGTAGATAAACAGTGGTGGAGTTTCATTTTGGTGCTCTCCAGCAGCACAACACCCCTTGGACCTGCCCTTGTGTTATCAAAGCAGTTGTACTTGGTTAGGATAACATGAACGTAAATGTTGTTGAAAATGTTTCCTCCAGGATGCATAACTATGTTGGACACAAATACCTGCCACAAGCCTGATTAATGAGCCAGACTGCGGGTAGCATTCCTTCCATATCCCACCAAATACCATTATGACAGGCGAGCTTTCCATGCCCGTGTTTAGTCTTTATTTTCAAACATTACGGTAAATGTTAATTATGGACCCATTTAATAGTTGACTGTATTTTCACTGCCAGAGGCATCTAGTGACATTGTTTGGGTATGACACACCACAGTTTAGACAGTGTGGTATTTTCATTCATAACACTCAAGCTATTCCTGTTCCTGTTATTGAACCAAAGAAACCAAAATATGTAGAAGACATCCTTCAGCTGTTAAAAGCTTGTTTCTGTATTTCAGTGCCATCTAAGAGGTATCCTAAATTTTAGAAAAATATTTGAACACTCATTTGTTAATGTGCACGCTGACAACAACGTGGTGCCTTAAATTAACTCGAATTTTGTGTTTGTCTCTCATTTAAACATTTGACCATGTCAACGGGTTATAGCTCAGCAATAGGTATGAAGTAATAGGACTTATTCACGGAACGCAGGGAAAACACAGGCATAAATAATGAAAAAGAACAATGGTTGAATTACATTAAAGCTTCAGTAGGCAACATGTTTTTGGCTTCATTGGGCAAAAATTCCATAATAACGTTTCAGCATATTGTAATTCAAGTGTTCTGAGAGAAAACTAGACTTCTGCACCTCCTCATGGCTCTGTTTTCAGGCTTTAAAAAATAGCCCGTGACGGGAGACTTTGGCCACTCACAGGTAATTTCAGAGAGAGAGTGTTCGTATTGGCTGTATTCGTAGTAGCAAAACGGCGGTTCTACAACTTCCGTGTTCGCACGTAATGCCATTGGGCCCAAAATTCTTTTTCCCATAGACTTACATTGGGAAAGACGTCTGTAACTCAGCGGATAACTTTTTTTTTTTTTAGGTAAATCAACTTCCTAGTACGAACACTTGAATAGCCCTTATTTAAATTAGGTTTTAAAAGTTGTAAAATGCACTAATAGCCGAATCCAGAGTTATTGTCCTTCCTCCGTTCATGTGAATGAGACCCAGACTGCTCTATGGGTCCAATGGATGTGGAAGATCGCCGAATGATCGAAGTCAAGCTTTTTTTTTTTCTACTTCATCTGCCACTGAGCAACTTTCATAGGAATGAATGGGAGCACTTTCGCTGTTTGCACTTTTTGCACCATTAGCCCGTCACTGTGTTGAGAGGCGATATAAATGCTCCCAATCCCTTAGCACCTTTAACTCTCAAGAAAGTGAATAAGCATACAGTATTTCCCAAAATGTTTAAGTATTCTAAAGCAAATTTACTGTTTTCCAGTCTTTTCGCTGATGTACTGTATGTTCCGTATTGTTAATGACAAAAAACATTGGTCTTTTGTTTGAGTAATAATATAAAACAATATCATAATCATTTAAAAAGAATTCAAGGTTCTTTAAACTACACAAAGGTTTTTTTCTTAATCAAGTCTTTCTGACTGAAAAGGAGGCTGAAATAGGTTCAAATAAGTGAAGGATCATTATGAGGGCAAAAGCTCTCTTGTTCTGTTCTTCACAGTGCAGGTGAGATCCTGTTTCTTACTCTGCCTACAGTGTAAAAACTCATAGACGATGGTGGTAAGGTGGCCACATTTCTTGCAGTTATTATGAGCAGGAACTCATGGCTCTCACTCATTTCCATGCAGCCACAGTGTTCACAGGCACCTGGATGTAGCAGATGTTTGTAAATTTATATGAATCATATGAAATCTGGCTGGTATCTGTACGAAAGATTTTTCATTGATATGTCACTGACATATAGAGGTGTGAAAATATGTGAATTCTAATGAATTATTTATTCAGGATCTGGGTATGAAATGTCATGATGACATGGACTGCCTGTGAGCTGACTTTCAAAGAAAGGGAGGATGACGCATGAGCTTAGGTGTTGAATGATGGTACCAAGAAATGAGGGTGAGAGAAAAGGTTCAGAGTGTGCGAGAGAGGAAGCTGGAAAATATCTGACCATTAGGAGATGTGAGTGACGTTGATTATTCTGCAACTTTAATATCTAACTGTGGCTGGAAAAAATACTTATATCACTGCAAAAAATATTCATCTCAACAACTCATTCGGTCTCAGGTTCAGCTTCCAAGACTTTCATAAAGCGAGAAAATATTCAGCTCAACACACGAGACAACACCACTCATTTCCCAGTATAGATTTTTCTTGTTCCAGGAATATAATAGAAGTAAGTGTCAATATCTTGAAACAAGACAAAGTGGGCAGAATGATTCTAGAAAAACATCTCACATCTTGGCAGATTTTTTTGGTTATGTTAACCCTCATCCTACAGACTGGGGTCCCTGCAGACCCAACATGTATACTCTTTGTCATATCTCAGTCACAGGTGCTTCACTTTAACATTTTTCACGACTTTGTCAATCAATCTGTTCCTAATGGCTTCATATCATTGTTTTGCTTCAACAAAAAGACCCATGTATTGGAATCCTGGGGGATCCCAGTTAAAAGCACCCAATTGCAGTTTATGTAGTTTTAGAATAGCTAAAATAGAATAGGTAGATCAAATGTTTGCCATGGGTCCTAATCATAGACTATATAAAATACGAACATAGTCTGCGTGACGTCATCCATAGGTTTCTGAAGAGCTATTGTGAAGCTCAAAGTGGATGGCTCCGGCCGTCGCCAGCTTGGCAGTGAGAACACATGCCTAATTCCCGGCTAATCCAAAAATGGGCAAAGACGTGGATCATTGGTGGAGATGAGGCGGGCCGGGTGACGCAGCAGAGCAGATAGCAAGCAGATAGCGACCTGGTATGGCACCCACCTGTCACTCAAAGCGGCAACATCCTTAATTATGCCAAACTTTAAGCCTTAATATAATTTAAACGGGTGAGTTGTAGAAAAATTCACCCCCCGTGCAATTGTTATGAACGGAGAAATTAGCTATAGAGACCAAAACCGCAGACACAGATTTCCTCATGTGCTCAGATTATTATTTTAGAAAAATTACAGTTAATTTGCATATTGTAAAACAAAAATAGACCGTCTTTTTTTTTTTTCTTCAGATGACAATTATATAATTAATAATGTTTTGAGAAAAAAATGAGTTACAGTAGTGTATTGTTGATGTTCCTGTCGGTAGTCCTTGTATGTTAAATAGATTGGTAGGATTAGGGTTAAAAAGATTTATTTGTAACACTTCGTCATAGAAAATGAATTGTTAGAATTGTTTTTTGTTGTGTTTTTTTTAGTAGTGTACTAACACAGGTGCATCTCTTTACAAAAGCTTGATATGTTGAAGCCACAAAGAAAGATGTGTCCTTCAGAGGACCTGAAGGAAAGGCTGAACAGCTGTGTTTGGGCAGCTCTTCTCACGTCTGAAATGTGAACCTATCCTTTAATAATTTTTTTTTTGTGTGTTTGATATATGCGGGTGTGAATGCGCTTCAGCTAATCAGGCTAATTAAGATGATGATGAATGTGTCCCTATAAATAAATGAATAAACAATTAAAAAAACATCAAACAGCGGTGACTTTTTCCATTGGTCTGCTTCAAGTAGTATATTTACAGAGACTTTCTATCCATTCATTTTCTGGAGTTTATGCAAGCAGTTGTGGCTGCAGGCTAAACGTGGTAGCCCAGACGTACGTCTCCACAGTCATGTCTTCCAGTTCTTTTCTGGGGAATCATGAGGC
Source organism: Sebastes umbrosus (assembly GCF_015220745.1). Lineage (NCBI taxonomy): Eukaryota > Metazoa > Chordata > Actinopteri > Perciformes > Sebastidae > Sebastes > Sebastes umbrosus. The sequence continues at coordinate 24,392,984 of NC_051270.1, forward strand.
ATTCCCAGGCCAGATGGACATGTAATCCCCTCAGGATGTCCTCCAAGTTGGATGCGGGGCAAGGAAGGTGAAAAAAGTGTCCCGCGTCATCATTGCGTCATATCATTGGGGTACAACACATCTGCAGTCAAATCTGGTCTGAACAAGCCAAAATTGAGCCAACAGCAACATATGACCATAGCTCCAGTTTCACAGCACATGTGTCATACCTTATAGCTCAACACCGTGTCCCAGCCTCTTTCAATAAGCTTTGATGCAGAGATGTGGCCAGGAGACTTCCTCAGATGCCAGAACCACCAAGTGGTTCCTTTCAATGTGAAGAGGCAGCGGGTTGATGTCTGACAGTGATACCAGACAATTATACTGATGAAAGGCAGAGACGGGTCTATAGAAACCATTTTTACAGAAATACTGAAACTAAATTACTTGAATATATCCTTACAGAAATAGTTTGACCTATACTTACGTTGTATAAAAGGCATTACTGCAACCCACTTTAATCACTGATATCACATTTTATCATATATCCCCGCCAAATGACCATAAGAGCCCTTACAGAACATTTTTGTATTGTAACAGAAGCTAAAAATACTGAACATTTACTCTACTGAACTACAACTGGAACAACATAATCATTAAAGGTACAGTGTGTACGATTTGGCGGCATCTAGTAGTGTGGTTGCAGATTGCAACCAACTGAGTACCCCTCCGATCACTCCTCCTTTTCCAAGATTGCGGTAACGTGAGCTGCCGAGTGCATACCCGTGGTAACGCCATTCACCTCGCTCAGAGGCCATCCTTACCATAATAACACTACTTTAGAAGCAACAGAAGTCAGACGGCGGCTGGCGGAACCACGGGTTTTCACTCTGCGGCTCTCGTTACCGCAGTTTCACAAGCTAGTCGGAGAACTACGGTGGCCTTCTGGTAACGGGAAAGGCTCTCTCTAGAGCCAATGTTTGGTTGGTTCGTTCTGGGCTACTGTAGAAACATGGCGAACTCAGTGAAGAGGACCCGCTCTCTATGCAGATATGAAGGGCTCATTGTAAGCTAACGAAAACACAACGATTCATAGTTTCAGTTGATTTTACACTAATGAAAACATGGCTATGAATATTATATTCCATTTCTGCCAGTAGATCCCCCGAAATGTAACACATCGCTCCATATGAGATTAAATGAAGGCTACTGCAAGTAAACAATATCAGAACTATCCAGTCCAACAAATAATGAGCCATATATACATATATGTTTCCTTTCCTAAAATAAAAATGTTATTTTGTTTGAAGCAAAAAAAACGTTTTAGGAAAGTTTTCCATTTGGAAATGCACTATTTAATGATATCAAGAGCTGTCTAAGAGTTGGCTGATTAATACTGATTATTTTTGCTGCATTCTCTTTGTGTGCACGGGGGTTTTGTCCTGGGGACAAAGTGGGTCGTTGGTGGGCCGGCAGGGCACGAGGAGCGAGTTCCAAAATCCTCCAGAGTAGAGCACAAAAATACTGTGAGGGCCAAATAAGAGCAACGGAGAGTGAATTGGCAGGAGAGTGGCAGGCGAGCAGAGCGGAAGCGGCTGGCAGGCGTGGTGGATCTGGACACAGGAGAACAGGATGGGTAGGAGTCTGGTATTATGACATTGTGCGGCTTTTGCGGCTGCTAGACCTGCACAAACAAGTGAAAAAGAAATTGTGTAATTCTCAAAGCACTCGCAAAGGGCGAAATGCACCTCTAACTGCATTGCCAGGAAAATAGTGTCTCAGTGCTCCTGCTATTTGCACATATTTACATTAGGTATACATGCATACATTTAGTGTAAAATTAGCCCCTTTCGATGCAAATGAGCCTCATTGCAAAAACAGTCCAATTCAAAAAGATCAACGCTATAATAATGTGGCCTTGGGTAACTTGAAAGGGTGCTTATAAATAAAATGTATTATTATTTTCATTACATTTTTCTATGTCTCCATTGTTTTTTCCCATTGTTCTGCCTACTGTGTTAGTTAGATATACCCTTTTCCTAACAAAATGAATGTGTATATGCAGGTTTTTTATACATGGGAAAACCTGCAATAAATAGATAATAGACTCCTTTCCCATTGTATCCTGTGTCGTTGCACTGGCTTTATGTTTTTTTTTTCCTGCTGTGTTCCATTTGACGTCACGGACTCGCCAGCCGGCACCGGAAGCAGGGTTAGTAAACAGTGAAAATGTTACGGTAGTTACTTCTTTTTTTATATAGCCTTTATATAGTCTCTCTTTCAAACTCTCAAACCAGAGTTGGTGAATGTTGGAACAGCAGAACGACTAACAAAAATGGTTTTGATGAGTTTTATTTTGTTTCTGTCGAGTTTGAACGAAGTGTGTTTTACGCCGATCAGCGAGGTAAAATTACTGTTGTCTGACTGGAGTCTGGTGGCACTGAGGAGAGCATAATAATTGTATGTTTTCTATGTTAATAAATTATATTAATTGTTCAAATCCCTGTTGATTTTATTCATTATATATGCACTTCAACGCGCGCCAAATAGTGTCATGCCGAGCAAATTAGCATGTCCACCTGGGTGTCATGTTTCCATCACTGCTGATCGGAGCTGCAGTCGATAAATATCCGTAACTACTGCACAGTCATTTAACCCACGAATGAATGCTGATTGTAACTTCACCCACTGAAGACAAAAGTCCGATGTTAGTGGGTATTAGCGGGTTTTTTGTCCAGTGGGAAAGGGGTTGATAGATAGATAGATAGATAGATAGATAGATAGATAGATAGGCTCTTTTCAGACCTGGTATTAACATGCGTCCTCAGTGATCCGATCACAAGTGGACAGCTCTAAGTACAGGTGTGAACGCACTCAAGGCGCTTTGAGGACGCATTGAGATCGGATCTTTCAGACCACATTAAGAGGTGGTCTGGGCCACATATGGCCACATTCGTTTAGCAGTGTGTACGCGAATGCGTCCTGGGCCACATTAAGGACCACCTACTCAACTGATGTCCAGCTGGGACGCGCGGGCTCTCTGCGCTCCTCAGGTGAATAAACAGGCAGACACGGGCGCTTGTCAGCATGGAAACGGCCTCTGTGCTCTATTGTATCCTGTCAGTAAAACTGTACTTTATTAAAATATATCTTGTTTATAAGCTACATATCTACAGACTATCAGACTAAGCACGCAAAGTGCATTATTATCATATTGTCGAAGATATGTCGCTGTTTTTGTTCCGCTGCTTTGCCCGCCTGTTCTCTGTCCTCCCCGGCTCTCTGTCGTCTGTTGTCTGGCAAAAGCAGCGGTGCCGGCGGCACGGAGGTCCCCGGGGACCACCAGTACAATAACCTTTCATTTTGTTTAGTTATTACAATGTACCAGAATTCACGGATATGTAGGATATTACTGCTGACATTCATGTGATATTACGTCACAACGGCTGCTGTATCAGCCGTCTGTTTACTACATGTTTATTTGCATATAGAGCGGGGAAGTGAGATCGGATCACATGTGGTCACTGGAGACGCATGTGGAGACGCATTCTAATGCCAGGTTTGAACAGACGTACTTAAAGCTGTCCACTTGTGATCCGATCACTGAGGATGCATGTTAATACCAGGTCTGAACAGGGCCATAGATAGATAAATAGATAGATAGATAGATAGATAGATAGATAGATAGATAGATAGATAGATAGATAGACAGATCATTTATTGTATTGTTGTAGAAATTAATTTCTACAGCCTGTACAAACATAAGAACAATTAATGTACCGCAATCACAAAAACGTAGCCACAGTTTACAATACAGTCACAAGATCATGAGTCCATTGAGTGTTATTGCTACAGTTTGTTGAGGGCAGTGATGGCAGAGGTCACGAAGCTCTTACCATAGCATGTTTTTTTACAGATCAAAGATCTGTAGCTGCGGCCGGATGGGAGTAGAGTAAAGCACAAGTTCAGGGGGTGGCTGAGGTCATGTGCGATGATGAGTGCTTTACGTGTGATGGCGGTGTCAATGAGGGCTGGGACATTGGGAGTAGGAGTTCAGCTTTCAAGACTTTCATAAAGCAAGAAAATATTCAGCTCAACACGTGAGACAACAGCACTCATTTCCCAGTATAGATTTCCTTGTTCCAAGAATATAATGAAGTGTCAATATCTTGAAACAAGACAGAGTGGGCAGATTGGGTCGTGATTCTAGAAAAATGTTTTTTTTGGTTATGTTAAGAAAATAAGTTTGTGACACTCTGTCATAGAAAATGAGAAAATTATTGGGTTTTTTTAGCAGTGTACTAACACAGGTGCATCTCTTTACAAAAGTTTGAACCCACAAAGAAAGATGTGTCCTTCAGAGGACCTGAAGGAAAGGCTGAACAGCTGTGTTTGGGCAGCTCTTCTCACATCAAATATTTCTAAGTTCATCACAACAATGTTGACCTAAAACAGCTAATACCATCCGTAAGGTTCATGATAACATACCGTAGATAATTAATTTATACTGTCTGAGTAGGGAGACCAATGATTTTAGAGGCATTGTGTGTGATTTTAAGGAGTTTGTTCATGTTGGTGACAGTGAGCATGGTAAAGTGGGACAGTAGAGGAGGATGGGTCCTGGAGCTGAAGGTTGGGTGTGACTGAGAGAGCTCTGAGTTTCCGGATGGCGTATTGCCTCCGTTGGTAGCGTTTGTGGATGTCGGTAGTGTGATGATCAAAGCTAAGTTTAGGGTGATTCTAAGATACTTGAAGCTCTCCACCATCTCAACTGGCTCATTGTTGATGGAGATGTGACAGTGGGGGGTAATGGGTTTATTGCAGGTTTCAGTGAGGAGTTCCTTAGTCTTGGCAGCATTCAGGAGCAGGTGGTTCTCTGTCAACCTGGTCAAAAATTTACCTAAACCTAAATTCCTGTGAAAACGGAAGTTTATTTTGAAAGGACACTATGCATGTATTGACATGCTGTCCCTGACACGTCCAAATGTTACGCAAAAGGTGTACCCCGTGTGTCAATCTCCAATGCCAAGGGAGAATGTCTCCGTCCATCACTGTGCATTTTCCTCATAGCTCCATCCAACTACAACTTGAGTAGAGGTCTGATCAGCCAGAGTAACTGAAAACACCTGTGTAGCAGAATCACGCTCCTCATGTGAAAGAAGCGGAGAGCCTGTCTCTGCATATCTGGCTTTATCAGCCATATGCCGATAAAACAGCACATTCTGCCGCTTAACTGAAAGTACCGGTATTCTGAATGGTTTCTCATGCTGTGGTGTGAATTAATTTACCAAGCTGTCGTAGAATTTTGTCATGTCTTATATGGGTTCACTTGGTTTTTAAACGTCTTCTGCACTTCTCGTCATTAGAGGGCGGAGAGAGTTGTGGGTCCATGCAATGAACACGTTTGTGCTTTATGGGAGCTTTCTGGAGCAGCTTGCTCACTAAAGCGCTCATGATAATTATACAGTCTGTTTCTTAACTGCAACACCTTAACTTCACTATACCTTTTCACAAATGAGAGAGGTATCAATCTTTATCTAACTCCCAGAAGGAAAGCTGGTAAGTGTTTTTCCAAAAATGTCAAACTATTCCTTTAAATACGATGTTATTAATTTGATAAAAATTTAATATATTGGACAGCTCTTTAATTAGTCATACAAAGCTCAGAGAAAGCACAAATTAAATGTGACCATGCCACATGATCAATATGCTGTGAAATGAATAAATGGAGAGAAATTAAAATAAAGAATTTTCATAGTTTACTCAAATAAGTCTGTAGTAATTTATCATATTTCCTTTTCCTTCAAGTGACTTTTCTGCTTGTAATTGGACAAATATTTTATTGGAGCTTCTGTTGTCAGTGACTTTCCACTTTTCCAGGACCTAAACAAACCCTGTAATGCTTGGGTAAGAAAAAATATTAACAGGCCAGATCTAACTCACCAGCTGCCTATTGACGATGCCTGTTCCAGGGACACGGGAACTTGTTACATCTGTTGTCTGGGTGCTGTGAATTTTTATCTTTCTACTCCTCACTATTTTGTTCCTTGTAATGTGAGCCATGTGGGAATTTAAGCTTTTTGTTTTTCTATACGCTCATTCGAAGTTAAATTGGATGAACTCTTAAATAGTAAGTCAAAAATATTAGTAGCTGTAAAAGCCTAAATAGTTTGAGCTGCACTGACAACAGAAACAAGGAACAAGAAGCAACGGTGCAGCAGATTATGTCTTGAGGTTTGTTTCTGCCACAGAGGCGGACATAATCACTATCAGCTCTTCCTCAATGGCTCATCTGGGGATCATTCTTCGGTATAGCAATCTGCTGTAAGCTTCACTGTTTCAATTTTACAGCAAAGAAAAAATATTTTATTCTCTCATTAATCCACATAAAAAGAGCTCATGTATTATCACTTACTAGCAGTTCACAGGCCTGATTGATTACTGTTGCATGCGATAATGTGTCGGCAAACAATTTAAAGAGGCAATTATCAATATTTCTATATTAACAATGGATCACTACTTGAATGTTTTAGTTCACTCACTTTCTGGTCACAGAACACAGCTGTTTTCAGACAAAAAAAACAAAACAACAACTCTAAAAACTCCCTATATGCTACCTGTCCAACACCAGGGCTGAGCAATATGGAGAAATAAAATATCCCAATATCTTTGACCAAATACCTCAATATCGATATTGCGACGCTATAGTAGTAGGGCTGCACATTTATGGCCAAAATGCTAATCACGATTATTTTGATCAATATTGAGATCACGATTATTTATCACGATTATTCATAGATTTTAGGGACAAAACATTTTTATAACAATTTCACAAAAACGCTGATTTCACATCCATGTTGTGCTACATTCCAACAATCAAATACTCTAAATGTTATCGTTTTACTCTGTTATTGTCATCTATAGTGGTTTATTTTCATAAAAACACACAATTCAAATGATTAGGAAATAAATGATTGTATTTTTATTTAAATATTTACTTTGATAAAAAATAATCCTGGCATTAGTAGTTCTAATTATATATTATAAGCTGCTCAGAGCTAGTTTTAGGAAGTTAAACAGGTCATATTTCCCTCTCTATTATCTATTTTATATTGCTGTGAAAACATCTCCTTCAAACAAGTAGATTTATTCAAGTTTCTCGCCAAAAACTACATTTGACAAGATTACATTTAAACGCATCATGAGTTATAATTTCCCATCATCAATACCTCTTTGTACTGAGCAGAGCTTGAACGCACCATAATGGAACTGAATGGAACGTCCGTTAACAAGCTCAAATTCAGAGCCAGTGTTTGGGTTGTCCATTCTGGGCTACTGTAGAAACATGGCAGCCGGGTCCGTGTGTAGATATAAACGGCTCATTCAAAGGTAACAAAAACACGATTCTTATCTTCAGGTGATTATAAACTAAAGAAAACATACTTATTACTATTATGTTTAATTTCTGCCAATAGATCCCTCTAAATGCTACACACTGTTCCTTTAAAAGGTGATATGTTAATGTTGTGTTTAGCTTGTTTCTGCTGCCCCCAAGTGCCGCAAAACAGTGTCATTGCAGGTTCAAAAGTTACATGTAGGTCATTAGTCATGTTACACTAACTCATTTTTAATACAAAACTAAATGTGAAACTAATTTAATGAAATTAACTTTTAAATTCACTTTTTGTCTGTATGTGTGTGTGTGTGTGTGTGTGTGTTAATCTATGCATTAAAAACACAGAATGATGTGTTTTTGCATAGTGTGCATTGTTTTGTTTGCTTGTTCATGTGTGAGAGATTTTGTCAATATGATGAGTGCATAAGATCCAACGCTGGTGCAGAGAAATAAGAAACAAATGTGAAAACTAGCTTCGCATAACCTTGTGTGCAGTACTGTGAGGCACTGTGTGAATATGTGTGTGTGTGCTGTGGGTGTATGCATTTGTATTGCATGACGCAGATCATCAGTTGTGAGAGGCAACTTCCAGCAATCTTGTGGAGAAAGAAAACAGCCCTTCTTGTGGTTGCAGTTATGAAATGAGCCGGGCTAAAGCATGTAAATCTCTCTCTTATTGTAAATGTGCAGTTGATTAAGCTACTATGTCGAATGTATGCCACTGTGTTGCGAAAACAACAAAACGTTTGTCTCATCATCCCTTATTTTACAACGCTCGCCTCATACACAGTTATTCCCTCTCAGCCGCTCTGAATTTCTTTGCTTCATGATTCCTTTATTAACAGCATCTCATCAAACACACAAACGCCTAGAGGTCTTTGGGAAAGCCTTGCTTAACTGTGCTGGCAGAAAAATGTGCGCAAGAGAGATCCAGTGACGTGATTCAACCCTCTGATGTCTCTCATGGAGGACATCGGCTGAGAAATTATTAATTAGTTTTGCACAAGAGTGGTAGGCAGGAAATACTATCAGCTATACTTAGGGCTATAAACTTTGGCTCCTATAGACGGGTGTGCTTTCTCTCAATGGATGGGATGTCTTGTTTACGGCTTTTATATTTAAACTGGATATTCCTGTCCATTGTATTACCGTAATGGCTTCCAGTAATGTTTATTTGCATACCACTGGAAGACAACGTGATAGAATAGACATGATGATACATAACTGAGAAAAGTAAATCAATCTGTTTCCAAGTGGCAAATAAATAACATAATGCTATACATAGAAAATTTTAATTTGTACATCTAGTTTCATTTAAAGGCTGAATAACTGGCAGCTGAGTATGAAAGAATATCGATATTTTACCATGCTTCTGACTGTTGTCTTCAGTCTTGTCACCTAGTGTACCTACTGCAGTTACTCATTTGAACCATACCAGGTAGAGATAGACAGGAGGAGGTGTATGATTGGTACTAACACAGAAAGTCTCACTTGGTGTACAAAAACTTGCCCTGAACTGACCTGGTGACTAATGGCAAAAGTGCAGCACACAATGCTTTACTTTTCGCATACACCAACTACCTGAAACTTTACTGATTTGGTTCACTCTCACCACTCTAATAGCATTGTTTTTGGCTGCAGCAGGCAGCTGCTCAGCACCAAACAGCAGACAGACACAGTTAGCGACTAGCTGGTGAACATAACGGAGCATTTAGCAGCTAAAGAGTCAGATATTTCCCTCAGGAGTTGGTGGAGACCAAAGACAGAGCAAAAAGAGAGTGAATATTGGACATAGATTCATCAGGTGATCAGAAACATGACTCCAAATGAATGCTAATGTTGCTCCATAACTGCTGGATGTGTAAATAAACAACTATATACTAACAAGTTCACCGTATCAACTTAAAAGATGATATGGGTCGTGTCTAGAAAGTAACCTGCAAATTGCGAAAACTTGCAAAAACGTTTTTTGAAGGAACAGGGTGAAACAAAAACATATGATTGGATGACGCTTCATCGCGTCATTGGAGCGGTGAAAAAAGTTGAGACCAGCTTAACTTTATTTGTAGCGTGCCACGCCCATCGCACAGCGAGAAGTGTCGAGTGGTGGTTTGTAGCTTGTAGCCTGTTGCTGTGTCGCTCGTAGTGTGAACACAGCATTACAGAACTGGCTTGTGTCACAAGGCATCAAGACACATAAAAGACACCAACGGATGATTTAGATTTCCAATTGACCTGATCTGGATGTCTTCAGTCTGCTGGAGGAAACCCACATTATGAAAAATCCACACAGAAGGGCCCCAGCCTGGCATATTTGAACCCAGAATCTGCTTTCTGCAAGGCGACAGGGATAACTGCTGAGCCATCATGCCATCATTAACATAATGTGTTTACCATAAAGGTTAAATTGTATTATGCGGCCAAGCTAAGTGCATAGTTAGAACAATTTGCAAATGAACCGAGATTCAGAGCTCGATTTCAGTCCACAGAAATATTATTATACAGTGACGGGCTGCTTATTAGCAGATGAATAATATCAAATTAGCCACTTCAAACACATTTTAATGCTCTTAATTATACTAAATTGAGTTTGGCTGGCCTGTATTGCCTCTTGCTTGTCAGCAGAAATCCAACAACATTTTTATATATAGCAGCTTAGAAAACATGAATCTTTTCCAGGCAAATACTGTATACGTAATGTATGCGTAATCTATACATTTATGCTGCCAGGAATTCACACACACACACACACACACACACACACACACACACACACACTCACGCACACACGCACACGCACACGCACACACACACACACACACACACACACACACACACACACACACACACACACACGCACACGCACACACGCACACACACACACACACACACACACACACACACACTTATACGGAGTCTGTGATCCTATATTTTGTTTGTTGAAAGTGCTTCAACAGCAGCGTATAAATAGGCTCAGAGGAGTCAGAATCTTTAAACAGCTCCTTTACAAGAAAATGCTTACAGTGCGATGCTTTGTTCAAATGCTCGTGTACTTTTATTCATCTTCACATCATTAGGCCAGCTGTTCAAAGTGAGCATGACTGACGCACATTAATGTGCGAGCAGCGCATGAATTGGTTGATTGCGATATTAATAGTAACATGTTTTAGTGATTGTGTCCACGTTTTTGGAGGGTGTGGTGACTCATATCTTGTTGACATGGAGACCAAAATAGCAGCCAAATGGAAGAGGACATTCAGTCTACCCTTGAGACTTTGCACGATGGTGAAGAAAATGGAGAGAGAAAGATAGAATGAGAGGAGTGACAGAAGGAGAGAGGAGAGGAAGGCTTAGAGAACTATGAAGGTTTGTGTTGTATAAGCCAACGGTGAGTCACACTCACCGTTTGAATCTTGAGAACTAATAGAAAATCGTTTGTTTTCTCTCACTAGGGAGTGGGTTAACTCTGCAAGGACAAAAAAGGAAATAGGGTGATTTGAGAAACAAGAAGGAGTTGTCTTATGCAATGCATGTCAGGGTCATTGCAGAGTGACACAAGGATTTGGTACACCGAGTGCATTAAATGCACTCACAGGAGGTCAGGTAAGGTTCTGGGAGGTAGGAATTTTACTGCTATGATGTGTCATAACACAGCAATGTGTCAACACTGCAACAAATTTTACCACCATGGTGAACTCTAATTGTGCCATTTACAGAGGCAGAAAAAATCGTACTCTACATATGGCAATGTCGAGCTGACTGTCAGTCGGTTGTTCTACCACTATGGTCGAGACTGAAATATCTCTATATCTAGTGGATGGATAGCCCTGAAATTTTGTACAGACATTCAAGTTCTCCAGTGGATGAATCCTAATGATATATTAGTGGGAAACCTTCGGGTCTGAAAAGTGAAGCCAATACTGAAGTGCCTTAAACTTGCATTCTTTCTAATAGCCAGCAGGTGGCGACTCCTCTGGTTTGTGAGTGAGGAGAAGGACTTTGAACTGGATGCGTTGTGGGACAGGGAGCCAGTGGAGGTTCTGGAGGACAGAGGTGATGTGATCACGTGAGCAGACGGGCAGCAGAGTTCTGAATGTACTGGAGTTTATTGAGGACTTTAGATGGTGAGCGGTAAAGAACGCTGTTGCAGTAGTCATTCTGGAAGTGATGAAAGCGTGGATCAGAGTTTCGGCAGCAGAGAAGGAGAGTGATGGGCGGAGACGAGCAATGTTTTTGAGGTGGAAAAAGGCAGTCCTGCTGATGTGGTTGACGTGGTGTTCGAAGGAGAGGTGGCTGTCGAAAATGACTCCAAGGTTGCGGATGGGAGGGGGACAGAGTGGAGTTGTTGATGGTGAGGCAGAAGTTGTGAGTGGTTCTGGTGAGAGATTTTGGACCGATGATGATCATGTCTGATTTGTCGCGGTTGAGTTTGAGAAAGTTGATTTGCATCCATGATTTCATTTCAGTTAGGCAGTTGGTCAGAGTGGAGTGTGTAGCGGTGGACTTTGATGAGGGCTGTTTCTGTGCTGTGTTGTGAGCGGAAACCGGATTGAAATGGTTCATACAGATCGTTGGAGATGAGGTGGGTTTTCAGTTGTGAGGTGACAGTAAACATGAGTTTATGGTCTCAATCGCTAGTTTCAAGTCTTCTTCAATACAGCATGATGTTCATTTAGTAAATTATGGTCTCATTTAGAGTCAAATAGACCATAAAGCAGGGTATGCTTTAGGGTGTGGCTACCTTGTGATTGACAGGTTGCTAACACAGCATTGTCCGGTTTGGGAGTTGTCCGTGTTTTTGTCGTAGAACTTGAACCCTTTCACAGTGTGTTTTCAGTTCATGAAAGTTAATTGTAACATTGTGGTCGCCTAAAAATGTCTTATTCAGCGTTCAGTTGTACTTGTCACTTCTGGTTGCAAAAAACACGATGGTGATGGCCAAAATAGCGAACTCGAGGCTTCAAAACGGCAGTCCACAAACCAGCGGGTGACGTCACAGTGACTACGTCCACTTCACTTCTTTTATACAGTCGAAGTAATATACTGGTGATCCCCTGACTGTTCCTCCAGTGCCACCAAGCGGACATTTATGGATTGCCGTGAAATTTGGTTCAGATATTCTACATCAGTGGTTCCCAACCTACTGGTCGGCACCCCTCCCAAGGCATCCCGAAATGAATTGAAGGGGTCATGAGTTAATTACCAGAATTGGAAATGGGAACAAAACAAAATTCTGCTACATGTTTTCTTTTTTACATTTTTGACTTATCTCTAATCTTTGCTATTCTTCTTGTAAAACAGCATAATCTTATAGATAGAGGATAAGAATTGTTTTTGGTTTGTGCTATCTGGTTGTGCGACAAAATATTTTACACACACAATCTATAGTTCATACTAGATCTACACAATGTCATCGCAAACATAACAAAATTACAGATCATCCAATTCAAAATTCATAAGATTTCTGCAGCTTCCCCTGAAGAACCAGAAAATCAGCTTTAGAAAGTATAATATTTGATCAGTTTATTAGACAGCTTTTGTTTCAATTAATTCCATCCATCAATAGTAAACAACCAACTAAGATGACATTTGCTTTGTCAATAATTTCAGCCCAAACATGTAACAAACTTGCAACCTTTTAACTGATTTTCATTCCCCACCCCCTACGCACTGCAACGCTCAAATTACACCACTGTTTCTTTTCATTGTCTACACCCAGTAGACTTTGTGGGCACACAAAAGGAAAGCAGCATGGTTTTCTGGTGCTCCATCAATTGCAAATGTAGCCCCACAATGAACAGGCAGGATAAGCCAAACCTCGCCATCAGCAGGACTTTCAGATTGAGAGGTTGAAAATTAATCTGACAGCATGCTTTCAAGAGACAGCCTGGAGCTACGGGACACACATGGGCTAATATGTGTTTCTATGTTTCTCTTGCCGCTGTGGTTTTCAATTATTGTGTTTTGGGACTGTTTGGGCAGAGTTTCACACTGGGCAGCTCTTTGTGGTTAAAAAGGCCCACATTTAATTTATCATCAACTGGGGTTTTTTTTCTTGTTGTATACTATGAATATTTTGTACTGATAACAGCTTGTAAATGTTTTATTGCCAGGGAATGTGCCAAAGCTGATTTATTTCAAAGCACAGATTAGACTTTAAAAACAAAAACACATCTCAAACTCAAACAACAGCAAGGTTCCATGTAGTATTAAAATGACAAATTATTAATTAGAGCTGAAAGAACGAGTCTAGTAATCTATGAGTTGATTGACAGAAATTTAATGGGCAACTATTTTGATAAATGATTAAGTCCTTTTCAAAGGAACAGTGTGTAACATTTGAGGGGATCTATTAGCAGAAGTGGAATATAATATTCATAACTATGTTTTCATTAGTAAATAATCCCCTGAAACTAAGAATCGTTGTGTTTTCGTTAGCCTAGAATGAGCACTATATATGTACATAGTCATGTTTCTCCACCATGTTTCTACAGTAGCACAGAACGGACAAACCAAACACCTGCTCTAGTGAGAGACTGAAGGCCACCGTAGTTCTCCGACACGCTTGTGAACCTGCGATAACGTGAGCCGCAGAGTGCAAAACCGTGGAACCGGCAGTCGCCGTCTCCGTTGCTCCTAAGGTAGTGTTATTATGGTAAGAATGGCCGCTGTGCGAGGTGAACGGCGTTACCGCAGTCTTGGAAAGGGAAGAGTGAGCGGAGGGGTACTCGGTTGGTTGCAATCTGCAACCACATCACTAGATATCGCCAAACACTACACAATGTACCTTTAAAGAAAAAGTGCCAAAAATTCACTTGTTCAGACTGATCAAATGTGAACACTTGTTGGTTTTCATTGCCCTCCAGGACAGTAAATTGAATATTTGGGGGTTTTGGACTATTGTGATGGGCATTTTCTCTATTTTCTGACATTTTATAGACCAAAAAATCAATCTATTAGATTAATCGACAATTTGACCATTAAATAATCATCAATTGCTGCCCTGTTATTAATAAGCGCCCACAACAGACTCTAATTATTGTATTGTTAAGCATTTTCATACCCTTTATCAATTGAATGCTTTACATTGCATGGTTTCATTAAATATGTATGCATGGATGTTATCAATAAAACTTTGGAGCAACAGGATTTGTCCTAATTATCAAAGAAATTCCAGTCTTTTTAATACAAAGAAAAATTCGGAAAACTAGAATTAATTTAGGGTCATGATACGGACAGTAAACTCCATCATGTCATTGTATCATCAGATCTGAACATTGACAGAAGTCAGTCTGATGAAGGCCCATCTTGTTCATCTGAGAGGATACTCTACATCAGACATATGTCACCAACTGGTGAGAAACAACAGTGAGCACTGTACTAATGCTAGCATGCGCGGATACTAGAATATAGCTTGAGGGGACAGTATCACAACGAGCATTTATACAGACAGAAAGGATGAATGACAGGACCACATGGGCCGATCATGCAAGAATGCAATTAATGGGCATGCATCCTGCCAAATTTTAAAGGGTAATCTGGTGATAAAACGCCTTAATTTACAGAAAATGTGTGTCACAATGCTCCTTCGCTAAGTGCCTTTCATCAAAAATGACAACTGAAACATACGCACCAATATGTGAGAGTGGCTTCATTAACTTATAACAACCATTCTTTGATTTAAAAACCTGGAACAATTTGCCCTCTTTTGCTGGTTAGGCATTATATCCATGAGTAACTTTTAATGAGAGTGGTAGCTTTAGGCCTTAAGACTTAGACGCTTCTTTAGAGCAATTTGTCCTCCATCGCTGCTGAGGAATTATATCCATGAGTAACCTTTAATATGAGAACGTTAGCTGTAGGCTTTAATAGTTTACATTTCTAGGTCACCATATCCGCAAGCCTCATCTATTTGAGTCAGTACAACCTGATCCGTTTTCTATTAAGTTCCACGACCGCGGGTGTATTGTAAATAGTAGCTCTTGGTTGGGCGATATAAAACTGTTGTAAATGACACTCATGAGCAACAACAGCACATTGAGACTTTGAATGGCTGCAACTATGTACATCCTCAAAGCCCCCTTTCACCGCCTCAAAAACACAGCATTGTCCCAAGGTTATTTATATAATGCTGTCTGAACAAAATGACAAGTGCTTCATTACCTTGAAACGCCAATGAAGGCTTTATTTTCATTAGTTCACTTCACAGCCCGCTCTGTTTCTGTGGTCTTTTTTTGCCTGAGTTCGTTCTTATTTGTGTCAGCGATGGTCATCAGACAAAAGACGCTTTATTATAGTCTGGAAATGACGAACATCAGACATCCAAAGCCGTTGTAGAAGAAGGTGATCATTGTGACCGCTGACACTCCTCCGAGGACAGACAGATAGCGTCATCTGGCGTTACGGTCACACTAGCCCTTACTTGCTAATAACTAATCTGGCCTTAGCATCAGATTGTACCTCAGGGCTTGGCTTTCTTATTGAGCACTGGAGCTAAAAGGAACAGCCTAGCAGAGAGAGACAAAAAGTGACAATCACTGACATTTTTCACAGCATACGGTGGAGCTACGCATCTTGTATGACAACAGGACAAAGAAGTCCAACTCGACCTCAGTAGAAGAGGATAGGCCTGTGTGAAAGCCAAGGTTGTGTTCTGCATGAACAGGAAGTCAGAGCTGTATGAAAGAACTATGTTAGTCATACCAAAATGATTACATAGGTTGCATAATGTCTATTCAAATGTCTATAACTGTTGCCATTAGCATTCGTGACTGGAAAATAGAGAGACAGCTTATCAGATTTTTACCAGTAGTGGGGCAAAAAGTGTAATACCGGACCTGAAGGTGGCACAAGAGAAAAGGCCATGTTATCACCTAAACCAAGTAAGGGTTAATGTACAGCGAGCCGGTCATTGTTGTGAAATAAACCCTGACAAGGCGAACGCCCTGAAGGTTTTTATTTCACAACAATGACCCGCTAGCCGCACATTATCCCGCTTATTACACAATTACTTACTTAAGAAATCAATAATTTGACTCAAAAATGTTTTTCCGGAGTCCGACATCAGAACTGTGCCCATAGTAACGGTCTGCTATAAAGAAGTAACAGACCGTAGAACGCTGTGATTGACCAATCAGAATCGAGTAGTCAACAAAGCTGTATAATAAAAGGGGTAATCACGTGTATAGACTCAGTTTGTCTGGTTTTACATTGTCAGAGTATTTTTGACTACCGTCACTCGTCCTTCTCATGGAACAGATACGCCTCCATTTTAACAAATGAAGCAAACAACCAACTCCTAAACACACGACCCTCACTATCACACCCCATTTTTTAAACACTCCAAGTCTGTTTTTTTCTTTTAGTAATTAACTAACCTCACGCTAACCACCTGGACTCCATTGCGTGTTTTTGCAAAACATGAACATGCCTTAAAACTGTGTAAATTGTTTTTATTTAGCCACTTTTGAACATGTTAGTTGCCTGCTGTATCTACACATCCAGCAGACATGGAGCAGCATTATCATTCATTTGGAGTTGATTTTCAAGCCTCCTGATGAATTTAAGTCCACTATCCTCTTCTTTTTAGCTCTGTTTTGGCAAATGTATGTCCAATTCTCACTCTCCTTTAGCTCTGTCTGTGTTCTCTACCAACTTCTGAGGGGAAATATCTGGCTTTTTAGCTGCTAAATACTCCACTATGATCACTAGTTAGTTGCTAACTGTGTCTGCTTGCTGTTTGGTCCTGAGCAGGTTGTGTACAGTGGGATTTACAGCTTTTTTGCTGAAAACCGCTGCCTGCTGTGTCTGCAAACAATGCATATGAGAGAGGTGAGAGTGAATCAAAACAGTGAATTTGCGGGCCGGAAAGCTAAACAATGGGCTCAAAAAAGCTAAAATGCTCTGTAGAGCTGAGGGGAACATCAGCTCACATTACACATAGTCATGACTTATTAACAATATAAAAAAAATTTAAAAATGTTGCAGCTTGGTTGTGGTCATGCTAATATACTGCTGGCCTGGGTAGTTTAATCTATAACATCTTCTGTCAGTGCAGTACTTTAGTAAATGTACGAAGTACACTGGGATTGCTTTATTCATTTATTGCAGTCATTTCTCAACTTTTTAATTCTATTTAATGTTTCAATTTATTTTGGACGAGTGCTGTTCAGATAATTCCTTCTTGTTCTTTTTCTTCTGTTTCTTTCTGAAGGCAGACACGAGCCTTTCTGACAACAGAGATGACATTTGTTACACATGGTACAATAATGAAACTCAGGTGTCACATTTAAATTCCTCCATGCCTTAATCTTCTGCCATGTTTCTGCTTCAGTGCAGTGTTTTACTCCTGGGGGCAACATTCATTCAGACCACTGAGTGTGAATGGAAACTAGTTTGGAGCACTGAGAAAATCTAACCACTGTGGGGTAGTGTTTCTCTTCACAAGAACTCGGCTACACCCACAACTGTCTTAAGAAAGAAACTATTATAAAAATGAATGTACACTTCCGGTTTAATATCTGTGTGCCTTTGCTGAAATACCATGTTGTACTTACATATTAAATAATAGTGGACCTTGAATAGTGCTTGTTGGCATACTGGCTTACAAGACCAAGAAGACCACGTTTCCATTTACTTCCTCACAGACCTATACCTTCACATATATAGGGCCTATGTCTGAGTGAAACTAATATGCTCAATCATTTTTATTGTTTCAACAATATGAAGTTTAGTTCAAAGCATAATTCTTGAAAACAGGCTAAGTGGAAGAATTTAAGAAAATACCATAAAAATATCATTCTTGACCAGAATAAGTTGTGGAGGCTATCTCATATTGTTTTTTGTATTTAATTTTAAATTTATGTTTATAATTTACTTTCACCTCTAAACAAGTTCTTCTCTTTCACAAAAACATCATAAATTAATAAATAAATACAAGGGGATAGTACTGCTATTCAATGGGACTATTTAAAGAAACACTGCCCCTCAGTGCATGTTTTGATCCATGCCAATAGACATATTTAGTCATAGTGAAAATAATGCAAAAATGTACTGCTGATCCTCTTGTTTGCTTCAGGGAATTGATTCAATAAAGCAAATGGAAGGTATCCTGATGATAACCTCTGTGTGGGTTAATTTTATTAATTTCTAGCACATGGCACAAAGTACTCCAGGCGCTACTACCTGTACTCAAGGTTGTCTACTTCACTCTAGTGGATAATTCATTGTGTTTTGACCTCTCGCCTCATGTCTCACTCAACTACATCACAGGTATAACTCATCCTACAATTGCAAGCTTAAGAGTTTTAACAAACTATCTTTTGCAAGAGTCTGTACTTCATTTAGTAAGGTCGAAGGTCATTACTATTACTTTAAGTTGTTACTTGCTATTCTCATCTCTCACTGCTTACTGTATGTCTTGAAATGTCTTACAGGAACTCTCTGGAAAATATGCTTGTTTGTCATCTTACTCTCCTACGTCTTACTTTGTGGGTCCAGTATGGAGGTCCAGGATGTCTTTAGCCTTCATTACCTTGAAGAAAGCGACAGTGAACTTTGAATAACAGTGAAAAAACGTGCAATCCTACTGCTCCGAATGTGCGTTGTTTACATATTGTATGTTGTTAGATAGCAAGCTAGTCAGCAGAGTCACCTGAATTACAGCACAACTGTGTGCAAAGTTGATATCAGGACTTCTGAGGAGCTGTGTGCAGCTACAATGAAGTGCATTTTGCTTTTAGAAATTTTATTCACAGTACGAGTGTAATAGCATTATTTCACCAACGTCAGCATGAGGCGATTTCATTTAATTAACTTGTAATATTTTCAGAAATGTGATCTAACTCTGCACCTTCTGGACAAGACATTAGTTCATTCTTTGGAGACGCCACTTCCTCCCACATTAGAGAGGTGTACGCCGCAGTGGGCTGATGATTGATGCCATACTGTAAACCAACCCACTGATAATGTATTGCTCGTAAACCAATCCCAGTATTTCCATATATGCTGCAGGTGCGCTGTATGCCTCTGGCTACAAGAATACCAAACATAGTCACCACACCCTGTGCACCTTGTGCCCTGTCTGGTTGACTGCCATTTCCCCCATGCACCATTGATTATCCCATAATGTGAAGGGTGGAGATGCTCTGGGTGTCAGGTGCTGTGAGAGTGAATTTGTGAGTGGTGTGATAAGAAGAGCTCTTTATTCATGGTGGAAATATTCATGGGAAAATAAGATGTTGAAGCAGGAGCAAGATCACTGATAGAAATTAGGTATAAGAGGAGGAATTATGTCTTTTATGCTTGTAGTCAGCACTTAACCGCGATCATAATATTTTTAAATATATCTACAAGTATGCATCTAATGTAATGTGCTCACCATTTAAAGTTATAGTGTGTACAAACAGTATAAAACTGCTATGGTTTACTCTGGCACACAAAGAGAAAAGCTGTATGCAAAGGAACAGGAGAGAAGCACAGAGGAGCCACAAACACAAATAGCATCTGTATAGCAAATTCAACACCGTGCCTTAGCCCTGCTTACGATTCATGTTTTCCACAATGTTATTTTATATATATCGAAATATGCTGATGTATGGGGTGTGTAATGTATTTGTGTGTATGTTAGTGATTAAATGCTGTATACCTGGATATAGAGTACATAATGATAGAAACCTTAAATCACCAAACAGTAGCAATGTAAACGACTGGTGATCCATGCCTAAAACGGTTATAAAGGACCTATTATGCTTAATTTCAGGTGCATACTTGTATTTTGGTTTTCTACAAGAACACATTTACATGCTTTAAGGTTCAAAAAACAATTAATTTTTCTGCTGCAGCACCTCTTTTCACCCTCCATCTGAAACGCTCTGTTTAAGCCCCCCCCCCAAAAAAAGCCCAGTCAACTCTAATTAATCAGCTGTTGTAATTGGGCAACCAACCAAACTCTTCGGACTCCGCTCCAGCTCCGCTCTAATTAGCATTGTTTGAAGGCGTGCCATACTAGCCACTAGGCAGGTATTATGCGGTTGTTACTTGGTGACATCACCATGTTACGGAAGAAAAGGCGGGACTTCAATCAAGGCGTTTCAGGCCGTTCAGGAGCAGTGTTTCTGTGGGGGAGAGTAACTCCTTTTGGTGTGGACTTTGGGCTTTGTAACTTTGCAGAAGTTTTACATGCACAAAACACTAAGGGGAAAAGAGCATTAAGGGAAAAAGCACAAAAGCATATTAGGTATCCTTTAAAACGTCAGTCTGCACTGTTATGCATTCTGTACATAACCTGGTTCTCCACATTCAATAGGTCAAGCCTAGCTGGTTAGTTCTTTACAACAAGCTTATGGTGAGTTGACCCCTATTTGAATAAGACACACAACACACAACACACAACACGTCTCAGAACTGCCACAGTCAGCAGAACAGTTCAGCAGGAGGTGTTGGCAGTTTAGTGTCTTTGATAGCTGTTGATTCATTCACCTCTTCATTATTGTGCATTCCGGTGTGCTGTGGGTTAATCAGACAAGGAAGTAATAGGTAACCCTATAAACAACAATATGCAATCCCCTTGAGGCAGGGAGTGTTAGTCCCTGCATTCTTCAACTAGCTTGTAGTGTTTTGTTATTACACCCACACTGACACGGTGTGTACAGATACCTGGATTATCCGTGCATACTTAATGTGATCTCCACTGAACTCAGTACATTGTGAATCTGCCTTGTCAGGTATCCACCCACTCAATTATCCACCTCATCAGATTAGTGAGGAAAACTACTGGTACTGGTATTCAACTGTAGCATTAGAGGTGTAAAGTAAAAGCACTTGAACTTTACTTATCCAATATTGTGAGGGGTTCATTGCATGGATGGAATATGGTTTCAAAAAAGTATAAAATGCAAGTCTCCTTAAAAAATAATCCAAGGTACACTGTACGGTTAGTGCAAAATTAAAATGCCTTTATTGTACATGGCAATATGTATTTAAAATACATTTTACATACTTGTACCTGTGAAACTTTATACTTCCACTACACTACACCTCAGAGGCAAATATTGTACTTTTTACTCCATCTGACACCTTTACTTTTCAGATTACAGTTACATACAGCCTACCCTTCCAGTCCAGTGGAAACCATGTATCTCCAAATTTGGTGATTTTTTTATTTTTCTGATAAACTGAACAAGTACGTGTTCTTTATATATGAAGGATATGATGCATTGTTGTAGATCAACCTACCCAAAAGTAGTTCAAATTAGCACAACTCTAAACATCTACAGCAGTGAAATGCAACATCCACATTAATGCACCAGTAATATTAATCCAAAAACAAATATAATAGTAAAACACTGACAGGGACCATTTTTCTGCACAATGAGTGCTTTTACTTTTGATACTTTGAGTCAATTTGGCTGATTATACTTATATATTTTATATTATTAAGGTTGTGAACGCAGAACTTTTGTTTGTAGTGGAGTATTTTACAGTGGTGGAATGCAACAAAGTACATTTACTCAAGTACAATTTTGATGTACTTGTACTTTTTGTACTTGTATTTCCATTTTGTGCTACTTTCTACTTCTACTCCACTACTTTTGGAGGCAAATATTGTACTTTTTATTCCACTATGTTATTTTAAAGCTTTAGATACTAGTTACTTTGCCGATTTAGATTATTAATACAAAATATAACCAACTAATAAGTTAAGATATATTAATATATATTAAGCTATCCAGCAGTAAAGTAATTCAAATTAGTTCCACCTTTACCAGCTGTAACATTAAAGTGATGAACAAGTTAATGCATCAATAATAATAATCCAGTAAAATAATGTAGCCGACATTATTCTGAAATGAGCCATTCTGCAGAATGAGTACTTTTACTTTTGATACCTTAAGTAAATTTTGCTGATTATACTTACACACTTTTACTTTAGTAAGGTTTTGAATGCAGGACTTTTACTTGTATAGTGGAGTATTTTCCAGTGGTACAGTGCAGAAATTAGAATTAGCTGCAACTTTACCGGCTGCAACATTAAAGTGATGAACACATTAATGCATCAATAATAATAATCCAGTAATATAATGTAGCAGACATTATTCTGAAATGAGCCATTCGGCACAATTCTGTGCTTTTTCCTTCTACTACTTCTACTCCACTACATTTTGGAAGAAAATATTCTAATTTTTATTCCACTACGTTTATTTTAAAGCTTTAGTTACTAGTTACTTTTCAGATTTAGATTATTAATACAAAACAGAAATCAACTAGCCAAATAAATTATGATGTATATTATAAATTAAGCTATCCAGAAGTAAAGTAATTTAAATTAGCTCCACCTTTACCAGTTGCAAAATTAAAGTGATGTACAATAATAATCTAATATAATGTAGGCCTACATTATTCTGCATAATGAGTACTTGTACTTTTGGTACTTAGTTTAAGTATATTTTGATGCTAATAGTCTACTTTTGTACTTTTTTGAATGCAGGACTTTTAATTGTAAAAGACTATTTTTTGCACTGTAGGCCTATTGCTACTTTTACTTAAGCTAGTAGGCTAAAATATCTAAATACTTCTTCCACCATTGGCATTTTCACAGTGTGGTATTGATACTTTCACTTAAGTAAAGGATCTGATACTTCTTCCACCACTGTACTTATTTACATTCTCTAACGAAAAAGTAGTATACTTCAAGTTTATTTCACTAAGTAAACTGAAGTAAAGTTCAAGTGTATTTCCCAAGTATACTTTATGTTCTAAGTATACTAATATCAACTAGAAGTATACTTGTAAGTGTACTACTTCAATACTTCTTGGGACTAAATTGGCCCATTTTCTGTTTAAAAACGTATACTTTTAAGTGTACTTTAAGTGTAAGAATAGTAACCTTTGAGAACACAACTAGTTTACATCTAAGTTGTATTTTGTACTGCAACTATATATAAAGTGAGCTATACTACACGTGAACTTATAGGTATACTGTTAGTTTACGAATTATATATGTGTAGCCCACATTTTAGTTTATGAAAGTACACCTTAAAGTATACTCTTAGTAAACTACCAGTTTAATACTCTTTCAAAAAGTAAGCCAAGTATACTGAGACTTTCCTGTATACTTGTCAGTATAAGTATACTTAGACTGTCCTGTATACTTGTCAGTATAAGTATACTTAGACTGTCCTGTATACTTGCCAGTATAAGCATACTTAGACTGTCCTGTATACTTGCCAGTATAAGCCACGTATACTTAGACCGTCCTGTATACTTGTCAGTATAAGCAAAGTATACTTTGACCGTCCTGTATACTTGTCAGTATAAGCCAAGTATACTTAGAACATCCTGTATACTTGTCAATATAAGCCAAGTATACTTAGACCATCCTGTATACTTGTCAGTACAAACCAAGTACACTTAGACCGTCTTGTATACTTGTCAGTATAATCCAAGTATACTTAGACTGTCCTGTATACTTGTCAGTATGAGCCAAGTATACTTAGACCATCCTGTATACTTGTCAGTATAAGCCAAGTATACTTAGACCATCCTGTATACTTGTCAGTATAAGCGAAGATACTTAGACTGTCATGTATACTTGCCAGTATAAGTATACTTAGACTGTTCTGTATACTTGTCAGTATAAGCCAAGTATACTTAGACTGTCCTGTATACTTGTCGGTATAAGTATACTTAGACCGTCCTGTATACTTGTCAGTACAAGTATACTTAGACTGTCCCGTATACTTGTCAGTATAAGTATACCTAGACTGTCCTGTATACTTGTCAGTATAAGTATACTTAGACTGTCCTGTATACTTGTCAGCATAAGTATAAGTAGGCCTATATCTCGGATAAGTACATCAAAAGTAAACTGAAAGCATACTTATTTTAAGTTTAAAAGAGTATACTAATAGCACACTTGGATAAACTTATTTTAGGTAAGGGGTTCCACCACTGCTTTTGTTTTGAAACATGTATTTGTTTATTTAGTTTGCACAATTTAAGACTACACAACATAAGAAAAAAAAATATATATATATACAGTGCAGGAAGAGGCAAAAAACCCACTGGGCTTATCTGAAGCCTCCACCCAGAGACAAGATTGATATAAAGACATAATATGAATACATAATAGTGATAACAAACAATTAGAACAATATATATATAATAACAACAATAACAAAACAGTAAATATATCAAAAAAGACAAGTGTGTGTGTTGTGTGGAAGTGTATGGTTAGTGTTTGTGAGGACGATATTGATTTAAATATCTATAAAGACTCTTGGGCAATCAAACAACATTTTAAGTTGGAAAAAAACAAAAAAAAAACATAGAAACAGAAACATGGACAACATGGGGAAAAGCAATTACACGACAGCAATTAAATGACCCTTTAAGCAACTTTTGAAACATTTGACTTTTGAAGCATGTTTTGAGACATGTTAAGTAAGTTGGTTAACAAGAAATGCATTGGACCATTGGACCTCCATACTTGTGTTTTTCAAGACTGTCCTGTATACTTGTCAGTATAAATATACTTAGACTGTCCTGTATACTTGTCAGTATAAATATACTTAGACTATCCTGTATACTTGTCAGTATAGGCATACTTAGACTGTCCTGTATACTTGTCAGTATAAATATGCTTAGACTGTCCTGTATACTTGTCAGTATAAATATACTGAGACTGTCCTGTATACCTGTCAGTATAAGTATACTTAGACTGTCCTGTATACTTGTCAGTATAAGTGTACTTAGACTGTCCTGTATACTTGTCAGTATAAGTATACTTAGACTGTCCAGTATACTTAGACGGTCCTGTATACTTGTCAATATATGCCAAGTATACTTAGACTGTCCTGTATACCTGTTAGTATAGCTATACTTAGACTGTCCTGTATACTTGTCAGTATAAGTATACTTAGACTGTCCTGTATACTTAGACTGTCCTGTATACTTGTCAGTATAATAGCATACTTAGACTGTCCTGTATACTTGTCAGTATAAGCCAAGTATACTTAGACTGTCCTGTATACTTGTCAGTATAAGCCAAGCATACTTAGACTGCCCTGTATACTTGTCAGTATAAGCCAAGCATACTTAGACTGTTCTGTATACTTGTCATTATAAATATGCTTAGACTGTCCTGTATATACTTGTCAGTATAAGTATACTTAGACTGTCCTGTATACTTGTCATTATAAATATACTTAGACTGTACTGTATATACTTGTCAGTATAAGTATACTTAGACTGTCCTGTATACTCGTCAGTATAAGCCAAGTATACTTAGACCATCATGTATAGGCTACTTGTCAGTATAAGCCAAGTACACTTAGACTGTCCTGTATACTTGTCATTATAAATATACTTAGACTGTCCAGTATATACTTGTCAGTATAAGTATACTTAGACTGTCCTGTATACTTGTCAGTATAAGCCAAGTATACTTAGACCATCATGTATATGCTACTTGTCAGTATAAGCCAAGCATACTTAGACTGTCCTGTATACTTGTCAGTATAAGCCAAGTATACTTAGACCATCACGTATAGGCTACTTGTCAGTATAAGCCAAGCATACTTAGACTGTCCTGTATACTTGTCAGTATAGGTATACTTACACTGTTCTGTATACTTGTCAGTATAAGCCAAGTAGACTTAAGTGTAATTTTGATAAGTAGGCCTATTTCTTGGATAAGTACATACAAAATAAACTGAAAGTATACTTATTTTAAGTTCAAAAGAGTATACTAATAGCACACTTAGATAAACTTATTTTTGGTAAGGGGTTCCACCACTGCTTTTGTTTTGAAACATGTTAAATAAGTTGGTTAACAAAGAAATGCGTTGATGCATTAGCCACACTAGACCTCCATACTTTATGTTATTATGTTGTGTGTCTGTGTGTGTGTGTGTGCAGCGGTGGACAGACTGTGTCGTTGTGGTGCAGGCAGCAGGTCTGGTGTATGGTTGCAGCTCTACAGGCCCAGTGCTGCTGCAGGTTGTCCGGTAGGGTGCCTGCCTGCAGAGCTACCAGCATGCTGTTGATGTCAGGAGGAGCAGAGAGGAGGGGAACGTGAGGAATGGCTGAACACACTGTCGGTGTGCTCTCTCTCTCTCTCTCCTTGTCCTGTACGGAAACTAAACCCTGATAGTCCGGTGTGTCTAACTGAACGGATCAGCCTAGTTACTTAGCGACGCATTTAGCAGGCGGTGTTTCTTGCTTATTTTATTTAATGGGACAACGAAAACGCAAAAAAAAAACGCAAGGTAGGCTACCGCTCCTGTCGCCAGCCCTGCTACTTTATTTTCATGGACTAATACGACACACGGAGAGGAGTTAGAGGTTGAGAAATGTTTCACGGAGAGGTACAACACTCGTCTTCTTCGAGGGTAACGTCTGGCTGTTGACGCTAGCTTCAACCGTCGTTAACGGTTACGTTTTATCGGTTGAAAAAGCGACGGTTAGGCGACGGTTAGTTGACGGTTAGTTCTTCATCTCTTCATGCCTACCAACCGTCCAACCACATGAGAGAAGAAGTCGACGTTAATCTTCATTAAACCACTAAAACCTTATTTTTTATCGCTTCCTTCCACCTGAAACCCGACGAGGAGGAGAAGATGCGTGTGGATTTGTTTTGGATGTGTTTGTTGTGGTGTTTCCTTCGTCCCGGTGCCGCCGGTCAAGGGCAGCAGCAGCAGCAGCAGCAGCAGACGGCCGTGTGTTCGTCCTCATGCAGCTGTGATGAAGATGGAGGTGCAGACTGCTCCGGGAGGGCTCTGACCACCGTCCCCACCGGGCTCCGGGCTTTCACCTACTACCTGTGAGTACTACACGGTCAAATACAACCTGTAAACATGGCTATAAGTGCCTCACTGTAGAGGCCTGAGGATGGGATGTTGTTGTGTTTACATAACAAGTGAATAATGGCCATTCAACACCACCATGGGGGTGAACTTTCTACACATGGCTCACCAGAGGGAAAAAGAAGTCCTGATGAAGATGTTAAGAAGAGTCTTTCCAGTCATTAAGAGTTAAAGGTCCCATATTGTAAAAAGAGATTTTCATGTCTTTTATATTATAAAGCAGGTTTAACTGCTTTATAAATACGGTTAAACTATCAAAACGCTCAGTATACCGAGAAATACACACAGCCCGTATTCAGAAACTCTGCTTTTGAAACAAGCCGTCAGGATTTCTGTCCATTCGTGATGTCACGAATATACAATAATTAGACTATTACACGGTTTTAAACGTAAACATTCTAAATGTGTCCCAGTTTATTTCCTGGTGCAGTGTATGCAAATAACATCAGCCGACAGGAAGTAAACATGGACCCAAACTATTGCCTAGCAACGCAATTCCGTTGCAATTCCGTTGATATGCACTAAAACGGAGCGTTTCAGACAGAGCGTGAATACAGGTATTTTCAGGCAGACAGTATGAGGAAAATAATGTTGTTTTTTTTAACATTACAGCATGTAAACATGTTCTAGTAGAAACACAAATTACAAGTATGAACCTGAAAATGAGCATAATATGGGACCTTTAAGTTAAACCAACTTGTCACCAACTTTCAATAGCAGCCAAACAAGTTAAACATATCAAACATATCTGCAACCAGGGTCTAAAATTCATTTTTTTCCGGGCTCCGGGCTTTCACCTGTGAGTACTACACAGTGAAGTACAGCCTGTAAACATGGCCATAAGTGCCTTACTGTTAGAGGGCCTGAGGATGGGATGTTGTTGTGTTTACATAACAAGTGAATAATGGGCATTCAACACCACCATTGGGGTAAACTTTCTACAAATGTCCTGATGAAGACGTTAAGAAGAGTCTTAAGGTTTTCTAGTCATTAAGACTAGAAAGGAGCCGAGAGAAGGAACTCTTGCAGCTGCAATATGTCTCACTAATCCATCATGTTTCAAAACAAAAGCAGTGGTGGAACCTCTTACCAAAGTGTGCTATTAGTATACTCTTTTAAACTTAAAATAAGTATGCTTTCGGTTTACTTTTTATGTACTTATCCGAGATATAGGCCCACTTATCAAAATTACACTGAAGTCTACTTGGCTTATATTGACAAGTATACAGGACAGTCTAAGTATACTTGGTTTATACTGACAAGTATACAGGACCATCTAAGTATGCTTGGTTTATACTGACAAGTATACAGGACAGTCTAAGTATGCGTATACTGACAAGTATACAGGACAATTTAAACCAACTTGTCACCAACTTTCAATAGCAGCCAAAAAGTTAAATCCTTCCCTGAAACAACATTAAATCAGCTCACAGTTTTATACTCATGTTGAAGCCTAATAGGACATATAATTTAAGGTTGCAACTAATGATTCTACAATATATCAGTTATTAAATCAATAATTTTAAAGTTGAAACAATCAGTAGATTAATCAATCAAACATATCTGCAACCAGGGTCAAAAATTAAGTTTTTTCCTCAAGTGCCACTGTGGCAGGTCATTGAACATTTCTACTAGCCACACAATTGTTTTGTCTGCCTCTTCTGAAGTCTATGTAGAACGCTTTAAAATTGTAAACACTAGGGCTGTGTGTTGGCAAGAATCTGGCGATAACATATGTATCATGATACAAGGGTTACGATTGAATATATTGCGGTACTGTAAGCAAGACAATATATATCGCGATTTTTAAAAAAACTAATTTTAGGAAAACTGTCATAGTATAAAAAATACACCGCCATATGCATAAAATCTGAGCAAAAAAAAGTTGACTTTTTTATGCAATCAGAATTGTAGAATCTGCATTTGCATTTATCACAGACGGCGCATATCTTTGCAAATAAAATAAAGTATTGACTGAGTTAATCTTTGCATGTAAACTATTAATTAGAATTCAATACAGAGTTTTTGAGAATTAATACAGTATCACTAAACATAATATTGCAATATTCTATATTTTCGTCCACCCCTAGTAAACACTGAGTCAGTGGTAACAGACAGTGGAAATATGGATCATGTAACCTTAATCCCTGACTATTCTTAATTTAGGAATTGCTTTTTAAAAATAATATTTCTTAATATAAGGAAAACCTATCTGCCATCGTGGCAGTTGGCCTGCAATTTTTTACCTGCCACAGCCAACATTTACCCTGTATTTGGCCAGTGGCAGGTGCTTATTTCATTCCCTGTCTGCAACTATTCTAATAATCAATTAATCATTTCAAGTAATTTTTCAAGCAAACAGTTTCTGGTTCAAGCTTCTCAAACATGCACATTTGATTCTTTTCTGTGTCATACTGTATGTGATAGTAAACTGAATATTTGTTTTTTTTTTGGTTTTATTGCTTGGATCAATTTGGACTCTTGGAAATCATAATAGACATGTCTCACTACTTTTTGATGATTTTTAGATTGAACAATCAAGTGAGACAATAATCGTCAGGTTAATCGATAATGAGAATAATTGCTAGTTGCTGCTATTAGTCCATTAAGTGTCAAAAATAGTAAAAAGAAAATGTCAACCAAAAGTTTCCAGAGCCAAAGTGCTTGTTTTCTCCAACCAAAATAAAGAAAAATTCAGTTCACAATTACATAAAACATTTGAGTGTCTGGAACCTGCGTATGTTGAACATTACTGCTTGATTAAAGATAGGGATGCACCAATCAGACTTTCACAAATTTGTCAAAACTTAAAAAGGAATTAAAATTCCAGTATATAATGTATATAATATATAAACAGCACTGAATTTAATAGATCGGCCCCATTGTCACAGATATCCGATCCAGCTATTTAAGTCAATATCGGCCAGATATCCGATTCTGTATCGGTGTATCCCTAATTAAAGACTAAATTATTAATCAGTTATTAGAATTGTTGCAGATTAATTTTCTGTTAATCGACAACTCGTTTCAGCTCTAGACATGTGGATGAGGTTTTTATTCCCACTTTATGATCGACATGATTCGAGTTAGCTCAGATTGTGACTCCAGCACTCCATACGTTCCTTCAAAGCTTTATTTTTCTGTACCTGTTGTCCAGCAGCAGGTTACATCTTCAGAGATATTTTTGTGATCTTAAAGATTATACTTTTTGTCAGGAATGATAAAGTTTTTGTCTGGGGCCAAACCAGCGCAAGCTGGCTGGTGCAGTCTGTGGAAATATTAGATTTAAACATTAGTTTGGCCCTTGACGAAAAACTATTTTTACGGAAAAACGAAAGATGTTTCTGGGATACCTCTTGAAGACGCAACCTGCTGCTAGACTACAGGTAAAACCTAGGGCCGTCGAAGTTAACGTGATAATAACGCATCAACGCAAAATCCCTTTAACGCCATTAATTTCTAGAGTAAAGATACTGGTATCATATGAAACTAAAAAACCTAAAGAATTCGTTGGTACCAACCATGTCATACTAGTCTGTCGCGAAGGAGGTTAAATAACGCTCCAAACTTGTGCTAAATTTTGGCAAGGAAAAACTGTCATGGCCATTTTCAAAGGGGTCCCTTGACCTCTGACCTCAAGATATGTGAATGAAAATAGGTTCTATGGGTACCCATAAGTCTCCCCTTTACAGACATGCCCACTTTATGATAATAACATGCAGTTTGGGGCAAGTCATAGTCAAGTCTGCACACTGACACACTGACAGCTGTTGTTGCCAGTTGGGCTTGAGTTTGCCATGTTATGATTTGAGCATATTTTTTTAAGCGAAATGTAGTACCTGTGAGGGTTTCTGGACAATATTTGTCATTGTTTTGT
Organism: Sebastes umbrosus; assembly: GCF_015220745.1. Classification (NCBI taxonomy): domain Eukaryota; kingdom Metazoa; phylum Chordata; class Actinopteri; order Perciformes; family Sebastidae; genus Sebastes; species Sebastes umbrosus. Next base: position 24,424,101 of record NC_051270.1, read on the forward strand.
GTTGTTAATTGATTTCCAATGATAAATATATAAATACATTTTTACAATGTTACAGTTTGAACAGATAGAAAATGTGCGATTAATCATGATTAATCATGGACAATCATGCGATTAATTGCAATTAAATATTTTAATCGATTGACAGACCCAGCAAAAACATAAAACTTTGATTTCCCCCTCTAAGCTTTGGTTAGGAAATGCTATGTGACAGAACAACCAATTAATGTAGGTAGTGCTTAGGTCACGAATAGGGCCAGATTTGGTTGAGTAATGCTGGGTGGATTGTAGCCAGCAGTATGTTTAGTACAAAATAATTAGGAGTGCCATTATCACATTCTCACCACAAGTCTGAGTAAGAGTTTAACTACTGCCTCATGTAAGGGCACACATTTTTTAGTGGAGCCAATGTGCACCAGGTAGGTCAGATCATTATGGGGTGGTGCAAATACAGTTGATGATTGCCCCATGAAGAAACTCCTCAGTTTGTTTCACAACCTCTGGGTTAATCATGAACTAAAGTAACCACCCCGGCATTCAAAACAACACTTTATTGTGGCTTTTTATAATTACTGTGCTCCCTCAACAAATAGAAGAAGTTATGACTTTAAGTTTACATAGGCACTCGTCTATTGAAATGAAATTATTTGGTTCAGAAAATAAATTATATTTCACCATTGCCTTGCCTAAAAGTGTTAAGGTGTGTTCTTGTTTTGGGAAACCTCCAGGCTGTTTTGGCAGCTTTTAAAGAATGGTGGCCAAATCCAACCAATATATTGTGCCACTTGAAATCACCATTGTTAGGAAAGTGTTGGTTAAAGTAAACAGAGGAAGTGGATTCATATTGTATGCCAGACTCAAAGATAGCTATGTCACACTAAGGCCTACTGCTTACAGCTGAAACTCTCAGCATACTTCTTCCTTATCATGGGCAGTCTGACATTTTGATCACACCATGAAACAATGTTTTCACAAAATGATATCATAGACCTGCCACTCAGCTGGCCTATTTTTTTGCCGAAATGGAAAACAATATGTTTTCAAGATTGTGCTATCTTCTTGTCTCTGCCCTGCCCATGAAATGCTTTTCTAAAGGTTTTAAACTGCCTCATATATTCGCTTCAACCTCTTAAAAGTATGTGAAAGGTTGTTTGTCCCTCTCTCTGTCCTGCTCTCATTTGTTCTCCTGGTCTCTTGAACTTAAGTTGTCCTCTCCCACTCCCTTCGTCTTTTGTATGTGGAGCACTGGGGTTAGGGATCATGATGGATTAGTGAGACATATTGCAGCTGCAAGGGCTCCTTCTCTCGGGGCTAATGCACCCACAATGGTCTGCTGATGTGGAAAGGGAAAAAAAAATCTCATATGGGTGTTTTGTCACTGCAACATTTGAACTGAACATGTACAAGTTTGTTTGCAGTTGTCATGTCTTTAGAAGCTGTTTGATGGCGTCGAGACATTAAGAAAAAAATCTAGTCCAGTCGGTGCCAACAACAGGAAGTAAGGTGTAAATTTAAAGACACACATATATAACATAAGATGGCAGAAACAGACAGATTTAAGGTAGTGTTTTGTAAGTGTAGCAATGCCTAAAGGTCAAGAAGTCCTCAATACAAGGACGATTTCTATTCTATTGTTGCCTCTCTACTCTTGATTTACACCTTTGTTTTAGAAAAAAAGTTATGGCAGTGGAAGACCACACGTTTTACAATAAATCATATGACGATGTTGGAGTGGACTCTTACCTACAGCCCACAGGGGCTTGAGTTTTGGCATCTGTAATGGAAACAGCCCTGTCACAGAAAAGCAGATGAGAGTAAAGAGGAGGCCCCTCAGCCAGTTACAAAGCAAACACTCCTTTTCAAGGTATGTACCTGCCACTGTGCCTCTGCACAGGTTTTTGGTACAGCGTCTGCATTAACTTGTGTGCATTTTAAGGGAGCAAGAGGGGGTTATTACAGCTTACACCTCCGGTGTGTTAGGTCCTTTCATAGCGGGAACTAGGTTGAGACTTAGGGAAGAAGGAGGGGTGGCGTCAGGGGTCTTGCACTCTGCTGGTGGAGCTTGCCGGCTTCACCATTGGTGCCCTCAATCCATTTTTAACTGAATGATACTTTTGTTCTTGGTCAGCAGAGGTGAAAGGAGCCAGTCAGTGGTTCCCGCTCCCAAACAGGATGACTTGTGGATGGGAGAATATTATTAACGCTCTCTTCCCCCTCTCTGAGTCCCCAACCCTGTCCTCCACTTATACACCTATTCCCATCCACAGTTTCTAACTGCTAATGGTTGCTGGTTTTCTGAATCTTGTGCCAGTATTCAAAAATACAAATATTACCCCAAGCTGAGTTGGGTATAAATATAAGGTTTTAGGTTTTCAACTATGTTTAATGTTGTAATATTAGCAAGCAAAATCTTTGAACATGGTAGTTTACTTTTAAGAATGAGTGATTGCTTCAAAGTACAGACTGTGATGTCTTGTGGGACTCCAAAGACATCTTTATAATCTCATTATTACTTGACTCTTTGGCAATATTGTCCCTGTTATATCCCTGGTATTCATGCTAAAGAAGCATATTGAATTGAATTGACAGACAAATGGGAGAGGATGTAGAGTTTTGAAAATGATGGCCAGATGCTTGGAGGTTTGTTTGAAACATGGCAAATATTCTTTATATTCAATGTTTATCATGTGGAGAGCATATTGAGGACTTGTGACCATAATTCTTAATTCTCTTCTGAATTTATTCAGCTGCACTAGGAAGAACTTTAGTGTAATCTAGACTGGAGGAGAAGGGAGAGCTGCTAATTTTGCATCCCACCATAAATCCATAAAATAACATTGAACTCAATTTCCCATTTTTTCTGTTATTAATGTGGTCTAATAAAGGTAGGTTAGCTTTTAAATGTCTACATATTTACCATGTGTTATATTAACTGTATATGCTTCACACACTATATTTGATAATGCCGATTAGACTTTGGTAAAGCTATGCAGAGTAATGCTTGTCATAGCATTGTTCCTGTATTTTCAGTGTTACACTGACAGGTCTGGGAGTGTGCTGCAGCATTAGTTTAATTGTAGGTTTCGCACAACATCCATGATTGTATGTTTTGAAGAAAATAATGATGCCTTGCACCATTGGCGCCTAATGTGATGCATTATTTGTGTGGGGTGATGCAGTCACTCATGTCTTGTGGGTAGTCGAAACAAGTCTAGTTGTCAATCCTTGCCTGATTACAAAAAAAGGGTGTGTTATGCCAGATTTTCAAGGCACACAGTTTCTCATAAACTTTGCTTCAAATAAAAGGGAGTTTGGTGAATTCTTGATCTTTGCAATTCAGTTTACTTTCCAAAAATGTTAGAATTGTTCAATCGGGGGCGACAGGGGAAAGCTCTATCTTGTCTGGAAATTAGGTTTCACTTGTTAAAGAAAGAAATAAAGTTAAAATAAAAAACATAAATCGTAAAAACACTAAATCATTGCTAGTACTATTAAAAAGTTTGTATAGAAATGTAACTTAAATTAGATTCTGTATTTGGCTCTTCAGTGTAGTTGCAGCTGCCTTCCTTAATGTCCATTAAGGTTACTTTCAGCACTAAATGATTGATATAATTCAGTGAGGAATCCTACTGTGTGTGTTTAGAAGCCTTTTTGGTACATTTCAGAAAACAGGGAAATAATTAGAGGCCCAATTTCAGTCTTGTCAAAGATTATAACCATATTATTGAAAATGTTATCTGAAGCTGTTCCCTTATTAGTACAATACAAATACAATATTCAAATATTTGACCACTCCAACAGAATTTTTTACAACTAACACTTAGTCACCTTTGGCTGTGCAGTGGAAGCAGCTGTCAGTGTACACTGGATCCATTCACCTGTGGTATTGCTGCACTCTGAGGCATCTGACAGAGCTCACAGCCCAGTACACATTGATGCTCTTATATTCCTAATTGAAAAATATTGACTTGATGTTATAAAGACATTTCAGGTTGCGGGTATACATGTGAAGCGAAAGCTGTTATACAGGCCAGTGCATATTGGTTCAAACAACTCAGAAACACAGCTGTAATGTGTGCAATGTAGACAGATGATAAAAAAACCTTTCCATGTTAATTTTAAATGCTTCAGGAATTGAACATTTCTTTACCTGAATGTCGACCTACTCTGTGTTTGCACATCTCTAAATCTTAATTTCTGACTGTAAGACATGGATTAAAAAACTTTTGGGCTGCAAATCATTATTTTCATTATTGATTAATCTTTCGGTTAATTTCTTGATTAATTGTTTCATCTTTAAAGCATCAGGAAATAGTGAAAAACATATATCCCAGTTTTCCAGAGTGTAAAGTGGCGTCTTCAAATGTTTTGTCTGACCAACAGTTTACAATTTTATAAAAACAGAAGGTAATTCTCACATTGGAGAAGCTGCAAACAAGGATTTTTGACTTTTTATCCCCCTCAAAAATCACTCAAATGATTAATAGAGTATCACAATAGTACCTGATTAATTATCTTTGTATTGACTAATTAATCGACTAATCGTTACAGCTCTAAAAACTTTTAAAACTACATCTATTTGTTCCAAAACCTACACATTCCTTTTTTTAAATTGATGAAAGTGGCCCTCACAGGGGCATAGCATCATGAAAGGCAGAGTTTAAAAAAGAGTGTTTGCAGAGCTGCTCTTCACATCTCACCAGATCAAATCACTTGAACCATCTGACTGACTGAGCGATCAACAGACCGCCTGAGTGACCTTACTGTCCTTATATCCATTACTAACAAACTGTGACAGAAATGTGAATGAGAACATGGGACAGATTGTCTATAAGTGCCATTGAATATCTCAACAAGAGGAGGGGGTTTCTGGGGTCCATTAAGATCATATAACAGGACACGTGAAAACATTGTTCTGGTAAATAGTTTAACCTCCATCAGTGTTCTGCAGATAACCACAGCAACAGGTCTCCTGCTCTACATTACCCGTTAAGTTTAGGGAAACGGATCTAGCCATGTGTTTAACTGACTAATGGAAGTGTTATTGCATGTGTTATATTATAAAACTCATAACGCATGCATTTCACATTAAATAAGGTTTGTTATGAGTCATCATAATTAATTATAATGTAAACAGTAGTTTACAGTATTATCAATATGATTGTAATACTGATGTCATGTACTAAAGTTGCTCCATCTTGTATGAAATATTGTGCGTTAGACGGCGACGGCGTGGTTCTTGCTTAAAAGTGTGTGGTTACTGTATGGCATGCCATGTCTTTATAACAGCTTCACAACATTGTCGTCTTCATGTAAATTTAATATGTTTTCTAGTGCTATGTAGTATCTAACTATTGGAAAGTTTTATACAATTCTGAGCACTATAAGAAGATGCAGGTCAGTCACTTCCACAGACTGAGAAAAGGCATGCATTGTATGTTTCACTTTCCCTTTCACAGGAGTTGGTAATCTAAATCAGCAGTTTATTCTAAAATTACAATTAAACAAATCATATTTGCATCAGCAATATAGTCGCCAAGTTTGAAGTCGATAGGATAAGCGGTTGTCAAGAAAATTGACTTACGGACGGACAGACAGACATTTTAGTTAGATAAATGTAGTAGGCTATTTTACTCGGGTCGGTAGAAAATAATCTTCAATACAAATCTAAAATGAAAAATGATTGATTGCATACGTTTTCTTGAACATCTTTACAATATGGTGTGGGATAGTGTTAGATGGATGGATACAATAGATGTGTCTGGTTTCCACTCGGCATTATACTTTGCCATATGGCTGCAAAGGATTTTAGTTTAATCAGACCATGGGATCTTTGTTCAATGCATGTGCCTTTTTTTTTTTTTTTTGGAGTGCATTTATTTTGTCCTTCCTGCCACGCAGGCTTGATTTGTGAAGTGCTGCACTGATTGTTGTCCGTCTGGTGAAACCTCCTGCAGGAGCCAGTGAACTCTCTCGTTATGTCACTACAGTTTCTTGCTTCTTGGCTAACACCTCAATCTACATCCTTTCCTTGTTTGTTTGGTTTGGTCAGGTGACAAGATTTAATAAGAGCCTATTGTGTTCTTGCTTTCCAACGAGCACTTTTTGTCAGATGATTAAAGCCGCACAACAGTTACACCCAGTAATTATTAGATGTAAATAATTAGTGACAACCTGGTTCTTTGTAAGAGCTTGTGTGGTTATTTAGTGCCTTGTAATTCTGTACTTGGTAAACAAACTATAACCAGACCAGAATTTACAAACAGCAGGTGCAACTAGCTGCAGATCTGTGCTTCATTTATGCGTTTAAATGCTGTGGACAGTTGATATAGGCCTGTGGAAGGTAATGTTCTATATTAAAATTTTGTCCACTAAACTGGCCACAGGTCAGGTCTATCAGGTTGCATGTGCATCTTGTGAATGTTTCAGGAAATATTTTTAGTTTATTGTCTGCAGATCTGTTAATTTTGGGTTTGTAGGAAGTGCCAGAGATGTAACCGAGATTAACATACTGTACATGCATTACGGCAGGTCGGAAACGCAACAGTTCAGATGCGATACATGTGTAGACCAATGCTCAAAAGCATTAATATGCTTAGTTGGTCTTAACGACAGATATATGAGACCCAGTGTATGTACTGTTCATCTAATTCATTCTGAGCACTTTCATTATAAATTGGTAGTCTAATTAAAACGCATAATGTCAGTATACATGCTTTTTAATAATCATTCAGCGTCATTGGCCCCAGGGAATATGATTGATAGATGTGTCTCCTTGGTTTTCATTGTGAATTTAAAAGCAACATTTCAATTACTCACAATATACACAGTGTTTTAACACTTGTGTGTTTGCTAGTGCTTAAAATAGTTTGATATGTAGTATTTCTGTTAACCCTTGTCATTCCAAACTCTCTTTTTTAGAGGGATAGGGGTGGGGGACAGGGGATGTTCAGGGGTAGATACAAGGTCAACAGTATACGTCACATAGAAGCGGTGTACATCCTCTGAAAGCTGGGAACCTGAAGATTAATTTGAGATGCAGCTCAGCACTGTGTCAAGTTGTTCTAGTCATTAATAAGAAATAAAGAATTAATTCATAAATTATAATAAATTATGAAAGTGTATCAGGGCTTAGAACATGAGGATATGAGTTTGTGAGGGCCATTCCCATACTCTATTACGTCTCATAAGTTGTTGCAGCAATTTTGTGGTTGATTAGCATTTGTTACACAGATTTGGTGCTAAATTTAACCATTTTTACCACTCGAGAATTGATAAAAATTATCAATAATCTGTTATCATGCTGTGATTTAGTATCCAAAACATTTGACTTTTGGAGATCTCTGCAAGAATTTCATTTTTCGGCATTTGGATGGCGAGCACTTCGGTTCTGGAAACTGCTCAGAAACCCCCTTATTGTTATTTTACCTAGGATAGCCATCCATGTTCTGAATGCTCTAGGTCTCTAGTTTGTGGTTGTAAAGTTTCATGAGGCTGTGATTATCCTAGAGGTCACAGCAGGTCAATTTATACAGTGAGGTCAAGTTTCAAGAAATGGTCTCACTATATGAAGTAGCTACTATGGGGACTAACATCATCAAACATAAATACAATCTGGCTCATTGTATCCACAAGTCTCTGCTTTCTAGTCATACCCAATTTATGTAATTCAAGACTGTTTAGGGACCCCAGTATGCAGAAATATTCAAATACACCATTTTAGTATAGGTGAAAATAACACATTTGTACTGCACATACTGACATAGTTGATACCAGTGGATTCCTTAGGTTTTCTAGTTTCACATGATATCAGTATCTTCCCACTACTACAACCTCCGAAAAAACAGAATAACAGCCAGGCCCGCCAGGACTGACTAACGAGGACTGACAACTAGAAATTGTACTTTGTTGTGACTTTTAGAATATGTTCATGCTTCACCTTAGCAGCCGTATTTTCCTTGTCTTACAGCATGTCTGCTACCTTTCTGAGATCCTTTCCGTGCTTCCTCTCTGCTAAAATGAAGCCTACCAGCACATGGGATAGACATTTACTGATACCTGTTTGTAGAAGCGTTTAGGCTTGTCACCATTTATCACAGCTGCATTTTTAGTGTCCCCTTCAATCTATCTTAGCAGGGACAGGCCAGGACCTTGATGAGTAAAGCAGCCAGACACAGAGGGAGGGAGGAAGTGTGATGGAGGAGTCATGCAGGCCTCCCGTACTCCCCAGCCGTGCATGTGGTTCAGACCAGTCAACAGCCTGTGGAAGATTTAGTCAAACGGTTTAAAATGTGGTTAGGGATGTATCCATCTGACCACCAGTGGTGGCAGATCTGCAGCAGTGGTTGCAGAACACCACCAGAGATGTTGTCTGGGTAGGAAAGAACGACAAGGAGTGGGTGGATGTTGATGGAAGTTTGGTTGTAGCTGCACAGTCTGTGTGGTAATTGGATAACCAGGTAAGTGGAGATGGGACGCAGGTCGCAGGGATGATGAGGGTTCTGTCAGAGCCCGCCTTTTAAGGCTTCTGTGTATGTGTGTGTGTGTCGTTGGGACTGCAGAGGAAGGGCAATATGATCCTTGTAGGATTCAGGGGCCCACACACAAGGTCCTGGAGAGATCTGGCAGTGAAATTCAAGATGGCCTGTTGGAGAGTGAAAGGGGGGCAGGGGGTTGCTTCATTTGTGAATCCCGGATGTTTTTTCAGTCTTGATAATGTGCCGTCTCTTTACGTATGGCGTCAAAGGGGGGTTTCTTTGAGCATGTTAGTGAATTCCTAATCAAGATAGGGATCCAGAGCTGAGTTTGCTCTCACTGTATAGATCTCCTCAGTAGACTAAAACAGCCTTTTGTCCTCTCTTTTACTGTGACAGTCCCTTACTTTAACACATTCCCAGTTACATATACGTATGTGCTTTCTTTTTTAATTATCATTATAAAGATTAAACACATATACTCATATTAGCTTTGTGGGGAAGCAAATCAAGTCCTGTGTGCATATTTTTCATGCTGCTACATGCCTATCTTTACTTGAAAGTTGGTTGGAAAAATGAAGATCCCCGGGGCTAAAGAGAAGGGCTTTTTCAAGGCTTTTTTTTTGGTTGAGGCTGCACTCATGCAGGCACAGTTAAAAGACTTAAAACTGCCATAAGGGATGGGTGACACAAGTACCCTATTGGTTGTATGTGGTTTACAATGACAGCATGTTAATATCTTGTATGCTATTGTTAAGTTGATAAAATAAGGCCTCTGACACAGATGATCTGTTATTAAAATCAGCGAAAATCTAATTTAAGTAAGTGAAACTTAAATTTATACAACACTTCAAAACCAGGGTTAAAAAGGGCATCACAGCTACAAAAGGCAATGCAATGAAATTTATTTAAATTGCAAAATGGTTGCTTACAAATGGTTAAAGAATTAAGAACAAAATCAGATCAAGGAAGCATCAGTAAAATATCTTTTTGAGAACATAGTGAAAGTGTATAAAGGTGATTGGAAACAGCTTGAAAACGATAAACTTACTATACTTTTAAAAAATTTAAATATAAAAAAACTGCGAACTGCGATTTAAAAGTATTTACTGTGTTTTTAACTGATATTTTTGTTTCCACAGTGACCTGAGCATGAACAACATCACGGAGCTTCCAGCATTTGTATTCAAGAACTTCCCCTATCTAGAAGAACTGTGAGTACATGCCCCGTTTTTCCTCTTGCTAATGATGTATTTACTCTGTACAATGTTGACATAAGGGCTTATGATATGCACCTGGGTATTTGAGTTTGTGCTGCAGAACACACACAGTATCAGTATAGGTGCACAACATGCCCTTCTTCTCAGCTGCAGAAGATAAGCGCAGCATTACGTGAGGTTACGAATCACTCAACCATTCATGAGTTGAACAAGGGCGGTTATAAAAGGTGCGGTGAAGCTCAATTAAAAAGGTGAGGTGAGACAACATGTATTGAGGCTACGATCATGTGACATCCTGTGTGGATTTTTGCTTTTGGGATTATCAGGGTGGCAACAGCACATCTGTGCTCTGGGGCTTTTGTTGAGTGGCGTACATCTAATCTTAGTGGGTGTTTGTTATTTCTTTGCTCTTTAAACACTCCGCTGTCTGGCTCGGTGCTGCTGAGAGTCAGAGATAAAATCTGTCTACCTGATATCAGGTAACATGCAGCCCTGTGAAAGCAAAATGACCAGTGAGTGAACAGACTCCAGCGGTTCCAGCTCCACTTGGCCTTTGTAGGCGTGTTTTTTTTCAGCTCTCGTGCATCTTTCAGCCGGCCGACTCTTCACCCTCTTCTTTTCCATACACCACTCCAATCTGCTTTGTCGAAAGGCAATTTAGTTTTCATCGTATTGTGTGGAGGAATGCAAGGCAGGAAGGAAGAGGGCAAAACAATGGTTTCCATGGCAACAAGGCTGAGAAAAAAAAACTCACCCGGTCTCGCTACGACTTCTTTATCATCCTAGGTCATCATAATGGATGGACTGTTGTCAAGGTGTCATTGATTGACATATACCCTTAGTTCATGTGTGTGTTTGTTTAACCTTCCTTTGGGAGCAAATCTGCAGGCTTGTCTCAGTGAACTTTGGTGGATGACTTTCTCGCTCCGGGGCTGCACCAGTGTCAGTGAACCAGAGCATGGGCCCTGAGGGCAAAGACAGGGAGAGAAAGAGTTGACAGAGAAAGAGATCAGGGAGAGAAAAGAGAGCGGGACCTCCTCATACAGGACAGGAGCGGAGACGAGGGAGGAATATTCCCTCCTTCGTAGTCACGCAATCTCCTCCGCTCTCTTTCTTTCTTGCCAAAGGCACCACAAAGCTCAGCAGACGTGATGACAGGTAGTCTCTGTCTCCTTTGCAGTTTGTTTATAGTGTTGAAATAACCTGTGACCGATAGGCTCTCTATATGTCTTCAGTGAGTTGTGGTAATGACATCTGGGTCAGTCTGTTGTCGATATGTTACATTTGGTTGACAGAGTGATTTAAAGTGTATTTGTTGTTTTAATATTTTTTTAATATTGTTTTTTTATTTAAGTTCATTGCAACTGTGTATTTTTCTTGTTTTGTGAAACACATGGTATTGCATCCATTTGTATGAGATATGTGCTATAAATAAAGAATGATTTTCTTTCTTGCTATCTTTAATTGGTATGAATCTGATTGAATGATATACCATAAAATCTATATCAGTGTAATTTATTCTTTACTTTGATAATAATTATGTAACAATAACTATATTTATATACAGCATAAAAACTGCTTTTTAAACTGAAAAAATATGAACTGCTTTTTTTGCTTAAAATTAGCTTGTATGTGTCCGCTTGGATTCGAAAGTTTGGCCCTTGCAGCCCCTCTCTAACTGTGACGTAATAGGCAAGACTCTGAGGTCTATTTCATACGTTGACCCATCGTACATGAAAGAGATTTATTCCTTCTTAATGGCAGTAAACACAACACATGTGCCGGCCGATTACTGTGCTGTATTCAGAGCTTAACAAGATGTTAAGGGCTGAGACGCACAATAATGTTTAAAATGATGAACAGCAGGGCTACAGCTACGTACCATAAACGGCGTATATAAAGATGGACGACATGACAACAACTCAAAAGTGAAGCCAAAACATCTCGATTGCCTCCTGGTGGCTGGCTGCAGTAGAGGTCATATATCCTGCCCCGGATATGGGCCAAAATAGTGAGTGATACTGTCTTGCTAACAAGCTGCGGCAGTGCTCAGCTCATGTTTGGCTCGGATGTGTGTGTGGGCGGGACCTCGATACCACGGCTCCAGCCCCCCGATCACTCCTGCGCAAACTCTGGCTCCAAATGACGTCAAAATCTGAAGTTGGCAGCTCCCGTATCTGGGATATTTTGGCTTTACTTCTGTACAGTGGGAGGAAGTGGAGATGTGACGTCCATCTTTATATACAGTCTATGCTACTGACACTCCCCCACAGTAACACACACTGTAGAGCCTCCTGAAGTAGAGCCTCTCGCTCAGCTTCAACACAGGTACCTTCACAGTAACTCTCTCAAAGCTTCCTAAATGTGCTTCTACTGACCGTCAAAGCTCTACTAGACTCCCTGTCTTTCCAGCGAAGAAACAGAGAGGTATTGTCTTAGAAATTTAAACACGTTGACATTGCAGTTGGAAATAAAACACAGTTGCTGATTTAATCCAAAATTAACCCGGAATACAGACAAAAATTAATTTAAACTTCAGATTGAAAAAAACGTTTTCTTAACCGCATAATTTTTAGCTTGCGCCATGGTCAGCTTGCACCACCACAGTTACCTTGGTGATTGGATGTTTCTTGCTTAAATGCACCTTGGGAGTCGTAGTTAACTTCTACCCCCAATTTCTCTTTTTTTATATACACTGACTTGTACCTCTTAAATCAAAGAACTAAATACTTTAACATCTAACACAGTTGTTAATCTTTTGTACTGATGATTCAACCAGGAAAGTGTCATGCAGATCCAAGCCATAGAAGTGCTCCAACTGTGAGTCACATTGACTGTGGGAAAATGAACGCGGCTCTTACTTCTAGAACCAGAGGCGCCTGAAATAGCTCCTCTCACTTCACATGATTATTGGAAATTGCGATATGAACACCTCCATTGCCAACATGAACATAGGAAATTAAGTCACAGGCTTATTATCACAGCTACCTATACCAACAATGGTACAAGAAGGTGTGTACTACATGTGGGAGCATGTCATGGGGGAGGGGTGCTTGTTGGATTTTTTTTTCTTGTTGGAGTAGTTTCCCAAATAGAAAGTTAGATTGTATAGTTTCAGCAAAATTTGAAGCCCATGAGCTTTTTCCACTTGTTGGTGGTAAATCATGTTTGTATCCTTTACTGTCAGAGTGCACTGCAGGGCTCTTTGTGAATTTGCTTTTGACAAAAGTAGACCTTTGGGAGTGGTGTTGCACAAGGAGAGGATTTAGCCTTTCCTCAACGAGATTTAGCACATTCTTATTTCCTCGTTGAAGCCTGGGGGGACATGTACTGAATTTGCTGAAAGATGCAAGGGGAGGAGAAGCTCTTTATGTTCTAAAACCTGAAGGGTATCTGAATGATTTGTGAAGCCATGTTTGTATGTGGTGGTTAGCGGCTCGTGACTGTGATTGCAGGTTCTGGGTTGTGTGAGTTCTTAAGGAATTATGTCATATTGACATTAGCCACATTGGGTCACTGTATGTTGGAAATCAACAAGAATGACTCAACAGCTAGCTACAGACAAGATTTGTGTCATTTTTAATTGGTAGGTGTCCATCTGCGTGTGACAACTTGTGCTGTAGTCATGACTATAACTGCAGATTATGGTCTAGAAAATCGTATCTCTTATTTAAGCCGTCACTTAACAAATTGTGGCTCATTGATTGGTTGATTTGGTGTATTGCGAATTGTGGAATTGAGCTTGGGATGTAATTCATTAGGTTTGTCTCAAAGCCAAGTCAACCTTTTTATAAAGCTAGTGAGCATTCACATCCTACTATGACAGCTTTGGTCGACCACAACAAAGCAAGCAGTAATTAGGGCCTGTGAATGCTTCAGAGCAGTTGGTCTGCTACTGGTGGAGGCTCTTGTATAAGACATATCGTTTTTCACATATCACTTTCAACTTCTTTGAAATTAATGTTCAAATTTGAATTAAAAATCTAAATAATCAACTAAATTGTTGGTTGTCAGCCATTTCTTCTTTTTGTTTTCCAGTCCCTTACTGACATGCTCTCCTGTCAAGCTCATGCAAGCTTTCAATTTACAAACACAGAAAGATTTTATTCAACTACATCTTTTTTTGTGCTTGAAATCCTATCTGACACCATATTTCTTGGCTGCTTGACAGTTGACTGTCTCTTTCATTTCTATGGCAGATGGAGACTATATTAGATATTTTTGCCTCTTTAGCCAAGTTTCCGTAAAAATGTTACACAAATTTTAACCAAATTTCCTGAAAATCTGCATCCACTACTGTAATGTGAATATTAGGAGGTGGTTCATTGAAAAACACCTGGTGGTGCTGATTCTCCAGTCGAGTTTCATTAAACCATTGCAGAAGAAGAGGGCACAACAAAGTGATGGAATTAAAAGAGTGCCAGTCAAACCTTGATTGGTGAAAAACAATATAGAATACATGATGGAAATACGGCCTTTATGTTTGTTTCATGTATTCATTCGAAGGTTACTGTCTCCTGATCGCTCCACGCCGATCTGATATTTTTGTTTGCTTTCTTGCTTTTGTTTGATGCTCAGTGTTTGCGTTCATGTTTTTTTATGTACAAATTGAAAATGCACATATAAAACTGTCAGAACAGCTGAGCAGCTGTGGGGCTGAATAACGCTAGCAAATACACTGTCAACAGACAGTTTCAAACTCATTAGCCCGGCAGCTACATTAAGGCTCCAAACAACCCGACACTCTCTTAAAGTAACAGGCTCCCTCTACAATACAACAGCAGCTTATACAAGTTACAGTAAGAGTTAAGTTAAGTAACAAAAAGCTTGATGATTTGTTAAACAACTCTATTAAAAATAGATCTAAATAATGGCAGCATTTCTTTTATCTTGAATCATCTTTTTCTGTTTAATTACTTCCACATCCCTGATGCACCCCTGCCATGAGTAGGTAGCAGTAGGGTTGCAAAGGGGCTGTAAATTTACAGAATTTTTCCAAAAATTCAGCTTGTGAATGTGAATCCCAATGTGTGTGCTCCACTGGCTAGCAAATCGCCGCCACTCTGCGCTGCGCTCATACGGCGGTTACAGCTGATAACGCCGCCCCGACTAGGGCTGCACGATTTTGAAAAAATATCTAATTGCGATTATTTTTGACTGATATTGCAATTGCAATATGATTTGCGATATTAGATGGTACGATGATTTTTCATTCATAACTTAATCATTATTTCCATTTTCATTGAAAAACATTAAAATGATTAAGGTGTAATTTTTTGGGGGGGACAACAAAGATGTTTTCTTAAGTCTGTAGAATATGTTGTGGAGGCCAGGACATCTTAGCAGCATGACAATATTTGATTTAAAATGTCATTTTTACATTTCTTTCACTTTTTAACAAATATTTAGATGCCCTCCTCATCCTGCGATTTGAAAATTGCAGTAAGCCATATTGCAATTTCAATAAAATTGATAAATTGTGCAGCCCTATCCCCGACCCACGGTGTCGCCAAAGCGTAACGCCCACCCTCCGGTTCCCCTCCAGGTTAACACTGTTAGCTCTGTCAGCACTGTTGCCGTTGTTTGCACTGTTCGTGCTTTTAGCACATCACTGTCTGAGCCAAAGGACTACATGCTTTCAGGGAAGTTTTGATTATATTAGTGGAGTAAATATACGTAATATTAACACTGAATGATATTACAGTTAACCAGCAGAAAGTAGCCTAAAGCAAAGTGATAGAGAAGATGAGGCATCAGAGTCTGACATCGAGGAATTCTATGGAGAGGATATAGCGTGAAAGGAAAATTATTTTTTGGAGCGAAGTGGGGTTTTTTTTGGAGGGGGATCATAGCAATTTTTGTTATTGTTGTTGTTCAGTGAAAGTTAAATACAATATTGAATGAGTCAACTAATTTTTAAGGGTTTACAATTATGTCTGCTTATGATATGGCAAAAGGTTTGTTTCTATCTGCATATGACATGGTAAACACTGCCTGAGCAAATAACCCCTATATTTCTATTATATTCCTGTTAATTCACATACATTTCTGTCAATTGCAATGGAAAGTTCCCACCTTTGAATATTATTCTTGGAATTTTGCAACCCTACTTTTGACAATTTTTCATTTTACCGTAAATAATGTTGAAGTGTAGAGGTAGGGGAATAGGATGTTATATAAGGGCTCCTGTAGCCAGCACCAGTCAATCAAAATATACCTTTATCAGGTTCAATTCTGATCTTGGATGCTGCACTCAACATCTGCAGTCTAATGACAGCAGCATAAGTTATTGTAAAACTTATTTGGCAAAAAACACTCATCTACACAAATGTATGTTTTGTGCTGCACTATGAGACTTAAAATGTAATTGATTGGCTAGTCACACATCTGCAGTCTAATGACTGCCAACAGAATGACAGCAGCGTAAGTTATTGTAAAACTTATTTGGCAAAAAAACACTCATCTACACAAATGTATGTTTTGTGCTGCACTATGAGACTTAAAATGTAATTGACTGGCTATTCACACTCCGTAAAGAGCGACTTGTTGAGAACATTTTTATAAGCATACCATGTCTATTAGACTGCTACCTATTTGTTTGTGATGCAAATCATTAATTACATTTGTTGCAATAAGGTCACGTTTGTTGGAATTTACAGTCTTGTATTTCCGTTGTTACCTACTGCAGATTTGTGAAAACTTTTGTGAAATCTATGAAAGGAAAACCTTTAGTTGGGGGGCCAAACATTTTTGTGGGAAGCTATTTGCCCATATACCACATTCATACAGTATACTTATAGAACAGGTAGTTCACTAATTTTTTCAGTGACAAAACTATTCATACTTGTTCATAGTTCTGCTACAGAAATGCAGTAGACTAGCTCTCTGATTCAGTGAAATTTATGGCAAACAAACAGAAGAGCAGTTTTGAGTCTACATGAAGGGTACGTGGTCTTCTGACACAGTCAGCCTTGATTCTCAGGCTCGCACCCAGCAGCTCTTGTTGCAGGGAATTCAGCCTCGTCTGACTCACGTTGCAGAGTGATAAATCTGTTGCTAATCTCTCAGGCCAGATAGTATACTTGGGTTGTGTGTCCCAGTTAGCCGGTCCCATGCTTATTTACACCCCTATTTCCTATACACTTCCTGTTCCCAACAGGAAAGGGAGGTGTCCCCTTAGTCTCAAGTAATTCATGCAGGGACTGAAGAAGCTGCCCCATGATAAATGTTACAAGGCAAGACTGTTACAAAGGCTACACTGCTGGTATCAGCCTCGGAGGGGTGAATCAGTTTTTCACTCTCTCTATAGGGAGCACTGAGTAGTAATGGTTGGGAGGCTCAATAGGGATCTAAACAGGGGATATCCAGGAACAGCTCTAATCTCTTGTGGGTGACGGACGAAGTGACAACAGGCCATGGCACAGACACATGTCTTTGACACCCCAGGCCCCATGTTCAGCTTCAGCTGGAACATAATCTACTGAGGCACTGGATGTGGAGAAGTTCTTTAAAAACTATTTTATTGCTTTATTTAGAAATTAAATATACTGTGTGTGTTTTGTAGCAGTCATTGTTTTATTTTTATGCCGAAATGTCTCCTGTAACTTTTGAAACATTTGATAAATTTCCAAAATATAAGTGTGACTCTTGCTCTCACCACAGACGACTTGCGGGGAATGACCTGTCATTCATCCACCCTGAAGCCCTGTCTGGACTTCATCAGCTCAAAGTCCTGTAAGCACGCACCCTTCCTGTCACCACCACCACCACCACCGTCAACACACACACACAAACACACACACACACACACACACACACACACACGCACACACACACACACACACACACACACACACACACACACACACACACACACACACACACACACACTTGTGGCTGTGACGGTGTGAAGTTTTCCACACACTGGGGGAGAGAGTCAATATTTCAGTTTGTGGTGCTGTCAGTTATTGCCACCCTAAACATAGTCATACAATTTACATCCACTTGGAATAGACTAAATGTCTCTTTCCATCCCTGCCCCAACAGTATATGTGGTTGTGAAAACACCTAACGGAGCATTGCATACAAGCTCTGTGTAAAAATTAGTTCTGCATAATTTACATCAGGCAGCACACCCTAGTGTGCTTGCACAGACTCGAACACATTGAGCCACACACAAAGCGCTGCCCTGTTGATTCTGCAACGGGCCAAAAGTTCAAAGTCCTGTTGATCTACAGGTGAGGTCTTGGTTACATGACTGAAAACACAAACACATGGAGGTATTGTACGTACTTATCATATCCAGTGATTTATTCACATTGTTACTTGTAACCACACAAGTGAAAACAAACAAGTATTTTGACTCCATGCAGCTCAAACATACCCCATTCACATCGGATTTGGGTCAGTTTTTACAGTGAAGACTCAATCTGTTCATTCATCAGCTTGGCAACAGTATCAGGAATCAGGAAAACTCTATGAAGCCAGTGTCCCTTAGTGTGGAGCCACATAAACAACAACAACACACAGAGGAGGCCTTCAGAAAGCTCCCTTACATAGTTAACAATGAATGTATTTGTGGATACATATTGCTTTAAATTAATGTCACAGGAAAAATGTTATGAGTTGAGTTAAAATCATCATTTTGCCATTTAACTTTCAGGATGCTCCAGAATAATCAACTGAAGACTGTACCCAGTGCAGCCCTGAAGAACCTTCAATCTCTCCAGTCTCTGTAAGTCATCACACACACACACACACACACACACACACACACACACAAGCACACATGCATGTGTAGGATATTGTCTACTCAAAGAATCTTTGAGTTTCAAGTTGACCTTTCCGTCCTGCATTTACTGTATTAGGGAAACACTCACTGCTATTGCTGCAGTGATTGTAATAATGCTTTGTCAGTGTCATCATTGTTGGATTAATGTAGTTTCAATAAGTTGTAAACTGCCAGGCATGGCCTAACAGGGCAGAAGAATTAGCGTCGCTTTGGACTGAAAAATTACTCTTTTGAATTTGTGATGGAACATGTTGATGATCAAAAGGTGGTGTTGGTGCTGCTGCAAAAGGAAGTCATTCATGTTAATATGTAAGAAATCACTCAAGCCATAATGTCACACCAGCCCTGTTAGTGAGTTTTATGAATAGCCAGTGCTTTCTTTAGAAGTTGCAGTTAATGAGAAAGCTATTTCGTCCTGATTTCCTGGACAGGAAGACATACTGCAGGCATCTGTGCAGTTGTCAAAGAAAGCACTGCAGTGTATTTACACAGCTTACTATCCAAAGTGGAATTCATAGTGTTTGTGCCAAACTAACAACCACATTCTAGACAGTTGCTCACAGAGATAATATAAATTGCAACTGGAGTACTGCAGAACAGTTTTACCTACTAATGTATGTGAGGATCTAAATGTTTGGTGCTACACAAATTTATGCAAAAATGGAGTTTAGTTTGAGGCCACTGATTTCTCAGTGTAAACGTCAGACGATCCAATCTTAAATATCTCAACAACTACCGGATGGATTGCCATTTAATTTGTCCAATTCTTAAACTGTACTTCTGTGTCAACTTATCTCAAAGCACCACTGTGCCTAAGTACAACTTCACAGCGCTGTTAGCATGGCTGTAGACCTTCTGACAAATACACTTTGAAATCACACTTCAAAGTCAAGTATTTATTTGCTCCAAATAACAGAAATAACATGTATTTGTGGTGCCACTTGTTAAAAGTTCATACTAGAAACACCAAAAACTTCCTAGCATTTAGCATGTCCCAGCATCTTCAGTCTGTATAGGCCTCACCTGTGCAGATTAAATTCAGGCACATGGCTGTCGTTCATCAAGGTAGTTTAATATGTGTCTGAAATCAATACTTACAGGATTTAAATAAAATACACTACTATAAGATGGCAATATTATGAGTAAAGACTTTACTCTTCTTCCAAGGCAAAAATAACTGTTGACATCTCAATTATTTAACTCAAGCCATTGTTGATGTCATTTAGGGGCGGTTCCGCTGATATCACATACTTTACTCCTGCTGTAGTGTTTGTTGCCCAGCAATAGCCCTGTGTAAATGTAGGTCAGTCTAACTCAGCAGATCTGTCGCTAACTTTTCTCTTTTTATGTTGGATTGTTGAGTTTTCCAGCAGCTTTTATTTTTCCATGTGTTTACTTGTTACTGTCAGCCCTTTCTCGATTTCCTACTCCACTCGCCCTCAGTCTTAGCATTGTTTTTCTGCGACTACTGAATGTCAATTTCGTTGAGACCATGATATCTACATGGCTCTATTTTTGCCACCACCAGAGACTAAAGGAGGAATGGATCCAGCTGGAGAAACGTGCTGAAAGTCCAGCTTTCAGCTATTATCACCCTTCTATAACCCTCCCCTTGTCCCTTGCTTACCCTCTTCTTCTTTTTTCTGCCGCTCTTCTTTCTATTTAACAGATGTCTTTTCTCTGTGAGGGTTTTAAGGTCTGTAGCTGAAGTAATATTCTTTGACAGAGCCAGGACTTGGTTTGTATAAAGCCTTAGAGAGCTAAATGTCAATCAAGACTGTTTTTCTTCCAGCCCAGACACTTGAGGAATTTTGAGGGAGGGCGAGACACTCAGGGAGGGAGGATAGCAGGAGAAAACAGGGTGGCGATGGTGAAAAGAACACTTGTGCATTCATAATACTGCTTAAATAAAAAATATTTCCTTTTTTTTTTTTTTTTACCATCAAACTATTAACTCCTGATCAGAATTTCATGTTTGCAGGGTCACTGCTCTGTAGTACAATATAGTCAAACATGAGATTCCCTGAATATTCACATCATGAAACTTGAGAATATTACCCAATTATATTACATCCATTTTGTTAGAAAATGTCAAGTTAATATATCAGATTTACTTTCTGATCTTCTGCTCTTCTGCATTGAAAGGAACCATTTTAGGTGCAAACACCACTCAGGTGCCTATTTTTGGAGATGTATAGGTTGTGGCTAATTGTGTAGAGTTAGCATGAGTTGTCCCGTCAATGCACATAAAAATGAGGTGCTGCTCATTGCTTTGAAGAAGTTAAACCGGTCAAAACATTGGTGATAAAATTAAATAATTGGATTAGTTTTTAAATAACTGGGTAGGGACCAAAACTCAAACCCAGGATAAATTATATACACTTCAATAGATGCTTTGCTTGCTACGAGCTAGAAAATGACAATAAAATGAAAGAAAGGACAGAGTAAAATGATATGATAAATATGAATTTTTCTTTTCTATTTTTTTTCTTTGCTGTTTTTAAGGCATTTATAGCAGTGTCGTATGCCTGAGTCACTGTCAATTTCGTATTGATTTAATGAACTATTACTTTTTCCTTGTTTCTCTGTTCTGCAGTCGCCTTGATGCGAACCACATCACCACGGTTCCAGACGACAGTTTCGAAGGCCTTCAGCAGCTACGCCACCTCTGGTTGGATGACAATAACCTGACGGAGGTTCCCGTCAGTTCTCTGAGACACCAGACGAACCTTCAGGCTCTGACGTTGGCGCTCAACCGCATCTCGTTCATACCAGACAATGCCTTCGCGAACCTCACCAGTCTAGTTGTGCTGTAAGTTATATTAAGCTACTGTTCTAATTGTGGTTTATAATTAAAAAACCTGCAGGGCAGTGTTAAAGTACAAATATTTACTGTACATCTGTTTCACTAATGTTTTTGACCAGGTGGCTTTTGCCGCAGTGTGTAGGATGGATAAAAAAGACCATAGGCACCTAACCATCTAGTGCATTCAGCTGTATTTTATATATACAACATCACCACTAAAGAAAACTAAAAACATTTGTAAATAGATTAGTAGCCATGTCGTGAAACCATCAGTGACTGGATAAATTCCCTCAAAAAAGATTTAAACAATTCCATACCATGACATTTCATCAATCAAGGCTTTTGGTGAGATTTAAAAGGTACAGTATTTGAGTAATAAACAGTTTCAGAGTCATTTAAGTGAACTTCCCCAGAACAGCCAGGAGAACTTTGCATGCCGCCTTCATAGACCCATATACTAAATAACTCAGCAGGAACAACCTGCTGGTGTACTTTTTTTAAAACCTTAATTAACCAGGCACACTGACAGAGAACATTCTCTTGTTGACTAAAATGGCCTGAGGGAGTATCTGAAGAAACGAAAGTTCATTGGGTGTAAAGTAGATCAGGATATTTCTCAAGTTGAGAGCCAACACATGCAAATTCTCTGCAGTGTGAGTAAACGGTAATAGTCCGATGTCTCTTTAGTTTCACAGCCATGACGTGTAATAAGTGGATGTACAGTTTTTTGAGTTAATGTTTTGGGGGTCATTTTTCTATTAAATAACTTGACTAACTCTCTATCTGACTGTGTAGAGCACCATCCAGTTAGTAAAATATGACTGTACTGCTGGTGCTCCGCTCTAAATTAAAGAAGCTGCAATTCCTATTTAGTTTTTCATGCATCATATGCATTATTCTGTCACCACAAATCAATGCAAAGTACCTCTCCTTGTTTCCTGCTCTAGCTCTCAATGTATCCTCTGAGCGACTGCAAATCAGACTGCAAACACAAACATACTGTAGTATTTATATCCACAGCTTACAGTTAATAAGTCAACAAAACGGGTAGCTGCTCATGCCCTGCTGTGCTGCACTTTTGCAATGAAATGTGCCATTTGGGGTTTGAATTTGAATGTCAACGAGACTTTGAAAAAGTTGCTCGACTCCGAGCATTAATGTAAAATCAAGATTATCTTGTTGTTTTATGCATGGGAGGGAAATGCTAAAACCTTCCACGAGAGGAACTTGTACAAATATGTGGTGCGTTACGAATCTGAGGGATCGTTCCAAACTGTTATACATTCACACAAACACACACAGACACACACTCTGAGTGGTATTGCTGCAGGGTTAGCATAAACATGTCAGGGTAAACAGGAAGAAAAGACCTTGAATCTATTAGGCAAGGAAAGTCCTCTGCATACACACATACAGTACAGACACCTGATTCGGATGTCTGACAGAAGCTGCAAAATATAAACTGATAAGAAACCCATGATGAATGTGAAAGATTATTAAAATATGTCATGGTATGAAAATCTCACAGATGTGTGTGAAACTGCTTTTGCTTCTCCAGACATCTTCATAACAACAGAATTAAGGAGATAGGAAACAACTGTTTTGCTGGGCTGGTGAACCTGGAGACGCTGTAAGTGCACATTCATACAGTAGTTAATGTGTGTGAGTGTGTATCAGTCTGAGTGTGTTTGCAGTCGTGTTTGTGCGTGCTAACAGCTCCTCCACCCTCCTCTGCTCCGGTCCTCCAGACATCATTGTGTCCACTTCCTCCTTTAATTGCTCTAGGATAAATAGAGCAAAGTACATGATGCTTATCAAATCTGCTCACTTCCTCCTGCCACAGCCATGAAAAATCTCTTAGCAACAGCTTTACCTAATGGCAAACAGCTAGAAACATTTTCACTATATTTGACATTTTTTATAGTCTAACCAATTTATAAATTAATGAAAAAAAAAATGTTTTGTCAAATAGATGTTAATGAGAATAATCAATAACTGTAGCGCTAGCTCCGTGGTTCAGTTGGTTGCAACATATTGTGTCAGGAATAAGATTCAGGGCCCCATCTTACAACTGGCGCAAAGCAGCGTGTAGCGCAACTGGCATTTCTAGTTTCAGACTGACGTGGTTGTCATTTTCATGCCAAGCGCACACGTTGTGTAAGTACCAAATGTACTTGCACCCATCTGTGCGCCCCTGGGTGTGTTGGTCTTAAAATTAGTTGTGGTCAGGCGCATTGCTATCTTGAGGCAGCAGAAAGCGATTACGCCATTGACCAAAAAAATCTGGCGCAGTATTTTCCTGCTTTTTAAATGGCATTATTCAGATAGTAAGTTGCGCCATGCACTTTAGACCATTAGCTATGGATTGTTTAAAGAGAGCCCTCAGAGTTTTAACAGAGTACAAGGGGATGTTTTTTGCAGTGGGCTATAATTCCCACAAGCAATGGACTAGGGATCAGTTATTAGGATTATGTATTTATGTTGAGTATTTGTACTGGTCAGATGTTCAGTTGTTGCTAAAAGAGTAAATCATTCAGTACTGCTAGCAAGTCTTATGTTTTGTTATTAGGATTATAACAATGCTAGTAATCCTGGTTATTAATAATGAGTGAGTGACTTGGTGCTCAGTCACAGAGAGAACCAGATAATTGAACACTAGCAATTCTTAATTGTAGACATGTTTGTGTTAAATATGCCATTAATTAGTGGGGTGTAAAGGGATGGATTTACCTTCAAATGCAAGAAAACTGTGCTGACTCCCTGCATCTCTCTCTGTCTCATCCTAGAGATCTGAACTTCAACAACCTGATGTTTTTTCCCAAAGCGATAGAGGCCCTGCCCAAACTCAAGGAACTGTGAGTACATCGTCCTGTTTCTCCTCCGTGAAGGAAACATTTTGTACCGACACTAAAGTCAGGGACAGGTTAACTTAACAGAGCATGAAGGAGACTTTTCAATGTCTTTTAGTTTTCATGTGATACAAAAAAAGACAACTATCTGAGAAAGTAGCTCTGGACTAAATATGAGGAAGCTAGAGCACACATGCAAAGTAGCAAAACAGTTGTAACCTGTTGTTAAAATTACAAATATTTCCATATTTGTGTAAATCATTCCTACTGACACACATACACATCAGGTAAAAAAAAATGGCAAACATCCTATTTATTATATTATTATCAAATCATTACTAAATAGAAATACATTAACTGATATCTTTAGCAACATGTTTCAACATTTGTGCTTTTATTTTGAAGGCTAAAAATAAAATTATTTATTTATTTATTTACTTATTTCCTGGTTTTCCAGATGAGCACATTAATTATTCAATGAAATGATTATTTAATTGTTAGGTTAATTGTTAATGAAAGGATTATTTAAATCAATTGATAGACCTTGATTTCTGCAGCAGACCTTTTGTTTGTGCATGATTTGGTTGAGCTGTGGACTGTTTGCCTTTTGCATCATTAATTTGGATATTTTTTTATTTTGAAAATGTCAACTTAACTTACTTATTATGTTGGGGTTTCATATTGAGCAAAGTGTGTTCACACTGTCTCCTTGATATTCTTCCTGCAGCGGGTTTCACAGCAACGATATTGCTTCCATACCTGAAGGGGCCTTCCATAACAACCCCCTGCTGCGAACCATGTAAGGTCAAACTCACGGACACGACTTAGAAACAGACATAGCACACTAATAAGCCACAGTTGTACAAATGCTACAATGCACAGTATGCCTTCTGATAAGCACACATACAGTATTAGCTGACAGTGTGAGCCTCCAGTGGATGAATGTCCAGAAGATGGAGCCATTCTCGCATAGTAAATGATTTTGGTTTGAACTCTGCCCCTCTGTTCTTGCTGCCCTCCCAGACATCTCTATGACAATCCTCTGTCCTTCGTGGGCGCCTCGGCTTTCCAGAATCTGTCTGACCTGCACTCCCTGTAAGTCCCACCGTTAGGCATGACTCCTGGCAAACAAGTTTTAACAAGTTTTGTCTGAACTTGGTGATTTAAACACTTACTAAAAATACTATTTTGGTGTGTTTTTAAAGGGTCCTTACACCTTGTTTCATCCATTCTGACTCATACTGTGAGGTTCATGAGTTTGTGATTTAACTATTCGTTGCCATGTGTGTTTCAGGATGCTGCGTGGGGCCAGCATGATGCAGGACTTCCCCATCCTTACGTGGACTAATAACCTTGAGAGTCTGTGAGTGAACTTGGATGCAGCATCAGTTCCTGGTTGTGCTTTTGTGTGTCTCAGGAGTGACTGATTAGGTTTTTCATTTCCAGGACTCTGTCAGGAACCCAGATATCGTCCATCCCTGCTGAACTGTGTGAGGACCTCAAATTGCTTCGGACGCTGTAAGAGACTTTTCCTTTCCTGTCACTAGCAGTAGTGCTTAAAGATGACCTATTATGCTTATTTTCAGGTGCAGACTTTAGGGTTTCTACTAGAACATGTTTACTGGCTTTAATTTAAAAAATACTCTCATACCGGCTGTGCGGGAAAACCTCTTTTCACCATCTGTTTGAGAAAAAAGCCCAGTCTGCTCTGATTAGCCCACTCTTGTGATTGGTCAGCTGAACCAAACTCTTTGGACTCCGCTCCAGCTCCGCTCTAACTAGCTTTGTTTGACGACCTGCCAAACTAGCCGCTAGGCAGGTATTATGCAAATGCATTACTTAGTGACATCACCACGTTACGGAAGGAAAGGCAGAACTTCAAGCAAGGTGTGTCAGGCGGTTCAGGAGCAGTGTTTCTGTGGGGGAGAGTAACTCCCTTTGGCGTGGACTTTGGGCTTTATAACTCTGCAGACCTTTTGCATGCACAAAAACTATATAACAGACTAAAGGAAAGAGAAAAACACAAAAGCATAATAGGTCCTCTTTGAAAAATATCTTCTACAAATAATTGCACTCACTGAAGATTTAAGATCATTAGGAACTGACTGGGACAGTAGACATTGTCCCAGTATAGGTGGATGGGTAAACTATGGTTTTAATACTGCTGCACACAGTAGAAAAATGTGCACACTAAGGTATAGGGAAGTCTTTATAGACCAATTATATCTTACAGAATGGAGCATGACTAACCATCCAACTTTTGGTCTTCATTCTTTCATTTTAAATAGTCCCAGTTGTCTAATTGTTGAAGCTGTTTGTTTCCCTCCATCAGAGACCTGTCCTACAATGAGATCAAGGAGCTCCCGTCCCTCCAGGGCTGTGTCCGACTGCAGGAGATGTGAGTGTTGAACATGTAGCAGTCACTTCACAAATCTCAAAAGCTTAGAAGATTAAAAGATTATAATGTAATAACCATCAATTAAAGTAATACAGGTAATCATTTGCTTGTTTATAATCTGTTAAATTCTCATTTTAAATCTACAGAAGCTTTCAGCATAACCATATTCAACAAATTGACAGGGACACTTTCCAGGGTCTCTCTGCACTCCGTCTACTGTAAGTCCACTCAGTCAAACACACTGGATGCTGTAGAAACAAATGTTTAATGCCTGCATTGTGACTTCACTGCTTTATTTCACACACAGAGACCTGAGTAGAAATGAAATCCGAGTTATCCACAGAGATGCTTTCCTCTCCCTCACTGCACTCACCAACCTGTGAGTATTATTTGACCACTTATCATCATAATGACTACAGAACTCTCCAGTCCCATGTCATTGCTTGGTTTGACTGTCTGTGTTGTACAGAATTAAGTTTCTTATGTATAATATTTTTTTTTTTACAGAGATCTGAGTATGAACTCTCTGACTGTGATTCCAACAACTGGACTGAGCGCGCTCAGTCAGTTGAAACTCTCAGGGAACCCGCAGATGAAAAATGTGCTGACTGCAAAAAACCTGCCCAAACTCAGGTGAGACAGAACGTGTGTGGTCTACTGTCAAGTTCTGTTATCCAAAGTGTTTAGTGTTTGGTGCCGACTATGTAATTGAAACGTCCCACGTTCGATTCCTGGGGACCTTTGTTACATGTGAGCACCATCTCTCTCTCTCTCTCTCTCTCTCTCTCTCTCTCTCTCTCTCTCTCTCTCTCTCACTCTCACTCTCTCTCTTTCTCTCTCTCTCTCTCTTTCTCTCTCTCTCTCTCTCTCTCTCTCTCTCTCTCTCTCTCTCTCTCTCTCTCTCTCTCTCTAATTTTTTCTCTGGCACAAAATGACCCAAAAAATACTTTAAACAATGTTTTAAAAACATTGTGATTTTTTGAAAGGTGAAAGAAAAATCAAGCTATATTGAAATAAGAATATTAAATTAAACAAAAAAGACATTTCATTCAAGTTGTAAACTATGGAAAACATACAAGGGTTAACTACAGGATTGGAATAAATCCCTGAAATCTGAAGTTTCCGAAAGAAAGAGCACATCATTACAGGACGTAGCCCTTACGCAGATTTGGCCAATTTCTAAAGAGAGTTTTTGGCCATCAAAATGGTGGTTATGGTGGGGAGGGAAGTCAGGCTTTTCTGCAGAGGGTACTGGCACTGGTGTATTCAGTCAATGTATTTATTCATTTTAGCCATTTAGGTTCCAAACCTCTTTGTTTTCAATGGGTAGTGAGAAAAGGAGGTAAAACATCGGCAACACAAAGATGGCAAGCACTCAGAGTCCAAAATGGTGATGTAAAAAACACAGTATACATGCCGTGCTGCTCAAACGCAAACCAAGCAGTTGCTTTGCTAACTTTATAAACAAAATAAATTGGACTAATCCTGTAGTGAACAAAATGTCTACAAAAGAGAATATATATTTTTTTCTGTATTTCTCCGTCTGTTGTGATTATATGTACTGTATGTATGTGACAGATTTACATAAAAACAGAGACAAACTCCACCTTTTCACTCACATTTAATGAGAAAGCCAGCTGAATCTGGTTTCTCCACAATTGTAGACGCACTACAGAAAACATCAAATATTATTATTGGAAAAAAAAAATCACAAGAGCCAAATATTTGCAGACAAACATGTTATTTATGCTTTTCCCAATAAGGTATTGTCGTTTGGTACCATCTGTATTATCAACACTAAACCTCAGCAGGACGCTCACAGCCTTTCTAAAGCATCACTGTTTGTTTGTAGGTCCATCTCTGTCCCGTACGCCTACCAGTGCTGTGCATTCGTTGGATGTGACTCAATTACAAGTTCTTCTGAGGAAAATGACGTAAAGAAATCGACAGGTGGGAATGCTGCAGTCACAGCCTTTTCCTTGGAACAGTTGACATGTTAGCTAAACTATTTTTTGTTTTATTTACGTAAATGCAGCTAAAAATGTCTTTCTTGCCAGACAGATATCAGATGTAGATGTTATCCACTCTGGCTTTAGCCTGCATTTACTGTTCACAGACTGTGTATTGAAGATGTATTTCTATGTGCGTCAGTTACAATGTGTTTTATTGCATTGAATAACTTTAACTCAGCATCTAACTAACATTACATACTGTTGTACATTTCCTATTTTACTTATTATGAAAAATGTAAAGTTTAAGTAAATGTGATTACAATTTAGAAAGAGCAAGAAAGTGTGTATTTTGTCTGCATGTCTCTGCACATGGGCTGATTTATGTGATCTATAGTCTTGTATCAAAATGCAAAGACCATTAAACCAGATAGTCATTTCAATTTTCTGTTACAAAACATTTGCTTCAGATGTAGGTCTTTAATTACTAAATATTTAAAATAATTTCATTAATTTACCATCCTTTATTTAATCCAAAATGATAGTAAGCTTGTCTTTATTATATGTGTTTTACTGTATTTAAATATTATTTTAGTTTAACACTATTGTATAGTAACAAGAAATGAATTTCAGGTTGTGGAAGATGTAATAATTAACTTAAACCATTGTTGATTGTTATATAGCAGAAATAAGAATTTGGAAAGTCACACAAAAGCACTTGTTAAGATACTTCCTGCTGTATATACCTGACCACTATTCTTGTCTTTTTAACATTTGCATTTCTTACATGACTTTTAATTTTAGGTGGAGAGGATGTGGAAAGAATCTCAATGATTATGCATTGCTCTCCATCACCAGGTAAGCATTAAACAGATTTGTATGTGCATCTGTGTATCAATAATACATAGTTTTAATAGCTTTTGAAATAATAAAAAAAATAAATTGCTAAATTAAGTGTTAACTCTTGAGCAACCACATTGTTTCTGTCTTCAGGAGCCTTCAAGCCTTGTGAGCACTTGCTGGGTAACTGGATGATTCGTCTGACGGTCTGGTTCATCTGTCTGGTGTCGCTGGTCTTCAACAGCCTCGTGCTGGTGGCCACCTTCTCCCCCACGCACCGAGCCACGGGCCATTCCCACTCCCTTACTCCGTCGCTTTCCCCAGCTCGGCTGCTGATGGGGCTACTGGCCCTGGCCAACCTGCTCACGGGCCTTTACGTCGGCGTGCTGACCGTGCTCGACGTCGCCACCTGGGGCTCGTTCGCCGAGTTTGGCGTGTGGTGGGAGATGGGGCCCGGCTGTCAGGTCACGGGAGCTCTGGCAGTCTTCTCGTCAGAGTGGGCGGTCTTGTTACTCTCGCTGGCAGCCGTGGAGCGCAGCGTGGCTGTGCGGACGATTCTCGGGAAGGTAATGATGTCACCCAGGAGGAACGGCGGCAGCCACCGCAGATGCTGGAGAGGAGATCGTACCTTTGGCCTTGCTGCCGGACTACTGGGGCTGCTGGCTGCTGCTGGAGCCTGCCTGCCTCTCCTGACCTCCAGCGACCAGTCTGCCTCTCCTCTCTGCCTGCCCTTCGCTGGCGGAGAGAGTCCAGCTCTGAGTGTCACAGTTGTTCTGGTGCTGCTCAACGCACTGGCGTACCTGTTCACTGCAGCGGTGTACACCCAGCTGTACTGCCACCTAGGCAGGGTGGAGCTGGCAGATCCGGAGCAGACCGGTGCCCTGCGGCACGTAGCCTGGCTCATCTTCACCAACTGCATCTTCTTCTGCCCCGTGGCGGCTTTTTCCTTCGCCCCTCTCTTGACGGGCTCTACAGCCGGCGGCCCAGAGATCGCCAAGTCCGTCACTCTCATTTTCTTCCCGCTGCCTGCGTGCCTGAACCCAGTGCTGTATGTGTTCTTCAGCCCGGCCTTCAGGGAGGACTGGCTGAGGCTACGCGGAGGATTGACCAGGGAGGTGAAGGCCGGCGCCGAAAGTCACGGAGACGACGGCGGCGGTGGGTCGGAGCTCACAGACGGTGGCTCCTCCACCCACCTGGGCTTTGACTGCGGGATGTACTCGCAGCTTTGTGGAGAGACAGTTGTATGCGAGCAGTGCGAGGCTGCGCTGCATGCCAGGACCTGCTCTTCTCCCTCGTCCTCCTCAGTCTGTAGACACTTGGTGAAGTCTCACAGCTGTCCCACCCTCCTGGCGGGAGCTGCAGTGTGCCAGCGTGCCGAAGGGTTTTGGGCAGACAGCGGCACACCCTCCGCTCAGTCCGAGTACGCGGACGAGGGGGACTCGTTTGTGTCGGACAGTTCGGACCAGGTTCAGGCCTGTGGCAGAGCCTGCTTCTGTCAGAGCAGAGGCCTTCCTCTGGTACACTACTCATACAACATACCTCGAGTCAAGGACTAAGGACGCCTCAGAAGCTCCAGTACGTCTGTGTGCACAGATCTCTCTGTCATGTGAATTTAGATGCTACAAGAATATATAAACAATTTTTATATCAAAACAACAAAATGTGCCAACTACCCTGCTAAAAAGACTATTCAGCAAGCACTTATGTTTGTAATTACTGTGGAAACAGAGATGCAACCAATCATTTAAAGGGAACTTGGTATGCTTATGGAAACTTGGAGACCATTTCTACGTGAGCTGAACTGAGCACATCATTTTATAAACTGGTCAAGAAAGGATCTCGCAAAGGAAGATCTCGCCACCAGTGCCTGCCGCTTTGCTTTTTGATTGGATTTCACGATGTTGCGAGCCTCAATGTATGTGTCAAAGACTTCTCTGTTTTACCTGTGCTTATAAGCTTTTTTCAATTTTAATTGTTACACATCTTGTCAATTTTTAAAGCTTCTCCACAGCAACTGTTGATTTTATACTTTGATTTTTTTTTTTTTTTTTTACATAAATGTAGCAAATTGAATAATCATCCTAGACTTTTCTGCGTGAATGTAACTTTCAGGTGGTCTTCACCTGCCAGAGGGGGATAATGTAACGTCAGCAATAACGTCTGCCCTGCCTGCCCGTGATCGTAATCTGAGAATGGTATCAGTAAATGCCAGTCTGTAATAAACATGTCTTTGCTTTAAGTTACTAAGACTAAGAATGTGATAAAAGTAGCAGATATCACTGTTATAGCAACAGCTATGCTTGGTGGTGGTGAAAGAGTTTATTTATTGTTTGAGCAGCAGGAGGGTGGAGATGATTTCAGGTGGCCTTTGAATGATGATTATACAATACAACCCAAGCATTCACCAAAACAACAGCACTTCTCTTTGTTTAGTTCTTCACCAAAAACTAGTACACGCATACAGGTCATTATTGTCATTATAGTCTGAAGGATAATTCCAGTTATTTTTAAATATGGGCCTTATTTTCTGAGTTATTCCCATCATGCTGTTTGGTTTGGATCATTTGGATTTTCTTTCTTCTCAACTGCAGAGCTACTGTACATATTGTATTTGTGCTGCGGCCAAGAGACACATCAAACCCAACAAACATTTCCTTTCCAGCACAGTAATGCTTAAATATTGAAATAAGACCTGTTTTTAATCTGATATTCAGATTATTTCTGGCTGTCAGAATAATTGTTAACTCATTGCTCTGTTGAATACACAGTGTTTAATAAGCATACACTGTTTCCTGTAAATAGAAACCGCCCATTGATGTTAAAAAGGTCACATCGATCAAAGGAATAATTTAACATTTTGGGAAATACATTTAGTCGCTGTCTTGCTGACAGTAAGGCGAGAAGATCAATACCACTCATCACATGTCTGTATGCTAAATATTTAGCGACAGATATGAGAGTGGTATCGCTTTTCTCATGTAACTGGGCACAAAAGTGGATATTTTCCCAAAATGTCACAAAAGAAAAATACAGTAAACTTTGGTTTTTATTTTAATTTAAATTTATTTTAAATTCCCCCCAAAAAATCTAAATCAACTGCAGCACACAATTTGAACGTATCAGAAGAATGATAGCTGACGTCCATTGTTGGGTTGATTTAAAACGTATCATTAAACATAATTTGGCTTGTGAGCGACAAGTTAAACACATGAATACCGTCCAAGTTAAACACATGAATTTAATCCCACTCTTCTTCTTCTTCCAACATGATGTAAAACGCAGCACAAGACTGGCAGCCAGCTGAGTCAACAAGAAAGTGTGTAAACAGTGCCAAAAAGTAAAAAAAAAATAAAATAATAATTGAAATGTGGGTGGTTATTATTCAACCACAGATATTTAAAGACAAGTATCTGCAGTGTGGATCTTTTTGAAATACTTTACAGCTCTACAGTGAAGTTATTGGCGATATTTTGACCAGAATAAACAGGCATGAAGTATGAAAATAAGACCTATGTTGAAAATAAGAGGAATTATCTTTAAACTAATTCACTGCCTCCAGTGTCTTTCCAATCCAGTGACATTACACACA
This sequence comes from Sebastes umbrosus, assembly GCF_015220745.1. Taxonomy (NCBI): domain Eukaryota; kingdom Metazoa; phylum Chordata; class Actinopteri; order Perciformes; family Sebastidae; genus Sebastes; species Sebastes umbrosus. Next base: position 24,457,014 of record NC_051270.1, read on the forward strand.
CTTAGTGTATGTTCGTTTCAGTCCGTACAGATCATCAGAAGAGCATTATTATATGGTAAAGTATATTAACGTAGACGTCGTTTCACCCTGAGAGCTGACCTGAGTGAGACTGTGTGTGACGAGGGATTGACTGATGTTTGGTGTGTTGGAGCATGACTGTACACATTAAGGTGGATACACCCTCAGAGCGTGTATCCACAAGTGCACGTCATGTGAGTGCTCAGGAATTTAGGCAATGTAGGGAAACGTTTTCTTCCACCAACGAGACATTCTTGTGTCTTTTATAATGCAGCATTTAATTTGAATCTTTTTCATTTTATTTTCTGTTTTTCCACGTAGTCTCGACCGGGTGTGTACATTTTTGCACCAACCAAAATGTCCGTTGATTGTTTGAGATGTCCCATCTGGTGAAAATGTACAAATCTTTTTTTTTTTTTTTTTTTTTTGTATGTAAATTATTTGAAAAGAAAACCAGTAATCAAGAATGGGATGCTAACTAAGGAAGCTACCTCCTCGACTGTAGTGGCTACCAGCAGTGCTTTGTAAAAGAAAAGTCTGTTTTCATCTGTTGTTATTCTTTTTGTTTGCATTCTTAGCTTTATGTTGACATGTGGTTGTACATCATAATTTTAGATAAGTGCAAATTGTGGGAGGAATCTATGTACTGTATACTGTGATTTATTTTTTAACCAAACTATAAACTATGACATTTTTTTGTTTTATCTTTTATAGATACAAAGTTGCAGAATAATACAGATTATAAAAAATAATCTCACTTAATTTCAGTTCAAATTAAAATCTTATTTGTAGTTTTTCATATGAGATCTCCCCGAGTTGTTTTATTCTGTTCAAGTAGAAAAATAATTCTATGAAATTGTGAATGAATAAAATTGGAAGAACACAACCATTTTCATTTACCTTTGTGTTCAAATTAAAACACTGCAGCAACCATCGTCTTCAACAAATATTTGATCATATATCTAAAATTATTGTACTTTTTACCTTGTTTAAAACTTAAGTCATATCACCTTTCTGGTCGAAGCAGCTTTGCCATTTCTAAGTCTTAAAGTATGCATGTTAAACTTGATTGGCCGTAAAGATGAAGTGTTTAATTTCTACTTTGAAAAATGTTCAAAAAATGTGCGGTTCATCCCTTTGGTCTCGACTGATATAGCTCAACAATTATTAGACGGTTTGCCATGAAATTTTGTACAGACATTCACAGTCCCCAGATGATGAATCCTAATACTTTGGTGATTGCCTGACTTTTCCTCTAGTGTCACAATGAGGTCAAAGTTTACATTTATCCAGTGAAATATCTCAACATGTACTAGACAGATTGGCGAAAACTTTGTACAGATATTCATGGTTCCCAGACGATGTACCTTAATGACTTTGGTGATCCTGTGACTTTTTTTTTTTTAATACCATTTCTATCTTCAGTTTTTAATGAAATATCTAAAAAAATATTAGATGCCTACATGATTGCCATGAAATTACGTACATGCTAGGGCTGGGCAATATATCGATATTGTGATATCAGACTAGATTATATAGGTAAAATATTTCATTGTGATTAATCACATGATTGTCCTTAGTTAATTGCAATTAATGGCACATTTTTTCATCTGTTCAAAATGTACCTTAAAGGGAGATTTGTAAAGTATTTAATACTCTTATCAACATGGGATTGGACAATATGCTTGCATAACAAGGCAAACTCAAGCCCAACAAGCAACAACAGCTGTCAGTGTGTCAGTGTGCTGACTTGACTATGACTTGACCCAAACTGCATGTGATTATCATAAAGTGGGCATGTCTGTAAAGGGGAGACTCGTGGGTACCCATAGAACCCATTTTCATTCACATATCTTGAGGTCAGAGGTCAAGGGACCCCTTTGAAAATGGCCATGCCAGTTTTCCCTCACCAAAATTTGGCATAACTTTGGAGCGTTATTTAGCCTCCTTCGTGACAAGCTAGTATGACATGGTACCAATGGATTCCTTAGTTTTTTTTTAGTTTCATATGATACCAGCATCAATGGTACAGTACCAGTACAAATTAGTGGCGTTAAAACAAATTTGCATTAACGCGTTATTATTGCATTAACTTTGACAGCCCTAATATTTATCAAAAGTGTAGAAGAACCAATGGTCAACCCTACAATATCGTCGCACTATTGATATCGAGGTATTTGGTCAAAAAATATTGTGATATTTGATTTTCTCGCCCAGTTAGTTTGGCCCAACACAACTCCATGGCTGGAAAAAAAAATCTTGGAAGAGTTGGATGAGGAGAATATATGCCTAGAATTTATAAGGTTGTTGTAACGGATGTGATGTAGTTGTCCAGAAATCCTTTCCCCGGCTTGATGTTCAATCAACTGGCGCATAGCAACATTTTTCAGGAGGTGCAAGGCACAGCTCTCTGTGAGCTCCGTTAACCATCTCTGCAGCTCTGCACAAGCTTTTCCGCAGAAGTATAAATTAAGCATTACACTTGTTAAACTGTTTTCAGCTGGAGTTGCCTAAACGTGACCTTTCCAAGCCTGTTAGCACGTTTAAGATTATTTGTGCCATTCAGTGGAGTTTCCTTTCACTTCCAGTCATGTTGTCCACCGACCACTGCTGGCTCCCTTCACTCGTGTAGTGAGCTGTAACTTGGTGATGAGTGAAAAATAACCTCTGGGATTGTATAAAAGGAACAAACTGAAGTCCTGTTTAGCTTTGAACCATGTAGCTTTTTCACTTTGTAATTCGTGGATTTTGGTGAAGCCCTGTGTAAAAACACCTGGCAAAAGTGGAGACGCTGGAAGGCATTCGTCATGTTCAGTATGTTAATAGTGGCCTGGTGACATGTACAAAGGCTCGCTGGATGTTTTGCAGCTGTACGTTGAGAGGGCACAGGAAATATTTACATTGAAGGGCATCAAAGGAATAACTGTCGAGTGATGTTACAGCAGCTCCTGCTTGACGAACACCACCATGTGTTCCTCTTCACTCACACATGTCCTCAGTGGTAAAAGGACATTGTAGCTATTCCAGCCCTTCACACACATATCCCTCTGCGGCGTGCACATTAGGCACATGCCTCACACCTCTGGCTTTCACGAGGCTTTGTTACAATAAAACTAAGCCCTCGACAACTCTTGGCAATTCCTCTGGACTTCTGAGTATCAGTGGCATGATCTTTGCATTTTCTGAATACCACGGCTGCTACAGCTACCATGATGGCAATTTTGGGAGCTGGTCTCCACATGAGCACCATAACTGACTACACTGTAGCATAATGCCACTACTTGATAATATCACTTCATGAAATCACTCACTCTTGTGTTTTTGCAGCATTTACTATATATTGGCATTTGTAAGCACACAAACACAACACTCAGTGAGTATGACGAGATGTAAGATCATTTCAGAAGAAGAAAGTGGTACTAAAACAAAGAGGAGGTGGGCTAAAGAGCAGACTGATGCTGGTGAAGAGTTTCTCGTGACACATATAACTCATTTATGGCATACTATACTGTGGACTTTTTTTATGGCATACAACTTTTTTAATGACATTTTTTATGAATTACTATGACTGTTTGGAAATTCTTTTGGAATGCTATACAATGACTTTATATTGCGACGTGTCTATGACACTGTAATATGGCTTTTTATGGCATACTATACTATGACTTTTTTGACATACTATAATATTAAGTTTTTTCACAAAATCTGACTTTTATTTTTTTATTTTTTCCACATACTATACTGTGACTTTTTACTTTCTTTACAACATACTATACTATGACTTTTTTTTCGACATACTATACTGTGACTTTTTTTTTTATTTTTTCCACATACTATAATATGACTTTTTTTTTACATACTATACTTTGACTTTTTTTCGACATACTATACTATGACTTTTGTTCGACACACTGTACTATGACTTTTTTTTATTTTTTCAACATACTATACTATGATTTTTAAAAAAAAATTTGACATACTATACTATGACTTTTTTTATTTTTTCGACATACTATACTGTGACTTTTTTTTTATTTTTTCGACATACTATACTGTGACTTTTTTTATTTTTTCGACATACTATACTGTGACTTTTTTTTCGACATTCTATACAATTACTTTTTTGACATAATACAGAATGTTTCTATTTTTTAAAAACATAATATACTATGACTTTTTTATTCTTTCGACTTACTATACTGTAACTTTTATTTCTCGACTTACTATACAAAGACTTTTTTTCGACATACTATACAATGACTTTTTTTTACTCTTTTGTCAACATACTATACTGACTTTTTTTCCCGACATACAATACTATGACTTTTTTGGATATACTATAGTATGACAAATTTTTTCACATACTATACTATAACTTTTTTTTTTACTGTTTTTTTTTTTACATACCATTCTATGACTTTTTCCACAATATTTTTCAACATACTATACTCTGACATTTTTATGACATACTTTACATTGATTTTTTTCAAGACATTTTTCAATACACTATTCTATGACTTTCTTTATGGCATAGTATACTATGACATTTTTACTTCTCTGGACTCGCTGTTGCAAATGCCACTATTTCAAAATATGATTGACTCAAATATGACTCACTGTTGTGTTTTTGAAGCATTTATATTGTCCGTCGTAAGCACACAAACAAATCCAAACACACCAATACATTTCTTTTGTTCAGCTGAAATAAATGAGACAAGATGAGAAATCATAAACTAACTTCATAAATATTGCCACCTTCATTGACTATTCTGCATATTACTGGATACCACTATCCATTTATCACTTCTCTTAGAAATGGGTGTAGAATTCAGTAATCTAGCGGTACACATGATACTAACACAACAGTGAGTATGATGAGATGCAAGAAGATTTCAGAAGAGGATAGTGATGCAAAAACAAAAAATGATGTGGGCTAAACAGTTTGTGATGCAGGTGAAACATTTTTCGTGACACAAAACAGTCAACATGCACGAGACAAATCGATCTTCTCTTCAGTCAGCAGCTTGAACCTCTTTACTTCTTGTCTTCTCTAGGAATTTGAGCTGCAATCCAGTAACATACCGTAAGTCAAGATACAAAGGCCTTAATGAGTTAATTGCACAAATTTTGCAGAATATTCATCATTCAGCAAATACAAACACTATTTTCAACAGTATATCACTACTCATGGATTTTTTTTTTTATTATCTAAAATCATATGACATAAACCTGCAATATTTTGTTGTCTTCTAACTTGTTCGCAAACCTATTTACATATTCAGCATACTTGTGTGATTTCCACTCTCTTATCTGTTTTTGGTCTCCACCAATGACTGCTTCATGGCATTGTTATGCCATACTATACCATGACTTTGTTTGGCATAATATACAAGGTTTTATGGCATTATATAGGAAGACTTTCATTTTCAATGACATTTTTCAACTTTTTATAATATGACTTTTTTTCATGACTTTTTTGGCAGACTATACTATGACTATTTTCATGATATTTGTCGACCTACTATGCCATGAGATTTTTGACATTTTCCGAAATACTATACAATCACTTTTTATTACATACTATACCAGGCCTTATTTCATGACATTTTTCAACATACTATACATAACTTTTTTATGACATACTATACAATAACTATAAGATTATGTAGACATTGTTCAACATACTATACTATGACCTTCCTATGACATTTTTCAACATACTATACTGTGACATTTTTGACATACCACAATATAACTTTTTATGTCACACTATACAATGACCTTTTTCAAGGACATTTTCTACATATTATACTATAACTTTTTTTTCTGTATTTTCATGTTGTTTTTTGACATACTATACGGCTTTTTGAGATTTTCCAACATACCATACTATGACTTTTAATTACATACTATACCAGGACTTTTTTCCTGACATTTTTCAACAAACTACACTATACATTTTTATGACATACTATACTATGACTTTTTTCACGACATTTTTCGACATACTATACAGTGACTTGTTTATGAAATACGGTACTATGCTATGATGTTTTTCGAGATTTTTCGACCTACTACACATAACTTTTTTATAACATACTATATTATGACCTTTTCATGATTCTTTTCAACATACTATGCTCTGTCTTTTTAATGACATTTTTCGTCATACTGTGCTATGACTTTTTATTACATACTATATTAGGATTTTTTTTTAAAAATTTTTTTTAAATACTATACTATGACTTTTTCAGCGTACTATACATAACTTTTCCATAACACACTATAGTATAACATTTTATGACATACAATACATTACTTTTTAATGACATTTTTCAACAAACCATACAATGACTTTTTTCTAGAAATGTTTTGACATATTATACAATGACTTTTTCAAGACATTTTGCTACACATTATAAGATCACTTTTTCAGGAAGTTTTTCATCATAGTACGGTGACTTTTTTATGACATTTTCGACATACTACAGTATGACTTTTTATCACATACTATATTTTCACTTTTTGGCATCTTTCGAGATTCTATACAATGTTTTTTTTCATGACATTTTTTTACTTTAATACTACGAGTTTTTATGACATTTTTCAACAGTGTTGAGACTTTTTGGGATTCATTTGGTTTTACTGTAAATTCTGCAATTCTTTCGGAGATATTGCTATTTTTTCCATGATCACAAACAATTTCTTGGAAATTAGGAAACCTGTAAAATAAAGCTTTACCCATTTTTACATCACATATTCAATCTGTTTTAGAGATCCCACTACAGGAAAAATAAACACTATAATTTAACCTGTTTATTTTTGTTTATTTATTTAGTTTTTAGATTTCTATTTTATATTGTCTTTACACTAAATTGTGTTTTTCTTTATAAAAGACTGGCATTCATTTTGTGTGGACTTACATGATGAACTTTTTTTATATAATAAGGAGGGGAAGGAGATGAAGTCTCTAAGTGGGTCAGGAAAAAGAGGACATGCATTTCTGTCTTTGCACCACCCAGCAGGATACTTACGGCGGACCTCCACTTTACACTCCACTATGTCTTCTCCGCTGTCGTTGACTGCTTTGCACATATACACTCCTCCATCGAATGCACAGGGCTTACGGATCTCCAGCGTAAGAACACCTTGTTTACTGAGCATCCGGTACTTGGCTTCATTTGAGATGTCCATCTTGTTTTTAAACCAGGTCACTTTGGGCTAACAAGGTAGGACAATGTGTTACAATATGTCAGGTGATACTTTTCACAATCTGCAATACTCTTACAACTGCACAATTACGCCATAATATAGTGCTAGTCCAGTAGTAACAACAATAATCACTCGGTTTATCTTGTGGATACTGTTTCATTGAGGATAGGGTGTTTATTACTTGCTACTAATCCACAAATGTCTGCATAAAGAGGTGTGTGTGTGTGTGTGTGTGTGTATGCGTGTGTGTGTACGGGTGTGTATGTGTGTGTGTGTGTGTGTGTGTGTGTGTGTGTGTGTGTGTATGTGTGTGTGTGTGTGTGTATGTGTGTGTCTCAGAGGGTTATAAGTATAGGTTTCTGTTGGTTTAGGAGTATTTTGCCTTTGCTTTTATTCTTTATTGTTGCATTTTACTCAGTTATTCTGTATTTTTGAGTAATACAAATATTTAAGCATGACAGTTAATTGTTGTTTCTCAACTGTACGGTTAATAACTCCGGAAAAAGTTGTTAAGTGGACCTTGAATTTGGATTGTTTTGTTATTTTCCAGGTCAGGAGTAAATTTTCATGTTTAACTTTTAAGCAAACAGAGACGAACAGTCCTAAAAGTGCTCTGAATGAAATCATAACATCTACACTGATATGGTTGAAAGCTCTGGAAAAAGCTAGAAAAATGACTTTGAGTAGGAATTGTTTTGTCAAAATTTGATTTAAAATTTCTCCCTTTAATTTTCATTACAGTACAACTATGCGACTATTACAACAAACTGCATTCATTTGATAACATTTTTGTTTTTGGTCGTGATTAAATCTGTGATTGAATTTGATCACAAACATCTGTTGCATATTATGTGATGACCCCACTGACCTTTGGCATGCCTCTGACTGAGCAGCTGAGGGTCGTGCTGTATCCTGCTATGATAGACCGGTTCACCAACGGATGTGTGAACTTGGGAGCCTGTGAGAAGTCGAGTTCCTTGTAGGTGGGCGGCTTGTACTCGATACCTGAGTAGACAAACAAGGGATTGTTTTCTTCAGGACATAAAATCAGAGCCATAACTGCTTTGTAATAATTACATATGTGCGTTCGGAGCCCACCTGTTTTCTGGATGAAAGCGCTGTCTGTTGTGTTGCAGGGCTCTTCGCTGAGGCCAACCATGTTGGTAGCAAAGACTCGGAAGACATATTCATTCCCCATGATGAGGTCGGATGCGACGCAATTGGTTCGCCTGTATTGCTCGTAGACTGTAAACCACTCCTTCATAGGAATCACAAACACATGTTTCAGAATCTTTTTTTTTCCAATTCAATATACAGTAGAGTTTATGTTGTACAGGTAGGTAATGGAAAATGTGAATAAATGATTGGAGAAACAGCTTCCGTACATGGGGGTGGAGGCATGAGTGGTCAGCAGCCCTTTACAACACCGTCTCTATGTGTATTAGTCCTACAGTAAATGTTTACAATTACATTTTACAACACTTTCTGTATCTGCACCTGTTGATGTAAATATAAAATGTATTAACTTTGAAAATGTTACACTTTACCTGGCTTGTACGCCAAGCACTATAAATGAAATATTTGTGTAAATACAGTATGTAGTGAGAAATGGGGTAAGGTTGATGGTGAGCTGTGGGGAGCTATAAATAGGGAGCTCATTTATTTATTTCTCTCTCTTATAATGTTAAAAACCTAATATAAAACAACTTAGTAATAATATAAAGGCAGAATAAGGTTAATCAAATCAGATTTCCTTATTTCAGTCATAAAGACTTCCATTCATTGACACAGTTTAAATTGAATCCGCTGTTTATTCACCGAGACTAATTAAATTTGCAGATTAAAATAAAGCAAACAACATCATACGATAATATTCTGGAGACATCACTGATTTGATTTCAAAACTCCTTCATAATCTACCTAAAACTAAAGGAGTTGTGTAAGTGCTCACAGTTTAAATGTATCTGTTTAGGTACAAGAATGAAACAGGATATGGGCAGATTTTAACAGCATCAGCTGTTATCTCTGGCATGTAACAGGTACACAGTGCATTGTTATTGGTAACATGATAATCAGCATCCCCGAGCTTTCTATAAAGAGATGCAAGTGAAATTAATTTGATCTAATAATGACTACAGTGAAACATGAACTGTCAGCCGAGCCGGGCAGGAGAACAAGGGCCTTGCGTCACCGTACGGACAATCCGCACCAGGTCAAGGCTACGAGGATAAGATTAGGACATTCCTGGCCGACATCGTTGCTGGCAGCTCGAGGTGGAGGGTGGTGCCAGTTGGAGGTCTTGCCAACAGGCCCATAATGCATCGCTCCTGGCCCACAGAGGAGACTGTGTGCTCAGCATTGGCTGATTACAGTTTATGTGTCACAAGGGAGGCTAAAATATCCTTCTGTGTCCATGCAGCATTCAGCCTCACACATGTACAGGCACACTCATTCATGTCAACAGAAAGGGACGTTTGCGAATGTGCTACAAATGTCCACTCAGTTCCAAGTAACCGTGACCTGACTTGACGCTGGAATTAGGCTAGGATCAAAGTACTTTCAAATGAATTGGGTTGAGTAGTGTCAATATGTCTAATATGATAGTGGACATTGTGCTTTTTGAGGCAACAAGTTAAGGGAAAATGTAATTTATTGCTACTCATTTCAACTGCAGCTGCTCATTATTTGGTGGCGCAACATGCTAACATCAACATTTGGATTTAAAAAAAAATCTATTCATCGAAATTTGGTTCAAGTAGGTTTTGAAACCACCCTTTTCAGCTCAGGTCCAAAGATCTCTAATATCATATGAACATAAATCCGTAAAACGGTTTCTTCTGTCTAATTGCTGTAAAGTGATTTAATTAGCATAACAATTGCCTACCATCAACATATGACGCTTGTATTCATCTTCATTTGAATGTAATCTAAGAACAGATGTAAGCTTTGCTGCTAGCACCCAAGGGTGTAGAGTCTCACCATGGTCTTCTTGTCAGCTTTCTGAATGTTGTAACCGGTTATTTCACAGTTACCGTCGTCCTTCGGCGGCTTCCACTCGAGTGCCACATTGAAGCCCCAGACTTCCATGATCTTCAGTGCCTTCGGGGGCCCTGGGAGATCTACAAAGGAGAAATATGAATTGTGAGTAACCGCCCACTGCAGAGAGTATTTATTCCTAATAATAATAATTCCCTAGTTAATACCAACAGCCAGCTCTCAATGTGTTCAGTCCTGCTTACCAACAACCTGCAGTGTGATACTGGCTGTGTCTTCAATGTTCTCAATCTGGACTTGGAGATCGTACTTCCCTGAGTGTTTTCTCTCCGTCTTGCGGATGAAGAGGATCGTATCCACATCGCTGTTCCTCACACTAGCGAACATGGGGCTCAGAGGCTCCCCGTCTTTGCTCCATGTGACCTTTGGCCTGGGCTTTCCCTGTTTCCCAGAAAAGACAAAGAAAGGGTTTAATTTCAGGAATGCGTCCGGTCACAAAATACAGATAATTTTTTTTGAGGAAACATTGTCGTGGAAAAGTGTCTGTAGTCACTACACCACATCGGAAAACAGCCTTTTCTGTGGCGCCACCTTCAGAGCAAACTTTAAATTTTTTACCCCACTGCTGGTCAGGATCTAACAATAATAAAGGTGCTTTTGAGTTTTCATATAGATACAGATATGACAATATATACAATGAGAGTGTAGAAACTTATCAGCCAGTTTGTCAAGCAACGTAACATTACATTAACCGTGATAGAAAATGGTTACAACCAATCGTACTGTTCCTCTTTTGATGATTTTGAAGTCATATATCAAAAACACAACAAGACATGTTCTTTGCAGCACGTATACATAGAAAGCCAGAAGAATGACATGCATCAAAACATTATATATGCATCCACATCATTTCAGTTAATATATTTAATTTAGAATATATTTTGTAGCAGATAGCAGAAGAAAGAAAAGATAATTATTTTTCTGCATCTCGCAGACAGACCAAAGTTACTGGTTGATTTTGTTTCGTATGTGAATAGCAACTCAGTCTTTGAGCATTGTTCATGTTTCACTCTGGTGTTTACACTGTATAAAGACATAAGTAAAGCATCTTAGTGTTTGAATTATGATTTAGTAAAGGTATACTGTATACTGCACCTGGAACTGAATCATAACGTTGACATTTTCTCCAACTGTCTTAATGAGGGTCTGGCGGAGATATCTGGGGAGCCAAATTTTAGGGCGTTCTGTGAAAGAAGGGTGAGTTTAGGTGAAATGTTTGACTATATGACATGTATTGGTCCAAACTGAAGGAGCAGAAAGCCTTCAATCTATATATAAATACTCACGCATTATCTCTCTGATGGTGACGGGCTGAGCCAGACTGCAGGGAGCGCTGGGTCCCGCCATGTTGTAGGCCCGCACACGGAACTGCAGCTTGTCTCCGGTGGTGAGATTTTTGACGACCAACGATGTCCGGTCAGTCAGACCCTGAAGGGCGGGTATCCATTCATCCGCTGTGACCAGGAAACACACAGTTTGTGACAGCAAATAACATTCACATTTAACTATAACTTCAGTCATTACAAAGATTAATGTGATCATATAGTCACCATGCTGACGGCCTAGAACACATGTGTCAAACTTAAGGGCCCACCGACCCCATATCAGTTTAGGTTATCGACACATTTTGGCCCATCCTACATCATCAAAGATCATTTTTTATTATTAAAGGCTCTACACAGCCGCTGAGTTGTCATATTCAGGCTTGTGAAACAGACTATATGAGACTTGTAGACATATGGGCAAGAACAAAATTAAAGATTCATTATTTTTCATCAGGACGTATTTTGTTTTATTAATTGCCCCACGCAACCACTGAGTTGTCACATTCAGGCCTGTGAAACAGGTCGCTGTGAGTTGGCTGTTTGGTAGCCTACTTTTAAAAATGTATTAAGAATGTATTATTTTGCTTGACTACATGCTAAGCAACTTTTTGTTGACTTTTTTAGGGCTTTATGTGGACTAAATTGTATGTGTGATGGCTATATGGGACATGCAACAATATATTCAAAGATTTTATTTTATTCATTCATTTATTTATTTATTCATTGATTGATTGATTAAATAAAAGCATGTCAAAAAACTACTTATGTCCAGCACTTGATTTGATTCTCATTTCTCAGTGTGGCTCATGTATTCGTCTAAACTGACACGTTGAAAAAAACATGAGAACACTAAACTTTCATGCTTGTTGCATTTATTTTGTCCTGACTGGTTTCTCTTAGCTGATTGACTTTGAGGTTTCAGATTCATTGAAAAACTTGCTCCTTTTAGCTTGTTGCTTACGTCATGTGACGGTGAAACAACATTAATTGACCAGTTAAAATCACTGCATTGTAAATTGAATCATAGTGGCATACATATTTTGGTCAAATGCTGTATTTCAATGAACCACTGTCAGAGATTTCTTTTTTTTGAAGGTTTTCTATTTTTAAAGATTGTTTTAGTTGTATTTTTTTTTGCCTTTATTAAATAGCTGTTATAGAGGCAGACAGGAAACAAAGTGAGAGAGAGGGGGATGACATTAGGCAACAGGGGATGTTGCAATTGTATGGTATACACCTTAACCATTCGGCTAGAGATTTTCCCCTCCTTCCCCTAACTGACAATAGTTTTTGGTAATCTGACTGTCCTGTTTAGACATTTGGAGAGCACAGTTGATGCTCTTCACTGTGATTAAACTGATTGGTGTATATAATCTTCGATGGTATATTATGCTATAAAAATCCTTATCAAAAGCATGCGGGCGGTTGGCTCCAGCACTTACTGCCCTCCTTGCAGTACTCAACCCCATAACCCTCGAGTTCAGCTGAGCCGATCCTCTCAGGCGGCCGCCACTTCAGCGAGATGGAAGTGTCACTGATGTCGTCAATGCTGAGTCCGGTGGGCTCACTTGTGGGGGCTGAGAGAGAGGCAGAGGGCAGATAAATGTCTCCGTTAGTCAGTTAAGAGCATTACTGAAATAAATGAACAAGTGGACGAACCTGATCGGGAATTATTAAATTATGTAAAGTAACAAAAACTGCATCAAGTTGTTTTAAGGTAGAATGAGCAGCATGAACACGTCCTTCTTACTTCCAATTGAACTTACTTACCTATGGGCGACAGGAATACTACCACACAATGATAAGAGCAAGAAAATGGATAGATGGATTTAATTTACTAAGAGTGATGTAAATGATCACAGAACAGACTGCTTGATCCTGGCAATAGTCCTTATTCATATACCAGCAAAGACAGTATCAATTTCAATATCAGATATTTGTGGTTGTGTTATCAGTTGTCAAAACAGCCTGTAAGCCATCCCGGGAAAGATGAGCAGTCTGACTGACCCGGAGTTCACAGCAGGGCTGAAGTCTAAGTGGCTGCTGTACTCTCTGTCCCACAGGGATGAAATGACATGATTTAAGTTTGCATTAAAGGACTTTGTTTTATCAGCTACTTCCCACGCAGTGCTTTCACCACAGAAGTGCCAAAAGCAAACAACCAGTGTGACAACAAGTTTTAGCTGCAGAGACTAAAAAGGCCTTGTTTTCAAGAAAAAAAAACAAATGAGGAAAGAAATGTTATGATTGCAGTGTCTAGTATTGAGATTTAGGATCTCTACTGTCATTTATAACCTTACTATGGCTCAGGAGGTAGAGCGGTCCTCCACTAATCTTCGATCCCCGGCCCCTGCAGTCTACATATCAAAGTGTCCTTGGGCCAGATACTGATGGAACCTTGTATGGTAGCCTCTGTCACCATATGAATGACTATGTTTAGATGCACACTAGTATTCCTCTATTATTCAAAATTTGATAAGGGTCATTCCGTTTATTCCCGAATCGAGCATTTTCCGATTCAGACATGTGGGATATGCCGATATTATTCAGTTTTTTAAAGCATTCTTTGGTCATGTATACAGCACATTCGGAATATGCTTCTCAATTGGGGTTTTCACAGTAGTTTGCGACACACTCTGTGCGTTGTACACAAACCAACTAGCCGACAGTTTGCAGAGATGCATGCTGAAAAGAAAAGCCCACATTTCTGATCGTGAGGAGAAACTCACCTACTTTTAAACATTATGAAAGACTTGGATATTAACAGGGTTTTGGTAGGGCTGTCAATTGCAAGATTATCCATGACTAATCGTGATTAGCCGTAAATTAATCACATATTTTTTATCTGTTCAAAATGTACCTTAAAGGGAGATTTGTCAAGTATTTAATACTCTCATCAACATGGGAGCGGTGAAATATGCTGCTTTATGCAAATCTATGTATATATTTATTATTGGAAATCAATTAACAACACAAAACAATGACAAATACTGTCCAGAAACCCTCACAGGTACTGCATTCAGCATAAGAAATATGCTCAAATCATAACATGGCAAACTGCAGCCAAACAGGCAACAACAGCTGTCAGTGTGTCAGTGTGCTGACTTGACTATGACTTGCCCCAAACTGCATGTGATTATCATAAAGTGGGCATTTCTGTAAAGGGGAGACTCGGGGGTACCCATAGAACCCATTTTCATTCACATATCTTGAGGTCAGAGGTCAAGGGACCCCTTTGAAAATGGCCATGCCTGTTTTTTCCTTGCCAAAATTTAGCATAAGATTGGAGTGTAATTTGGCCTCCTTCCCAACAAGTTAGTATGACATGGCGTTAACACGTTATCATCACGTTAACTTTGACAGCCCTAGATTTTGGATATGCACAAATATCGTAATGCTGACCTTTTTAAGAAGGTGGTTGAAGGAATGAAAGAGGAAGGCTGTGTTTGCACGGTCCAACGTGTCCGCCACCGGTTACGTTAATCGGAGTATGCACGGCTGCATGTAAACGGGAATATTAGTGGAATATTCATTTTCATTAGCCATGTAAACAACTTAGTAGAAATATTGTCTTTTCAGAATAAGGGCAAAAAAATGAAATATTTTGTGCATGTAAACGTTGTCAGTGTGTGAATGGATGAATACTGGCTTGTGTTGTGTTGTGCGTTATGTTTATATAGCACTTTTCTAGTCTTAGCGACCACTCAAAGTGCTATATAAATGCAGTCCATCCATTTACTTGTGTCTGTTGTAAAACTGTACGTCAGGAGGAATTATATATATATATGACAATAACCTGATATTTTCAGGTGGAATATTATTTCATTCTCACTATGCAATATCATTTTCCCCTTGTGTAATTTTGTTAATAGTTGTAATAGTAGTGTTTATTGTCAATACTGTATATACTGCTCCTATTTTTATACTTCCTTCTATTTAAATGGTTCATATTTTGTTACACTTTGTTTAGCTCTTTTTTTACTGTGTTAGCTGATGCATCTTGTTTTTTGCACTATCCCCTTTACTGCTGTACACTGCAAATGTCCCCACTGTGGGACTAATAAAGGAATATCCTATCTTATCTTATAACGGAGTGGGAGAAAAGACGTATAATTGACTGCTAATAGAGGTAAATAATGGTCATAGATTACAAAATGCCCATTTATTTATTTTTTGTGTGAGACTGAAGATAAACTAATTTAGTAGTTTTAATTTGTAAAGAGTAATTCTTGATGACACATTGAAAATGTCACTACTGATTCATTATATTCATCCACCAGCAAGTAGATTCATACAATGTTGTGTATCACTGCCATGACATCTCAAATATACAATATCAGCTACTATCACTGGATGATGTATGATCATTTTTGGGTACGTAACAAACACATATTATGACTACTTGTGCATGATGAAGTGTACAAGTGAAGAATCCTCCAAATGGAAACAGAGAAGAACATCTCTTCATCTTGACGAGGTAACATTTAGTCCACCATATATTGTTGGAGCAACATCTTGTTGACAACATGAGGACTGACTGAAAGGTGATGAATTTTAGTTGTGGCCTTGTCGTCACTAAGGACTCTATGTCACAGGTCACAGGTTAAGTATTCAGTGCAAGCAAAGAATGGGAATGCCTGTCAGATGTCAAGGGTATTTTTTTGTGTATAAAAGTCACAGCAGCAGGGGGTTGTTTCAAAAGTGTCTCAAGGTGGTCCGGACAAAAGGTGCAGAGTGCAGCGCAAAAATCTCATTCAGGCAATTCATCAACGGCGAAATGACGTAACCGTGCTTAACACTTTCAAACATGTACACCGCTGAAAAATGAGAGGTTGGAATATGCAGCCAATTTTCCCATTACTGTCATACACGCATAAACAAAATGAAGTTTCCTATTTCTAAAAACCTACGATAATGCAACGTCTCAAAATGAATAAGTCCTACTACCAACAGGTTCCGGCTCTGGCTCTGGTTCAGCAGCAGGAACGGGCTCCGTGGGGGTCACCTCGGTGCTCTCCTCTGCTGGGAGACCATTTTCTGTTGACGGGACATCCTCTGCTGGTGGCGTCCCATCCTCAGCTGGAGCTCCGTCTTCCCCACTGGGAGCTGCTGCAGGTGGTTCACTACTGGCTTCTGGTTCCTGTTCTACCACAAGAGGTGGAGGTTTCTCAGGCTTGCTGGCTTCAACCTCTGCTGGTGCCTCCACTGGAGCAGGTTTCTCTTCTTCCACTGGCTTCTTCTCAGCCGTCTTTGGAAGTTTAGGCTTTGTCATCCTCTCTCAGTGTGTAGCAGTCCTGCCGCTGATTGAAGCTGGTGGTTGTAAAGTACGTGTCCGCCTCTTCTGCCAGATGCCTGGCTCTAACCTATGCTCTCGTTCGCTCTCGTTCACACTTACGCCTTGACAACAATGCTTCCTCTGGAGCCTCCACAGTTGCGTGAACGCCTCTGTGTTAAGCAGCTGGTCCTAGCAGAGCCTAGTGCTTCCATGCCATTATTTATAGAGAGGGATGCCATGGATAGTTTCCTAATCGGCAGTCTTACAAGTAAGTGGCCATCTGGATACAATGATGTTCCCTCTTAAATCAACAAGTGGAGAACAAGATGCTAGTTAAAGAATCAACGATAGATTAGGAGACAATCCCCTGCTTTATAGGATACTGTCAGCATAGTGAGGTAGGACATCTTACTAGACTGGTCTCAGACCTCTGGATCGCCACACACATCTCTTCATTGTTCAGCAATTCATGTGGAAGGAAGTGAAACAAGGAAGTGTTTTTAAGTTTGGTCCTAACATGAAGAATGTCCAGGTGTTGTTGTATATTAACTGGTGCCGGCTGCATAGCATACTTTCCTTGACATACAGTAAATATTCAAAGAAATCTACAAAAGAGCATCATAAACAAGAAAGTCAACTCCTTAAAGATGTACAGTAAAACCTGAGTATGTGATCAATAGCGGATGTAAACTCCTCATTGAAAAGGACTTAAAGCTGACTTGGCTCGAATCTTAAGTATTTCTCTATATCATTTAATATTCATGGCTAAATAAGCAACAATTAAAGTTTATAAAACATCTTTAGGTATTATTTAGTAAGAGTTTAGCACTTAAAACATTTAATCTGCTTCATCAGGACTGTGAGTGTGCTTGATTGATAGTTTGACGAAACAACGTACCAACTGCAGAAAAGCGTAAGCCTCCTAGTTTGACAGTGTCTTCAACAATCCATTGTGAGTTTATTCACAGCTAGGGTCCACATATTTCAATTTCATTAGACAAATCATTTGCAAGTGATCATGTCATGTATAATATTTGTTCAGGGCTGTTTACATGGATGCAATGCTGTGAATACTATAGAGAGGAAAAGTTATTTGGACTGCATGCTCTGCACTCATAAACTTTTCCAGTAGCTAAAATGCCTATCATTCACCCATGCATGCTCAAAAACTGATGGCAGTGGAGCAATCATAGGAGGGGATCTCCACTTTATACATCAAAACCTGTTTCAATTTTTATTATAAACCTGCTTACAGGTTTTGTGGAGGAGCCTACTACTGACTATATGTGAAAAAAAGCTGTATAAAGCCTTTTGTGACTCCAGAGGGAGCTGTGTGAAGATAATTTGCCTCAAGTGATGTCACTCGAGTCAGTTGGGGCTGAAGACTACAAGGTTGAAAATGGAAAAAAAAAAGTCTGGTGATATGGTGTTAGAAAGAAATTAGCTTACCAGACCTCTGTAGCCAGCTCCTCATCTCTGCTTGAGGCTAGCATCTAGCGGCTCGGGGATAAATTAACCGCTACCAGCATAACACACCTGAATCTCCTCCGGCCAAGTTGCATTGTGGATATTGTAGGCGCCAGGATTTGACAACAAAGAAGAATGCATGGAATAAAAAACATAATATCTCTGGTTGTGCTGCATCAATTTTTATCCTTCTTGTTTTACTGTTGATTGAGAGTCTGACAATGTTATGCTGTATATGAGCGCAATAATAAAGTGATGCTCTTTGAACCATCAGGACCAACAGAGATTCAGTGCTCCTGTTCTGACACCCCATTGCTGCAAATACACACTCTCAGAAGCACGTGGCTAATTATTATGCAGAATAACATCATCGGACCTTCCCATCTCGTTGCCTTGAATGCCTTGGCTGGTTGGATTGGTTAGGTTTAGGCATGAGGAGTGAGATTAGTTTAGGGTAAGAATATCAGGGTAGGCCAACCAGAGTAGGGTGGGTAATTAGCCATGTGCGTCTGTACGGGATAATGGGGTTATTGGGTTTTCAGAATAATGGCTCGTGGGAACAATGACATGGCACTTCTTGCTCAAGGACACTTCAACATACGGACAGGAGGAGCCGAGGATCGAATCACCAACCCTGCTCTTCCTGAGTCACAGCGGCCCTGCTGACTTTGGTGTGTTATTTCCTCATCATCTGGTCCATGTGGTGATGAAAAGGACACTCATGACTGACACTACTCAGAAATGACCCGTGGATCAGGGCCTCATATGATCATGTGGTCGTATTTGCAACCTACTGTATATTTTTGTTACACAGACAATCCACAGACTACTTGAATTACAACAAACGTACAGCAATCATGACCCCGTCCTGTCATGACCACAAATCAACCAGGCCCCATGACCAGAGTGAAACCTTAGACTGAACAGGCATGACACAACCCTGGAGTCATCACACGTCAACTTTATCACCGTCTATCATCACTCATCCAGATATATCATCATCTTCAGGATACTGTAGGGTGGCGAGTACAAAAATGAATCTTCTTTTTCATTTAATCTTCTGATAAATGCATGATCTCTATTATGGAACAGTTTCAACTATAAACAGCTCCTTTCACTGAATACACAGTGGAGCAAACGTCTGTAAATTATTCATTATTCATACAGTGTAGGAGCTGGTATAAACCTGTTGGTAAAGACTCACCGACTGGCACGAAGGGCTGTGAGGCCGGACTGTGACGAGACATGCCGATGCCGTTGACAGCATAGACTCGCATCTCGTACTCCATTCCTTCAATCATCCGCTTGGCTTCGTAGGTTGTTTTAGGATAAGGGTCAAAGTTCAGTCTCATCCACCTAAAGCTCTTCTTCTTCTTCCTCTCCACCACGTAGCCTGAGAATTAAAATGTTGTCGTTATCGACTAGGCTTCTCAGAACAATAAAGGTTGTTCGAAATAATTTGAACAAATGAAACATTTTTATATGTTTTTACCAATAATTGGCTGTCCACCATCAAACAGAGGGGGATCCCACTCCACCACACAGGAGTCCTCTCCCACGCTGAGGACTCTGGGAGTCTGGGGAGGATCTGGAACATCTGGGGGGAGAACATGGCTCATGTGTTCAGAAAAACAAAAATGTATATTTACACGTACAGGTGATGAACTGATTGTCCAAACAGATTTACGGTGGTTAAATAAACTCCATTTCACGTCTAATATTTGTAGATTGATGACTATGTGTGTGGTAATTGGCAGCGTTAAGGCTTTTGTCTACACAGTGATGATAATGACTGCTCTCATTCAAATTAAAGCTTACCAACAACTTTCACATTGATATCTGCGGTGTCCTCCCCAGCGGGGTTTCGGACCACAACAGAGTAGATTCCCTCGTCCTGCCTCTCGGTCCCCTCGATGGTGAAGACGCAGTGTCCCTTGGTGGTTTCAACATGGACCCTACCGTCTCCGTCTGTGACGACCTACAGCACACAATGACAGTTACTTTAAACTGATCGATACCTGTGTTGCTCATTCTGTAGGTAAAGACGCTGGTACAGTACATGTAGTATGTTAACATCATGCCACATTTGGAGAGATGATAAACACTTTCCATCACAAGGGACTGTTTGTAACTTTTTACACGTATAAATCACCCGGGTCGGTTTCCCATGCGCGCTCGCTTATGCGCGCTCATGTGTGGCTACGCTGTTCAGACTCAGACTCCAACACAAACTACACTGAGGCACCAAAACCGCAAAGTTATATCTAGAGAAGCCAGTCTGGGGAGACCGTAGCTTTGGTCTCCAGGGCCGGAGTCTCTGCTGTACTCTGCTCTGCTGCCTGACTGCCTTCACTCAGCTCGCTCCACCTCACGTGCATGCGCGCACACTACACACTGCAGAAGACTTCGTAACTCTGAGAATATCTAGTGAATGTACAGTGGACGTTTGTGCAGAAATAAATGCTGCAGCTCCTCCAGACCAACAGAGGTTTCTCGTGTCTTGTGAAGTGACGGGGCTCCGCAGCGAGAAACTTTATCTTCTCTGACCGGATGCCGGTGCCTTCCTCCGGCTGCGTTTGGGAGGCTGAAGCAGGAAAAGACAACACTAGGATCAGCATTGATTCATGGAGAGACCTTCGTCTGGTCAGCTAACATTACTGCCAAGCAGCTGAAATATAGAGTGATATTGTGGTTTTAGCTGACATGTTTCACCTCACTGTTTTGAGTGATGCTCGTTCATGTCTATTTAGAGCGAGCAAGCGTGAGCCCGACGCTGACTTTTGTTGACTTAACGGCCACAGGTGTCGCTGTTAACAAGCATTTCTGATTCTTACAAACAGTCCCTTTAAGTATTGATCAAATCATGCTTTTCAAAGCCAACAACACATATTGATTTGAACACACAACTCAAGATGTCACCATGCAAATGCAGGACCAGCGTCTGAAATGACAGTTTCATTATTTGCTCAAACGGGCAATTGTGTGTCCATGTCCTGATTTCTTGTAGTTTGGAAAAAACATTGTTATCATTATATATATTGATCTGTTTGACAGTAACTCGTCACTTACTGTAGTCTCGCATGGCCAGAGACCTATTGTCTCCACAGCACTGTGTGAGCTCAAAAGAAAGGTGTCTCCACACATTATCATTCTGGTATAGGGGTAAAAAAAGCTCTTCCTTGTTTGTATGTCTTTAAATCAATCACAATCGTCTTGAGCGGCACTATAAGCACAGGATGCAGCGAAGGTTCCCTTGCAAAATAGAGCATATACCATCCCAAAAATATAATGTAACTTAGCACAACTTCAGAATATTTATCATATTTCTTTATTTGATGATATAATTATGTATTTCATTACGTGATCAATTTTATAAAGTTGCCATCATAAACATACTTACTGCCCGGTTTCCTCTGACCTGTGTCTGTCTGTAGGAAGATTCAGAACATGCTCTTACCTTACTGACATGGACGGATACTGACCACATGCAGTTTTTTTTTTACCATGCTCTTAATGCTATATAAAACTGAGACATGAAAGCAAAACATGCATGATAGCCACTAGAGAAGCATGTATTTGTCTGCATCTGTTTGTCGTTGTTACTGCCGCAGCCTGTTCTTTCTCCGCGGTTGCAAAGCAGTTAATCAATATGACACACAACCTGTTCAGTCAAGTAGCTGCACGATCAATTCTTTCGTGTCTTGAACTCAAGTGGTAACACAGGTGCACATTTACATAGGGTGAAACACACAAAGACTATGACTTCTCCACTGGCTACACTACAGATGAGCCTGTTTACTTTAGTGTCAAGGACAAAGAGGTGGTAAGCTCATTGTCAAAAGACACACATGGGTAAAAGTTGAAAAACATTGCTGTCGACATACTGACTTGGATTTCAGACTTCTACAAACATGCATGTGTTCATACGGGACATGCACACTTACTTCCCCATCCTTCAGGGTCCAAGAGGATGCCGGCACTCCGTTCTCTTCTCCGTCAGGTTTTACAGTACTAGCCTACATTTGAGCAGAGCAAAGCGGTAAAAGCCGAAGAGAACAGAGAGGCCATGTAACCTCTCTTTCTCCTCAACTCAAAGAAACAGCTCGCAGGTTGGCATCATTGAATGAAGCGGTTAGTAGCATTGCACTGATTCAGCTTGGTTAAAACATCTTAGTATCCCAGCCACATTTATTAGCAGGGAGGTATGCCTATGTTATCATAACATTAGTGTCTATATAGAGCCAGTTGTAAATAGAGTGTAATCTCCTCAGCTTGTTTTATATCAGAACTGCACTACGCGTTGTTTAAATATGTTTCTGAATTTTACACTGCAGTATTAGGAAGGCTTTCAAGTATACTTTTGATAGTGAATGAGGCTTTGCGTTCTCAGCCAGCCTCAGATTTCAGGCCGTATACCTACTGTGCTCTGGACAGACACAAGTCTATTTGTCTGTTTTACCTTCTCTGATTTGGTCCAGACCACTGTGGGAGCAGGGTCTCCAGTGATGGGGACATCCAGACGCAGTTTGTTGCCAGCCACCACCACGATGGTTGTGTCGGAAGTGCGACCCATACAGTCCAGGTGGATCTTAGGAGGATCTTATAGAGGGAGAGAGAGAAATGGCTAAAATGACCAGACCCTTGCATTTCATCTGGTCTACTAAAATAGTAGAGGAACTAAGGCTCCTAAAAGTTGCGATACCCCTACCCGAGGTGGAAAAAAGCACAACCATGTTTTTTCTTAAATTAAATATGTCCTGTTTTTTAAATGGATGGTTGAATGAAAATATTTTACTACAAAATAATTTTTTTTGGTTGATGTTTGGATCCTCCCCAAAACCAAAAATAGCGAAAATGTAGGCTTCTCCAAAAGGGACAGCGTCTGCCTTATAACATGCATCTCTGTCTAATCTAATAATGATCAATGTCATGACATTTGGACTGGATGTTAACAGACAGTTATTGCATACAATAAAGCATATATTTCATCAATACCTTTGTCTATCTTTGGAATGTATACACTCAAACACATCAATTATGGGCGGAAATTGAATCAAAACCTACCTTGGCGCGGCACATAATCAATCTTCACCTCTAAAAAACAAAAAAAAAGAGCATGAGAAATTGAGCACATGAAACAATGAGTGATGTTAATTTTAAAAAGTGTAAAAGCAAAAGCATCAGTATTACCCAGGAAATTGAGTTTAGCAGAAAGGTTGAAAGCGTGGCCATCTGGCACAAACGTGTAGTCTCCCTCGTCCTCTGGTTTGACCTCATCAATAGTCAGTTTGTGGTTCCTAAAAAGGTCAAAAATGTTTCAGTTCAGCTCATGGTGTCATGAGATATAAGCAGCATATTAATGCAAGTGTAACGCATGTGTCCTTACCTGCCAATATGTGTGATATTTATTCTGGCATCGGCCTTGACTTCTACACCGTTCTTGTACCAGGTCCCCCTCACGGTCTCATCAGACACCTCACACTTAAACACCGCCTGATCCTTCGCCTTCACCGTGAGGTCTGCAATGCTCTGGTAGACCTCCAGGTCTTTCTCTACAGAAAAAAACACAAGCTCAGACTTCAGATAACAGAAACGATATCGAGGCCTTCAGACTTCAGAGGAGGTGCTACTGTATGAGATCAGATGATAATGTGTGATGATAATATGATAAAAGAAATTAGATGCAGATATTGTTTGTGAGGATAATATGGTAATAATATGTTCGAGCGTGGGTTTTGTGTGTTGTATCTTAGCAACAGGCACAAGGAGAGTAGTTAATTGGATTTAGGGTAGACAAGTGTGATATGTGATATGAAGACCAGATGCAGGAGCTTCAGGCTATTACTGTATATCACAAGAAACAATGTACATGGGCGTTACTGAAGTTATCCCAAAGAAATTGTTATTAAGGCAAAATAACTCACACCACGCTCCTTATAAAGGTTACAGGAGTTTCACATCAGCTCGCTACCAAGGACGGCAAAAAAAGGTGGGAATGGCACTATAATGGGAGTTCTGCTGTGGACTGAGGTGTTGGACACACACACACACACATATATGTATATCACACATACACATATGTATATATATATATACAAAAGTGAAAGTATATATATTCAATATAAATTATAGCTTCTACAAGAAAAAGGTCAAATTATAACCAAACATTGATGGCTGTCATGTGATGTTTTTCTGGGGTGGGTTGGGGGTTCATAATGAATACCTTTGCTCTGTGAGCTAATGGTACTAAGATGAAATGGTTTAAAAAAAAGCGGGTGAAACTAGCTGGGGTTTATATTTTGCCTACGTCCATGAACGGATGAGTTTGAACCGTCCCCATCCATCACTTTTAGATCACCTGTGGATTGAGATTAAGCATATTTATCCACTTTAAACCTTCACATGCAACACATGCCACGTCTTAAATACACTAAAAACCATCACGTTATTGAAAAAAACATCAAAGTGTGGCTACTATCTAATAATCAGACTTACAAACTTCGGAGGACCCCAGTGCAGATCTTTCATCAGCATCACCAGGCTGTTGTGACTTGGCACTAGAGACAAATCTATCATCTAGTAATAAAACATACTTTAAAACCACAACTTACTCTTTATATAAAATGAAGACTTGATTTTTTTTTACTCTCATGGAAAATCTTCCCCGAGAATATTGCTGCAACTGTTAACGGAGTATCATGAAAGTGCAGCATTACAAGTCTCAACATAGTGTTTGGTATTTTTTTGTTACAAATAGGGCTGTCAATCGATTAAAATATTTAATCGCGATTAATTGCATGATTAATCATGATTAATCATGATGAATCGCAAATTAATCGCACATTTTTTATCTGTTCAAAATGTACCTTAAAGGGAGATTTGTCAAGTATTTAATACTCTTATCAATATTATCAAATATGCTGCTTTATGCTAATATATGTATATATTTATTATTGGAAATCAATTAACAACACAAAACAATGACAAATGTTCTTCAGAAACCTTCACAGTATAAAAGAAATACTCAAATCATAACATGGCAAACTGAAGCCCAAGACTCATGGGTACCCATAGAACTAATTTTCATTCACATATCTTGCGGTCTGAGGTCAAGGGACCCTTTTGAAAATGGCCATGACAGTTTTCCCTCGCCAAAATTTAGCACAAGTTTGGAGAGTTATTTAAACTCCTTCGCAACAAGCTAGTATGACATAGTTGGTACCAATGGATTCCTTAGGTTTTAGTTTTCTTTGTATCTTCACTCTAGCTTTAAACTGAGCCCGCTACAACCTCCGAAAGACTGATTGCGTTATACACTTGTCCCCTTAAAGAAATTAGTGGCGTTAAAACAATTGTGTGTTAATTTTCCTGCTAACCTTGACAGCCCTAGTTATAAACTGTTGAAATTTCAGGTGTTACTTTGCCTGATTACACGTGGTGATACTGTAACATCTATTAAAATGCCATCTAATGAAAAAGTGCAGCCCGTTCTCATTCTCAGGGCGTCAAATACCAACGTTTTGTCACGGCCCTCAGCATGTGAAACTGATGCACAAGGCACCCTTTAGCGTGTTTATGAGAGGCACCGGGCTATCAAGTAACTACAATGCAAACCACCCCGTTGCAACAGTAAACGCTCAGAGAAAGTGGTCCGCACATGTGGTGACGTAGTGTAAAGGGTGAGGAGGGTGGGAAGGGAGGTGGATGGGTCCAACAAGGCTTTTAACCGCTATTCGTGTCTCGTGCTATAAGTTTCATTTTCACTTTACAAATGTAGTAATTTTAAGCCTAACCATGACGTTTTTTCCTAAACCTAAGCAAGTGTTTTTGTTTGCATTCACAACGTTAACCTCGACTTTACTGCGACTGTGAAGTGACGCAGAGGGGTCTGACAAAGTGTCGGTATGTGACGAGTTGGAATGAGAACGTGTTGAACAGTGTGTCAATAAATCAACACAACAAAACAGCAACACAGAAAACAACGACCAGAGAGAGAAACAGGGTCACTTGTTCCCTTCAGGTGAAATACAGTCTACGTCTTCTAACTTTAGCTGGCATGTGGACTTCTTACAATAACCTTGGCAGAAAATTCGGGCAAATGGAAAGCGCCACTACAGCCCAAATATAGACAGCATGCCAGGAGTGGCGTGACTACTGGTAGGGTATGAGAATGTACACTTGGAGCGTATGTCACTGACGAAAGTGTCTCATACTGTACTCAGCACACATGATTGACACTCACCCTGCACCATGAGTTCAGCCATCGACTCGCCGCCATTCGTTTTAACCTTGTAGTGGCCGCAGTCTTCTTTCGTTGCTTCATTAATGATCAGGATGTGTTTGCAGCCATCTTTCTTGAAGCGATACTTGAAAGACTCGTCTCTTGTCAATTCCACGCCGTCTTTCTCCCTGCACAGAAATTCCCACAGCAACCAAATATGATTTTGATTAATAGTCCTGTTTAAAAGTAACATAATTAAACTTATTTTTAAGAGTCTTTAAGAGCTGTTTTACAGTTTTATTTTGGAGCTTTCAACCACATCTCACGTTGTTGTGATCTCCCGCCCATACAATAAATGACCACTTGTTTTTCACAAGACAGAGAGTCCACATTCAGGCCTTGTGATGACGACTAAATTAGCTCCATTTGCTGAATGAAGACAGTGAGATTTGGTTGAAAGCTCAGAAAAACAGTAAATGGACCTTTGAGCTGAGCCAACAAAATGTCAAAGAAATGACAAGAAACATAATTTGAACACCCTTGAGAAGTACTTTATAAAGGTTAGTATTACACATGTATCACTGATACTGTCCATAGAGTTTTGTCAATTTTAGATTGTGACACTTTTTACCTTTTGCGATGTTAAATTTATGTTTCACTATTAATCATTTGACTTCTGGGGGAAAAAAAACAACAACAATGAATACAAGGTGTTTTTGCTTGTAAAAAGAAAGCTGCCAATGGAACGAGTGAAAATCTCTCTTGGTAAGACTTGAACTTGAACTTCGGTTTAAGCGTCTCGCTCAAGGACACTTTGACATGCTTACAGGAGGAGCCGGAGATCGGACCGCCAAACTCGTGATTAAAGGACGACCCGATCTAACCCCTGAACCACAGCCGCCCCCCCACTCTTTAGCCTCTGTTGTTATTATTATACTTATTTTGAACTTTTTGGGACTCACATAAAACCCATAAGCATTTGCAGTAACTTTCTCATCCAGATTAAGGTCACATGGGACACACGGTACTAAAATGCTGATGTGACCTTTTCATTGATGTGATAATTTACAGCTTGCAGTCTGTCACAGAGACAGTCTGTCTGTGGACATGACAAACTCAAATGCCATCTGCTGGGTGTCTAAGAGATGAACCCTGTGTAAGACTGACTGAAATGTTGCTTTGAATCCAAAGAAAGGTTTAATTCACCTGCCAACATCTGTTTATCAATCCAACCACAGCTCACTGGTTTTATATATTAGTGCTTTTTAGTGTGTCAGCAACAACACAACAGCATGGAAATGTAACTCCTTAAAGAGAGTTGATTTGTGAGCGTAAAAAAGAATATCTAACCATTTAACGTTGGCTCCTTCCTCTGAAACTTCACACTCTAACTCCACCCGCTCGCCCTTCATGACCATCTGATCCTCCAGATTCTTCTCAATCAGGACAGGAGGCTCTGCAGAAAACAGAGAAGAATGAGAGGTTGAACTGCAACTCTTAATCTTGCAAATTTATGTTGTGAATTTCCTCGAAACCTTAGATACCTTTAACAAAGAGCTCAGTGGTGCATTTCTCGTCTCCCACCACGCAGCAATATGCTGCATCATCTGCCAGGGAGCAATGGCTGATGGTGAGGTAGCGCATGTTGCCAACGCTCTCATAGATGTACCTTTACAAAGAAGATTGTTACACATCGTAAATACGTTTTTAAGGATATAACTTGAGAACATGAAGTTGATGAAATGGCAAACATGTTGGGCAAAGAGCTGATGTACAGTTTTTTATTTGTTCTTGGGCACTTACTTGCTAGTGATGTGATGAAAGATGGAGTTCATACATATATTGATGAAAGCAGAGGCAGAGGAAAAAAAAGAGAGAGAAAAGGTTCACTAACATAATCAAGGATTGCTACTGTATTTGTTGAATGATGTTTATGGAGTTGAGATGAATAGTTTCCATCTCCTCTCTAAATTCTAACCTTCCAGATGGTTTAATTTCTTGTCCGTTCTTCAGCCATTTCACCTCAACATCTGGATTGGCAACCTCAATGGCCAGTTTTATTTTATGTCCCTTTGTCACTTGGTAAGCAGGATCCAACTTTTTGAGGAAAGCTAAATTTCAGAGAAGGTAGACACACAGTGATCAAGTTAAAATTAGGTCTAATACTTTCTTTTTTCTGTCAGAATTACTATGAACTCTGCACAAACCTGCACTTTTCTTCTGTTCGGCCTTCATCTTCTTCAGTCTCTTGAGCATGCCTCTCAGGTCGGTGATGCCGTGCTGAAACGCAATCTTCTCATACTCTGAAGAAGGAGCGTGGTTGAGGATATCCCACACATCCTTGTCCGGCTCTGCGTTCACTTGCACGTTTCTAAAGCACGTAAACCAACCAGAGAGGGGGATGTTAATGTCAGTTAGCCCAGAGTCTGAAATTTACATTATGAATATAGACTGAAAGAATTAGCTTTAAACACAGGTACAGTAATACTAACATGATAGTAATACCTCAGTAAACGATTACTACTCATGATTACTTACTTTATTTACTAACTCACCATTAACTATACAAGTAACGGATGATTAGTCAACTTCATACATTGTTCACTAATTTATAGCATATAAAATGGTGTAATAAATATGTTAACAAGTGTTCTTCTATAAAAAATGATCATTTCTTGAAAAAAAGTGTTACACAGAAAATAACAAAAAACATCAATATCAAATCCAATCAATAATACAGTATGCTTGGATTAAGATTAAGATGCATGTATGTTTAAAGCCCCTTGTTAATAATTGCTAATAATTGGGAAATATTTGGTAAAAAGATTAATGCCTAAATTTGACTAGCGCGTATAATCCCTATTTAGTGTAAAATAGAAATAGATACAGAAAAACATGAAATAAAAACGAATGAAAGCTAGTGATAGCTGCACTGTCCTCCCCTTCCTCCTCCTCATCTCTCCCTCTCACTAGTCTGTGTGTCTTTACCTCACCTGTCCACTAGGTGCCCTCAGCAACGAGCAGCCATGTGCCTGCAGCTTCCTTCCTCCCAAGTGTTCAAGTCTGTTTCTTTGTGTTCATGTTTTGTTGTTGCTTATTTGTTGCTGATATTTTGCTCGCTGCAAGTTGCTGGCTCTTATTCTGACTTACTAAGTGAGTAAAATGCGGTTTACAATTATTGTGAGCTCCTTGTTGCACATAGATAACAAAAAAATACCAATATGTTTTAACTGACAGATACAATAGTTAAAGCTGAAGTAGGCGAGATTGGAGCAAATATAATTTAAAAAAGTTATTTTTATAAAACAGTTGCTATATCCTGACAGTAGTACATGAAACAGGTAACCTGAAAAAAAATCATGTGCCTCTGTGTCCTCCGTTGCTCCTAATGGCATCTGCATGATTTCACAGACCGGAGGAAAACAAGCAGTAAGAGCTGATCTGAGGTCTGCTGTCCATCTGCTGTCTATGAGAACCGGCTGTCAATCACTCGTGAACTCCAACCAAACGGTCAAACTAGGCCGCGCTGGTCAAATATGAATCAATATTATGTTACGTTGATGCCTATTTCTCGCCTCTGCAGGAGTCTAGTTATCTCTCAGAACACAGGTTATTATGGAATTTTTGCCCAATGATGTAAAAAATAAACTGCCTACTGCTGCTTTAACTAATACTATTTGGGGTACAACATACTTTTAACAATTATGAAATAATACAGTACAATGTTAACTGTTTTTTAATGTAGTAAATACATGTTAAATAACTGAATCCTGACAGATGAATGCATGCACAACAAAGTGTTCCTGCGACACTCAGACAGCATGTCAGCAGTTTCTTACCGATTTGTGGGTTTTAAGAAACTGCTGCTCATTCAAATGAAGAACCCAAGAGGCAAATATGTCAAAACAAACCAGACACGTTAAGCAGTTCAACAAGAACAGCATCAGCATATTAGAAATATGCCTTTAAAACAAATTACATGTTATAATGGTTAAACTGCAGGGAAGCATGCATGCACAAATTAGGACTAAATAATGTCATTCTTTGTTTGGAGTTTGACATGGTGTCCAATTTTCTTGTGCAGAGGGGACAGTATCTTGTGATGGTGTGTGATGTACCGAAGTGATTTTTGATGTGTTGGGAAGGTGACTTGTGTATCTAAGACTGCAAAGTGTGGAGGGGAGAGAAAAACAGTAAAAACTCTGATTGGTACTAAAGAAGTGTTGCTTTGTGAGTTATTGTAGTATGAGTGAGAAGGCAAAGAAGAAGAGTGCAATATTAGTGATCACAGGATTAATCTGGATTGGGATGAGGGTGATAAAAAAACTGAGATAAGATAGGATGACTAGATTTTCAGGAGTATGAATATGATGGGAAATCAAGCTTAATTGCTGCGGGTATACATATTTCAATATGGACGTACATTGTATTTTCACTGGCAGAGGAATTCAATTATTTGAAGAAGCTTTTGTAAACTCAAAATGATGCCAAATCTCATTTTCAAATTCAAATGCTGGGACAATGGGCACATCATGTCACCCTAACTTATCATTGAAGGCAAATGTTATTAGGTGATCATTCCAACTTTTAGTTTTCAAATGCAGAAGTAGCTTACTCTCTGAAGATGCAGGACAATCCAGAAAGAATAAGAGAGAGAGACAGAAATACATTATAAAACGTGAGGGAAATAATACATATACAATAATACTATACAACATGTCACTGTTTTGTATTTGCTCACCTCTTTTTTAATAAGGTACTGAAGTCCAGCTCTCCCGAGTCTTCCTTTCCATCTGCACTACTGCAGAAACATCAGCCACCAGCAGCAAAACATCAACATCAACAGCACAATATGCCTCTCGATTGCTCAAAAGAAAAGATAAAATGTCAATACTCCAATACTACAGACATGGTTTGTTTTAAAGAAAACAAATCACATGTGTTGGCTTTTATACATTATGAATCATTTCCTGTGTACTCATGCTCCAATATGCAAGTGTAGAGAGATACTGAATGGTTCTGTACAATGCAAATATTCAAATACTCAAATTAATTAAAAAATACATTGGATTGGACAGATTCATTCTTGAGAGGGAAAAATAAATGAGTGCATTGATGGAAAAAGAAGTGCATGTACAGGCAGATGTTTTGCTGGAGAGACAGGTGTTGCCATGTTTAAACAATATTTGGCACTTTGGGAAATACACATATTTATCTGTACCACTCTTATGTTTGTGTGTTAACTGTGGAACCTGAGCTGAGAGTCCATCAGCTTAGCAAAGAGACTGGAAGCAGGTGAAACAGCTAGCCTGGCTGGCTCTCTCGAAAGATAAAAAATCTGCCTACCAGGACCTCTAATGAACACCATAAACAGACTTTATTTTAAACCATATCTGCATAAAGCAGTAGGCTAACCTCCATTCTGTAATACAATCATACCCCCAGTGATCACGTTATAACAATATAAGTGATCACGTTATAACATGAAACGTTTCACGTTACTACAAGATAAATAGTATATTGTTAAAACAAGAAAAGTTTATTGTTATAACGTGATAAGTGTGTATGTCGTAATAACGTGAAAACATCTTGTAATAACAATAAACTTTTCACATTATAACGTGATAGCCCACTGATCCGTTTTTTTTTTCTGGCGTAGCAGCAATACACCTCCGTAGTTAACGTCCGTTTGTAGGTTATATCGCTTAATAATTAGTGTACTGTAGCACATTAAACAGCACAACGTATCCTCATACAACAGTTTGTATATCTTACGAAAACTTATTTTGTTATTTTTCATACGTTTTCCAACAAATGTCCAGCAACAGGTGCAATCAGCGCGCCTGCACAAGCCGCTGCAGTGTTTAGGCAACAAAACTTGGTTAATGTTTAAGAAAAGATCATGGTTTAGGTTAAAATAACTACGAAGTGCCGTGACTTAAATATGTAAGTAACATGACAAATAAGTCAACGCTGACTTCTGGTTTCACACGGGACACGAACAGCGATCTTCTGTGTGAACGTCTGATTTTTAGACCCACCCATCCACCCCGAACTCCTCCCTACGCAGACTTTATCACTCTTTATACTACGTCACCTGTCCTCACTCACGATTACGTGGATTACATATGAATAGACTATGGGTTATATACGAATTATAGTGCATTACTTTTCGTAGGTATACTGTAGCTACAAACAGCGTTTGAGAACAGCCTGAACAGCGTCGGTCTGATGTCACCAGCCAGTGACAGGAAAAGGAGCATTTTAGATATAAGACCTTTTTTTCCTTTTAATAATAATAAAAATAGCTTATTTTATTGGCATTTTCATCCTTATTGGAGAGTATACAATGAAGAGGCAGGCGGTAAACAAGGGGAAAGAGAGAAAAAGGGGTATGACATCCAACAAATGATGTGGTTATGTGCTGTGCACCTTTACAACCATCACACTACCGGGGCACCTGATAACTACCCAGGCTAGTTGTTTAACCTTGCTTCCAGTCTTGCTACGCTAAGTTCGTCTCCTGGCTCTAGTTTCACACATTGAGTGGTCTCAATCCTCCAATCCAATTCATATTTCCCAAAATGTCCAATTATTCCCTTAAGCCATGAGCAGCAGCAGTCATCCAAACAAAGAACAATACAAAACACTCAAGGTTAAAGAAAACAACGGTCTGCTCAACTCTATCAGTGGGATGAAAGATAAAGACAAGGGCATAGATTCGACTGTGTGCTCCTGCCTCTGATCCAACAGCAGGATTAGAAGCTGAGTCTCTGGTTTATGTGGTGAAGTTACAACACACCATAGCTGCACTTCCTCTATGTGGAAACCCTGTGGAAGAGCTCATTTACTGAAAAGCCTGTGTGTCTTAGCACATCCTGCCTTTTCAGTACGATCAAACCACCGTCAAAGCTCACTCTGCCGGGTAGCTGTTTGTGCAGCTGGCTCTGCTGTTTTGATCGAGACCCAGGAGGAGATCAGAGAGAGCTGATGGCTGCAACCAGCGCATGTTACTCAATAATTTAATAACCAAATCTCAACGCATCAAGATCTGCCGGAGTCAAAGGTTAACACAATGACAGCTACTATAGGTAGCCTATACGTTCAGGATTTTCAATTTGAGTCCTCTAAGCTCTCTCATGGTCTCCGTTCTGTCATCGTTCTCTCAAAATTCAGCCGATTGGAGGCTGCACCATCCACAACACTGGTTCTGTTTGACTTGATTCAGAGAAGAAACAGGCCACAGGAGACAGACTGATCCTGGTCCTGGTTTCTCTGTCTTTTAACATGCAGAATCCTCAGAGTTTGAATACGAGCCCCCATTGTTGCAACAAACCCCCTTTACTACCTTGATTGTGTTCCACTTTTCTTCTTACCGGCTTCGTTCCTAATAGGTTAGCATTTCAACAGTTACTTCTTACACAAAACATGGTGATAAAATCTAACCTAGTGTTAATTGAGTCTGACAAACTAATGGTTACAGTTTTGCTCCTGATCAACTTTGTTATATGCACAAACATTTGCAAGAAATGTATATGTCTTTTTGGCACTTAAATGGCTATTGACATCCTAAAGGATGGAAGTTTCCAAAACTCCAGTTCATTACTTATTGCAAAACCTCTTCAGCCCTTTAACCTCTAATTGATCTTGGATTCTTTTTAAAATCCCTCTTCTTCCCGTCACTGTGCTGTTTATACAGAATACTATATATTAATATACATTGTAAACTTAACTGGATGGTGCATAAAATATGATTTAAATACACCTGGACCAAACCTATTCACAGAGTGCAGCAGTGAATAGCAGAAAATGGATAATTTTGTCGCTATGTTTAAGTTGTTTTTTTTTTCTTTTAAAAGAAAAACTTAATTTTAAATCAATTTAAGATTGGCAGATATTAAAAAACAACTTATAGAGCACTGCAGTAGAATAAAGTATATATTTCATATTTTCATAATCAGTCATTAGCATACTTGATGCATAATTGTATCAATGTAGATAAGGTTTTTTTTCATATTGTTACTAAAAGCTGTGTGGTATTTTTATCAAAACAAAACACTTTGGATTGTAAAACTTTAAATATGAGTAAATATGAACTATTTTCAGTTTTTAAACATAGTTTTAAAATCAGCTAAAAGCATAATAGAAGCTGAAACACTATTTAAGGCATATCTTTAAACTGATAGCATGAATCAACACTCGTAATATAAAATTATTATTAGTTAAAAGTGAATTTTTGTTCGTAACTGATCATGTATTTCACGTATAAGGGTTTGCTTAAGACCTGGAAGAAAAAGAAAGACAGGTTGACTTTTATCGCTGTGTGACACTATTGATGAAATGTGTCCGGGACCAGCAACCAAACCCTTCATGTGAAACTAATATAGAAAAAAGGACACTAATCCATCAACAATTTTAATGTGACCAAATGTATTTGATGTTTTAGTGACAAAAACGTATAAAACTTACGTGCGCCTAAAAGCTGCTCTGATGTCAAAACCTTCAGGAGCACAAGCCTCTGAAATACCAGAGAATCGTGTTAATGACTGAAACGATGATATTAGAAACAACATTAATGAGTGCCACAAACTAACAGACTCACCATGGACAGACAAGTCAAAATTACAGCTGTCAAACTTGTCCCTGGATGCAACCTCACATCTGTAAGCTCCAGCAAAGTTTGCCTTGGCTGCGATGACTTGCATCTCAAACGTGTAGACCTGCAACCACATGCATGAGGAGAGATGTGAGAGGGATTACACAGCACAGTGAGGCTAACATCTTTCATTCAAAACCTTGTTGTTCATATGTTTCATATGTATAACGTTAGTAGTCAGTTTCAGATTTGGGAATCATCGAGTGTGCCACTGACTTTCCCTGCTTACTTTCCTTTGTTTCTCTGTCTTGTTCTGAATTTCTGAGATGAAATTTGTAGTGGTAACATGTCTTCCTGTCTCCCCTTAACATTACCTCTAAGGTAGCGTGCCTGTGGTTCATCATGTTATCAGGATGAGTGACTGAGGCAAGAGCTTGCAAAACTGAGGGTGAGAAGTGCAAGACTTGCAAAACCCCTTTGTTGCCTCAAAGTAAAATGTTACATATTGCAGTTTTTAACTAACTCTAATAACAAAATACATATCATGGACAGTTACTCAAGGGCTCTTTAAACAACACAATATGATCACACTTATGTGTCTCAAGACATCAATATATGATGTTCCTGTTTTAGTGCCTGCAGCATTAGTCTACACTACAGTACCTTACTGCTGCGGTCATACGTCTCCTTTAGCTGCAGGTGTTTTCCACACTTGCTGGCGAGGTCCATCCACTTCCCTTTGAACCATTTGATGGTGGGTTTCTTCAGCAACGACTCAGCATTCACTTTAGCCACAAACGTAATGTTTTCACCTGCACAGAAGATGAATTTGTCATGTGGTTTTACACTTTATCCTTCAGATTCTGATATCCAATGCAGCATGCAGGTCATGTTATACATCTCTTTACATACAAACATACAAATATTGTATTGCACCAATTACATGTACAGCACCTTATTATTATTATTTACAACAATTTCCCTCCTTCTCACATTTCCCAATACCTTGCCTAGCTCAGTGTTTGAACTAAAAAGATATTATAATGAAAACGTAAATACTCATGTTTAACCTTGTTAAGACTTGAACAGTTTATTGCACACAATATGACACCAACCACTAATCATGCAACTTCTGCAAGGGATAATTGACACATATTTTAGATTATAGTCCTGTATTTGAAGCCACTCACCTACAGTGACCTCCCCAGTCTTGGGTTTCTCTGTGAAGAGTCCAGTCAGGTCCTGTCTGGTGTCCGGAGGCTGTCCGTCTGAAAAAAAACAACAGGTTCAGAGCAGAATACCACAACATGAAGACGAAGGATCAAAATAAAACAATGTTTGATTCAAATGCACTTTAGAAATCAGAGCAGGGAATGAAAACAATCATCATTCAGTAGACTGAAGCAGAATATTTCAAGTTACTGTATTTTGAATGATTTGTTTATTTTTGTTATTGGGGATGAATATAAACACAGAAACCTTCCATTTGAAGTTGTTTTATTTTCCGTATTATTCAAGGTAACAAACTGGGTGTATGACACTTAAATAAAAGTATTCAAACTCATTTAAAAGTATATTATGTAACAGTTGTCAGCTACTGTTTGTAAACACACGGCACTCCAAGCCCAACGCCTTGTGTGTAAACATGTCCTGTAATGTACATTTAGGTGGTATATCAAACAGACTGCGCTGATTTTGTCACGTTTGACATTTTGAGGAAATTTTTTTTAGAATAATTGGACATTTTGGGAAATATGAAGAAGGAGATACTCACCCTCAGCTGGAGGAGCATCCTGTGCTGGGGCAGCGGTCTGGTCCTCTGTGGGTGCTGCTGCAGGCGGAGCCTGTTCTGGTTCAACACCGGACTCCCCGGGTGCATTAGCAGGAGCTTCAACTGGAGCCTCAACTGGAGCCTCAACTGGAGCCTCAACTGGAGCTTCTGTTTTACCACAGATATAATAAATCACATGTCAGAGGTACAATGAAAAATATTGGATCTGTACACTGTACCCATATTAACAAGTAATCAGCTTCAAAACGGCAAATGACCAATCTGCCAGACTTAATTTATATTTGTTTAGATAATGTGTGCAATTTTTACCTCCGTCAAGGCCAAGGCCCTTGGAAGGAGGTATTGTTTTCACCGGCGTTGGTTTGTTTGTTTGTCTGTCTGTTTGTCCTTCTGTTTGCAGGATTACTCCAAAAGTTTGCGATACATTTGAATGAAATCTTTTGGAGGGGTGGGGTGTAGCACAATGAACATCCATTAGATTTTGGTGGCGATCCGGATCATGATCCAGATTCAGGAATTCTTTTAAGAATTCCGATCAGCCTGAGCATTAAGCCCACAGGGTCTAACACATGTGCAGTGTAGCTGATGACGCGTTGATGACGCATGACCACGCCTTCTTCCTCCTTCTTCGAGCAGAGAGATACGTGTGTGAATGTGTGGCGAGAGTCCGAGGTGCGGGAGCTGCTGGCCGTCCGCGGTGAGAAAGAAAAAAGCGGTAGATGACGGGATGAGAGATAACGCAGTATAACGTTATACAGACATAAAAAGGCTGCTGAATGAGATACGTTACACGGAAACACACCGTGTTAATAATAAGCCGACCACCTCACGGTACCGCCAGCTGTGAGCTGTGATCTGTTTTTAAAATCCCGCACCTTGGTGGAGGTTTGCGCTCTCCGGGTGCCATTCTAGTTATGAAATATATTTCTTTGAAACTTTGAGGAAGGACTTAACACACAATCAGTCAAATTTATGCATTTATACAATTTAATCTATTTGATATTCTTTTAAGCGCTGCTTTGTCAGAGTGGAAATATTCTCTGGTTAACATTTATCGCCTAAATATTTCTTATGTCTCTTATCATGTTTGAATGGCTGAACGATTTTCCATGTGTTATCAGCTGCCTCTCATGCCTATCCTGAGCACCAGTCAAGTGGTGGTTACTCATGAGGAAATAATGTGCTGGTGTGAGGGTCAAGGTCTCCGTGCAGACAGAGGGAGGGTGGCTATGATATGAGCCACAGACAGCTGTGGGACGTCTCTTGTAGCCCACTGGGCCCATTAGTCTGCTGCCTTTCTTCAGGATTTGTTTCCACCTTATCAAATCCAAACAAACGACCTCAGCGGGTCACACTGACAGACTAATGGCACCAACGTCGCTCTGTGACACACTTTGCACACAGTCAGTGCAGCATACGGAAAAATGCTCTATAAATGTGATAAAGTGCTGAACAAAATGATTAAGTCAGTGATTGCAAATGTCACATTTTAGTAAAATTGCATGTCTGTATAGTAGGCTAAATATGAAGCTACAAACAGGAGACAATTAGCTTAGCTTAGCATAAAGACTGGAAGCAGGGGGAAACAGCTAGCCTGGCTCAGTCCAACGCTAACGACATCCACCTACCAGCACCTCTAAAGTGTATGAATCATGTTATATCAAGTTTTCTTGCTGACAGTTTTACTTCCGCATCGTGCAGCCCAACTCACATGCCTGTTTATTGGTGCCTTCAAATGAAACTCGTGAGCTGGTGTTTACAACATGGGAAGTCGTGTACACAATATGCTTGGTGTTCAAGTGATGAGTCATGAGAACACCGCTGCTAAGCAACTGCAATATTAACGTTACTATCGGCGTCAGAGCCACAGAGGCTAACAATTTAGCAAGCAGGTAACCTAATGCAGTAAATGCAAAGACATAATGACAGAGGAAAAAGATGAGGCTGTTAAGGATTATCAACTTTTTCCTCAGACATATTATAAAATTTCAAAGGAAAACAATATAAGACTAAAATTACAATATATTCACTTATTGTGCACCGAAAAATTAACTTCCATGGCCTCCGCCATTTCTGACAACGTCAACAAACACGTCACAACTCGTGAACTCTGAGCTTTCCACTTACGAGGTGGTGAATACCACAAGAGGGGGGCGTTCATATGGACTCCTCTCATGAATATGGTCAACATGACCCCATTTGAAGGCACCAAATGTTTGTCCTGCTGGCCCATATACTTTACATTGGTATAAACTCATGCACATAAAAAAATGCATTGCAAACATTCACAACACATGGAGAAAAAAAGGACGTGGTTTGCAGTAGGAGGTGTCTTGTCAACAGCTTTACATGATGGTGAAAATGCTTTTGGGGAGTTTGCAGTACCGTGAGTGGCCTCTAGGGTAAATTGGCACCATGGCTGAGTGGCACGCAGTATCCAGCTCTCTTAATGCATGTTTCGGACTATGACAGTGACTTTGGTGGAGTCTCTGCTGGTTGTGACGACAAGCCGTTTTACACTTCAAGATAACATATTAATCAGTGAGCTTTAGAGGTGCTGGTAGGTGGATTTTGTCACCTTTGGACAGAACCAGGCTAGCTGTTTCCCCTTGCTTTCTGTCTTTATGCTAAGCTGAGCTAACTGTCTGCTTACACTAAACAAACAAATATATCAGTGGTGTCAATCTTCTCATCTGACTCTGCAAGAAAGCTAATAAGAGTAGCCTATTTCCCAAAATGTCAAACTATTCCTTTAAGAGCAAACACTTGGTAAGGATAGACCACACAAAGCTGTTTCAGAGACTTGTCATTGAGCAGCTGTCAGTGTGCAGAATGTGAGTTCATGTGCAGAAACATTAAGTGCATGCAGTGCATCAAGTATTTACTGCCTCAGTGGGTTTCTGCATTGAGTGCTATATTTTGCTTTGAGCTCTGTGAGGCCGTAGCCTGCAGGTGAACACGCAGAGACCTCAAACGCACAGCTGCAAGCATCAAAGTCTCCCACCTGGCTTTGGTGAAACTTTCAGGTCAAACTTGACCTTTGACCCCCCAGCAATCACTCCATAGACGTTGGAATCTTCCTTGGTAATGGCTTTTATAGCGAGGGAGTGCTTCTTTCCGTCGGCGGTGATCACGTATTTGTCGCCACTGGCAATGTCCTTTAAGTTGCACTGCCATTTTACTTTAGCATCAGGCTTCTCGGTCTCTGCTTCAAAGACCACAGAGGACCCCTCCTCTGCCTCCTGAGACTTTGGCTTCTTGGCAAATGCTGAAACTGAAGAGAGAGGGTGGGTTCAAAATAAAAAAGTAAATCTTCTGAAGTGTCAGTTAGACTTAGTTTTAACTTGTCTGCTGTAAGGGTGTAATCAAATCAAATAAATCACCCAAAATACTGTTTATGATGGGTTTTTATGTTAATAGAAGCTAATTTTGGATGTTTCCGTCCCTTCAAAAACAAATGTCATGCCTGAAGAAAGAACACATATACTGTAACAAACTGCAGATAAACAGAGAGAAAAGGAGAGAGAGAGAGAGAGAGAGAGACGGAGGGTAGAGGGGGGGAGGATGGGCTATTCATATTTTAGCAAAAACAAAAGAAGAAGAAAGCTTATGAGCTGAAAAAGTACAGTCTTGTACAGTCTGCAGCACACTGGGTGGGGCTAGCTGAAAACCAATGAATTTGCCTTTTCCCAGTCCACTGCATGTCTCAAAGCACCAACATCTGGCTTTATAATAAGTCTTATTTGTGCAGTCTTGGTATTCTCTTACATAGTTTCTGTACTTACAAGAGAATACTGAATTCTGAAGCATGCAGTTTGGGCTTCATTTGGGAAGACATGAATGTCTTGTAAATATTACTTGAGCGAGAGATAGCAAATAGTTCAAAAGAACAGAAGTTAAAAGGATGGAAAACCTGCAAGGTTATTCAACATAAACACAAACACAAACTTATCGACACTCAATCTATTATCTTCCTACTGCTGCTGTGACTTCAGTTTCCCTCTGTGGAATCAACAAAGTTTATTTTGTTTTCTCTAATTATAAAAATGAATTTAAGAAATGTCATTTCTCTATTTTAGAGATTTTGTCTTGAAATAATTAACTTGTAAATTAAAATGATAAACTAGTTTTATACCAGTGTAGCATACATTTATATATACTAGTAAATGGCAAAAATTAGCTTTTAATTGTGATAAAATTACAAAAATATTGACTTAAAGAACACAGTGGTTAGGATGGCACACATACCATCAGGTGAATTAAAGTTCATTGTTTTTTGGATTGTGGCATTGAGCGGAACTAAACTGAACAAAAGTCTGATGAAAATGAACCCAACAGAGATACATCTGGAACATCCATAACAAACTGAACATCAGCACACAATTACAAAACTGTCTACACATATCAGTAACAGTAACATGCATGAAAAATCAATATACGGTGTCTACGGTCAGTCTATTAATAGGGAGTTCTACACTCATTGTGTAAAACACCAGCTGTTGCGTTTCCTGCTGTGCTGCGAGGCCTTTTTCTCTTTTGAAAAGTGATAAAACACGCATAGCAGTGACATTCTCCAACACTTGTCATCTTTAAAAAGGACCTAAAAATAGTGATTGTAACTGACAGGCCTGAGTGCAGACATGTGTCTAACAGTAACACCATGTGTTTGGAATCATGAAACGTATGTCGGCGTAATTCAGATGCATATTGTTTCCAGGTCCCGAACAGCTAAACGTACAGAACAAAAAACACTCCATGTGTTGCAAGATGACCTTATGAGTTTATATATAGGATGCATATGTACTGGACTAATAAACCAGGCTGGCAGGCTTCAGCTGCAACAGGGGCGCAGGTATCATAGTCGAGGGATTAACCGGACTCTATTTTTGAGACTCTGGAGGCGCAGAATGAATGATGTGCCCTCAGTCTGTCTGCAGCCGGCCATCTCTACCATTACGACACCTCTTGTCATGCTGTCAATCAGCCATGCTGCCTGCTTTACCTTTCACACCATTATCGCATTTAAAGGAAAAGGACTCTCCTAATTTCAGTTAATATAAAATTAAGTAGTAAATTACGGCTCACTCCAAGGAAAAAAAAAATTTTTTTTTGTAGTAGTATGTAGTTTATTGTAGCCATGAAATGAACATGTTGGACAGAACAGATGTCTATTTGGAGTCTGTTGATTTGTGTCTCTTTGATTGTCTAAATACAAGATACTGTTGAGATGACAAGTTGTAAAGAGCTGGCAATCAGAAAGCAACCCAATTCTTTATTAATTTATTATCAAAAGTTACCTTTTTACAATTTTTAATGTTGATACCTAACAAGGTTAACACTGATATTATTAATTTAGGGATGACTTATTAATGCACACTTTATGATCTGGCCTTGTATTTTTCCATCGCAACCAACTGTTGTTTTGTTACTTTGTTGATGATATTTAACCCGCTGTTCACTTTAACTTGTACAGCACTGTTTTTAAACGTGCTGTATAAATAAACTTGACTTGACTTATGAAATGGTTGACACTAATACCCGCAAAAGTAAAACAAAGTCTGACCTTTTTTTGACTTACTGTAGTTTTCATCATTTTTTTTTTTTTCAATTTATTTAATTGTATTATTTATTCATGTTTATTCTTGTTTATTTTTTTTTATCTAAATATAATCATTTATTAGTGAATCATTTTGTTAAAGTTACCCTGCAATATTTTTTACCATTAGTGGTGCTACGGGTCAGTGTGTCCCCATTTTGTTTATATAATGCAAGAATGAAAGCCCCTTTGACTAAAATGTGTCTCAAACCTGCAGTAACTGATTTTTTGGCTACTTGGGGGCAGCGGAAACAAGTTGTGGATACAACATTGACATATCATCGCCTTTTAAATTGATATGGTGAACAAACAAGTTGTTTATTTTCACATCCAGCAGTTACAGCGGAACACTATCATTTATTTTGAGTCGTGTTTTTAGCCAACTGATGAATGTAAGTCCAATTTTAACTCTCTTTTAGCTCTTTCTTTGGTCTCCTGAGGGAAATATCTGGC
Organism: Sebastes umbrosus; assembly: GCF_015220745.1. Taxonomy (NCBI): domain Eukaryota; kingdom Metazoa; phylum Chordata; class Actinopteri; order Perciformes; family Sebastidae; genus Sebastes; species Sebastes umbrosus. The sequence continues at coordinate 24,500,023 of NC_051270.1, forward strand.
TCTTTAGCTGCTAAATGCTCCACTACGTTCACCAGCTAGTCGCTAACTGTGCCTGTCTGCTGTTTGGTGCTGAGCAGGTCATGTACAGTGGGTTTTTAGAGCTTTTTCACTGAAAACAGCTTCCTGCTGCAGCTGAAAACGACGCTATGAGAGCCGTGAGAATGAATCTGCGGATTTTAGAGCTAAACAACGAGGTTGAACTCACTGAGCCGAGGGGAGCTGCAGATTCAGGTGGTAATTCTCTGTGGGTTCATTACATTGTCATATGATACACTGTTATTTTAAAAATATTAATTAAAGATCCTTTAATATAAATATTTTTTACTTTAAAGTTTATTGCAATACTTCAAAACACTGAAAAGCATCATGTTTCTTGCAGTGTTGATAATTAATTAATAAATAATGTTACAGGCGCAAGACAGTCATAACTGTTATTGTACTGAACAAATCCATGGCACTAAAAGTCTTAGCACACACAAGCTGGCCATTTGGGCTGCAATGTGTCATCTGATATGTGAGATGTCTTGCCTTTCACTCCAGCAACAACCATCCATTCCAACCTACTGTAAGAGAGGAAGACAAAAAAAAACTGGGGAAACTCATTTGTCAAGTTGGAATCCTGTCTGGCATTTTTGGATCAGTGGTGCATTTTGTGAATGCAGTGATGCTGGACATGTGGCAGTGTCCATTTCACATCACACAATGTTTCCACCTGCATCATGTGACGCGTAACTGAGTTCCTGACACGGCCAAAAGGGGCTTAGAGAAACTATCACACCACTGGAAAACACTTTGACCTAAGGATGGATAATTGCATGTGATTTTGGCAACCGGCTGTGAATAGCTTGTTCTAAGCTACTTTATTACGCCCTTGGATTTGAATTGTTGGAAGCATAAACAGTTACTTTACCTGATCTACTGCATTTTTATGATGTTCACTACTATTTGCAGGACATTTTATCCACCACCCAATTTCAGTTTTGTCTGAGCAGCCGTCAATCACTCACAAACTCCGATCAAAAGGTCAAACTAGGCAGCGCTGATCAAATGTGAATCAATATTCTTTTATTGTAATGCCTATTTCTCGCCTCAAATGTTTTCAGAAACATCTTGTAATGTACTGTTTAGCTGTAAAATGAGAAGTTTGTGACCCGGCAGCCACGTTGAGAACAGTTGAGGAAATACCAAGCACCACCCACCAGCCGGAGCACAGCCAATAGTAACGCTCAATAGGAACACTCTCTCTGAAATGACCTGTGATTGGTCAAAATCTCCCGTCATGGGCAAAACATTTTAAAGCCTGAAAACAGATGAATAATCTGAAAGGTTATTATGGAATTTTTGCCCAAAGATCAAATATATATGCTGAAAAATATACTGCCTAATGCCACTTTAAGTAAGTAGCCGTGTAATAAGCGGGATAATGTACAGCAAGTCGGTTATTGTTGTGAAATAAATCCCTTCATCGCCCTGTCAGGGTTTATTCCACAACAATGACCCGCTGGCTGTACATTATCCCTTACATATATAGCAAAAATATTGTAAAATTTCATAATATGTATAAAGTTACTTATCAACACATCTATAATTGTCCTACTGCTGCCGTGACTTGAGTTTCCTTGTGTGGAATCAATAAAATATATTTTATTTATCTTGTTATACAAATAGTTAATAGTTTCCATTTTACAGATTTTATTGTCTGGAAATAATTAACCTGTAAATTTGAGTATATGCTACTAGTGTTATACATATATTTCATATATACTGGTAAATGGCAAAAATCAGCTTTCAATTGTGACAAAATGACAAAAATAGTGACTTAAAGAACACTGTGGTTACACGATTAAACTGCATGATACAAACTTCCATTTTCTTTACGTGAAATGTAATTTCACATGATTCTGCAAAAAGTACATCACAGTTTGGAGTATGTGTTGTGGTTTTTAGTTGCTTAAGAGTGGTATGGCCCAACACAGCAGAATATTTTCTCACACATAATGTAATATCACCTCGTTAGTTTGTGTAAAATATACCACTAGATATTCAGTTGCAGCATGTTGATAAATTCACAATTTATACAACAGGTCATATAGACTTTTTTTAGACAATTTGTTTGACAACAGGATTACGCTAATATCAAAAAAAGTTTTTAGACAATGTACTGTAAGTTGTTCCGTTCTCATGAAACATTATGACAAAATGTTCAAAAGTAGCTGAATGAGCCCACATACCTGCTTTTTTGACTGGCTCTGGCATCCTGAATGATCTCCTCTCCTCCACAATGTGACTCACCGTTCCTAAACAGTCTGCCGTCTATCTCGACCCCGTGCCTTTAATAGTGGCGCTGCTGCCAAAAAGCCCCCCCTTCCCTCCTTCCACGAACCATCCCACCTCTCCTGACATTTTTTTCCTACAGTAGGCCCAACACAATGTCCAAAAACACAACAGCCACCCCCTTGTACTCCCCCCACCCCCACTCACGTCTGACCTCGGGCTATATTTCAACCATCCTTTCCTCCAACACCTCAGCTGAATGATAGGCCTTGAGAGGGAGGGGAAGGGATGTAAGGCAGTGGTTAAATTTAGAACCTTGAATCCTAAAAAAGTCTCTTTACTCTCCCCACATCTGTGCTGCACCCGGTGCCCTGTAAATCTAAGAGTGAATACGAGAGGCTGGTGGAGAATACGAGATCTATAAGTTTGTTTTATCTGTTGGCAGAGATGAGTGTTCTTCCCTTTAAGGAATCTCTCCACAGTTGCAGACTTTCTTTACATTCATTTTTGTCTTTGTTTAACACCTTTAAACTATCCTTTCCCCACAGGCATTGTATACGTTTTCCAGCACAAACTCAGCTAAAACTCTGACATTTTCAATTTGAAAAAGTATAAAGCAGCCAGGAACACAAGATACAAAAAAATGACACTAGCCGCATCATACAAATCACACGAAATACAAATCTAAAAATGATTATTAATAATAAATTATTATACTACGTTCTACTGTACTAGACGATACTATATTTTATGATATTATACTATGCTATACTAGTTTTTACTATACTATATTATGTTTTACTGTATTGTACCGTAGTGTACTACCATACTGTACTACACTGAATTATACTAAACAATATTTTACTTTACCATAGCAGTTTAACTCTACTATGCTTTATTTTACTTTACTACACTATGTTTTACCATACTATGCTATATTTAACTTTACTATACTATATTATACTATATTTTACTTTACTATACGATGCTATATCTTGCTTTACTATACTATACTATATTATATTTTAATTCACTAAACTATGTTTTACTAAACTCTGCTAAATTTACCTTTACCATACTATTATATGTTTTACTTTACTAAACTATGTTTTGCTATACTATGCTTTACAGTATTTTACTAAACTATACCATACATTACCACTGTATACCTATAAATCTACTATAAACAGGGAAGTATATTGTATGAAGTATATTGTATATTGTATAAAGTATATTGTATATTGCATAAAATATCATATTAAGGAATATTGTAAATATACTATAAATACTTTAATAGCCATAAATGAAACAAGAAGAAGAAGAGGATCTCCATCCTCTCACAAGTCTTTTGGTGTTGTCGTCTCAATCTCAATCTTACCCGTTTTTGTTTTGAGATCTTAATCTGGAAAACATACTCTGTAGCAACTGAACCCTGCAGATGGCAGCTGGACCAGTCATCAAATTGTGAGAAGTGGTTTTAGTTGACCACAGCCGTGACCAGTTCTGTATTCTGAATTTAAACTTAAGAGCCACATGTGTTGCTTAAATCGCTTTATCATCAAGCCCTTGTTGTGACCCTTCCTTCTGTAAATGTATTCAGCTTTTCTGATCTTGCCGTAATAAGACTGATTATCCAGCTCTGGTTAAGTTCTATTGCATATCACATTGTATTGTATTGTTTTCCATTATATTCTATTCAAGGTCATTTTTTTCATCTTCTGTTAGTTCTGGGCATCAGTTACAACTTGACCATTGAGGGGAGCTGTTGGCTCTTGGGACACCAGGTGCTGCAGTATTTTTTATATTTACACACTGCACATTACATTTTAGCAAATTATTACTCCTCCTTTGTATTACAGTTTTTGTGTTGTATTATCTATTATTTAAATTTCCCTGAGGTTTTAGTGTTGTTTCATTCTATTTTATTGAACTGAATTTCATCTGCAAAAGTGGCCTTGAAATGTGGTAAATAAATATAGTTAAGTTTGTATTTTTCTGTTAAAAGGGAGGTGTGATGGTAGTGACAATGATAAGCATTTCAGAAGCATCTCCGTAGTGTTTGGACAGTTTGCTAAAAACTACTTTGTTTAGGATAATGATGAATGAAACACTTAAAGGTCCCATATTGTAAAAAGTGAGATTTCTATGTCTTCTATATTATAAAGCAGGTTCTAAGTGCTGTATGTGAAAGTATCGAAACATTCAATCCATGGAGAAATACACAGCCCGTATTCAGAAACTGTGGCTTTGAAACAAGCTGTCAGGATTTATGTCAATTTGTGATATAACGTATCTATAATATATAGGTTGTGTCCAAAATTCCATACTAACATGCTGTTTAGTACGCTAAAACAGTATGTGAGATGTTTTAGTAAGTCCGAAACCTTAGTATGAAACCAATAGTATGCAAATTGCATAATATTTCCAGTGAAATATTACAGTATGCAACGCTGGACACAACAGCGGCATCAACTTCCAACAATGCAATGCGGTAGTGACGACAAAGTTCATGACAGACAGCTCTGTAACATCAATAACGCTTCAATTTAACTGTCAGTGTATGTGAATCAGCTTACAGGAAGTAAACATTGACTCAAACTGCTGCCTAGCAACACAATTCCTTTGCAATTCCATTGCATGTCCTTTGAAATGAGGTAAAACAAAGCGTTTCAGACGGAGGTTAAATACTGACATATTCAGGCAGACAGTGTGAGGGAACGTTTTTGGAACATTACAGCATGCAAACGTGTTCTAGTAGAAACACAAACTGAAAATGAGCATGAAATGGACCTTTAGGAGGAAACAAACTATGATAACTACACAAAAACAGAGATAAGTTATTACTACACAATCAAGCCTTTCAAGAAAAACTACAGTATTCAATGCAGAGAAACACATCTGGATGCACAGCAGCATTGTATACTTAGACTATTCAGATGTGTCTCTTTGGGCTTTGCCTCTATGAGTAAAGAGCTGGCGCCTGCAGCGTGTCAGGAGACACAAGCAGATATATGTAAGAACTGAATGACAGGACACTTTAGCCCCTCGCTCTGCATTAACCTCATAGTTCCTCATAGTCACCAGCTATCTTTATAGCTATAATGAAATGTGAGAGACCTCACCTTCTTCTGCTTTGCGTTTTACCTCTGATGTGAGATGTTATCACTTACAAACAGTTCCCATACACATATACGTTTATGAACAATTTATTGTTTTTACAAGCAATTCTTAATTATACAGAGTTTCGTGTATTCATACAAAACATTTGTCACGTAAGCAATCATATTAATTCTTCTTATAATGGTCCTAAAAGGTTAGTCTATCCTATTAAAGACTTATTTGTGTCTCATTGCCGTTTTAAATATGAAATTGCAATTATATATACAACACATGGAGTACACATAGTATTACTCATAAGAGAACTTTAGTCTGTCCAACACAAGGAGAGTCAAACAGTAGGAAGAAGGCCCGGGCCTATACTGGGACATTTCAACTCTCACTAGTTACATGGCTTGAAACAAAATTTTTACCGAAATATTGAAAATGTATAAACAGACATTTCCAAAAAGAATATTGACTGGTATGCATACTGGGCGTCACCCAGGCTCTAAGACTCATACAGCGTAACTGCAACATCCCCCTTTTGACTTTACACCATCAAATATTGGTCCCACTGTACAGCAGCAATGCTATTCACAAAATGTGATATACAAGATCAGCAAGTTTGATTAAGCATCCAACACCAGAAACTACAACTCAACACTTTTCGTGCATAACTCTTGACATTATTTCAGTATCCCTCCTGCCTACATGTATTTCCTCTCCAGATGAGTTTTCCCCAGCACCTCATCACTGAACTGGTACGTCAGCTTCTTCTTGATCTTTTTCACCTCTCCAGTTTTGCCATAGTTGCGTAAGGCACGAGCCATCTTCTGATAGGTCATTTTTTTGCGGTTTCCCTTCTGGAACCCCCAGCGGTGGGCGAGAGCCTCCTTGTGTTTGGAAGAAAACTGGAATGTCCCTTTGTCTCTGTCCACCCACCAGATACTGTCCTTCATTTCGCCGTTCCTTAACAGGTCCAACAGGAACTGGTACAAACGGATCTTCTTTTTACTGCCTGTTGGAAACACCAGAGAGTTGCAATGTTACTAATTTTAAACTTCTAACAAAACAGTATAAAGCCCTATTTATTAGCTGTGGCATATGACAAATGGGGTGGGTCAATACTGTTTCTGCTAGTTTCAACCAGTCAACCAAATCCGTCATAAATATTGTGCAAGAGATCTCAGACATTAGGCAAATTAGCAACAAAAAAGGGGGGCAGATGCGCAATATATGTTTTCTAGGTCCTGTTTTTAATCTTTAATATGAAGTAACTTTACAAGACAATGACATGACTACAAAAGAAATTCCTAAGAAGTACTGGCAGATGTAATCATTCTTGAGTCACTATTTTAGTATTTTCCACAGTCATGGTGCTACGTGGTAGTTGACGACATATTTAACTGTTTTTGAAATAGGGTATTAAATATTAAGATAAGACGTTTGGGGGTGTGTACGTTTTTCTCATCACTTTACAAATGTACAGAAGAATTGATCAAACTCAATGTTGGAGTGCTGAACTCTGAGACACTTTATGGTTGCCATTACTTATCTTGCAATACATGGGAATCTAAGGACCATGCATGTTGCCTCTCTGGTTAATCTTTTTGGAACATTTTTCTGAGACAACCTGAGCCAGACAGATGGTCTCTACACTCGGAGAACCATGTTTACTTATTTATTTGCCTGTTCTCTATCCATCTCCGCATATTCCAAATGTACATGGACTCTGTAAGGCCAGGTTCAGATTAAAAATTGCATTGCATTAACAAAACTGCAAAGGGCTAACTTCAGTGTAGTAGATGACATACAATCACTGCCACCGAAGTGCTCACAGAGCTGCTTGAATAAAAATGAACCTCATTTTCCAAAAAACATTTGGTTACAGGCCCTGCAGATCAGACACTACTCAGGCTCAGCTGGTCCTGTCACATCCTAAACTGACTAAAAGAGGAAGTGGAGAGCAAGCATGTAATCGCAGCAGGACATGTCCCCCTCCTCAATATGTGACAAATGGAAATGTTTTCCCCACCATATTTGTAATGAATGTCATTAAGTGCCTCCAAAAAATAAAATAAAGCTAATCTACTCCCCTCAATATTCAGTGTTAAACCAACTGGATGCTCACCGATCTCCTCCTGCTTCCTGTTGGTGTTCATGTCAACCAGAAATATTAAACACAACAGCTGTGCATGCGGCCATGCACAGTTGATTACTCACAGGTCTACTACACAAGTAAAACACAGTCACTGATGCACCCGTTGAATATAAACCAGTGTTTTTCTGCTCTTGCTGATGAACACATCTGGGTGTTTGTCAGTGTAACAGGCTGGAGGATGATTCGAGTTTCTCTAAGTCGTTTGTCTTTTGAAAACTGGGTCTGTAGTTAGTGTGTCACTAAACTGTGAACCGAGCAGGTTATCATCGTGTTGGTGGTGAAAACACACTAACTCTGTGTCCTGTGTGTTCCGTGTTTTACTGAACGTCCAACATGTAGCTGCTGGTTTAAGAGTTAAGACTGAAAATGTGTAGTGTTTCGTCGTGCTTTATGTAAATGTGCTGATGGCTGTCCACATTTATGCAGCGGGGCTTGGTTAAAGTAAACAAAGCGGACCAAAAGATCACTGACAAGGTGGCACCTCATCAGAAGGCCCAAAAGGTATAGCCACTGGGAATAGCCTGCCATTCTCCTAGTACACCTGCTGGATTATTTCCACAATCCAATATAAACATCCAGCCTTGGAGACCGAGAACATTCTAGTTTATAACACACAAACAACAACTCTATCTTTTTGTGAGCCCACTTCCGTTAAAGATGCATGACCAGCAGTGTAAAAGCAGTTGTGCAACCAGAAGCTCATCCTAAAAGTGCATCTTAAATTGTCAGCAGAACACAAAGCTGACATGACTCAAGGCCAGATCTCCGCTATCCCAATGCGAGGAAGACAACACTGGCCTGCTGCAACACTGCTGAAGAATTGAAAGTAAGACTCATTTTAGTTCATGGGCTACATACTGCCCAATTTGATCTCAAGTGGGCCTGACCAGTAAAACTGTTGGATAATAACCTATAATTAGCAACACCTACAAATTCACTTTCTTTTAGTGTAAAGAAGTACATTCTGAAAATCTTCACAATTAATGAACAATCCAGTTACAAAACAGATGATGAACAGCCTGAGATGTCTCACTGATCTCTCAGCTACGACTAAAAACAGACTGCTGTTTCCTCAAACCTGCCAACAACTCATTTATATTCTCTGTTCTCAGTTGTCTTTGAAGTTTTTGTATTTTCTGCCCAAATGAGTCGATAATGGCGCGGGATATTATATTCCTTGACCACTGAAAGGTGCTGTGAACACACCAAGAACACTGGCTTCCCATTGACCTTTGTGAAGAAATAGGAACTGGTCCATTTTTCTTGGAAGAAATGACACACTGTGTCCATTTTTCTCCTTTTTGACTAAAACATTTTCTACCGGTGGCTCCTGCATGAACAGTAGCCTACGCTTGACAGTGTTGCGTCATGTATCCTGTACGGGAGCACGTAGGATCTCTGTATAATAGCGTATCCAGCATAGGGCCTGCTACTCTTATTAGGAAAAGAAAATAGGAATAGCAGTGCATTTTATTGAAAAATTGGAAATAATGGTACAGTGTGTAGGATTTTGTTCCATCTAGTGGTGTGGTTGCAGAATGCAACCAACTGAGTACCACTCTGCTCACTCCTCCCTTATCAAGACTGCGGTAACACGAGCCAACACGTCCAAAACCGTGGTAACGCTGTTCGCCTTGCTACTTTAGGACTAACGGATGTCAGACAGCGGCTGCACGTTACTACAGTTTCACAATTGCGTCAGAGAACTACGGTGGCTTTCAGGTAACCTAAAAAAGTGAAAGGCTCTCTCTCCTTTGACGGGCCAGTTCTGGCCCTCGGGCCGTATATTTGACACCCCTGATCTAAAGCAAGTCCAGTGACTTAGCACTTCTAGATATATCATGACCTGGATGACTGAGAATCCTCACATGGCCAGCACAGTTGGTTTGTCTTAAAGTATCCGTGTTAACTGCTCAGTACTGAACTGCAGTGCTCCCCCACAGCATATATGAAATGGCCTGTAAATCTATATCCTTACCCAGCTCTCCTGATGTGACATAAGGGACTCGATCTCTCAGACACTCCTCATCAGACACCTCCAGTGGAGGACTTCGTGCTCCGTGTTCCTCGTCATCAGAGCTGCGCTGGGACACGTGCGGTGGATACACGGCCCGAGGGAAGAACGCTACCTACAACACAGGAGTCAAAATTCATTAACATCAGCAATAGTTTAAGCTTAGCTTGTTGACCATATTAAAAATCCCTTTATGTTGCTCCCAGCTTTTGGAAAAAATACAGTTTTCCATACTGTATGAGAATGTTACACAATTAAACCAAAAGAAAAAAAACAAACAATCAAAAGCATCATTTTACCGGAATCCAGCATGACATGTTCAGATTTTTGGGGATCTGAGTGGGAAAATAAAGCAAATAATGTTTGGCTGTAAACGATGCACACTAAATCCGGAGAGTACATTTACTCAAAGAGTAAGGTACTTGTACTTGGTTATTTCCATTTTAAGCTACTTTATACTGCTACTACACTACATTTCAGAGGGAAATATTGTACCATTTAGTCCACTGCATCTATTTATCAGCTAGTTACTATTTTTCAGATTAACATTTTTCACATAAAACATATTATCATATATCACATATATAAAACATGATGCATAAAGTAATGCTTACATGTTAATGCATCACTAATAATGACCCAATCATATAGAAATATAACACTGACAGAGATAATTTTGCTTAAATAATTAAAGTATATTTCTTTGCTTAAGCTTTTATACTTTCATTTAAGTAAAGTTTTGAAAGTAGAATCTTCACTTATAATGGAGTTTTTTGTTGTATGGTAGTGATACTTTTACTTAAGTAAATCCACTGAATACTACTTCCACCAGTAATGATATTCAGAACAAATAGATTTTTTATTCTCCCAAAACCAATTTCAAAGAACCATGTCTGACACTTTTTTATAAGTGATATATTTATATATATATTTTTATACTTGTGATTTTATATGGCCTATTATTATTTTAAACTACAGTTAGGGCCATTCGGAGGGATTACTTTGCTACAGATATATTATACTGTACCTAACATCAGACACATATTCTGACGTCTGTGTGGGTTTGCACTAAAATCTTCTCACTATAAGTGAAAGAGGCGACATCTCTCTCTCTCTCTCTCTCTCTGCATGAGCTGTGATGTGTGGACGCTGCTTGAGCTGTATATGCCTGGCTGGGCAACACGTGTCAACGTTATCATCCTTCATAAACACTTACATGTGAATTCTATATGTGAACTGTGGTTTCCACATCGTTTTGTCATGGATGTATTATTCACAATAACAAGCCTAATCAAATTGAGGTTCATCTGTGAATGAAATTAAATGTAATGTAATTTAAATATTATTTCAAAGTGAATAATCAGTTTTTAAATTGTCATGTATTCCTGGAGACAACAATAGGTGTATCAACACAAAGGTTCTCCAGTACTGCTTAAGATTCAAAGATCATATGTAATACTACTATAAGTTTGATGTTTAACTACTTTACATATACTGTATCTGCTTGTTACTGACGCTACATCACACATTAGGACATATTTAAATCCGTGACACCTCATTGTGACCTCAAGTGGAAAAATGTAGGTGTGTTCAGTTGGATGTATTTGGCATGTAGCCTGTAATCTTGATTAGAGTTTAAAATATTAATAATAGAACAACAAATTAAATAGGCGGGTGAAATTGTTTTGTATTTAAGTTTACATTCTCTTTTAAATTCACTTTTTAAAGTCTATATTTCTTCTTTTAAATACATGTAAAACAACACATTATGAATTGCTACACACCTTGATATTGCCATAAGTGTTTGAATTGTGCTGTGTACCCAAATTTTGCCCTTTTCACCTCTGCTTATTTGCAAAAAAAAAGCGTGTAATAATGGGCCAAACACATGATATGTGGCAGTGAAGTGGTTTCATAGTTGAAAATGTTGACTTAGTTAGAGATACTGCACTTGAATGCAGTCAAAAACTAGAAACCAGTGTTCTGGTTCACTGGTTCACAACTGGATGGGTGAAGCGTGCAGTTGTGATACAGTGAACTTAACTGAGCCTCTCTATTCAAAGAAAATGTTCTGTTTAAACTGAAATTAAAAAAAGAAAAATGCCAAAATTAAAGTTTTTCTTGTAACTCAAAGATTCACTTCCTGATTTGTGTCGCAGGACCCTAAATGGCCTCAAACTCCCTGCATGTTCTCTTGGATTTGAAACCCAACAGTGAATTGTGTTGAGTTTGAAGACGGCTACAGTGAGCTAAAAGGATATTTGGAGAATTAGAGGTGTATATGAAGGTAATAAAGCCTCTATGTGACATTTCCCATCAATCAACAGCTGTCTGTTCCTTGGAATTATATATTTTTAGTGGAATTAGTACTACACAAGCCTTAATTTAGTCAGTGCACTGAAGCCCCTGGCTAATAATACAGTACATAACTCACCAGTAACTCTAAGATAACATTGCTTTATTAAAAAAAATACTTTGTAAAACACAAGACATTTTTTAGTTGTTAGTTTTCTGTATTTTAATTAGATTTAATTTGTTGTACACGTTTTTGTGTGCAACTTACACTCATGTGTGCATGTGTTGATGTACTGTATGTCTCTGTGTTCCTTTAATGGTTTTGTTGGGCGACAGAAGGACTTACCGGTTGCTGTAACACGTGTGGATGTGCCCCGAGATTTGGATCGAGCAGGCTTTCTGCGTCGTACCGTATGGCGTCATGTCGTATGAGGCTGGGCGCGTGGAGAGCCGGCACACTCTGCAGCTCTGTGAAGTTGGCCTCTTGGAGGTTTTCAAACTCGACAGGGTGTACGTGAGGGTGAGGGTGGTAGTCCCAGTGATCTGAAGAGAGAGAGAGGTGAGAAACGGCATAGTGGCCACAGCTTTATGTTGTTTCATATCATCACTACTTTCCTGTCTCAACAAAAGGACTGTACTGTATAACTCCAAACAAAAAAGACAGAAATTAACCTTAAACAGCTTCATACAACAGTCATGAACATGTCTTTAAAGTGAAATACATGTTTAAACAGTTAGAGATGACTCATGGAAAAAGCAAGATTGTATGTCTATGGAAATCCAGCTTTGTCATAAGATATCTAAAACCACTAAGTCAAAAGCAAGTGGACTTGATGACGAGCAGCTTACTCATAGTGCTTGAGTTTGCATAAACCGAGTGAAATGAAGAGAATAATAGAGAATTCAGCATGAAGCTCTTTCCTGTTTGTTGCCATGCTAACAGCGTTGCCACATCCGTTGACTCTGACTTTGCACTCTTAGAATTAAACAAGATAATTAAACAAGTCAAGTAAAGTTAAAGTTTTCCGAATTTCGAAGTGTAGCTATGGAAATAAAGGAGAGCCAAATAATTGAATTCGTATTTCACATGCACATTACTGAAACTACAGTACTACTACTGCTATACTACTGTATACTAATTGATAAGAAATCCATGTCACACATCCACTGTAACACTGTAGGATCATTATTTTGTATATGTGGTGTTTTAATTTGTATTTTTTAAGGATATTAGATATAGATATGAGATATTTTTATCACAACGACAACTGGTGCTTTCTAAGTGGGGATGTTTTTTGCTTTAAGGTCAGGAAAAGTTTTTTTTTCCCCCATCTATTCAGATTGTTTTGGTGCAATATTCAAAACTGTTGATTACAAGAGAAAGTAAAGCACCTCTCTTGTATCAACAAAACCCCATGGGGCACAAGTTTGTTCTATGTCTGTAAGTCGAGCGGCCGAAAGAAATGGCATCTGTTTCCTGTGTTCCATACACCCTAATGTGGTGCGCTCCAGCTGCACACACTGCAGGCTTTTTATGTACAACGCACCAGAAAAGACACCACATCAGGTCATGGTGACTAATTTGAAGATTAAACTAGAAACTACAGTATTTTCTTTTGTAATTAAAATTAAAAGCATTGTATTAGAAAAAAGATTTATGTCATTTTGTGTTTTGCCCCATTATCATCATCATCCATTTGCATTTTAAAATGTTTTTAATTTAAACATCACTCTCTGTAATTTAATAGAACAAGTTGCAATGCAAATTGAAACACTGAGACATGACATCACAAGAGACAAAAATGTATGTTGAAGTAAAACTCACCTGCCTGGATATCTGCCTCTAGGACATATGGATTATAATATTCTGTAATTTGGTGTCTGTAGATCTCAGGATCGTACATTTCTTCTGAGTGCTGCAGGAGCAAATAAAAAACACTTTCAGCCACAAGATCTCATGAACGAAAGACAAGTCTTTTACTAGATGGTGATGGAGATAACATACATTCCTTTTAAAGGAAATAATAATACTCACCATTTGTCTTTAATAAAATGTTCACATTGTTTCTATATATGTTTTGTAAGTCAGATGAAGCATCAGTAATATGTGTTATAGTAACGACTTTTTTTTTTCTTGCCACTGCTGTTCTGAAAGTTTGTAGTTTCATTTTCAGGTCGCCGGTAGTATAAAAGACTCTTAAGGTTTGTGTGCTCTATTCAAATTGAAGTAGACTCACATTAAGTCATCTTATCTGAAATAACACCTGTTGTCCATCCTCTTGACTATAAAAAACATGTTTTAATGCTGCATTAAAAACAAACAAAACTACTCAAGGAACTCTTTTAAGCTTCAGAAGCTTTAAAGTCTCTCCGGAGAGTTTAGATAATGATAGAAATAAAAGATACTTACAGGCGGGATGAGGTAGCTCTCCATTCTGTATGGATGCAACATGGAGACCTCTTGTCCAACCGACCGACTCGCAGATGCTATGCAGGCAAAAACGCTCTCACAACCTTTCAAAACTTTTGCGGCACCATTGCACAATGTTTCAAAATTTCCTCTCACTCAACGAAAACCAAAAAATCTCTCTCTCTCTCTCCCTCTTATTCTTATAACATACACTTTTGACCTGAGCTACTCTCGGAGGCCTTCAGCTGTGTCAAATAAAAAGAAATAAACAAGGCCCGCTGTTTGACTGTAAAATGAAAAAAGGAACTTTTGACTTCTGTAAAATTTCTGTGGGTGGGAGCAATAGAGTGTGTCTGCTAAAGGTTCCTGGCCATTGATGATTTGTCAGGGGAGACCATGAAACTTTTCTCATTTATCAGGGTCTATATACTGTCCCCTCCCTTAGCAGCCAATCATTATCAAGTGATTTCCTCACTGTCAGTTTCTCCCCCACAAAAACAGTGTGATAAACACATTGAGCTGTTGAATATTTAATGTTTTAAGTTTGGTTGACTTTATTCATTGCATGTGCATTTAAAATGTTTTTCATTTAAATTATGGCATGATTTGGTCTCAACAGCAGCAGAGTCATACTTCGCAAAAATGTGGTTGTTGCCATTCAGGGCATTTATAAGCAGTATACAAGCATTTAATAATAAATAGTTTATTGTTTTCCCCACCCACCTTTATAAGCAGTATATAAGCATCTAATAATACAGAGTTTATTGCACACTATGGTGTAGTTGTACGCAGATATAAGGACATTTTAAAGTGTTTATTAAGTTGTTTTTTTTTTGCTTGTTTGTTGATGCAGATAAGTTATAACTTAGTTATAATTTAGAATTAGTTATAGTTAGTTATAATTTTTACAAATACTGCAGATTAATACACACTTATAAATAAATATAAATATACTGTATGTGTACAACTACACTACTGGCTTATAATTTCTAAATTTGGGGTTTCAAGTTAAGTTAAATTATTTATTTATTTATTTATTTACAGGTTTATTTGACAGGGACCACATATAAAAAGCTTAAACATCACACTTAAAATCTGATGCATTATAAAGAGATATAGCTTAAATTAAATTAAATTAAAATTAAAAATAAAATATTTTTCTTCAACAAAAATCACCAAACAACATGTTTTAGTCAGTGTAAACAGTGTTACAGTGTAAACCGGACATACAGGCTGATGCTTTACACTTGTGAACTGTAAGTGTCACCCTGTACTTCTGACTGCAGACCTGAAACTGACGGACTGAAAGTTTGCACTGTAGAGAAATTACTGAAACATGTTGTTTGGTGATGTTTGTTGAGGAACATTGTCAACACACACTCAACCCCAACCCCAACCCCCTACACACACACACACTGCTGGCAGATAAGATGAAGATACAGTATCTGTGTTGTAACCACACTGGAGGTAAATGGAGATTATTATTATCACAAAGAGGAGATGCTGTAAGAACTCCTGGTGGGCAACTGAGTTCCTCTGCTACCAAGAAACAAAAAGTCTGTTTGTTTGGTTCAGTAATGCACTGTTCTGAAATATATCATGGTTAATCATTGGGTCTACTGTATGTGCATAAGGCGTTAGGGCAAAATAAAAGTTAAATATGTTGGTTTCACCAACTGTAACGACTAAAAATACTGCATATTTCCCAGATGCAGAGATAACTGTTAAAAAGTACAGTAACAGTGCAGCACAAATCTGAGTGTATATTGTTAGCCCTGCGTATCTAAGAGGAAGACTGCAGCATTGTGATAAGGCAATGCGCTGACAATATTAGTTTCTGTATGATTAAAATACAGCAGGTTATGTTTATCTTTTAACGGAGGTCAGTGCGTTTATTCCCATGGGTGCTGAGATCTCAGCTTAAAAACATGGTCAAATCCTCTTTCAAATACCGTTTTCATACTTTATGCAACATAGTCAGGTACATTAATCACAAAGGAAGACTTATCAGAAGCTGCAGCAGATTTGTGATTGTCAGACATATTCACAAATAGTTGTATGTGTGCAGATCAATCTATGACATTTATCTTCTAATGTTACACGCTGTTTGACTAAACTGTAAAATAGTTGGTTTAGATAATTCTATTTTCATATGACACCCTGTTTTCCTTGTTAACTGCTGGAGGACCATAATCGTCAGAGTATCTGTTTGAGGAGCTGTTAAAACCACACAGACTGTCGGCAACCTCGATCGGCCCCATGTTAATCACAGCTGGCTGAGCAAAACTGATGACATATAGGCTGCAGTAGCATTTTCCGAGAGTATTAATACACAAAGTGAGCTGCAGCATGCCAGGCACTATTTCCATCACAACTATTCTCAGTGAAGCCAAAGGATAACTTTTTTTTTCCTGTTTTTATGGTGACTTTTTGTTCATGTGCAACAAAAGCGCCCGTTTTAAAACGCATTCTATGTTAATGTTTTACTGAGTAAAATCAAACTTACTGTAAAATAGTAAAGTAAGTAAAGATTGATCATTTAACAATAAGGTATGTGTTAACATTAGAGCTGCAAAGATTAATCGATTAGTTGTCAATTATTAAATTAATCAGCAACTATTTTGATAATCAATTAATTGGTTTGAGTAATTTTTTAAAGAAAAAAAATCTAAATTTTCTCATTTCAGCTTCTTAAATGTGAATATTTTCTGGTTTCTTTACTCCTCTATGACAGTAAACTGAATATCTTTGAGTTGTGGACAAAACAAGACATTTGAGGACGTCATCTTGGACTTTGGGAGATTCTGATCGACATTTTACAACATTTTGTGACAATTTATAGACCAAACAACTAATCAATTAATCGAGTAAATAATCAACAGATTAATCGACAATGAAAATAATCATTAGTTGCATCCCTAGTTAACATTGAGAAGTGTAGTATAGCACTGTATTGTATGTAGTAGAGTAAAAAATGTAGTAGAAGTTGCATAAAATGAAAACACTCAAGTTAAGTACAGGTACCTCAAAACTGTTCTGAAGTACACAAGGCCTACTTATATATACAGTATATCCTTTACTTGAGTAAATGTACTACAGATCATTTTATAAGAAAGTCTACTTCAGATAAACACATTTTCTTTAAAAGCCATCCGGTGAGTCAAAGTGTTACGTCAACTATTGTGGTAACCCAGGAGAACAAATAATCTCTCCAGTTTTTTTGTTCAAATATATGCACATTACTTTTTGTGCAAATTGATCTGGAAAAGTACCAAAGAAAATCATACACACTGTCGATTACTTGTGCTCATTCTATTAACGATGTTTCGGTCCCCTAACCTTTATCAGGTAACATTCAGACAGGCAAACAGCACCGGCACCAGTGTGTGCTGGACTTTTGGGTTCTTTGGGAGTCAAGGTTTTTGATCAAACGCACCTGTCTGTATGACTTTCTGGAGTGTAACAACTCTGTGAAAATGTAATTAAATTAGAAATAAAAGGAGTTATTTAATGAGACTGGATTTTCTAAGCAGTAGGACTGAGGCGCTGCTTTTGAAGCTTGACCTCAGAGACCTTCACACATCATTGTGAGTAGTACTTTACTTGAGAAATTGATCTTTCGCAACAGCTTTAACATTTGAATCTAAAATAACTATTTTTAAAATGATATCTCTTCTTTGTTTCTGTGAAGTCTGGTTTTATACACAGAACTGTGTCTGTTTATCTTCCTTGTGGCCTGGGAGATGAAGTACATGCAGAATACAGGCCATGCAGTGACATATTATTAAATGAGGAACTGGGAACTTGTCTTTCAGATTCAGTTCCTTGAAGGTTGTCTTTAAATGAATCCATTTACGTGTCATATGGTCAGGATTATCCAGACCTCTACGCGGGTTGGTTGCCTTGTTGACATCCTCTGTAGCAAAGAGCAACCAAAGTTTTAAATGTTGTACTGGATCTTGCAAGAAGAAGATTAAGAGACATTGATAAATAATGTTAATGTTAATGGTATAAAACGTACACTTTACATAATTGACATTATTGTGAAAGACATATTAGAAACTACAGTAAACAGAAAAAGGTGGATAACATTTTTGGTTTTGTTACATCAAAGGCATCTCCACAAAAAACAAAAATCAACTACCAGTACTGTCATAAACCGTCTTGGTTTTTTAATTTCTTACTAACAAATAGTTAAAGACACGCAATTGATTCATTTTAGGCCCAGAGTGTGTTGAGTTAAGCCTTTAACTTGTCTTTTTCAAGATTGCAACATCATAAAAAGGCCGTAAACCCTGACGGATCACATGCCGTGCATTGTTTTTTTTCCAAAATGTTTCCATTGGTCATGTGCATATCAAAATCAGATTTATTTTCCAAGGACGTGTGCACAAACAGTACAAGGAAGTTCACTCGGTTTCTTGGCATCTCTCTCAATGTGCTTATGCAGAAATAAAAATAACAGCTAGGAACAAGGACAACAAGGCTGGACAATGAAACTAAACTACAGGGGACTGTTATGTACACATGCATGTGAAAAAATAGGTATATATATAAATAGTATATAAAAATATATATAAAAAGCACCAATGACCAACAATGGAATAAGAAATAAAAAATATGATTTTAAATATGATTTTATGATTTTACATTGACTGTATTACTGTAGTGACTTTGACTGCATTGCCAACGTACACTCAGCGACCACTTTATTCAAATGTATCCTCATACAACGGTTCATATGATATCTTACCAAAGGTTATTTCTCTTCTTTTAAAGCGTTTTCTTGCAACATGAGTGATCGGTGCGCCTGTGCAAGCCCCCGCAGTGCAGAACCGGTTGTTAAGACAACAAAACTACTTGGTTAGGTTTAGGAAAAAGGTATTGGTTTGGGTTAAAATAACTGCATTTGTTACATAACTCAGTCATATATTCTACCTTTACTAAGGTAACATTGTTCAGTTTTGATTGCCACTGTCAGGGAGGTATTCATTTATTTTTATTATTGTGTGTATCATTGAGGTTGTAGTTTATACGGAGAGGTGTTTCTAATGTGTTGCTCAACCCATTCACAAACATGAGGGGTGAAGAATATTACAAATTGTGTACACAATACAATCCGATACAACACCACTACCTACGACGAAAAATAAAGTTGAATTAACACCTTTCTGACAGTGTCACCGGGATAATGTTAATAACGTGAACATTATAATCTTCATAAATGTGTAATTTGTGGCAGATCTGTTGGATTGCATGAACTATTAGGTGTACAGGTGTTCAGACTCCTTCAACCATGAAAACAGGATTTCAGCTATATTACCCATATATACTTATAACACAGTGGTGGACGCAGTAACATGACCACTTGCTAAATATAGTGAAATCCAATACAATAGCCCTGCAAAGCATGTGACTCTTACAATGTCCAGTTTTAGCTAGTCTGTGTCATTTCAACTCTGTTATTTATGCACCCACACTGGTTCACAGCTAACAAAATAACAGAAAAGCCTCATATAAAGCATGTAAGAAGTGATGGAATGTAACTTAGTACATTTACACAAGTAATGTACTTAAGTACAAGGTTGAGGTACTTGTACTGTATTTGGGTATTTCCTTGCCTCTGTATACTTCCACTCCACAACAGTGTGGAGACGACAGTTAGTCTTCAGTTATAGTAACAGGTTTCTTTACAGACTAAGATTTACATAAAACCCACTAAACATATGATGAGCTTGTAAAATGTGATGCATTGTTATAGATTAAAGGACCCAAAAATATATAACATACTTAAAATTATCTTACAGCGTATAAACTACTTACACATGCATCAGTAATGGCCTTTTTTCTGCATTGAGTACTCAATGGTAATAATATTTACATGCATTTAATAGGTATAATGTGTTAGTTGGCTTAAAAGGTGCTGGTAGGCAAATTTTGTCAACTTTGAACAGAACCAGGCTAGCTGTTTCCCCTATTTTTTGTCTTTGTGCTGAGCTAAGCTAACCAATGCAAAATAATAACAAGCCAATAAAAAAACACTAATGGTACGTGTCCACAGGGGCGTATTTTGGACGCACTTTCGCCTCGCTTCCCAGCATTGATCGCTTGATGGGCTGCCACTAGGTACTCGAAACTGGGCATCTGATTGGACGAACACTTTCACTTGTGGGCTGCTGCTCCAAGCTTTCAAACCGGAACCAACATGGCGACTTGTTTGGAAACCTTTTTCTCTTATATTACGGAAATAGTTTACCGAAATGTGTTTCTGAAAACATTCTAGGAAAGAAATAAGATCGACAACGGTTAGTTTAAAGGTTTTTGGGGAGTTTCCAGAGGCGGAGTCTCACGCCCAATGCCGCTGATTTGCATAAAGTAGCCTAGACCACAACTATGTAAATGAAGAGCGGCCAACGTGACGCAGTCAACGTGACAGTCCGTCTCTCGAAGTGCAACACTAAGGCTACCAGAATGCATTGCATGGCTGCTTACATAGACAATGAATGGGAGGCGTGGAAAGGACGGATCCTGGAAAACTACTAGTGCTAATGCATTGGATTGCCTTACACTGAGCAGGTGTTCATGTTATTGTGTCCACCAGCAGTGACTGAATGGACTACTCTCACTCTATAAAAACAACATGTCCACCAAGATGCACAAAGTAAAGTTGCCAGCATTGTTATATTTGTTTTGTAGTGTGAGACACTGTGAAGTTACATACATGTGACCTGTATTAGCTCTGACCGAGTGCTACTGTCTGGTTTGGTCCCACCACAGGGTGTAACTGAGCACTTTGCAGTTTTCCGTCTGAATGCAGTCACAAGATACATATCTTTGATGGTTGAAGCCGTCACAAACAGTTACATTGGCACCTCTTAATACATGTCACACAGTTTGGCCCCTCGAGTCTTTTGGCCCGCTGTTAGGAGGTGTCAGTGTTCTCATCACTATCTTTGTATGCACTTATTTTAAGAGGCTACTAATATCCCAAAGGTGCTGGTACAGCTACTGTAGTCTTCCTCATCAACTGTTAGTAAGACAAAGTCACAGTCATTTCTCAACAGTCCTGGATATATTTATTGTGCTGTTATACATTTTTTTTGCTGACATTCAGAGTTTTTCTTAGACATGTGGAGTCTCCCTAGATTCAGTCTCATAAGATTTCAGGGTCACGAGATTGTGCCAACACAGCCTCGCGGAGGGGAATGACACGCATGACCACTGACTGTGGAAAACAGGATACAGGCTACGTCGCAACAGGAAGTGTTGCACTCCTCCTCGGCAGAACATCAGTTTGACCAGAATGACTGCAGGTTGATGTCCACACTCTGTAACTCCTGTGGCAGTATTCAAATTTCGTAATCGTCTTCGCTCACCATTTCTTCTGAGCTAGTTGAGTAATTCAGTAGAAAAAAATAAATGTTGTCAAAAACAAAAAGCAGGCTGTACTATTCTTTATATTGGATGCATACATACAAATAATAGTATTGTTAATTGTGTATAGCAAAACAAACATGTAATTATCCAAGACAGTATTAAGTTTATATTTAGTAGGCTTTTATAAACAACATAAAAAACAAACCACCCCAAAATAACTGAAACAAATATTCTTGTTGATTTGTGCATCTACATGTTTCAGCTTTGCACATGAAAAAAATGTAACCCATTCGAATTGATCTGTCAGGTCAAACATTTAAGAGAAATTTTGAGGACCGAGTTTAAATTAGCAGGAGTTATCTATCTATCTATCTATCTATCTATATATCTATCTATCTATCTATCTATCTATCTATGTATGTTTGAGTTAAGCAGGCTAATAGTAAAAAACTAAACTAATTTAAGACTTGTATAAATTCTTACAAAATTCAAACACAAGCAAACAAACAAACAAAATGCTGTTCTGTAAATAATAAAATGTAAGTAAATAGTGCAAGTAAAGTCCTGTTTACCCGAATTATCAGCTCATAAACTCAGCACTGTATGCCTACAACACACAAAGTAATACTAAAACACCATCTCATATCAGCGTGCTTGTATAAGGAAAATCAGGAAACGCCCACAGTCTCACTCAGAGAACTAATGTGCTTCGGTCTTACCGTTGCCGTCCGTACAACATCCAGTGATGAGCTGTAAAGGTCTCCGCAGGGGAGTTGTTGAGCTACTGGAAGCAAATTGCCAAAGGTGGTTGAAAAATGCAGGCTTTCTATATATCTCTGAATTAGCAGGGGAACTAAAAACTTCCTTAATTCTACCAATTTAGGTTGGTACCATAAGGCTTCTTCTTCTTCTCCTTCTTCTCCTTCCTTATTAAAACAAGAAGGTGACAAACTCTTCCTACAAAGCAAGTTTTACGGCTGTGAATGTAGTGTGAACTCCTGATGCTGATGAGTTCAGTTCATTCAGTCACATCTTGACATTTAGAGTCTAAAGCCACGTGGCCTCCATTAGATTTAAGTGTTAATTTTTAATTTGCTGTATATTAACACACAATGACATAACAAAATTACGTATTGTGTCAACACTGCATGTCCACTAAGGACCTTTTTCTTTTCGGTAAAGAGTATAATGTATAATATTTCATTTTTCATGCAACAACTAGCAATGCTTAAATATATTTACAGTTCGAAGTGATGCGGTGAACATATTTTAAAAGACGTTTTGTCACACTTTGAATTTAATGGCAACGTTCACTTTTTGAACCCTATCAACTAAAAAAAACAAGATGCTTCCCCTTTACTGTATCTCACTAATTTCAATAGAAGATACAACTATATTTCAAGAAGAAGAGTGATAGAATATCAAAAAAAAAATCATTCTGAATTCACAGAACTATTGGTGAAACGAGGCATGCATTTAGGTGTGACTAACAGATTCTATTTGGATAACTCTGAGACCAAGAGTGTCAAAGCAGCTGTGGCACCCTGCAGAATAAATAACAAGCATTCAAATCAGCTCATTCATTTTCATTTGATCACACTGAATGAATGAGAGGAGCTCATTTGAAAAACAAAGCAGTCGCTAGAGTACTATGGTACCATTTTGTGTCCAGAAAACCACCTTTCATCTGCAGGAGGTGCAGAGTGACAACGTGCAAATACAGTTTTTAAGTTACATTTATGTTTCTATGTCTCTGAAATGTTTGCTCACACATAATACATTGCAAAGACTTTTTAGAAGGTGCAACTCATAATTATCTAACTAGAAATCAAGGAATCTCTGTATGTCCGTCCCTCAGTGTGTTATTCACATACAGTATCTTGTGAACCGTTCATCTGATCGACTTCACACATGGCGGGTGTATTGCTCAGGACCCAATGGAGTGCTGTGTTGAATGTTGTGCAATTTGAACAAATGGTGGCGCTATAAAATTAACTTAACGTTTGGGCCTGTAACTTATGAACTGCAAGTCCAAGAAAAAAACAAAACCTTTTTTCGCCATTTTAAATTTTGTCCAAATCAGTTTTTTTGCTACCCCTACATATTTGGAGCAATTGTCACCAAATTTGGTGCAGAGCCTCTCTGGACCAAGCCGGAAAAAGTGACCTTTCGGATTTTTAATGTTCCATACAATTTTGTTATAGCTGGCCCTCAAACTAGCTCAAATGCTGTAGGCATGGCATATATAACAAAAAATGTCATATCTCCTGAAAATTCTGTGCTATTGCAACCACATTTGGTAGACATGTGTAGGTATGCTGTCTTAGTGAACATAACAAATTTGGTACCATTTGGCCAATAGGTGGCGCTGTAGCAGCGTCATCTAACTATCAAGGAAGTATTCTCTGACTGTGTATGTATATATTGTATGACTGCCCTTCGTATATCTCGAGAACCGCTCATCCAATCGCCTTCACACTTGGCGGGTACAAGACGCCATACCACGGTTCACCACAGCGCTGCAAGCAGAACTTCTGGGGGCCAAGCAATTGGCCCCCTTTCGGATGGGCAAGCACTCTGAACGGGCACTGCACTGGTATAAACAAAAAGCCTTTTGCAACAGCTAAACATGTATTGTGTTTGTTTTGTGCACTAAAATGAAAAAGTAACTGACCTTAAGAACTCAAGTGAGCTAGGTGATCTTATGTGATAAGGTCTACTGTATATGCATATAACAATTCCAGTACAGAAATGAATGCAAATGTAATCTAATTTAAAAAAACAGAAATGCATATGCAGATGATTTATTATATATTGACACCCCTGCAGGCCTCATTACAGTGTGAGCCACATATTACCAGCAGATGGAAGAAACTGTCATGTTGACATGCAATGCAATTTTGTGCCGCACATTCTGAGCTGTCAACAGCGACAACAACATCATCAGTGAGCCTGACAAGCAATCCAGCAAGCATCTGCAGGGTTGTATCAGCCTAAAGCTGGATCCACAGATTGGGCTTTTAACAAACTCCATACTGGTTCGCATACGATTCTTGTGAAATCTGCAAAAACAAGTGAATATTACATTGAATATTTCAGTTCTGTGGGTGGACAGTCCACAGAGAGGGCCCATGCTTCCTGGCTGATAGTCACCAGAGGTTTCAGTGGCCATCATGTGTTTCACAATGACATGGAACGGTCGCTTGACATGCATACAAGGGGACATCCAGCCCTCTCACTTCTTATTCCTGATTCCTCATTTTCTCTGGACTCCACAAGAGTCAACTATCAGACAAGGTTGTGGGTATTATTAGACAAGGGTGAATCATAAGGCACATGGACACGAACGCACACACACGCACACACACGCACACACAAACAGACACACACACACACCATTCACACGGAGTTACTTTTTTCAATTTTTTAACCCATTAGAATACAATTCTAGGCCTGATCTTCTGTCTCAATCTCTTTAATAACATTTGAGTTTTTGAATATCTTCATTCCTAAACAACACACACACAAATTTGCTACCAAAGGCATAGCCATCGTGTGTGAATGAGTATTTAGATTAGATCCTGATGGGCAAAGTTGGCTCCTTGCATGGCAGCCTCTGCCATCAGTGTATGAATGTGTGTGTGTGTGAATGGGTGAACGCTGACATGTAGTGTAAAGCGCTTTTGAGTGGTCGGAAGACTAGAAAAGTTTATATAAAAGCAAGTCCATTTACCATTTACCATTCACAAACACGCACATTTACACCCATATAAGGCTTCGGGCCCTTATCCCACCAAAGAACTAAGTTCCTCTTTCTTTATGTATTGCTCAAGTCAGACAAGGATGACTCAGTGCGGATATTAATCATGTTATTTTTTGTTATCTTCACATCTCACTCTGCTAAGTCCGCCTGTCATAGCCGCAGTTAGCCGGTGTCTATTTTTAAGAATCTGAGAACTTAAAAATTGGTTGGACTTCTTAAATGTTAAAAACAACATCCCTAAAGAACATGCCGTCCGTTTGACTCCGACAATATGTTGTTGAAAGGAGTTCATTATCATACATTTGCGTATTTGAGCCCTTTTATGTTATTCATCATTAAGGTATACCTGAAAATGTAGACCAATATTATTCATTCTGCAACTCCCTTTAAACATCTCAGGCTGTCAGAAAGTAAGGTAACAGGCTTTTTCACAGATTATCCAAAATATGAAATACAGGTGGACAAGTCCTACTCCGACTCAGGAGAGACTGCTGATTGACAGTACCTGTGTGTTTAGCTACAAGTGCAAAACACGGTTAAAAAGCAGATAGAATGTAATTGCTGTGATAATATAATGAGAATTGTTTTCTTGGCTGCTGTCAGGGCAAATGTCATATGATAATTTATGCAGTAAACTCCTGCCACATGCACCACCTGCTGGTCAGGCAGTTTATTAAGAGGATATTGTTCAGTCGGACCCTCTAGAGGTGAGGTGGGGATACGGGTGCTGACCAACTGGGACCCAACCATGGAAGCAAACTGCTTGTTGTGGACTTTGACACACTGTATATTCAAAAACAGATCAAATACTTTTCCTGATTGAAAGACAGTTTAAAAGAAGAATAGGTATACAGATCCTTTGATTAAGTAAAACTACCAATACATGCATTGTAAAGCTACTCCACTAGAAGTAAAAATCCTGCATTCAAAACAGAACTACTGAAGCTACAGAACACTGTACACCAAAACAACCAAAGAACAGTTTCTTCCCGCAGGCCGTCACTCTGATGAACACTTAAATCACTCAATACACTGTCACTCCCGTTTTAGATTAAATATCTTACAGTCTTTAATGCACACATTTTTGTAATATGTACATATTGTCTGTCACGGTCAATATAAATATGATTCTGATTCTGAGAAGTAATGTCAGCCAAATGTACTCATTCTGCAGAAAAATGGCACTGCTATATTATAATCTGTGACATTGTTAGATTATTAATAACGATGCATCAATGTGTAAGCAGTATTTTATTGTTGTAGCTGCTAGTTTTAACTACTTTATATACAGTTCGGTAGATTTAGCTCAGTGGCTCCCTACATGGGGGTCAGGCCTCTTCCAAAGGGCCACAAGATAAATCTGAGGGGTTGTGAGATGATTAATGGGGCAGGAAGGGAAAAAAACAATGTTCTACTACATAAATCCATATTCATTTTTCTCTGATCTTTGCTTTTTCGTGACACATTGAACAATCTCTCAATAGATACTAAATTGCTCCCGAAGGCTGTGCCATCAGTGTGTGAATGTGTTTTTAGATTAGATCCTGATGGGCGGGTTGGCACCTTGCATGGAAGCCTCTGCCATCAGTGTATGAATGTGTGTGTGAATGGATGAATGCTGACATGTAGTGTAAAGCACTTTGAGTGGTCGGAAGACTAGAAAAGCGCTATATAAATGCAAGTCCATTTACCATTTGTTTTCTTCTTTGAGCCATCGGTTATTTAAATTAAACCAGGTCTGAAAAGGTCAGAGGGGAAATCTTCTCTTTGATGTAACTACTAACAACTTATATAGACATCTGACTGAAACATGACAAGGAACCCCAACTAGACACTGCTTTTATTTTAAGGGGCCACAGCCTAAAAACGTTGCAAACCACTGATTTAATCTTTAACAATGCATTGTTTTATAAGCTTATCATGTGGTTTTATATAAAATCTTAATATGTAAAGTAACTGGTAACTACAGCTGCCAAATAAATGTAATGGAGTAAAAAGAACATTTCCCTCTGAAATGTGATGAAGTACAAGTATGAAGTAGCATAAAATGGAAATATTCAAGTAAATACTGTACACAAACCTCAGTAAATGTACTTATTATTTCCCCAACTGATAAAATCTCAAATCTTCCTGTGCAGGCTACAACAAAACCATCCTCTCTAGACATTGAACTGAGACAGAGACTGAACTGTGGATGACTGATGAAACTAAAGCACACTCATTGATACACAGGGTCTGTAATTTCTTTGCTACACCCCTGCCTGGTTTCTATCAACTCAACATATCTCCTGTGGCTTGTTCGGTTTATTAATAAAAGCAAACCAGTAATAATACAGCTCATCACGGCAACAAATTATCTGTTAAAAGGGGCACGGTGTAGTTTTTAGGGTTCCAATCATACAGTAGACTGTATATAAGAAGAGGACGTAGTCACTGTGACGTGACCCATTGGTTTGTCGACTGTCATTTTGAAGCCTTGAGTTCGGTATTTTGGCCGTCGCCATCTTGATTATTTGCAACCAGAAGTGACACGAGAGGGAGGAGTTAAGTACAACCGAATGCTGAACAAGACCTTTAAGCAATTGAAATGTTACAATTAACTTTCATGAACTGAAAACACAATTTAAAGTTCCAACTTGACTTGACTTGAAACTAGTGATTGAGACCATAAACTCATGTTTACAATGTTTACTGAGGTAATAAATCAAGTGAGAAGTAGGGTAAATTTTTCATAGACTTCTATACAATCAGACTTCTTTTTGCAACCAGAGGAGTCGCTTTTAGTAAGTATTGAATATTAGTGAGTATAAAAAGGAGTTATGTCAGTGGTTCCCAGAACTGAGCTGGAGCCTAACTTCAATAATTTTACTTCCTGTAAGTTAGTACATTCTGAACCATCTTTATGTTCACTCACACAGCCTACAATAACACATACATTGTGTAATTCTGTCAAAAGTCATATCTAACAATAGCAGTGTGCTAACAGGGCCCTTGAGGGCAACATTGACGATATGCCTCGCTATTTATTGACAATTATTACCAGCCGCAACAGTGGGGGACTGCCCATTGTTCCGACAACCCGTTATTCCGACAACCCAATAGTCCGACAAATGCACCACTGGACCCAAAGCCCATTAGACCGACAGCCTGTTATTCCGAACACAAACACCCATTCTTCCGAAATCCCGTTGTCCCGACAATACATGCTCACCCTGCACCGGGACCACGCAAAAGGGCCCACGAGGCTCCAGGGAAAAAGACGCAATGGCGGTGGTGTTTTTTACTCCCCGCAACGGGATGCTCCATGCGTAGAGGTGGTGGTAAATGATGGTGGTGTTTTTTACTCCGACACAACCTGCCAAGAGATAAAAAAAATAAAAAAAATTCTAGCAGCTGTATATCTGACTGATATCTGTTTGTCTTACTGACTGACTGATGTGAAGATCTCCAAGGGAAGGACTTTCAAAACGTCCATAGCCAGAGGACCCAAAGTCACATTAAGAATATTATATTATTGAGTGATATTGAGTATAACCCTCACTCATATCACTGCTGCATGGAACGCTACATGATGCCAACCAAGAGGAATTGTTAGATTAAATATCCTACCGCAAGGTCTGACAGCAGTTGGCTGGGAAGGTCCGATGACATCATTCTGCATTATAAGTAGCCATGTGCTTCTGTTTGTCTGAGAAACGATGGAAGATTCCGTGTGAACAATGGACGGATGGAGAAAGATAAATCTGCTTTAGAGTAGATTCATTTCATTACAATTATTATTGTCAATGTTTGTTGAAATGAGTGCTAGAGATAAACAGAGAATGTAAATGAATAACATGGAAATATCCTAAACAAATAAAAATGAAATAAATCCCATCATTTGTCCTCAGATCATTATTATGTGAAACAAGCTAACAAACTAGGTTAACTATCATTTCAACAAGGAGGATAGTAGGATAGTAGGATATTTAATCTAACAATCCTTCTTGGTTGGCATCATGTAGCGTTCCATGCAGCATTGATATGAGCGAGGGGTATACTCAATATTACTCAATAATATCATATTCTTAATATTACTTTATGTCCTCTTTGAGTCTTTTTCCCTGGAGCCTCGTGGGCCCTTTTGCGTGGCCAGGCCCGGGGGCTTGAGCCCCGGTAAGCCCGTGCGTTAAGACGACGGTGCAGGGAGAGTGTGTATTGTCAGAACAACGGGATTTCGGAACAATGGGGGTTTGTGTTCAGAATAACGGGCTGTCGATTTAATGGGCTTTAGGTCCGGTGGTGCATTTGTCCCACTATTGGGTTGTCGGAATAACGGGCTGTCAGAACAATGACATGGCACCTAACGGTGACGCTGATATTATTTTCACCTTGCGAGTCTGTGAGTCAGTCATAATGGCAAAATGTGGTCCTGGAGAGAGACACCTACTGTAGCTACTGCTAGGGAACTACCACAGAGGCGGTTTTGAGTGCTTTGCCAGGTGATTATGTTAGGGCAGCACAAAATAATAATCAAAATTTTATCTCAATCGCAATATTGCATCATGCAATTTTCAAATCGCAAAAGGTGCAATATTTGTTAAAGGCAAAATGCGTGTCAAAATACCATTTTAAATTAAATATTGTCTTGCTGCATGTCCTGGCCTTCACATAGTATTCTACAGACCTGAAAAAACATCTTTGTTTGGTACAGATCCCCGCAAAAATCACACCATACTCATTTTAATATGTTTTTCGATGGGGAAGGGGCCATTGGTCCCCCAACTTTACGCCCTGGCCTGATTTGGCGGCGCAGCTGGTGTGATCCCATTGCAAGATGGTTTCTAGTTATTTATGTATTGTGAATATTTTGTTTTGTTGTTGCACTTGATGGTAGGTTGGTCTTGTGACTTAAATATCTTGGTTTTTTTATGCCCAGCCAACATTGCCCTGAGCCAAAAAAGATTCCACATTGAGACAGTGATGTATATCATATTGAATATCTTAAATCTGATCAGAAGATGTCTGTTATGAAGTCCAACAAAGATTAATTTCAAGTAGTCATTGATATAAAAAGGTTTTCATACCTAGATTTGGCACTGACTGTATCCACTTCGGCCTTTTCTACTTTATGTGTTGAATAGGTTGGTGCCTCAGTCCTTTGAGTGCTGTGCTCATGCAAGGTGCACGGTAAGTGAAACCCAAACTGCTCAAATGGGGAACACTATGCTTTGATGTATATAAGACTTATATAAATAGTAGACTTACTTTTGTGTTTAACAACATTGTACACCTTATTTTTTTCACAACAGACATTTCTGTTTGTCAAAGTAGGAACACAGGTGTTACTTATAACACTAACGTTGGCTCTGTTCTAATCAAGTGTCCCAGTAAGCCACGACGGTGTGGCACGTCTTTAATATCTACACCTGTGTTTGTCCTACCGTGACATGTTAAAATGTTTTTCTGTGAGGAAGGCTGGTGCTATTAAGATTAGATATTATTTTATTCATCTAAAGGACATTGTTGTGCCCAGGATGCTCAGTATAGTAAACTTACTAAAATAGTAAACTTTACTGTATATACATACAAAGTAAAATAAAATAAAAATGTATGTACACGTAGAATAAAGGGAGTAGCAAGCCTACCGTCAATGTTGTTCTCAAGGGCCCACTGCTGTTGTCCAGTATGCAGGCTACCTGTTGGCAATTAAAGGGAACAAAACTGTAGTGAAAGGTAAATCACTGTGTTACAATTTACAAGCAAGTAAAATCGGAAAAAAAGTTTGGAAATTTGTATTTGGTAGATTATTGGCTGACCTGCAACGAATCCAGGTTGAGGAATGGAACGCCATCCCACAGCAACGTGTGACCAGGTTGGTGACCAGCATGAGGAGGAGGTGCCAGGCTGTTGTGGCTGCGTATGGATCTTCCATCCGATACTGAGGCTCCTGACGGTGTATTTAATGAATAAAGTGTAAAATAGCCAATATTTTGTTTGTTACTTGTTACTGATAGAGAGTTCAATCATCCAATCCACCAAACAACTCAAAACAAGAGTCAACACCAACAGGAGAATACACTGTTTACCATTGGCAGAGCATTTTGGCAAATTTTTCTTGGTTGCTACCCACATAATCAGCTGTGCTGCTCATCCCACACATGCATGATCCTTACAAGTTGGACATCATTGTGAAGGTAAATAAACAGGCTTTCCAACAATGTAAAACACAATGCCAGTTAGCATTGTAACAACAGAGAAATAATCCACCAAACACAAATTTCCAAACTTTTTTTCCGAGTTTACATATAAAGTAAAATTAAATAAAATTTCCGAGTTTAAATACAAAGTAAAATAAAATAAAAATGTATGTACACGTAGAACAAAGGGAGTAGCAAGCCTACCGTCAATGTTGTTCTCAAGGGCCCACAGCTGTTGTCCAGTATGCAGGCTACCTGTTGGCAATTAAAGGGAACAAAACTGTAGTGAAAGGTGAATCAGTGCTACTGTGTTACAATTTACAAGCAAGTACGAATGAAAGAAAATATATGAACCGTTTTAAAGGATTGCATCATACACACACATTTGGCAACTCCCACTGGGGCATATTGAAATGTTCAACACAGTTTCAATCCCTTTATTCAAATAAAACTCATTTGGGACTTTTGAGTCTCAGAAAGCCAGTCACTGATTCCCCTGAAACTTTCTTTTAAACTCCCTACAGCTAACACAAGCTGCCTTGATTCTCCTGCTGTTCTAGTTCAGTCATTTCACTAGAACAGCAGGTGATGGCCAAATACATTACTGAAGCAGCTGATCAATAGTCCAGTGTTGGTCATGTATGTTTTTTTCTTTTGTTCCTTTTCCCTGATGATGGGGCCTTGAGGCTAAATGGTTTTGGAAGATGTGTGTGAATGTGAAATTTATATATGTTTGGAAAATTTGAATGTTATTAGTGTAACACAAATATGATGTTGTATATAGTATGTATATGATAAATGTAATGTACTTGATTCGGACCTCAGGAAGAATAGCTGGTGCCATTGGTATCAGCTAATGGGGATCCTTTTTAAATAAATAAATTCTGGGATTTCCAATACAACTGGCCTTATGTTGAAAATCTTTGGATCCTTTCTGTGCTTAAATGTGAAAAAACAACTACTACTTACTGCCAGCTAAGGCAAGGCAAGGCAAGGCAGGTTTATTTATATAGCACATTTCATACACAAAGGCAATTCACAGTGCTTTACATATATAAAAGCAAGATAAAAGAGCACAAAGTGCATAAGATAAAAACGAATAAAAGAATATAAAAGTATAAGTTAAAGGGACTGTTTGTAACTTCTTACACGTATAAATCTACCGGGTCGGGATCCCATGCACGCTCACATATGCGCGCTCGTGTGTGGCCGGAGTCTCTGCTCCTCTGCCTGCCTTCACTCACACACCGCGCATGTTTTCGCTGTCTCGCTCCACCTCTACACATGCATGCGCGCTCACTCCACACTGCAGGAGAGTTAGTTTAGCTCTGAGAATATCTAGTGAATGTATAGTGGACGTTTGTGCAGAAATAAATGCTGCTCCTCCAGACCAACAGAGGTTTTCCGTATCTTGTGAACTGACGGGGCTCTGCAGCGAGAAACGTTATCGTCTCTGACCGGGTGCCGGAGGGAGACACCGGCATCCGATCGGAGATGATAACGTTTCTCTTCCTGCTTCAGCCCCGGAGGCTGAGGCAGGAAAGGCCAACACTAGGATCAGCAGTGATTCATGGAGAGACCTTCGTCTGGTCAGCTAACATTACTGTCAAGCAGGTGAAATATAGAGTGATTTTGTGGTTTTAGCTGACGTGTGTCGCCTCACTGTGTTGAGCGATGCTCGTTCATGTCTATGTAGAGCGAGCACAAGCGCGAGTAACAGGACGCTGACTTTCGTTGACTTAAAGGCCACAGGTGTCGCTGTTAACAAGCATTTCTGATTCCTACTAACAGTCCCTTTAAAAGAAAAGAAAAAAAGAGTATTATTATTACAGTATAGTGCAGCATTTGATCAATTAGCTAAGGTATATATATGCATGGTAGATGTGTGCATTGGGTTGATTATCTCCACTCTTTTACCCACCAGTTTGATGAGATATGATCAAACTCTCCTCCTGGAGGCGGCTGCTCCTCCTGGAGGCTGCTGCTCCTCCTGGAGGCTGCTGCTCCTCCTGGAGGCTGCTGCTCCTCCTGGAGGCTGCTGCTCCTCCTGGAGGCTGCTGCTCCTCCTGGATGTGGAGAAAAAAAAGTTTCTGAGTCCTTAGGGGCACAAACTAAAGTGACTTCCTGAAGTGTTTGGTGGGCTGGGCTCCATGTCCTCTCCCTGCTCTCCTCTTCTCCTGTTTATAGTTGTTTTCCCCTCCAGGATCCTGACACGTGGCTGTTTGGGGAGAGCCAGACAGTTCCTCCTCCTGTAGCAGGAGCAGCAGCTAGCGGATCTCTGCCTCCCTCCGCCTCCGGTAGTCTGGTGGAAACTCAACCCAGCCTCCATCAAGACGGCCTGGATGGCAGGGACACACTGGAGCAAAGACTGCCTAAACCACAAGGTATTTAACACATTAAAATGTCACATTCATGTAACGCAATGTTTGTGTTGTCAAGGGTTTTCCCGGGCCCCCTAACGTTAGCACTAACTGACTCCAACGGACGATAGTTTTAGCAGTTAGAACCGTTAGCACTGACTGACTCTAACGGCTGCTAGTTTTAGCAGTTAGAACCGTTAGCGTTGAGTTGCACTGATTGCGTGTGTCGGAGCTAACGGTAGCAGCTAATCTCCGTAGCAACCTAACGTCAGCAGCTAACTTTTACTCACTGAGTTAGTCAGCTAGTTCAGTGTATCGTTGTAATAAACGCACGGTTGATAGTTTAACGTTAATTTGCCGCATTGTTTTGCCAGTTTAGCTCTGAGGCGTTTTCATTTTCTGCGTATTTTATATTGAACTAACTGTTGTTACCTGATAGTTAATGTGAAGGACTGCTAACTCCCAGACAGGACAGCAGATGATGCCTTCAAAGACCTGTTGTTAGGTACAGTCTGCTGAGATGAATAATCAGTCATGTTAATGTTACTTAAACTTTTCTCTGTAACTCTGAAGAGGAGGTATGTATGGCCAGACATCCACAGCTAACAGGAAGCAAACACTGGAGGAGTCTGGTAGTGTTTCTAGACTTTTATTTCCCTAACTTAACTTTAAGAAGCTGGTCTGCAGCTGGCAGCTGGTCAGAGTAACAACAAGTTACTGTCTGGTGGGAGTTGGAAAAAATAACATTAACGTGATAGAAAACTTAATATGTTTAGCTTTTAGACTGTCAAGTCAGACAAACTAGCTATTTGAAGACACCTTGAGTCTTTATAGGAAATTGTGACAGGATTTTTGCTTACCAGACTACAGACCAGATTAATCGATAAGGAGAATAATTGAGTTACTGCCTTAAAGGCGACCTATTATTATGTTTTCGTGCCTTTCTCGTTTCCTTTAGTGTGTTAAAGGGACTGTTTGTAAGAATCATAAATGCTTGTTAACAGCGACACCTGTGGCCGTTAAGTCAACGAAAGTCAGCATCGGGCTCGCGCTTGTGCTCGCTCTACATAGACATGAACGAGCATCGCTCAAAACAGTGAGGCGACACACGTCAGCTAAAACCACAATATCACTCTATATGTCACCTGCTTGACAGTAATGTTAGCTGAGCAGACGGAGGTCTCTCCATGAATCACTGCTGATCCTAGTGTTGGCTTTTCCTGCTTCAGCCTCCCGACCGCGGCCGGAGGGAGACACCAGCACCCGGTCAGAGACAATAACGTTACTCGCTGCGGAGCCCCGTCACTTCACAAGACACGGAAAACCTCTGTTGGTCTGGAGAAGCTGCATCTGTTATTTCTGCACAAACGTCCACTGTACATTTACTAGATATTCTCAGAGCTAAACTAACTCTTCTGCAGTGTGGAGTGTGCGCGCATGCACTTGAGGTGGAGCGAGCTGTGAGTGAAGACAGGCAGAGGAGCAGAGTACAGCAGAGACTGGAGACCAAAGCTACGGTCTCCCCCGCGTACTCCGACTGCGGCCAACACTGTTTTGCAAGACGGGCTTCACTAGATATAACTTTGCGGTTTTGGTGCTTCCGTGTAGTTTGTGTTGGAGTCCCGTCTGAACAGCGTAGCCACACGCGAGCCGCATGGGACACCGACCCGGGTGATTTATACTTGTAGGAAGTTACAAACAGTCCCTTTAAGCTATATAGTTTTTGTGCATGTAAAAAGTGCAAAGATACAAACCCCAAAGTCCACGACCAAGTACTGAGTGTGAACTGGTAGCTGGAGAGGTGCCAGTTTGCCTCTTGGACCCTGCCGAGGTGCCCTTGAGCAAGGCACCAAACCCCCAACTGCTCGGGGCGCCTGTCATGGGCAGCCCCCTCGCTCTGACATTTCTCCATTAATGCATGTACATAGGTCCTGCTTGTGCATGTGTGTGTATTTCGGGTCTGTGTGTACTATGTACTGTGTAAAATAACAGAGTGAAAAAAAAATAATTTCCCCTCGGGGATCAATAAAGTGCCTTTCTTCTTCATCTTCTTCTTCTTCTTCTCTCTTCTTCTGTCTTTCCTTCCGTAACGTGTTGAGTTGTTCTGATACCGATACCAGTTTCGGAAATGCGTCTGATGCTGCCCAAAATTCTGTATTTAGTATCTGAGTACGCCAGTACACAATGCACCAATCTGATACAATAATTTGTTAACCCAGAAAAAAATAAACTTGTTTAACCAGAAATCAATTCTTCTTCGCTGCTCCTAAACGCCCTGGATGTATCATGGCTGCTACTGGCAACTACTGTTTTAGAGCAGCGAAGAAGAACTGATTGCAGGTAGTTTGTGACGTGATGATAGCAAACAACAACAGTGCGGTGCTAGTGGAGAGTGTAATGGTAACGGTAGTCAGAGCAAGGAAAATTACAGCCATTTGGCAATATTTCACTGTGGAAAATCTGTTCATGTTTTACAAATGGTTTAACCTGAGCCAGGCCATACATCAAATATAGTAATCATAGCACATCCATACATGTTCCGTAGTAAACAGCTGTTTAATAATAATAATAATGACTATACATTTTTTCATCACGCTGGTATTGGATCGGTACTCGGTATCAGCCGATACCGCAAGTTTCGGAATCGATATTTGGAAGGAAAAAATGGTATCGGAACATCTCTAGTAACGTGGTGATGTCACCATGTAACACATTTGCCTCACAGCCAGTATGAGAAAAGTAAAGCGTTTTTTGAACATTAAAACATGTAAACACATTCATACAAGTATGCACCTGAAAATAAGCATAATAGGTCCTCTTTAGTTTAATGTTTATTTAAAATGTTCGTACATCTTTGAGAAGGTGCAAGAGAGGCCTGTTTGTCTGAAAGTGTGCTCCTCTTGCAGCATTACTGGTTGCAAGTGCTTTTTGGACCGTGGGACGGATGAAAGGTGGAAGCTGTAGGAAGCCCAACTGGGCTGTAGCTGCTCTGTTGATCCCAGTTACCCTGCTGCTCGTGCTGACCTCCAGGGGGGCATCAGGCAGCCGCAAGATGACACAAACGTCTATGGCTCATGCAACAGCCTCTTCTGCAGGACCAGGCCCCAGCCTGACATATGACCTCCCAGGCCTCCAGGCAGTAGCAGACGTCTTATCCAGCGAACAAGCTCATGTTTGGCTCTTGTCCCTGGTGGGCTCTGTTGCTGTAGGCCTCAGTGGGATTTTCCCCCTTCTTGTCATTCCCATCGAAGCTGGAGCAGCCCTCAAAACAGAAGGTAAGAGGTAGCAACATGTAAACTATACATGTCAGTGAATTACTCACAATACTATATTATTACAATATTTTGCAAGACATTCATCAATGATACATCATGATATCTGTGTAACTAAAGAGAAAATATATCTTTTAAATGGTTATACAATTTTTTAGAAAAGCAGGAATCAATCATGTACTAAATTTATGATGAAGAGCTAGTCATTGTTTTACATGTCAACATAAACACAAATAGTGACTATATATTGACTAAAGACTGCAGTGTTGAAAGCAGAAGAGTCCAGAGGTCAAAGAAGGAAATATTTCTGCCTCATTAATTATGGCATAAATGTAAAATTCAAGCTCTTTAGTAGGTCTGTAGTAAATCTCAGCTCTCCACACTCCCTAACAGGAGAAAATAACTCCAGTGGGATCAACTAGTAGTGCTAGTGGAACTTTGTCAGCCAGTTCTAGACACAGCTGCATCTTTGTCATGGTTTAAAATAGTAGCAACCTTAAAGATCCCATGAAATGGGCACTTGAACTTCCTGGAAAACTGCAGCTTCCTGGAAAACAACGTCATGAACATGCCTTCAACAAGTATTAATTTAGACTGAAGGCTTTCAAAGCAGGCTTTACAGGAAACTTTTCCTTAAAAACATACATTTTTGTTGTGCTGAATAGGAAGACTGTCAGTGAAAAGGTCACCCAGTTCCACAGCAGATACAATTTAAAGATTGAAAAGTATACAGTGGAAAAATGCAGGTTGCTGTGTCATTAAGATGCATTGTCTGTCAAGAAAGCATGAGTGTCTGTCTGTACAAACTTTTGTACCAATCCATGTGGTAGATGTTG
This sequence comes from Sebastes umbrosus, assembly GCF_015220745.1. Classification (NCBI taxonomy): domain Eukaryota; kingdom Metazoa; phylum Chordata; class Actinopteri; order Perciformes; family Sebastidae; genus Sebastes; species Sebastes umbrosus. The sequence goes on from NC_051270.1 coordinate 24,538,063, forward strand.
AGATATCACTGAAAACTTTCACCTGCTGGACACACTAGATGAGAAGTCAGACAACCATCACGTTTTTAGGATTCTTCCTTTGAGGACCAGTTCAAAATGTCATGGCAGTCTAATAGTTGTTGTTATTTTAGTCTGGACTAAAGTGGTGGTTGACATTGCCATCCAACAGACACTGCAGTAGACAGTAATTTGCAGTGATTACGCCCAGTACAAATAATAACTCCTCTTTTAACCGGTCCATGTTGATAGCAGTTTCATTAGGTTGTTTTTAGTTCCTTAACTTATGAACACAAAAAAATGCTTTTCAATCCACCTGTTTTTATGTGCATTTTCAATTTGCGCATTTAAAAAAACAGAGTGGAAACGCTTCAATAAGCAGGCCAGACTTTAGGTCAGCCTGCGGCCTCTGAAGTGGCCCCACCCACAGGAACGTGGCATTCCAGATGTATTTTAGGCCGTGGGGTTTTCAAGTGCAGTCCTGACCTGAGATTAGTCATTACTGAGGAAACTCCTGAAGCATTAAAGATTTCTGCTGAGCACATAATCACTGTGTATATTAGTAGCCTGGGCCACACTTTTGTGGATTTGTGTGCATCATGTTTTACTTGTTAAAAAATGATGAGTTCATCAGTAGAGGTGCCATTAAAAAAAAAAAAAAGAGGATGAAGAAACCGTAGAGCTAAAAAATGATTATTTGTGTTTTTGACAAAAAAGTGAATCATACATGAATAAAAGTAATGATGTTAATCAGGTTGATCAGTAAGAAATGCAGAGTATGGATGAGTGTATGATGGGTGCAAACAAAACCCCAAACATGTCAGGGTCTGGGAGGAAGAGAAGAGAGAGGTTAGAGATGAAGCCACTTAGGTTTCCTGATGTCATCAGTTTCCTGATGTCCTTTCCCACTCTGCCCATTGGCTCCTGAGCCAGGAAGCTGAGAGGGATTGACATCACAATCTCATGGAATGAATGTACAATTCTTAATTAAACACTCTAAACGGTAATTGCTTTTTTTCCTCTTCTGTTTGTCTCTGTGTTTTCTCAGCTGGAAGCCAGAAGCTGAAACAGCTCTTGAGCTTTGCTATTGGTGGTCTCCTTGGTGATGTATTCCTTCACCTCCTTCCTGAGGCGTGGGCGCTCTCTGACTCTTCAGGTGGGTCTCCTTTCCACCAATACCATCACCAACTTTGTATTTGAAGTAGGGCTGTCAATTGATTAAAATATTTAATTCTGATTAATAGCATGATTGTCCATAGTTAATCACAATAAATCGCACATTTATTATCTGTTCAAAATGTATCTTAAATAGAGGTTTGTCAAGTATTTAAATGGGCAAATATGCTTGCTTTATGCAAATGTATGTATATATTTATTATTGGAAATCAATTAACAACACAAAACAATCACAAATAATGTCCAGAAACCCTCACAGACTTTAGCATAAAAAAAACATACAAACTGCAGCCCAACAGGCAACAACAGCTGTCAGTGTGTCAGTGTGCTGACTTGACTATGACTTGCCCCAAACTGCATGTGATTATCATAAAGTGGGCATGTCTGTAAAGTGGAGACTCGTGGGTACCCATAGAACCCATTTTCATTCACATATCTTGAGGTCAAAGGTCAAGGGACCCCTTTAAAAATGGCCCTGACAGTTTTTTCTCGCCGAAATTTAGCGCAAGTTTGGAGTGTTATTTTGCCTCCTTCACGACAGGCTAGTATAACATGGTTGGTAACAATAGATTCCTTATTCCTAAATCCCTGATTTTGTAGTTTCTTATAATGCCAGTATCTTCACTCTAGCTTTAAAACTGTGCTTGCTACAACCTAAATATCGCAAGTTGCGTTAATGCGTTAAAGAAATGAGTGGCTTGAAATTAATTTGCGTTAACCCGTTATTATCACGTTAACTTTGACGGCCCTAATTTTAAGAATTTTATTTATTTCTTTGACCCCCTCTAAAACATACCTGAGAATAAGATATTTCTATTTGCTCACTAGTAGTCTGCTTAAGACCTTCTTATCTTATAAGATCTTATGTACAATCTCTCTGCTTCCTTCCTAGCTAGTAAACACAACCACTACACGAACCAGGGCTTGTGGGTAATCGTTGGCATGTTGGCCTTCCTCCTCCTGGAGAAGATGTTCCCAGACCAAGACAGCCACGAGGATCCCACTTCAGATTCAGACCTGAATTCTAACTCTGCTGTAAGTGTTTTGGCTGAAATGTTATTAGAAGAAGAATCTCATTGCTGTCCAAAGGAGTCTCGCTGCACTCAGACTTGTCAGTACAAGCCTTCACATATTTTTGTTTTCATGGATATGTTTGGTCTGCATGTTTCTATCAGTGTTTTGGTGACTGTAGCATCAGATAAGCTACTGCACAATCAGTGATCTCCTCCAACAGGGAAGAGTTTAAAGGAATAGTTTGACAATTCTTGCCAAGAGTTGGATAAGAAAATCAATATTATTCTCATGTCTTGTTGTCACCATGAGGTTGCCAGGTAGCCACTGGAGACTCTGGGATGTTACTGCGCCCAGTCAAGAAATAATCCAGCACATAACCTCCATAAAACCACAAGGTGTTGTTTTTGCACTAATGTTTTTGTACAGATTAAACAAATGAGAGATGTAACATTTTAATTAGTAAGATTTAGAGGAGCTAGTAGGTTGTCTTTGTAGGGCTGTCCTCAACCAAAGAAATTCTTAGTCGACTAACCCACTTCCGATTTAGTCGACTAATTGATTAGTTGATTTAATCCACAGATCGTAAACTGATTTTCTCCACCAAGAATCACATAAAAGCACTACTTTAAATATTGTGTTTACCAGAGATGTGCTCATAAGTTTCTTGGAAATAAGTCATTAAGCATGAAAAAGCATAATAAATGACTAATCGACTAAATAAATCTTAGTCAACTGAGCCCAAAACGACCAATTAGTTGACTAATCCACCAAGAGGACACAGTCCTAGTTTTTTGTTACCCTTGGACAGACCCAGGCCAGCTGTTCCCCCCCTGTTTCCAATCTTTATGCTAAACTAAGCTAACCAGACAGGCGTAGAGAGTAGTATCAATCTTCTCATCTAAAGCCTCCCACTCGTGATCAGCGGTAAAATCGCTCTGCGCTGGCTGTGCCATTGTTTTTCCATGGGGAGAGCAGTGGTGCCCAACTATGCGGAAGACATACCCTTGGCATGGCGCACCGCTGCCACACCGCTGCCACGTTCAAATTATTTCAACTCTGACCTCTGTTGCTGCTGAACTTTCAAAGTGCAACAAATGAGATAACAGCTGACGCAGCCACTTTTTGATGACGTATACCTGCACTGTGCTTTGTCTTGCAAGGGTCTGCAATTTGCTCTGCGCCCTACATCGCCGTGAGCAAGTTTCTTATCATCTGAAGGCAGCTTTACTCTCGGCAAGAGAGCAAATAAGCATATTTCCCCAAATGTCAAACTATTCCTTTAACATCCTCTTAGTATGATGAAATGGGTGTTTATCAATGAGCAAACTAAACCATATGAGATATTGTGTCTACTCTGTACTGGGGTTTTTTATATTTATATATTTACTATTTAATTAGTGTGTTAACTGGTGTCTAAATGAGATGCTGGTCCAAATGAGCATCAGCAAGTTGAAGTTTGTTGTTTAGATATTATAAATAGTGTAACACGAAATATGACTCTGCAAGATTGACAATCACAACTTTTTAACACATGGCTTCTTTGTGGACAATGACTGGCTGGTTGCAGTATGATTGTAAAGGCCGTTTCATCCTCCCTCTTGTCTTTGAGGGACAAGATTAAAATCCACGGCTCAGCTCCTCCACTATAGTGTCTATTTATAGTGCCGGGGAGAAGCAGCTGCTTTAGCCATTTCCACAGGAGAGCACTCAGCGTATAGACAGAGGCAACAATACACTGTGACGGTGTGTGAGAGAGACAGAGAGGTTATATATATATTTCTCCTTTTACAATACTAACAAGCTAAACTTCTTTTTACTTGAATTGGGTCAGTGTTCTTGATGGATGCATCATATTTGTGGAGAGCTACCATGTTTGACGTAAAATGCGAAGAGGAGATTCAATCATTTTCTCATTTTTAGATCATTTTAAATTGGGTGTATCGCAGTAACAATTTAGCTCCAATCTCAGCCCTAGAACAAAATCACGCTTTATTACTTCCTCATACTTCAATCATAGACATTATGGAGCAAACATTTCATTGCTGCGACCACAAGACAGCAGGCTATTTCCCTTTTACTTAATTTGACTATTAGTCCAAATGGCAACGCAAGTGGTTTCTGAATGAGAGAACAAGGAAGTTGGCTGTTCTCGGAAAACGGTCTCTTCTTTTATATTCAAAATATAAGCCAGTTGAGCAGTGTTGGAATATAAAGGTCATCTGTTATGTCTGAAAAATAGAGCAAAAGTACAAATGACTTCTTATTACTGCATATGTAGGAAGTTTGTAAAATAATCCAACAGCTGCTCTGCTGGCAGGAGGTGAAAGCCGTTGACACACAGTGGAAGCAACAATAAAATGCATGTTCATTGCACTGTTGAATCCAGGCTCCCATTAACTTACTGTTTTTAGTAAGACTGGTGTGGTTTCCTGAGAGGAGACAAGCCCCTCCAATGGCATATTACTGATGGGTAATAGTTACAGAAAGATTATTCATAAAAAACGTTGTAAATGTACAACAAAGAGGTCGGGGTTATAGTGCACATGAGGACAACATGTTAATTTTTGCCTTGTTTTTCTTCCTTTTTTCTCCACAGTCGCAGTCTATTTCAGCTTTCAGTGGAAAGGCAGTGGCATCACTCAGAAATGGGCACCATGCTGAGTCATGGAAATCCTCCACGCAGCAGAGTCTGCAGGAAAGATCAGAGAAAATCAAGGTAATTCTGACAACCAAAACATTTCCCAGTTAACAAAAATGACAAAAAAAAATGTTATTATTATTAATATTTTAAAGGAGACACCACTGGGGGTAAACGCTTGATATGGGTTGCTTATGTAAGAGATGCATTTTGTGCTTCTTAGATTCTTCAAACCGATTCATGTAGTTTAGTTCACAACTAGCAAATTAGTGTGCTCAATTTAAACCAAAAAAATAGACTTATTGGCTATTTAAAATTTGACAGTACACCCTTTTCTTAACACATATTTTAATACAACATGACAATGCTTTTATTACTGAGAGGGTCTTTACCTTTACTTTACCCCTGTATATTCTCAGCCTTGTCTTTAGCACAGTCTTCAGGAAATCCTTTGCATGCCTTGCACATTGCATATATTCACTTTTTATTACATATTTTCATTATTTTCAATCTTTATTTTCAGCTTTTCTTTTTACTTTTTCTACTCCTTATTTTTCACAGTAGTCTTTTAGCATGTCACATTGCGTGAATGCTTTACACTGGACATGACTTGGTAAACATACGTGCCATTTGGGGATTCATTTATGTATAAAATAAAAGTTAAAACAGCCACCATCAGGAAAGTGGGTGGGTTATTAGTGACAACACAGATTATTAGGACATTTAATTCTGATAAGCCATCCCATCACCTTTAGTCAGAGAGACGCTGGCTGTGTTTTGATTATTTCCAATCAGAAAGCACAGAAGGGGTTGAATAATAAAAAAGTAAGTAAACAGTGAACTTGAGTCTACTCCAGAAGAACATCTCAGTGTGGTTTAGTACAATACATAATAGATAATTAAAATGGGAATCAGGAATGACAGACTGAAACCACATTACCACTTGAGGATCTACAAAAATGTTTTATTTCAAATAGATCTTTTCTAAAAAATCCGTAGAGAAAAATAAGTATTAAAAAGTTGAAGAAAAAAAAAAAACTAACCTAACTATTCTTTTAATTGAGACAAAAAGAAGCACATAATGAAGAAATGTCTTGAAATGCTTGTGCTATTCAGGGTTGCAGGAGTCTGCAGCCTATCCCAGCACACCCAGTTTATTACAACAACAACAAAATTGGCTCAGAAATTTGTGGCACATCCCCAGCAGCTGCTGTTTATTTCCTGAGAGGAACGGATCATTTACAGCCTCATTTTAAATGGGTCAGACTACAAGGCTGGGAGTAACTTTAGCTCATAACCACAAGAGCTATTTAGTCATTAAAATTACAGCATATAAAAGCTGACACATTGGATATTGAAAAACAACTGATCAAATTTAAACCAGAATTGTATCTTAATAGAGAACGTTGTGACTGATAAATAATTACATTCCTGTTGACCATACTTGTTGTAGTTTTGCCTAATCGAGGGTAATGTGAGTAACAGTGGTTTTGTTGTGTTTTGTGTGTCACAGACAAGTGGATACCTGAATCTCCTGGCCAACTGTATTGACAACTTCACCCATGGACTGGCAGTAGCAGGAAGTTTCCTGGTTAGCAAAAAGGTAAGAAGCTGTGATAATCTCAACACTAAAACCACATAAATCAGTTATCTTGGAATGTCTATATTTCTCATTCAAATGTCAATTCAAAAACATATCTTTGTGCTGCTCTGGTGCTTTGTCTTAATTTTTCTCAGTCTAGAATTTGAGTTTTGAAGGCCTATAATAAATAAAACTTTAGGCCGGTAAATATTACTATAAAGTTTTGACTATCTCAGAATGCAGCATATCTAGTTCATGGTTAGTTATTCCATGCAGTCAGTCCTTGAATCAGAAGTTCAGACGGTACATTTCACAGCAGGGTGTAGTTATGCATCCTTGGCTTCAGTTATCAGCATTGTGTAAGCAGAGTTTTGTGCTCATAATATATACATTGCCATCCACACTGGTTTAACATAATGACTCATGTGTGAGAATGTGATTGCATTAATTCACATTAAGTCCTCAGCATGCATATTTATACATGAGCTCCTGGTTCTTCATATAGAGTAATTGCAGGTGAAATATCTCCCCAGGTTTGCAAACCAAATTAGTACACAATCATGAACTGAGTCATTGCTAATAAATGTAGTGCATAAAGTGACACTAGGCTGCATGTCATGCCAACATGTAGGACAATTAAGATACTTATATAGATATAAAACTTCAAGAAGGTATTGTCATCATTGACTGACCCCTACATGATTACTTCTTCTTGATCAAAAGCCAAGAAAACACAACATTTACTCCTTTTATAATAATGGAGAAATCTGATTGTATAGTGAGGGGCTTGTAGATTTGTTACTCTACTGTATCAGATGCAAATAATTGGTTTAGGGAAACTCAAATCCAAACAAAGAGACTGGTTTTAAATGTGCATTACGTGCAAATATAAGGCTACATGCAGGGGAGCTGTAAAATAGCCAAGGAGGAGCGCTATAATACCTGCTGAAAGCAAAGGACAAAAATGTATCTGGGGAATTTGGACATATAACACCTTCCTCGTGAGGACAGAGTTTGGCAGCGAATGCAGCTTCGCTGGCAGAGCAGCAGACCTGTTGTATCAGCAGTCCCACTGTCTTTAGATTGGACCGCTCAGTGGACATTCATTACAGGACACAACAAACTTTTTCACTTTGAAACTTATACTTGTAGCATTGTCTTACGGGTTTGATCAAAAAGGTGCACTTTAAACTGCAGTAGCGTGTATTTGCTTCAGTAGGTGACTGTATATTTGTAGCTGTGGGAAGGAGAGCGTCCAGCTGGAGAGACATAAGGCTAGCAGCATGAACTATGGACTAATGTGCCAGAGAGGAAGTTCTCAAACATACACATACGAGACATCTCACCGGTGTTTTCTGTTTACTCTCATGCGCATTTATGAAAGCATGAAATGCTGCATGAAAATGATCCGTATCAACGCAGTGTTGATTTAATATGAAGTACTTAGAGTTCACGGTTTTTAATTCTGAACGTCCGATGAACATTTTTTTAAACTTTGATCTTTTATTAGGTTTATCTTTCATTAATTTTAATTTGTGAATTCCCCCTCTGCAATCAATAAAGTCTCATCTTACAGGGAGCTGGTCATTGCTAGTACCAAATAAGCTTTATGTGGCTTAAACCACAAACCACATTACATCATTCAGTTACATTCAAATTCTTTTGGCCCCACGTTACTGATGATGATTGATGACTCTGCGATTTTGGGCTTTTTACATCCCCTGCTTCCTGGACAAAAGTCAATTTTATTACTATGGCATTAGGCTGTATTGTGCATTTGTTTTTTTAATTTAATTTGATTTTTAAAGGACCAGTGTGTAACATTTAAGGGGATCTATTGGCAGAAATGGAATATAATATTAATAAGTATGATTTCTTTAGTGTATAATCACCAGAAAATAAGAATGGTTGTGTTTTCGTTACCTTAGAATGAGCTGTCTATATCTAAATCATGGCTGTAAAAAGAGAACTGGATACAGCGTTGGAGACGGGGCCCCGTTCATTCCTATGAAAGTTGCTCAGTGGCGCATGAAGCCAAAATGGCCCGACTGCCGAGTGGAAAAGTACCCGGATCTTCCGGCGATCTTCCGCATCCATTGGGCCCATAGAGCAGGCGCAGTAGCAACCGCTCAGTAACATGGCTCGGTCACAGCCGTCACGCTGTTGTCACGGCTTGCTAACTTCGCCTCCCAGCCCTCGCTCCAGCCTCGGTCTTGTCTTGGTCTCATTCACATGAACGGAGGAAAGGAAATAACTCTGGATTCAGCTGTTAGTGCATTTTACAACTTTTAGGACCTAATGATTTAAATAAGGGCTATTCAGATGGTTCAGAAAAATTATCCGCTGAGTTACAAACATCTCTTTCCCAATGTAAGTCTATGGGAAAACGGCCAACTTATACTTGTGCACATTTTTCATTTACTATAATTAAGCATTTGGCTATTATCTCCAAAACACTTATACATTTTTAAAATTTAATTTTCAAGAAAAAGATTATGCAGGAAAGATTTATTATGCCTCATGGGGTCTTTTTTTTTTGGCTATTTTTTCTAATCATCTAATTATAGTCAGTTTGAGCTTGGAGTTGGCTGCTGTGCGGCGATTACCTCTTCCTTAAAATTCTGTTAACTTTGACAAATCATGCAGATCTCCAACAGCCTTTCACCTACATGTGATGTGTGTGTATAACTACACTCTTTACACAATTGATAGGTCTCATCATGCTCTTCGTGTGGGATTATAAAAACTTTTAAAGACTTTAAGCTGTCACAGCTTCACAACTCTTTAAGCAGCTCAAAGTTTGTACTCCGTCTTTTACATTTTCCCTCTTCGCACTATGCACTGCAAGATAAACACATAGAGCTTAGCACTCGACTCGGGTGTTGCCAAGGATGAATTTGTCATACGTTTTTCCCTTTGATACCACAGAGCACTGTGTTAATTAAATGTTTCTTGCAGGTTGGGTTCCTCACCACCTTTGCTATCCTGCTACATGAAATCCCCCACGAGGTGAGATCACAGAACTCTTAGTAAAATTATACAATATCATTTCTAAATTTAAAAGGCTTACTTGAAGGTTCCATGTTTACATAGCAGAAAATACATAGGAAGATTCGAACCGCTACAGTGCTTGTAAACACGCTGAATGTTTAGCCATTCCTCTGCTGTGGGAAATGTCATCGTCTGCAGGTGGGAGACTTCGCCATTCTGCTGAGGGCCGGGTTCGACCGGTGGAGCGCCGCCCGCCTGCAGCTGTCCACGGCGCTGGTCGGTGTCCTGGGAGCTTGCTTTGCTCTGTGCGCTCAGTCACCAAAAGGCACAGGTAAGATCCTCACTATACAGACAATCAAACCATTTTACAGTTGCCAGAATGACTCATAAGTCTTTCCAACCGTTTCTAGAAAATGCCACTTCCTGGATATTGCCTTTCACCTCTGGAGGCTTCCTCTACATAGCCTTGGTGAATGTGGTGCCTGACCTGCTAGAGGAGTCCAGCTTAAGGTATGCCTCCTACAGGTTTTTTCCATTAGCACTTTGGGCTGCGCCGAATCAAACCATGCCACGCTGATTTGTGTTTCCATTACCGGTTTTAGCACGCCGAGCCACTTCTAACTGAATCTCTATGGTTTAAAGTTTAGTTTCTCTTCTGCGTCCACGTTTGTACTTTTAGATATCTTTTTTATTTTACTGTTTCGCTTTCAGTTGTACAGGAGTCATGATAAGTTGCTGCTGATGAAAACCCAACATTTTCTGATTTTGCGGCTTCATAATAAAAGCTTTTAAATAACAAAACAACCGGGGACTTTTATTGTGAAGAATTTATAGGAAATGCAATGTTTATCTCCAAATTGGCAATGCTGTGTTGGCGGCTGTTCTTAATAAAAACAATAAACTCTACTACTTCAGGGAGGAAGAGTAGGCTACAATTGGCAGTGAAAATAACGGGGGGGCTTTTATTGTGAAAAATTTAGGAAATTAAATGTATTTATCCACTGTTTTACAGCTGCTCCTTTAGCCATGGTTACCACACCGTAGCCGTATTGTATTAGAGATGCAAATCAGCTGCTCCTTTGGGCATAGTTACACACACCCTCAAGCTGGTAGCCCCTTGTTGTAATGGAGATGCAAATCCCTGCCATGCTGGGGTGACGAGTCAAACCGAGTCAAGCCAAGCCAGGCCATGTGTATGGAAAAACCCTACTTGTGCCTGTTCACATTACAAACACAACAGAGAGCCACTTATAAAAACATGTCTCCACACAATATCTTTAACCTTTTCTGCGTTGTTGGAGTTGAGACAGTGATGCCAGTACAATTACAAGACCGGTTACAAACAAAACGTTGTATATCTTGTTTTGTGGTGTCAAAATGGGCAGATGACATATTTCTTTTATATCCTTGAATCTGTCTGAATCTGTACCCTTTGTGTTTGTTTGTTTTTACCAGGCAGTCCATGCTGCAGATCCTGCTCATTTTCTGCGGCATGGCCGTCATGGCTGTGCTCTCTGCTATTGTTGACTGAACATGGAGGAAACCCACCCCCTCTCGCCTTAACCAAACACTAAAACTGAGCTTTCTCCACCAACCCCCTTATATCTGGTACCTCTCATTCCTGGAAACTTTTCATCACTTTACACTAAAACAAATATCTGACAGACGAACGTCACTTTACGGATGACCGAAAGGAAAAGCTTCTCGATCTGCTGACAGGACATTTGTTGTGCGGACACTTTAAAAATGTGCCAGACATCAAGGGAATTAAGAGGGTTTGTATGGATGTCTGTTACCAAATTGTCTTATATCGTTGATCCGACAATCACGTTGTTTTGCACATACATTTACACAGGTACACCTGATCTACCAGCTCAACACGAACAGGTATTATTGGACCGCTACATTCTTTAAAATGTGTTCAAACCAAAATTGTTTAAACATTGTATGTATTGTTACTGTTTCGGATGTAGCTGCTGCGTATTTATTGAAAATTAGACAAGCAACATATAGTTTTATCAGACGTGCACCACCACCACTCCATCATTTTGTTTGTTTTTGTTAAGAAATAAGTGCCAAGAAATCAGGATGGTCTGTTACAGTAGTGTCAGGTCTGCACCAAAGTACAGTATTTTTTTCTGTTTTGTATCTTTCACACACAATACAGTCTGCACCTTTTGATCTCTGCTTGAATAAATAATTGTGATAAAGTTGAAATTAATTGAAGAAAAAGATTGGTACCTTTTGTTAATATTCAGTTTTGACTTATAGTTGTCAACTAGGGACAGATAACAACTCTTAGAAACATCTGGAGGTTCATTCATAGCTTTATGTTTCCACCCCTGAAGAAATACGCCGTAAATTGCAGACATCTATATAAAATAGCCTGCTGTTTATCAACTTAATGACGAAAAGACCACACATACTAGTAGACAATTAGTATGAAGAACTGGGACACAGGCGCTCTAATGATCTCAGTGGAATGAGGATATCCTGATATTGATTGGTGGACCTGTGTGAAGGTGCTGAGGCAGCCCAGTGTGTTGTGACCTCGCTGCACAAAAACCTGTCCACCTTGAGCATATTTTTATCGCAAAGATCCTATGCCTAAAATGTCATATGGGAGTAGGGGGAAGGAGGGTATTGATTGTGTGTTCACACTTGTCCAATTTCAACACAGTCTGTTTGGCAAGCTTCTGTTGCCATAACGACTCCGCCGCGGGTTGCCTTCCTTAGTCATCAGCCTGTGCGCGGCCTATTGTCTGTGGGAGCCTTCCTCGGTCGCAGCACAGAAGGACAACAAACAACCACTATGTACACTGTAGTGCAAACACACCGGTGACAAATCTTTCATTGATGCTCAGCTGCGTTCCCATAACTTCATAGTTTAGTCCAAGTGTTAAATTCCTGGAGTCTGAATTAGAATATCTGACAACAAATATAACTGTTTGCTCAGTTGTTTTGTGGTGCGGCTCACAAAATCCTGACATTTTTCCATCAGCTTTTTGATTTAATGCCTGTGCTGAAGTCAACATGTCATACACCAAAACTGTGAACGTCTCCAACACGACTCAGACTTTATGAGACATGAAAACAGTTAATTATATCAGTGTTTTTACGTTGTAATATGGTCCTGTGCTACCAGGAATCAGTTCCAATAAGCTCTGTAACAGATGGTATATCGTTTACAGTGGTTGAGTCTCATTGAAGTGCGATCCATCAGAAATAAGGAATTAAAGTTAGGCTTTCTTTATTAGTCAATGAAGACATTTAATTTAATTCAAATTTGTTTTATTGACATGATTAGGGGCACCTGTGACTCAGAGGTAGAGCGGGTCATCCACCAATCGGAAGGTCGGAGTTTCAATCCCCATTTTCGGCTCCTCCAGTCTCATGTTGAAGTGTCCTTGAGCAAGATACTTAACCCCAAATTGCTCCCGAAGGCTGTGCCATCGAGTATTTAGATTAGATCCTGATGGGCAACTTGGCACCTTGTATGGCAACCTCTGCCATCAGTGAATGAATCTGTGTGTGAATGGCTGAATGCTGGCATGTAGTGTAAAGCACTTTGAGTGCTCGGAAGACTAGAAAGGCACTAGATAAATGCAAGACCATTTACCAGTATAATTAAGAACAGTACTAAAGGAAATAATAGTAGAATAACATGATACAAATGTACTCTATAACAATGGCCTGCTGTTTATTTATGTATTAAATGAGGAAAACAATCTATATCCAGTAACGGCCATATCAAAACAACCTTACTAGATCATGTTTTGGAGCTCAAATATGAGCTTGATTGATAAAAGGCCTTTAAATGCTTGGCTCCACTCAGACGTTAAGAAGCTGCAACAGGATCTGAAACTGGACCAATACAATTCTTTAGCAAACTTAAAGTATTAATTGAATGGAATATAATTCCATTATTGTCACTGTACAAAGTACATCGAAATTAAAGTTGCAGTGGGTAGAAGTGGAGCAAATATGATAAAAAAAATGTTTGATTAATTTATGATTAATCACGATTAACTATTTTTAATCGATTGACAGCCCTAATTCAAACATGGAAACATGTCTTAAGGCAACCTAAGCTGGTACTCACCTCATATTCAAGATTCAAGATGTTTATTGTCACGCCGGTTATACAAGTACAATCGTGTGAAATGCTTTTTGCTGGGAAGCTCCATTAAAAATAATAAGTTATATTACAATTATAAAAGGAAATACTTTGTACAAGGGCATATTAAGAATATATACAGGCATATTAAGAACATATACATATCAGGAAGCATGAATGTACATATATAAGACATACTTTGTACAAGGCATATTAAGAAAATATACAGGCATATTAAGAACATATACATTAAGAGCATATACAGTATAATATATATGATTGAGGTACTTTTTGTGTGAGGTGTCGTTTGAATTATCTATTTCAAATATCCATTAGGTTAATTGGCTGAGTCAGAAAATAAAAAGGTAAATATATTAAAAATAAAGTAAAAAAAAAATAATAATAAAGTCACCAATAATATTGGAACTAATTATTCATAGAAACCACTTTGTTTTGCTGCTCTTCATATTTCCAGGTAAAAAAAAACAAATAATGTTTTAAAGATTAACATGCATATGAATAAATTCTCCCTCCACTTCATCCTTGTTTTACATGTTTACCAAATCCAAAAAGGTGACCATTGAAGCATCATTAATCTCCACTCCTCCCATAACAGAGCAGCACCCTCCTGTCCTCCCCATCCACCATCTCCATCTCCATCTCCATCCTCATCCTCATCCATCCTGCATCCAACAACCTGGAGGAGACAGCGCGCAACTACATCATTAGCCCCTTTTAAGGCAACCTAAGCTGGCACTCATCTCATATCCATTAGGTTAATTGGCTGAGTCATAAAATAAATACAATAAAGTAAAAAAAAAAAAAAAAAAACATAATAAAGTCACCAATAATTTTGGAACTAATTATTCATAGAAACCACTTTGTGTTGCTGCTCTTAATATCTCCAGGTAGGAAAATAATGATTTAAAGATATGAATAAATTCTCCTTACACTTCCACCATGTTTTACATGTTTACACAAAACCCAAAAAGGTGACCATTGAAGCATCACTACTGTTTGTGTGAGAAGGTGTCGTATGAATTATCTAATTAAAATATCCATTAGGTTAATTGGCTGAGTCATAAAATAAAAACAATAAAGTAAATAAAATAAAGTAAAAAAAAAAAAAAAAAACATAATAAAGTCACCAATAATATTGGACTTTGTTTTTGTTTTGCTGCTCTTTATATTTCCAGGTAAAAAAAAAGAATAATAATGATATAAAGATTAACATGCATATGAATATAAATTCTCCCTCCACTTCATCCTTGTTTTACATGTTCACCAAATCCAAAAAGGTGACCATTGAAGCATCACTACTTTTTGTGTGAGAAGGTGTGGTATGACTTATCTATTTAAAATATCCATTAGGTTAATTGGCTGAGTCATAAAATAAAAACAATAAAGTAAATACAATAAAGTAAAAAAAAAAAAAAAAACATAATAAAGTCACCAATAATATTGGACTTTGTTTTTGTTTTGCTGCTCTTCATATTTCCAGGTAAAAAATAATAATAATAATAATAATGATATAAAGATTAACATGCATATGAATATAAATTCTCCCTCCACTTCATCCTTGTTTTACATGTTCACCAAATCCAAAAAGGTGACCATTGAAGCATCACTAATGACCACTCCTCCCATAACAGAGCAGCACTCTCCTCTCCATCCTCATCCATCCATCCTGCATCCAACAACCTGGAGGAGAGAGCGTGCAACTACATCACTGCCTCCTCCTCACAGCGTTGGTCGCCATCCATCCATCCTCTCCTCCTCCTCCTCCTCCTCCTCCTCCTCCTCCTGTACCATAACAGATGGTGGGAACAACATTGCATCCACCGGGTAGCCTACCACCACAACAATAGACCGCAGCAGCAGCAGCAGCAGCATCCAGTCCAGACGACGCTGCTGGCCTTGCACCACCATTACCCTCACCATCATCATGCTCCTCTTAGTGCAGGACTGCGCCAGGCTGTGAGTGCCGTCGTGATTCATTTCACGCGGTACCTCCACCGTCACCACGGCTACGGAGGAAGAACAACCTTCTCCTAGCGACTGTTGTTCGGGAAGAAGAAGATGGCCGCTATGAAAATACTAACAGGCACTGGTCTCTTCTTGGCTTTCTGTGCGCTCGGGCTGCTCGCCATGGCCATCTGCACCGATTACTGGTACGAGACCGACGCGAGGAGACACCGGGAGAGGTGTAAAAACTATGCCAACAAGCGCAACGACCCGGGTTACATCTACATCTCCAACCACAACCTGCCGCTCCAGATGCCTCCAAAGAGCAGCGGCCCAGATGCTGGAGCTGCTGGAGCTCTCATCAGGACCAAGCGGCACTTTCTGGCCGCAGCGTCCGCCATGGAGTCGCACTGCAACCGGCAGTTCAACTCCACCATCTCCGGGCTGTGGAGGAAGTGTCACCGGGAGGGATTCGACCTGGAGACCGAGGACCTTATCTACAAAGGTAAACAGTCTTTCCTTTAGTGTGTGTGCAGCAGCAGCAGGCCTTGATGCTCCAGCAGCAGCAGCAGCAGCAGTGATGAGCTCACACCTATATAGCCTGCATGACACAAACAGGATGGCAACAGAGGCCCACATTGCTCCTCTCACACTGATGCTGTCTGTGTCTGTGTATTTGCAGTGTATGTTTTGTTATGTAATGCTGTTTTGTTTGTATTGTGTCTATATAGGAACCCCTCGAAAATGAGATGCTATACATCTCAAGGGGCTATCCTATCCTTTCAATACATTCAATGTGTGTCTGCCTTTGAAATGTGAAGGTTATATACAACTATAGATGAGGATGTGTTTGTGCAGAAGCTTTTCTTGATTTGTCACATTTTGCACACCTATAGACAAGGCAAGTTGATTTATATAGCACATTTCATACACAAAGGCAATTCAAAGTGCTTTACATATTATATATAAAAGCAAGATAAAAGAGCACAAAGTGCATAAGATAAAAACAAATAAAACAAAATAAAAGTATAAATTAGCCTATAGCCTGAATGACACAAACAGGATGGCAACAGAGGCCCCACATTGCTCCTCTCTCTCACACTCTAATGTGTACTAATGCTGTCTGTGTATTTGCAGTGTATGTTTGTTATGTTAATGCTGTTTTGTTTGCATGTGTTTTTGTATTTGTGTCCCCTCAAAAATGAGATGCTATACATCTCAAGGAGCTATCCTATCCTTTATTTGTCACATTTTGCACACCTATATAGCCTGCATGACACAAACAGGATGGCAACAGAGGCCCACATTGCTCCTCTCACACACTGATATGTACTAATGCTGTCTGTATCTGTGTATTTGCAGTTTGTAATGCTGTTTTGTTTGTATGTGTTTTTGTATTTGTGTCCCCTCGAAAAATGAGATGCTATACATCTCAAGGGGCTTTTTTCCTATCCTTTCAATACATTCAATGTGTGTCTGCCTTTTGAAAAGTGAAGGTTATATACAACTATAGATGAGGATGTTGTTTGTGCAGAAGCTTTTCTTTTATGTGTCACATTTCGCTGTCCATGGTGCTGAGTGAACCCCAGCTTTTTGCATGAGCTCCCCTCTCTCTGTAATGGCTGCTGCTGCTCTGTTTTCTCAACCCTGTTTTGCATAAATCTTGTAAAGGTTAATGTGATAAAAAGGTGATCTCATACTGCAAAAAAAGAAGCTGAATCATTGATAAGTTTGGTTTGAATTTGAGGCCACAAAGCAGAGAAAACATAATGCACAGCCCTTCCTCATTGAACAACAATGAGAAGCCATTGAACAGGCCTCACACCTGATCCAGACACATAAGATCCTAAAACTGAGCTGATAACACAAAGACTCTGTGTAGAAAAGCCTGATGTAGAGAACATAAAGTTGTTGTTGTGATTACAGCTGTCAGTAGACGTCATTAAAACAGCCCAGTGACAGTTTTCTCTTCCAAACATTGTCTCTGGAAATTGTCAACTACATCATTCAAAATCCTGAACCTGCACCGTTTCATCTACCTAAAAATAATGAAAAATGGCATTTTTTTGTAGGGCTGCCACCTCTCAGTTGATTAGTCGACTAAAAGGTTGTTTTGTTCTTAGAGTTCTTTAGTCGATTAGTCATTTTTTATGCTTTTTTTTAATGCTGAATGACTTATTTCTAAGAAACTTATGAGCACATCGCTGGTCAACACAAGATTTAAAGTGATGCTATTGTTTGATTCTCAGTTTTACAGATCTGTCGATTAAATCAACTAATCGTTTAGTCCACAAAATCGTATGAGTCGAATTTCTTTGGTCGAGGACAGCCCTAGTTTTTTGTTTAACAGTTTAACAATTGCAATCTTGTGTATTAACATTAAAAACACATTTTACATAATTAATAACAAGAGGGCTCTGGAATAACAGTACAGTATAACAGTTCTGCTTTTCAAAAAATCATAATATACTGACAACAGTGTACAATTAACATGTGTAAAAATCTATTAATTTCCCCCAGCCACATAATATCGCCGATGAGAGCGAGTCATCTGTAATTCTGTTAGGATGCCGGGCGGAAACCGGTTGTTTACTAATGTGCAATGATGAGCACTGATAAAACGATGTTCATCACATTAATTGAGTGCCAAGTAATCATTAGTAGGTAGTTGAGCGAATAAGTACCAGAAGTCTAGTTTTAGGTCAAAAACCTTCAAATTTTCTTGGGGGAGGTCCGCCAAACCCCCAGTCCAAATTTATAATGGTTCTTTGCCTGTGAAGTTTGTGGGGTTTTAATTGAAAACACTGATCTCTTTGTGTTGCCATTGTTCACACAATTTAGCTTTTTATTTTTTACTTATTGTTAATGTATTGTCATATTCTGTTTACCATTTAATATTTGTCGCTGTCCATTGACGGAGGTTCTGAATTAAAGCAATTAAAATATATTGTGAAGTGAGGGGAGAGCCTCCAAAAACATCTGTAGCTCCTGAGCCTCAAGTCATATTAAGACACCACTACAACACATGCTACCTTTTGTTATCTTACTATGTCTCAGAAAGCTGTTGGTTTAGTCCTGTTTGAGGCTGTACTTTGTACTGTTATTTAACTGGATTGCATACAGTCTAAAAATGAATGTTGACTGTCTCTTACACAGAGTGTCAGCAGCAAATGTAGATTACAAACTTCACAAAGGTGATATTTGTTTCAGTGCTACTATATTGGATATGAATTGTACATGTGTACATGATATTATGTCCACACCTTGTACTGCATATGTTGATAAACTACTCAAAAAGGATTGTATTAGTAGCCCCAGACGTAAATACTACAGTATATGTAACCTAATGTAAGTGAACACATGATATTAATCAGTTTTATAAGCCTTGTCTGATTCGTAAGATCATCTGTTCCTTTTTAGATAATCATGTTGAATCAAGCCCAATATTGGCGTTGATATCTGAGCCATTTGATATCATATGTTTTCACAGATTATTTATAATGGCTAATGACTAATACATATCTGAGCAATTTGATATCATATGTTTTCACAGATTATTTATAATGGCTAATGACTAATACATGTTGTTATTGTAGAAGCTTAAGACAAAGTGATGATACATTTACACATTATATGAGCTGGTCCACATAAGTGATATGACATTTACAACACACATACATGTACCTAACTGGACCATACTCATCTGTTTGAAAGCATGCTGACCAGGTTTTAACACATAAGAGAGATCAGATGTCAACAGACAGTCAGATTTTTATGGGACTATATCTTTAACTTTAAATTATGTCAGTGCACTTATAAATACGCAGCCCTGAAGTGATGCAATTTACAAAACTGTGTTCAGAAATTATTTTTTCGTGAACTTTGACAGTTCGCAGGTATAAAGGTGTCTGATGTTTGCCTCTAGTGATGTCAAAAAATAACAAACTCCGCTGACTCTGAGAGTACATGCACTGATATAAAGTCAAATGAATACTCTGAACA
Organism: Sebastes umbrosus; assembly: GCF_015220745.1. Classification (NCBI taxonomy): domain Eukaryota; kingdom Metazoa; phylum Chordata; class Actinopteri; order Perciformes; family Sebastidae; genus Sebastes; species Sebastes umbrosus. Next base: position 24,557,545 of record NC_051270.1, read on the forward strand.
CTAGTAATACACTATTAGTTTTGAACACCTGCTCCAGATCTATACAGCAATCCTTCAGTGAGTGCAGAGTGTCAGTGAGTGAGTGCTGATCTTTGAGTGGCATTTCATTAGACCGCTCACACCCACACAGATGTTTTCACTTACTGTGGCTGATTAGATTTCTGCTCAGATTAGAGGTGAGCGGAGATACGAGAGGAAGTACACAGTCACCGAAGTCAATGCACCAATAAGAAGTATAAAGGAGTACTTTGTCCCGCCTTAGTAGGAACAACAAAGCAGGCAAGATAATTAAAATCCCCTGCGTTGATCTACCTCAGGTGTGCAAAGCATTTAAAGCATTTTTATTTTGCCAGGTAGCCACCATATTGTCTGTTATTGTTATTACTGTAAAAATCACAATTTCTTATGAATTGTGAAAGTTGAGTCTTAACTGAAGTAAAACTTCTCAGCATGAGATGTGCAGGGTTGAAATTGCATTCAAAGCTGCTTGTATTGGAAGCTGGAGTCCTAATTATAAGTGCTGATGCTTTTTAGATGTGATATCAACAGTGAATGTTGTTATGCATACAGTAGTTTCCATTTCACACATCAGTTTCAAGCTTTAGATGGACAACAAGGTACCACAAATGCCTAAACTATAGACAGCAGGCTGCAATTTGGTATCACACGTTCACCTTTCTATACGTACTACATCAATTCATCTGGAAAACATGAAATATTTGGAATAACATGCTGCCCTGATGATATAAACCTCTTTCTTCAATAGTAGCCTTGGGTAATTCAACAAATAACGTACAATACAAAATACTTTATTGTCTACTTTTTACGTACAAAAGGCAGAAATTTGTCTTTGATTTGCATGTATAAGAAGCGTTGTTAAAAAGGGTAAATTAAAACACAACATACCACATCCAGACAGGACACATTGAAACACATTTACATAAAAACACAATACACCAATAGAAGCTACATGAAAAGGGGCACCAGGTACTCAATGGTGAGGACTAAATCAAGGTTCAATGAATAGATGTAAAACGTAGATCACAAACCTGACTATCTGAAGGAAAGTCTAAAAATCTGAGATTAATAAAGTCTGACAAAAGGTTTGACAAAAGTTATGGGAATTTAAAATTAGGGATGCACCGATCTGACTTTTTCAGTTCCGATACCGATAGTGATACCTGGGCTTTGGGTATCAGCTGATACCGAGTACCGATCTGATACCAGTGTTCAATTAATAAACTGTATGATTCCCTGTGTGGAAGTGACTGGGATCATTCTTTATGTGTAAGGCAACATCAGGCCTGACTTAAACATTGCTTTCCCAACTTTTTATAATAAAATGTAACCAATAATTACATATATTTATATTTATTTATTTGATTGTTCTTTGTTATTAAATTAATAAATCGTACACCAGCAACTTGGTAAAATATCTTCAAAATTAGCAGGAATTACAATTCAGGTGTAAACCTTTTTAATGCAGCAACAAATTGGTCAAAACTCAAACAGGAATTCAAATTACAGTACATAATGTGTTTAGTATATAAACATAGAAATGAATTGAGTAGATCGGCCCCATTGTCACCGATACATGGCAAAGAAAGATGTCTGCCGTGGTTCTAGCCTGTTTGAGATCTGCAAAGTACTGTAGAAATAACCCTGTTCTTCCCTAAAGGGTCAAATTACTGATGGTGTGATGATTTGCTGAGAAATTGAAATACTACTACTAGTAGTAGTGATAGTAGTAGTAGTAGCAGTAGTAGTAGTAGTAGTAGTAGTAGTAGTAGCAGTAGTAGTAGTAGTAGCAGTAGTAGTAGTAGTAGTAGCAGTAGTAGTAGTAGTAGTAGCAGTAGTAGTAGTAATAGTAGTAGTAGTAGCAGTAGTAGCAGTAGTAGTAGTAGTAGTAGCAGTAGTAGTAGTAGTAGTAGCAGTAGTAGTAGTAGCAGTAGTAGCAGTAGTAGTAGTAGTAGTAGCAGTAGTAGTAGTAGCAGTAGTAGTAGTAGTAGTAGCAGTAGTAGTAGTAGCAGTAGTAGCAGTAGTAGTAGTAGTAGTAGCAGTAGTAGTAGTAGCAGTAGTAGTAGTAGTAGTAGCAGTAGTAGTAGTAGTAGTAGTAGCAGTAGTAGTAGTAGTAGTAGCAGTAGTAGTAGTAGTAGCAGTAGTAGTAGTAGTAGCAGTAGTAGTAGTAGTAGTAGGAGCTGGACTCCAAAAGTCTTTAAATCTGAATGTATCTGAATCTGAATGCTTATTTTGAATGCAGTTTTCTGCACTGACCATCAACTCATTATGAAGAGATTCACTTTAAATGAGAACAATTAAGGTTCTTTATGTAGCTTTCGGCAGAATAATCCATATTACATATTGTTTCCTAATCCCCTCTTAATAACAATGTAGGAGTGGTTGGGAACACAAGGTTAATAAGTCCGTCTCAGTGAGGGTGTAAAATAAATATGAAGCTTTTCTATCGTGTGTTTATATTATTTCCCACAAGTTGGGCAAAGGTTCAGACTGAGATTTTTACTTAATTTTCTTTCTCTCTCTACTAGTGTTAAAGATATTTGTGCTCCAGTTATTATTGTCTCCATCATTTTCTTTTTTTTGTTGTTGCCAGGAATAATTCAAAGATGTACCGCAGTCAAGTATCACTACTCTTCGTCCATCCTACCACGAAATCTACCCGTCAACATCACAAAGACCATACGACAGGATGAGTGGCACGCACTCCGTAAGTATCTAAGTGTTTGTCTGTCTTTATGAAGCTGGTTGGACTAGTTGGTTTAGTCACTGATTGTCTGTTCGTTGCATCTATTGTGTTCATCCACATTTATATTTCTGTTTTCTACTCTATTCAATTAATTATTTTAGCAATAAAAAGAGAATAAAATCAACGGAAAAGGTCGATCGACCATCTGATAATGGTCAATGCTTAATTTGAAGTCTCCTTAATCAAATTCAAATAGCTTTATTTGCATGACCATAACAAAATACAGTATTGCCAAATATGAATATCGACAATTAGAATATATAGAAATGTATTTATACATTTATGTATATATGCACAATGAACGCTGTATGAACACCAACAGCAAAATTAATGTTTGTTTTTTTCTTTTCAAGGAAATCAAATTACTTGGTACACGAACAAACAAATGCAACAAACACCCCCATCCCTTTACCCCTAATTATTCAATAACCATGTTTAAATGTTGTCCTGTAGACAAGCTTTGCATTCAAGGGTTTAGCTGACTCGGTTCTCTATATAGTATATCGGAAATTTGGCGTTCCTCAAGGCACGATTTTGGGCCCTTTCTTATTTCCATTGTACATGTTTCTCCTTGATTACATTATTCACAAAAACATAGCTCTACTGCAGGCATTCTGAGATATTTGGGACATTTTAAGATTAAAAAATCTAATTTTTTTACCATTTCAAAGATTTATAAAGTAGTCTCTTTTTTTTTTTTTTTTTTTTACAGCTGAACTAGTGAAATAGATTAATGCCGTTATCTCCCTGTGCTGTCATCCCCTTCAGTCCTCTATAAATCTTTCATCTACAGCTGCAGCAGCCAGGTTATTAACTTAAACTAACACAAGAGTGCATATTACTATAACGCAAGCCATTTTGCATTTCTGATTTGTTTGAAAGAGTATACTGCACCTCGCTCCTGAATGTATCGCTGTCCTTATAAGGCCTTCCCTCCCGCGTCTAGACTCAGACCAGAGGTTATCAGGTCATCACTATTAGGAAGCCATTAGCTTTAGAGTGGCTTATCTGAGGACATTAGGTCTGACAGATCAATATATCTTCTTTGAAATCTCCCCTTAAAACACTCGGATAGTCTTGTATTTCTTTCTTGATATCCGTGTTCAAATAGAGAGAATGAAGGAGTTGTTTGACCTTGGATTGCATCAGTTTCACTTTTGAAACCCCTTTTTTTCAGTTTTGAATTCAGTGTTGTGAATCTGCTATAATATGTTCTGTTTTAAACATGCTACACCAACACCTTATCTAAGCTATTATTATTATTCTTAGTAGTAGTTATGCATACCCAAACTATATACTCTAGATATCTATATTTGTATTACTGTTCATATCAATATCATCCATTACAATGTTATAAATGATTGTAGCTTACTGGGATAAAGCTAACTACTACTAGTACTGACTATAGGGAGAACAGAGACAGTGTTCAGCGACTAGCAGGTCTGCCGATAATGCATAAATCTGTAATGTATCCCCAGATAAGTATACATGCAGCATACATAACGAATAAAGTTTCTGATTAAAAGAAAGAATGAATATTTACTTGGGTTTAATTGGAGGTTTTGTTTCAAAGACGTTCCTATTTCCTTTCCTGTTTTCCCATATCATTTATTTCTAGAAAACCTCCAATGAAATAGGAGATAGGAAATAGGAAATGACGGACCTATAAAATAAAGTGTTAGCCTCATCGGTTTTCACTTAGTTCTTTGACATTCAAATAAAAAAATGAAAAAAAGATAATAGTGCCTATTAAGAATCTCACATTTTCTGATTGTAATAGGGGTGTAAATCACGATACAATATTATATTGATTCTTTGGACAACAAAACGATATTTGCAGATATCACAAAGTCTGCCACGATACGATTTTGATACAATTTAATTCATGGACCTGCGATCGATATCACGCCCATTTAACACAATCAGTTACATTTATATCAACTCACAAAAAGCAACTAAAATATGATTTAACAATTTTATTACTGAGCTCTTCCAGACATTAAAATGAAAAACAAGCTATTCTTTTTAGTAAAAAGAATAAAAAATAGATGTGTTTTTCACGATAAAGTGCCATACTTCTCGAGTTTAAGCACTGTTTGAATGTTAAGGAAGGAGGTGCGCTTAGACCGAAATGGACGTGCCATGGGAATTTCAAAATAAAGGTGTATCTTAAAGATGATGACATGCGTCAATGTTTTCATTTTGCATCGATGATATTGGATATCATCGATCCATTTCGATGTATCGTTACATCCTTAATTGACAATTTAGGCCAAATTAAAGTATTGTTATAATCCCTTTCAAATGACCTGGTTGGTCAACAACATTTCAACATGGTAGATTGATAGAGGGATAGATGCTTCACCACCAGCTCTGCAGTTTGAGGGCAACAGAATCCAGCTTTATCACAATGCAAAATCAGTAACTACCAGTTTAAACAATAGCCTTAGGTTCCAGTGGTGACGTTTTTGCCTCTGCCTGCAGATCTAAGAAGAATGACGGCCGGCTTTGTGGGCATGGCCGTGTCCATCATTCTCTTTGGCTGGATCATTGGAGTGCTGGGATGCTGCCAGCAGCATGACCTCATGCAATATGTAGCTGGGCTACTCTTTCTCATGGGAGGTACTGTGAGAGCACATATGCCATCCACATCCACACACAAACATGCTGACCAAATCCAATTTTATTCAATTTCTGTATTTATTTGGGGACAGCCGAGAGCATCTTTGGGTTAACATGAGACGGTAGATCAATGTCCTGCAGTAACATGATTCCTGTCCTGCAGTGTGATGCTCAGTACATGTAGGAATTTATTAATAATGGAACCATTTTAAAATGCTGCTTGTTTCTTCTGCTCACACAGGAACATGCTGCATCATCTCCTTGTGCACATGTGTGGCAGGGATCAACTTTGAGTTATCCCGCTACCCCCGCAACATGTACGGCCTCCCTGAGGACATTAGCCATGGCTATGGCTGGTCCATGTTTTGTGCCTGGGGGGGCCTCGGTCTCACATTGCTGGCTGGCTTCCTCTGCACCTTGGCGCCCTCCCTGAGCACGCCCACTCGCACAACGACCCACAAGCCGAGGCAGGAGAACGGAACCGTGTGACAAGAGGTGTCCTGAAGCGGCCGACCCACCGAACGCACAAACCGCACCCTTCCAACCTTGATGTTTAACTCTGAAAACAGTTTTTGTCTGATCACCATCTCACACCAAACCCCCGACATCGCCATTTCCCCCTCAGTGTTCAGTGTGCCTGAGTTGTGACAGAAGGAGCAAAAGTAACAACAAACTTCACACACCCAATCTTGAAAAACCCCAGAGGGACCTCCAGGAACACCAAGACTAACAGCTACAGTAACGTATGTCTGGGGCATGGCTCTCATAGCACAAATAAGACATTTTTTTTGGTTCAGATGTTTGACATGCTGACTTTATGGCGATCTAAAGGTGACTGTTTTCTCTGAAGAGAATTTGTCTTAAAATGGTGCTCTCTTAAATACATACACTCCCACGCAGCACACACACACTTACACACACACACACACACACACACACAGACACACACCAGCACATGCTTTTCCACACATGCTCAATTACTCCGGATGAATCATGGGAGAAATCCTCCAAAAGGAAAAAAAGAAAAAAAAGACATCAGGCCAGAGCATCTTGTCAGCATTCCTCTTTCAGTCGAGTGATGTGCGCTGTGTTATTGTTCGTAATGAAAAAAACAACAAAAAAAAACTGGCGTTGACTGCCCATTGCTTATCTTTAGTGTAGCACACTAACTGATATCAAACATGAGCCCCGGGGTAACGTCTGCTGCCTCTGCAGAGCACTAAATGGATCTGGCAGCGTGGTCAGTACGATAAAATACACTAAAGTAATTCTGCATTGAAAAGAAAATCGTTCGATGCTTCTTAAAAGATTCTCTATGTACAAATGCATCTCTGTGTAGATCCAGATCATCGTTTGTGTAAATTAGATTTTGAATAAGAATGTTTGTTTTCTGTTTGTTTATGGTGGCTGACAGTATAAGCAGAGGATGAATAGTTACAGGGTGGTGCTATAGGAGCCCAGAATCCATTATCGGATTCAGCAACGTAAAGGTATTTTGTGGTACCAAACTGACAGACGGGACCCGGTTGTTTGCTGACAAAAGCAAAACAAGAAACCCAACCGTGGAGGAAGTATTTGATTGCTCCATTGTTTACCCTCAATATTGGTCAGCTTTTTTGTGTAATACAAGGTTGGAAGAAATGCAACTTCAGCAATCCTGCTAAAAACAAAAGCACAAGCTGCGTTCCAAATCAGCTGCACTAAGTACAGTAACATAGGAACATCACACCTTGGTAGAGGGCCAAAGTGACGTCATGTCTTGACTAAAATCTGGCTCAGTAATGGCTGAAACAATGAAACAAGCAGAATATAGAAGATCTCATATGTGATGGACATCCTTGTTCCCACAATGCAATGCACACTGGAAATGGAGGAGCTGTTTTGGGGGTTTATTTTTAAAGGATAACTTTTGTGTTTTTCAACCTGGGCCCTATTTTCCCATGTTTTTGTTTAAGTGACTGATGGGGACAACGCTTTCTGAAATTGCTCCAGTATTGAAGGAGAACACTGCAGCCGCTAAACAAGCTGTAATGTAATCATTTGGGGCAACCTGGTACCGTTGTTTTTGCCACTGACAGGCTCTGTTTGTTATTATGTGGCTCGTTCTGAAATCTTGCGTCGCATCCATATTGACGAAGTCCTCTAAATATTCAGCCATGGCATTGAAAATCTTTTAGCTCACACTAAGCTAAGCTTTCTGTACTCCAACACAACTAACTCTGACAAATCCGGTGTCCCATCCCGTGGCACTCCTCTCTCCACTCTCACTCACGTTTCCACTGTTGTCCTCTGGCAACAAGTCACATGACACAATGACAAACAAGAAGCGAAAGGTAAGAAAAAGTTTTTATTTCTCTGTAGGGTCCTTTCCATAATGTTGTCAGACACTTATAATAACAATCAGAGCCTGTCAGTGGCAAAAACAAGCACTTTTAGTGCACATGAACTGACGGTGCCAGGTTGCCCCAAATGATTACATTACAGTTCGTTTAGCGGCTGGCGGCTGCAGCGTTCTCCCTCAATACTGGACCAATCTAAAAAAGTGTTGTCCCCATTAGTCACTTAGACACAAAAAACATGGGAAAATAGGGTCCAGGTTGAAAAATACCAAAATGACCCTTTAACATATGGCCGTAATAAATCCATAAAACATGTTTGATTTTAAAGGTTATGATTGACGGAGGCCCTCCAAAGTCCAGGTTTGATTGATGTTCTGAACACATGAGCAGTAAAATACGTATTTATTGTGTACTAACTTACAAAATGGTACACTGTATATTATGTAATATGCATACTTTTGTGATTCAGTGGTTGGGTTAAAAATTCTTCCAAATCTGGTGTCGAAAAAAAAGCACAAATAGTGATTTAGAAAGGACTGCAGTGATGTACGTTAAAAGCTGTATTCCAAGTACACGCTGTATAATAATTTTGTGTTTTAATTGGGGTACAATCACACATGGAAAATTACTAGCGCTGCAACTAACGACTATTTTCATTGTCGATTAATCCGTTGATTATTTTCTCGATTATTCAATTAGTTGTTTGGTCTATAAAAAGTCAGAAAATGGTGAAAAAGTCCAAGATGACGTCCTCAAATGTCTTGTTTTGTCCACAACTCAAAGAAATTCAGTCTACTGTCATAGAGGAGTAAAGAAACAGGAAAATATTCACATTTAAGAAACTGGAATCAGAGAATTTTGACTTTCTTTTCTTAAAAAATTACTCAAACCGATTAATCGATTAACAAAATAGTTGGTGATTAATTTAATAGTTGACAACTAATTGATTAATCGTTGCAGCTCTGAAAATGACAAAATAAAGTACACTTAAAATCACAAATATACATACTAAAAGGTCTTGATTTTTAAGTGTTGTGTTAATGGACAACATTTAGAAAACCACAAAATAACGAGTGAAAATAAAGTAATAAATTCTTGGGAAAATATTTTTTATTTAAAATTGGAAGTGAAATTTGAAATGAACAGTTGAATTGTGTGTCAATCAGTAAAATACACCCACCATACCCATCATAGTATGTAATATGGGATGGGGCCATGTGAAAGGTTTTGAAAACAGAGAGTAGCAGGTAGGAAGGAAAAGGTAGAAACGATTCACTTGGTAACACTTGTGGTGGATGATAATAACTCACAGCAGCCAGTTTTCTGTTACGCTAATATGATTCCCCCTCCACGGTCATCAGAACTCTTTTATTTTGAAATTTTCAAGCTCACTACAAGTTCATGAAACAAGAATATTACAGCCATGTGTGACGACGTTTTTATAAATTGCTGGAGACGAGTCATGAGATATTCTATCAGCTATGTCAATTAACTTTCTTAGAGAAAAAAAAAACAAGGTGTTATAATGTGTGTTGACAACACTGTGTGTGATGTTCAGTCCTCTCACCATCACCATTAACCTCCTCGCGAGGCTACCACTTTTCAGAAGTCAAAGGAATTAACTGAGGCATGATTGAAAACTGTATTTTCAGTGTCTTGTTGAATCTTTGCACTTTGCTGGGTCTCATAACAGTCTGTGAACCTGAAGTCTGAGCAGGCGGAGATATACAGTACATTATATGTTTGCAAGGTCACATATGGGAGCAAAAGATGATCAGAGGCATGTAATAAGCACCCTGTTGTGTCTTTTACAAAGAGTTTGGGTTTATACCATGTTGTGTGTTTAGGGTCAGTCGTTCCAGGCTCTTATTGTGAAAATATTTACGCCAGAAACAAGGACATACCATAAATATAAAATATTGATATCTATGGTCATTACACTAACAACAGAGTCAGTGTAATTTCTGATGTCCTGAGACTCACAGAATGCAACGCTGTTTGGTGTTTTGGTTTTATAAAGTTTTAAGTTTACACCCAAACTGATGCGCAGTAATATAAGTATTACTGTAAGCAGTAAACTGTAATGTATAAGTACATGGTGCAAGTATAATGTGTTGTTAGGACTGAAGCACAATTGCACACAACTCTTTTTTTGTGTATTATAGTTGGGAAATCTGACTTTTTTCCAGTACTGATGAGCCACCACTGCACATGTGCAGGACTTTGTCAAAAAAGTATTACAAGCAAAAATGTTAAAGCACATATTTACGCCCCCAGTATCTCAAATAGTAAAATTCAAGCACAACAACATAACAATGTCTGTACTTTAAAACTATAAGATTGGATTGAGTCTCAATACAGAAGAAACAGCAGCACACAGTAGCAAGATTGACAAAACATTATGAATTATGTGCTTTAGAGAACGAATGAGGTCAACACAGTGTAACAATGAAATTGTTGTAAAATCCCTCTCAAGTGGCAACTTCCTGTGTTTCATGAGGAACTTAGACATGTACTCTGTGCAACGAGAGATGCCCTGTGAAAATGCCGCCGTTTAGAGCGGCACTTGTTTCAGTAGCACAGCTATTATTTTCTACAAGTCATTTATACTGGTTCAACCCACTGCAGACGTTACGTGGGGACTAAAAAGACATTACAGTCTTGCATGATCTCATTACAGTTAGTTTCTTTCAATATATTAAAACTTGTGTCCATTTTTAATTAATTTATTTTACTGAAATAAAACATGTAATTACTAAAGTGTTGTGACTTTCTATGTTCTTGTTCTGCAATTTTGCTCTCCAACGTTGTGAATTTTCCCCACTAATGTTCCTTCTTTTTTAAAAAGCACATTTTAAATGTCACTCTCCAAATCTTGCTGATGAGGCATTATTTGTGTTTTGTACTATCTGTGGGCATGAGGTAGTTTATGGAACTGAAAACAGATTTCCAGTCCAACTAAGAGATGAACGTCCAGCAGTGTGGACAGCAGCCTCCTCCAGATAAGCGTGGAGTCGAGTCTTGGCCTTTTGTCACTGAGGACGTGGTGCCATCTAGAGGGAGGACTGCATGTTTTGTGTCTTTGCCTCTTTAAGGCTGAGCTGATACGATCTCTGCTACAGGCCCATAATGTCAAAGTAAATGAGAAATATACCAGTGTTTTTTGAAACCGTTGCATTTTACAGAATATTAAATAAATGACAAATGATGATACATACTGTTAAAACAAGCTGTAATTTAGCATGTACAATATGTTATATCTTTAAAACAAAGATACTTTTTTGAAACAAGTTTGTTTTTTAACAGAAACCAACACAGGTTTTATCCAGCAAAATACAGAAAAATACATTTAAAAACATTATGCTACAACTACTACTCAAACTGCTGCTGGGACAAACTACAAGAGCTCAGACATACAAATTCAAACTACCATATCATGATACATAAACACATAGCTGTAACTCATAATGACGTTATTGCATACAGTACAACACTAAACCATCCTTGGAAGAATATTTGATGATGGTTATATGAAAGTTATGATATACAGTACATAACAAAGTGCTGCAACTAACTATTATTTTCATTATTGATAAATATGCCAATTATTGTCTTATTATTTATTACATATTTAGTCTGTAAAAATGTCAGAAAATAGTGAAAAATCCTTGTTATAATGTCTCACAGCCCAAAGTGACGTATTCAGATTGCTTGTTTTATTCAACAATTAGTCCAAAACCCAAAGATATTCAATTCATAATCATAGATGCCCCCCAAAGAAGAGCAAATCCTCACGTTAAAGAAGCTGGAGCCAGCGAATGTCTGGAATTTTTCTTGAAAAGTGACAATTAATTGATTATTGAAATCGCTGCCCATTTATTTTCTGCTAAATAATGACTAATCGATGCGTACATACAGTCATGAAGCTCCGCTGCCAAGTTGTTACAGTAGTTTGGATAAGGATAACAGTCATGTCTACAACTTTTAATTAGATTAAGTTGGATTTCTTTTTTAACTTGAAGTAAAAACAAACTATATGTTAAATCATTGACATTGTACAGTTTGGTCTAAATACCCATTTGTGCCCAAAAACTATATTCAGTATGATGTCACAACATTTGTTCTGATTGGTCAAAAATCTTGAACCTTGGTATGGACATACTTTTGGCAAGTATCTAACAGTACAACTTCGATTTTTTTAGATTATATAAAAAATCACACTTTTATCAATAGTCAAAGTCAGGATTTTTGAAAAATGAGGAAAAACACAAACTAACATTGTGTTTATTAAATGTTTTCCATATAAATTATTTTTTTTATACTGCATTTGTGTACATATATGTGATATTCAACTTGTTATGAGTTCATAGATACCAAATACTTGATTGTGATACTTGTAGTGTCTGAGCTACAGCCATTTTCTTATCATAGTATATCTGGTATTTGGGCACATGGGACTACTGTTTTTTTCCTAAAATATAATGGAGTCTATTGAAAAAACAGGGAGGTAGCTTGAAGGGAAAGAGCAAACTGGGGAAACTCTCATGAGATGGTTAAGGTTAGGCATTGATCTCGAACAGTTAAGGTTAGGATAGGTTGTCGGGCAGCGAGTCTCGCGAGAGTTTTTGTAGGTTTTTGCAGATCTCAGATCAGATTTTGCAATTTGCAGGCTCCCTTCTAGGCACAACCCAAAAACAGTAGTCCCATGTGCTCAAATACTAGATATAGTATGTTTAGAAAAACGGTTTGACCGATTTTTAAAAATTTCCTCACAGTTGTGCTTTAGTGAAACCCAGAGAACACTTCCACCAAAGGAAATAAAACATTTCAGTTGAAGGCACAAATGGGTGAAATGTTCAGAGGCATTTTGAGAGCCTACTTCTTTCCGCAGTAATGGGCACCGACCACCATGTAGCTGTCAGGTGAGATGTTCAAACTGGGCGGCTTCGCTTTGTTCCTGCACACCCTGAACTCAGATCTGCCGGCCAGCCCTCCTCCTCCTCTGCAGGGGTCGTGTTTCTGCAAGTAACTGATGAAGGTCTCCCAGCCTCCACCTACACGCACCATCACATGACGCTCATTCAGCATCTGCAAAGGTGACACAAGACCGCTCAGTCAAGGAGGGAAAACAGTGTGCATATATTTCCATCCAGGATGTGTTTATGAGGGAAATTCTCAATTATATGAAAATCAGCCCCCCCCCTCCTCGCCACACACACACACACACACACACACACACACACACACCACTGTAATATTCACAAGCTTGTGTAGCTCTGTCTATGAAAGGCAAATGATCTCTCGCCTCAAATAGCTTTGTCAAAATCTCATTAAACCAAATGAAACAACACCTCGTGGCACCAGCTGAGCACACACGCGGGACTAATCCACATACGAACATGCACACAAACACACACGTGCAGTGACGCACAATGAAACACCCACACGGATCTGCAACGCAAACCACCTAATGGAGTATTTTGAATAAAAAATGACGACTGTACAGCCAGTCTATCTGTAGAGAGGTCAGTTATGTGAATCAACACATCCTTCAAAGACAGCCGTCCTTACAGCTGAAAACCGACCGCTGCCATGGCAACTACAGCCACAATATAAAGCCTGGAAAAGAAAAAAAAAATGAAAGGAGGAATTGAGATGAGTTCAGCTCAGACCCTCAACTCCCAGTAGACATTAACATTCCCAGGAGGCCTTGCAAAGCCATCCGTTGTCCTGTCAGCACCAGCCCACCCCACCCCCTCTGGCCTTATCGCCAATAAACCCTTCATTATGGAGCCATTAAGAATGTGATAATACAAGCAGATCTACTCTTCTTACGTGGGGAGGTGTGAGTCACGTGTATGGGATGATAAAAAAAAAAATCAATGGTACAAGCACGGACACACGACACAGGCAGCGATAGAGGAAACCCCAGACATGGTCTGTCTCAGCTGTCATCCTGCAGATTAAAATGTTGAGGTTGACAGGGGTCAAGTCTGACATCCTGAATAAACCACTTTCCTGTCAGACGAAGTAGAGCGAATGTATTTCTGACTGGTCTTCATCCTCAAAAGATTCACTCATCCTGCAAATTTTACTCTGACCTTTTATATAATGAAGAGATTTTAAAGCTTTTATCTGATGATTTTCTTTTTTATTACTCATATCATTGTTTTTAATAATCCTCTGTGTCATTTGATTGTAAACTTTAATAATAATAAACTTCATTTGTATAGCACCTTTCATCCAATAAATACATCTTAACAAAAAGACATTACATGCAATGAGTGATTCAAATGAATATGGACATAAAAACATATTCAAAACAATTGTTGATTATCTGGCTTTACATGCTGGTTGTGTGGTTGTTTGACTGTTTCCTGTTCTCACGTCTCTGTTACCTGATTAAATATTAACCATCTGTTGATATACGATTTGCATATTTCTACAGCTAAATTCAACTATCAGAACTGTTGTAAAGCAGGGACATAATCTAATGATCATTTAGTGAAAACCAGAGCCAGCCTCTTTCTGCACTGTAATATTCAACACAAGCCCTCTTTGTCAGGCAGACTCCTTTATTTCTGTCTCTACAACTCCCCCCTCCCCCCACCAGGTCTCCGTACAAAGTGTGCTACGTCTGCAGCCCATAAACTAGCGTCTGGATTCCCCTGTGTCCTCCCTGGCAGCTCCATTGATTCCCTCTCTCTCCTTTTCTGCTGAAAGATGCATGAGTGTACTCAGAGAGGAGGAGGAGGATGAGTCATTTAAACAGCCGCCAGTAGGAGGCAGGCTTCAGCCACATCCACTGCTTTTGAGAACAGTCAGTCCTTTTTTAAAATGTACAGTAAAGAGACAAACTGTATGAGCTGATGCAGGCACATGTGTGTCTTTCTTTTCCTCCTGCTGTACTCAGGTCTGCCTTGATCCCAATGAGACTATCTGATTAAATAAAGTGTACTTTATATATACTGCATGTGTGGGCTGCTGAAAGTTATAGTGATTCATTATTAAAGACTTTTGACATTTTCTTTCCTGTTAAAGCTAGAGTTTAAGAGTAATTTTCTTAAAAGACGTTTTTCGTTACATTTGTTGAAATTCTCATTGCATCCCAACAATCAATAAATCAAATGTTCAGAGAAAAAAAATCTGTCGTAGGACTGTAATAACCCCGTCCAATCACAAGCTACCTACCTGTTTACCTCTGTCAAATACCGAGGCTTTTTCACGGCCATCGGCATTCCATACCGGCGCACATGGCACCCCCTAGTGCTGACATAAAACGCACCGGGCGTTCCATTCACTACAATGCGGTAATCCGCGGCAACAGTAAATGCTCACGGAAAATGCACCGGGAATGAAGTGACGTAGTTTAAAGAGCGAAAACACACACACCGGGTGGGCGGGAGGGGAGGTGGATGAGTCCAACAAACACAAGGCTTTCATCCAGGAGACCACTGTTTGTGTCCCGTACGTTGAGTTTCACTTTCACGTTACAATCAGCTGTTCATTTGTGTCTTGTGTTCACAACGTTCAGTTTCATTTTCACTTTACAAACGTAGTACTTTTAAGCCCAACCATGTAGTTCTTTCCTAAACCTAACTACAGTGGTTTTGCTGCCTAAACCTAAAGTGACACCAAGGATGGGTCAAACTTGTGTCAAACGTTTACTTTGCACTTATTATGTGACGTTTTTACGCTTCTTGTGTAACGTTATGTAAGAAAGTACGCAGAGGGTGGTTTTTATGTATTTACGCCAGTTACATTGTTACAGTGATCTCATCTCTACATGATCTTTTTGTTGCTTAAACAAACCTATCATTTCACAATGTTAACCACGTGGCATTGTGCGTTTTTGCAAACGTGATACGAAGCTGATCTCAAACGTATACATTCAGCGTATCCCTTGGTTTGGAGAAACGCCCAATGCCAACATTTTTTCTGGCGACTGGGTTGTTTATCTAATGACAAAATACCTGCAACACTAATAACATTCCCATCAGCATCAGCTGTAATTTGTGTTTTGTAGCATCATTTAGCACGTTTACACCAAACTAAGACGGTGAGCATGGTAAACATTATGCTTGCTTAGCATCAACATGTTAGCTTTATCACTGTGAGTGACTATGTTTGCATGCTGCCATTAGCATTTAGCTCAAAGCATCAATATGCCTAATTGCAGTCTCACTCCACTGTAAGGTCAAAGGTCAGGGTTACTACAGAACAAAGACCCTGGAGCTTCTATGGAGTCAATGACACTTGAGAAAGGAGGATGATGAAGGGTTTAATCTGCCAAAATGCTAAACTGAAGGCGAGAAAAACAATTTCATCATCCTCATTTTGGTCCTGATTTTGCTTCCAGTCTTTAAAACATTTCATTTTACTTTTTAGGTTTATCTCTTATATAGACAGCATGATAAACAAATAATTGATGCTGCATGATATTGTGAGGCGTTTTTGAATGTCTTTTCCTTCCATTGACACAGTCAGACAGTGTCGCTGCTACAAAGCCGAAGGAGAGCCTAATTGGGCGCAGAGAAGAAAGAAAAGCCTTCCTCTTTTTTAACACCAAAGAATGGCGGAGCACTCCAGGGCCGGCGTGATTGAATAGACTCCAGGGGGAATAGAGATGGTGGGAGAGGGGGGGTAGAAAGTTTACACGTGAGGAGGGGCGGTCATGCTCAGCCGCTCATTAACAAGCTGTCTGATTAAACCCCTCTCTAATGACTTTGTCTTGGTAATCAATAGTATCTGCTCTTTAAAAAGGTCTCTACACATTGAATGGCACGCTCTCCTAGGAGCTGCACACGGGTTATCGTGGTATATGGTAATTGAGGTTTATGGCGTGTTTTCCTGCACACGCGTAGGCAGCTCAAGGTAATGGATGGAGTCAGGGTCGATGGGCTGTGACGCTCTATTCACACAGTGGAGGTGTGCTTGAGAAAAAAGGGAAGGGGGCAGTGCAAGTAGCATCTACGAACTAGTAATTATAGCGTAAAACTGAAGAACGGACACAGAGCTATGCTGAAACATTGCATGGAGAAGGTCAGCACAAAAGGTCAAGAGTCGAGACAGAGCCGAAAAACAATTCCTTGAGATAATGAAATATGAAATGAATAAAGTTTTTCTTGCATTCTGCTGAACCTGACCGTAAACTAATAACACACGTTGGTTATCACGTCTTTACTGCCTTTCTCTGATGTGCTGTTCAAACAGGTGCTCCCGTGTTATTGACAGGTCGGCTGTGGAGAAACAGCTGTTCTGTGACTTGAAGGGAGGCATTATTTTCTAAATGGACACTAAAAATGTCTATGTTGTCTGTCAGCCAGTCAGAAATGTAGCTGTAACTCTGTTGTAAGCAAACTGACGCTGACAGCATTGATTACCAGTTTAGGGAGTGTTGGGTCAATACAGTTAACAAACCATTAAATGGGTTTCAACCAGTGACCAATTAGCCACCGAAGCTGTGATACACCTCAGTGTGTGTTTAATGTACATTGTGACATCATATCCTGTTAAAAATAGACTATTTTTAAATTTACAGCATGTTCTTTTTAATAGATTTATGGATAATGCCTTTCTTAATACACTAAATATACACTGAAGCTGTTATATTTTCTGTTTGAGTGGATGGACGGTTGTAAACCGTGAAGTGAAACCTTCCTCTTATATTCAAAAGTGGATTCGGACTCCCGAGTGGGCTGCCATTTGCACTGCGCACCACGGTCATATCTTCGCCAAATCATCCTGAAAGAGACGTGTTTGTTTTTCCCTCAGGTTTGAACTCTTTGCTGAAGGTCTATGTACTGAATAAAATCATTGTCAGCCCAGTCTTATCCTCGCCATTGGTTGCCAAGCAACCCTGCCTCCCCGAAGGCCATTCCTCGAGCCTTTGTACAGACGCACACGGGTGGTGGTGCACGACTCGAGGAGGCTGAAAAGCACCGACGTCTCCGTCCCAAATGATTGCTAATCAGCCGCTCTGACACACCGTACTTGTTGGTGACTCAGCTGTTGATTAATAACCTGAGAGGCCTTCGCACCTCACATCTCATATCCGTGACACATCTTCATTGGGCGAGTCATTGGATTTATATTTAACACGTCATCAGATTTCACATTAATTTGACATAACTGTAGCTTTAATTTATTCATTTTACTACCTTAATACCTTATAAAACAACATATAAGCAGTGCCATCATCAATCTAACGGAGGAGGTGGGCGTGAAAATATGTTTATTGTCATGTCCAGCTCCCCTCTAAGGTTTGTTTTCCTTGTTTCCAGTTATTATTTCCTGTTTTATTTTGGTAGTCACCTTTATCAGATTCTTCACTTCCTGCCGTTGTGTGTTTAATATTTGCTTTGATTAGCCTACATTTGAATGAACAGTACACTTCCTCTTTCTGGCAAGTAAAGACTGCTTTTTTGGATCTCACTCCTCGCTCTGTGTCATGCATTTGAGTCCAGTTCCTTGTGGTTTTACCTGACGTTACAGTTTATATACTACTAATTTGTTTTTTTTAACTGTTTGGTTTTGATGTGAAACATAATTCAGTTGCAATATTTTCTCAAGGGAGTGCTCGATGTTTGTACTGCACATAAGTCGTAGGTAGGAGGTCAGGGTGGATGGTGAACGTCCTCTGTGTGGTTTGGTTTAGGAAGGATTTTGGTTATGGTTAGGGAGAGATTGCAGTTTTTGATAAATAAGAATGAAGTAAACAAATTCTGTCTTGTGCTTCAAGTTTAGAACTTTTTAAATATTTACCCCAAAACCACCATATTTCCCTAATGTTAAGTTCCTTAACACAAGAAATGTTAATGCTTTAGTTGCTATGAATGAAACAAATCAATGAAATACTTTGTCAGTATCAATATTTTGTGACTCTGCAGATACGTTCAATAACGTTATGTTGATAAAAATACAAAAACACGGAGAGGTATAGTGTGAACATCCTTACCCGTATGTACAGAACTTTCTCCCCAACACGGTAGCAGCCTTTAGGTTGCTTCTCAACCAGGAACCTGGTCGGACAGCTGCAGGGTGGATTCTCGATAATGTTTCTCACCTGGAACCGTTTAGACAGAGAGAGGAAAAATCATGCAGCATACGCCTTTAACAAGCTCAACTAAGATTACTTTTACTAGGAGTAAAAATACGTACAATATCATCCAAAATGTTGTTGATGCCTGTGCTCCTCCGGCTCGTGGATCTGCCGGAGGAACGAGGAGCTGCAGGTGGGGAGGTGATGGGAGTGTGGTTGTTTATTGTGGTGGTGGAGGAGACTTTGGGAGTGGATACCAGGGTTTGGCCCGGCGAGGGTGCTGAAGCAGATGTGTTAGTGGTGCAGGATGAAGAGAACAAAGGTGTTTGTGTTGAGGCGGTGGTTGTACAGGGGTTAGAGGCTGAGAGGGGGGACTGCGGAGGGGGTAAACATGGAGGTAGTGGGTTTGTTGTGGCTGATGGAAGATCAGAGGCGAGGGAGGCAGCGAGGGGTTCAGACAGACAGGTTGTGCTCGGAGTGAGGGGCGCAGGTGGAGGAGGGGGAGGAGGAGGAGAGGGAGAGGGGGGTGCTGGGGGTAGGGATGGTTGTGATGGTGAATACAATGATGTCGGGGGAAGAAAAGAGAAGGGCAGAGGGGATGATGGAGATAAGCAACCCGCCTCCTCCCTCTCTATCTCTCTCTCCAACTTCACCAGACCCGGAGGCTCCACTCCAAACCTAACAGAGAGGTTTAACAAATATATATCAGCAATCATGAGGATACATCGACTCTAAATCACACAGTATAGGATTCCCAACCAGGAAAAGGCTGAAAGTGGAGTAGCTCAACTAATTTGAAAATAACAGACATTACTATTTGATTTTGAATATAATCACATATTGAGTTATCTGTAACTGAACACCACGAGTTACAAGAGTGAGTGAAAACTTAGAGACAGTTAAAAATATGGATATAGTTCAAATTGGTATTTAAAGCTAGGGTTGAGAATCTTTAGAAACTAGGACAAGTACACTAGATTTTGAAAAAATGATCCAAACGAAAAACCGAGCTCAGTGTTACCAACTCTTTTCCAATAAAAGTAGCAGCACTAGCTTGAAAAGTCCCTAAATCTAGAGAGAAAGTCGGCAACACTAACAGTCCGTCCCTTCAGGCCTCCGTCCAAAGTCACTCCCCCAACATTATCATTACGAATGTGAACGGAGAATTTGGCTATTGTTAGTACTCATAGCCGAAGACTCTGGTTGCGCGCAATGAGTGCATGGGCAGAGTGCACGCAGGCACGTAGGCCATTCAGTCATTACACTGGGAACAAATTAAATGATTGGAGGGGTTTATTACAGTCCTGCGACAGCCACAGATACTAGATTTTTTTCTTTTTTTTGTCAGAGCATTTGATTTATTGATTGCTGTCGGGATGTTAAGAGAATTTCAACAAATATAGCAAAATTGGTTTTGAAGAAGATAACTAACCCTACCTTTAAAGAAATGAATAAACGATTGATATAGGTGTAATGGATAAAATGTTTACATTGTTAGCTAAAAGGAGTGGATTAATGGTAATGTTGGTTAAAGTAATGGATGACCAGTTGAATAGAAAAGCTAAGGGTAGGATAAACGGTTGAAACGTCCAGCAATGTTTAAGCATGTTCCATCTTTTGCCATTTAAAAAAAACCAACATTTTGGGCATTTTGTTCTCGTCAGCAGATGACGGACACTTTTTTTGAAATCATGATTGTTGTGTGGTGGAAATTTCAACCCCGAGAGGTTGACGTCAGTGTGATTAGTGCTGCGTTCCAAATCGCATACTTTTAGTTACTTAGTACATGTACTGCAGCTGCCCTGACAAAGTACGTACTGTTGCATGCAGTAATTGGGACATACTACCTCGTTATAACATTGGAACACACAGTCAGTTGTGATTTGCTTTTCAGGGGCTGTCCCACAGTTACCTGGCTGCGATCCGTCCCAGCTCCATCAGGCACAGGCACACCTCTCGAGGCTGCTTGTGGAGGACTTCACACAGCAACACACAGGTAGTACAAACAAAGAGGGTGGAGGGGTAGATATAAATAAAAATAAAAAGTCAGTCATCTGAAAGGAAAGATGTTTCCGGAGATAAACTTTTGTCTGTGTCAAAAGATAACAGTCTGAACAGAGAGGGGCACATTTCAGCGGGTACTCTACTGTCTCTATTGTGCATTCCTGTGGATGTGCAGCTGAGGGCATGAGGGCATGAAAGCTTCATAAACAAGTCAGCCTCTCCCGCCTCCAATCCACTATCTTAAGAGGGGGCTCTGCGTGTGCACTCAGTTTGGACCAGAAAAAAAGTCCCAGTTAGTTCATTTGTTAAGATGATTTGGTTGAGCATCCATAAAAGTATGTACAACTACAATCCCACTGAGCAATAGACATCTTTTCAACTGTAGCCTGGTTTTAGACCATGTTTCAAAGACATCATTATATATTTTAAAAATGCATAAAACCTGTAAATATTTAACCTAAGCACTGCACACCCATTCATTTACAGTTAATTTTTTTGTCATATACACAGATTCACAGATTGAAACAACACCTAGGCTAAGACTAGAACGTCTACTAAACGTTCACTTATTAACCTTGAATAAACTTAAACATCTACAGACAAATAGACATATAATATACATCTGTTAAACATATTTTCAACGTTAAATTGCTCAGTGGGATATGTGGCACACAATCTCTAAAGTCCACAACGTTCATGACAGAAACAAACAAAAAAAAACAAATAAGAATGTAATGAGCAGATAGCATGTCACTATCACTATAGTGGTATTGTATTTTCATTCACCTGTATTTGACATCCACCATCATCATGGCTGCAGCAAGAAAAGGAGACGAAAGAGAGAAAAGAAAGAGAGAGTAATCATCTGTGTCCTCGTGTCACTGAGGCAGAAAACTGAAGCCTGACACACTAAGTTTAGTCTCTCTACTTATTGTTGGTGGGGATTAACCTGCACATTATCATTCTCACGCATCTGTCGCCCTGCGTAGACATGCCCAAGTAAGCAGTGCATAGAGAAGAGAAGTTTAATGATACAGAACCATGTTAGCATGTTAACTGCATGTTGCGTTCAGTGAGCATAGAAACGTATAATCAGTCACAATTATATTGAAATCTTAAGTTTCCGTATTACTTTTTGCTTCTGATTGGTTTATTTTAGTGAGTTTGTGAGCAGGGTGAGTTTAGTTATTTGAGTTTAAAAAGTAAAGCCATTGTAAATCACCAATACATTAATCAGAAAGTAAAGCCACTGCACAGAATTAATATAATTTAATTGCTGGTCCAAATGAAATGAATGCATCATTTATTTTGTGCCAAATAGTACAAATGATGCTCAGTGTAATATCTTTTGACAAATAAGACACATTATGCTGAGTCTATCACATTTATCCAGGGTCAGAGGTGGGAAAAAGATTTGTCACTAAACACAACAGCACTGAAGAGATGGAGGATGAATGGAAAGATTGAAAAAGAAATATAAAGGACACCATGTTCTCACACAACTAATAGATCAGAGTAGATACAGTAGATAGATACAAATACATAGGTGCCTAGAAACAGCTTCAATGAGATGAAACTCAAAGTCTAAAGCTTTTAGTTAAATTAATAACATACTACAAGTGTTGCATGACATGGTTCACTTGAGGCCTTTACTGGAAAAGGAAAGGGCTCCTTAACTCCATAATGTCAGGCTCAGCCTCCGGTCTTAACTCACCCAAATCCTCTGACTCAAAGAGGTAAGCCCCATCAACGCCGGTCTTTCGACACCAGTACAGGAAGTTGGCTGTGTTGTCTCGGGCGAAGAATGATCCAGAAGTCGCATCAGCTCGCCAGTGAATCACTCTTCTTATTAAAGACTGGGATTGTTTTCAACACACACAAACACACACACACACACACACAGGAAGTGAGTATGCAGTGGAAACACGTTTTCTGCAATTACTCTAAAATGGATTCATATTGTTTTTGTGTGAAAGGAGGACAAATCAGGAACATGATCTTATAAAAGCATAACCGGTGAGGCTAAACATGAACAGACATGCACCACCAGATACTGACATATAGTGACATCCTCAGACTTGAATATTTTCTGTAACAAAGTTCCAAGCAAGTTTTCAAGCATCTGATTCTTGGCGACTCGGCTGAAACAGGTCTTTTTTAACCCTCTGGGGTCTAAGCCATTTTTTTTGGTGCTATTTTTGGTCTCCTTTTGTTGAAATGACTGTAGAATCTCAAAACTGTAATGCACAGGAAAAACCGGGCTATCAGAATATGTAAGCTGCAGTGATGTCACATGAATGTATAAATAGTTAAAATTACCATAAAGACAAGAGAAAAAATAAAAATAAAATTGAATCTCACAGAAATGTATTCAAACCACACAGAGAACAATAAGGAACGAGGTTTTAGGCTTTTCAAAAATGTTCTCCCAAGTCTTGGGAATCAGGGGGAAAAAAATATCATTCTAACCAACACACATCAAAAGATATATATATATATTTTTTTACAGTGTCCTGGAGTTTTTCTGTCCATTTTTCTACAAAAAGTTAGCTCCCAGAAGACTTGCATTGTTGGATTTATTACTTTTATGAAGTTTCTGAAAAAACTCTGTTGTTCCAAGCTTGATTACAAACTGTCTATAAGGAATACGATCCCTCATTGGAAAGCTATGGTGGTGACGAAGCAGCTGCAAGTTAAAGTTAGTCTCTACACCACAGCGTTCCGGAGATATACTAAAAAGAGTAACTAAAATACTTTTACTTTTATACAACAGCGTCGACCCCAGGGGGTTAAAATGACATCTCCATCATGACTTGGACAGGTTCATAATGTCACAGTAACAAAGTGCACAACAGAATAAACCATTTCTGAAATGAAGGAGCACAGATTATTTTCATATGTTGGTAAAATTAGTTTGTTTTGGTGGAATAAAATGACCTGTTTCCTCTTTTTGTGAAAAAATACCATCTCAGAGCTGGGTTGTGCAGACTACTTCTCTTCATATTTAGCAGCCTAGCACACACCCACAGGTTGGTTGTTAGAGGGCTTCTACAACTTGGGATGCCCAAAAAGGACGGTGCTGTCTCTTCTATCATTGGCCATAAATGGCAGAGAGACGCTGCTATTTATATCCCTGAGAACTGAATAGGCCTTCTATGTTTGCTATTGTGAAGAACTGTGTCACTGGTCCATGATTTTGTGAATGTATTCGTTGTATTGTTCTTCTCTATGCGGATATAAATAAATTGTTTAAGTGTGTGTGTGTGTGTTGTTGCAGCACCTTGCCATTGTTGGTGTGCATCATCTTGTCCTGGATCAGCTGTGCCAGCTGACAGAGGACGACGCCGTTATCCAACCTCTCCATCAGACTGTCTGCTGTGAGCTCCACACCTGATAAAAGACACACAAACACTGAATTATGTACATACAGTAAATCATAGTTATTACTCAAGGCTCATCATTTTTGCTTTTTGCCAATTTTCACAAAAAAAAATACCCTGATCTTTCCAAAGGAGTAGTTTAAACAACATTTGCCCCAGACTTTATATCCCAATGCATAATAATAATAAAAATATGAATACAAAGTATTTATAAAGCACCTCTAATACACAAAATGCAGCTTAAAGTGCTTTACAAGATAAAAAAATAAAACAACGGACAATTTAAACAACACATAAAATATTGAAATACATTTATCAGCTCAAATGTATCAGAAGGTTGCAAGAGACAGAACTGTCAGTAAGCAGGGTCTTCTAAAGGTGAGGGAAGATCAGAATAATAATATAATAACACAAATAATAACATTGATAAGAGATAAACATGCAAAGGGGGTGCTAATTATGCCGCCGGTTGTCTCCCCTGATTTATGGATTTACAAAATACCAAATCTTGCCACAGGAATGTTTTGTCTTTGGAAAGCTGTGAGGTGGCAAACAATATCAAAATCAGGTTTATGAACCTTTATACAGTAACTCTAAGGCCCACAAGCTATTTTGATTTTTTTTTTTGTAGTAGCATCAGTCAGAAATTCATCCTGTTGGCACTTTCCAGACTCCTTCCAACAGGTTGTGGCATGTGCAGAGCCTTTATGTTTTCACTCACAATACAGTAAAGAGGGAAGAAACATCCCTGCAGTCACAGACTCAGTTCCTCTCATGGAGAGGTATTTCAAGGATTTGGGGATAATAAGTAGATTAATGTGTCTCCGTGTTTAATGCGACTGCAGTTCCAAACCGTCAAGAGTTCTTCATCTGTAGTATCTGTAACTGACGTCCAGACAGTAACATGCATGAGGATCAATGGAGGAAAACTGTCTCACCCATGGTGGTGTTGAGCCAGAAGGCCAGGTCTTCTTTCATGGGCAGCAGGCTGGCGTCGTGGCGATACGGCAGCCACTGGTTGTAATCCTGAGGACTGGCGAGGCCGGGTCCAGAGTGTCTGTACTTCTGGCCAAGAAGACAGTTCATCCCCAACCCGGTCAGGTGCCTCGGGCTCAGAGGACCGTCAAGGCTGGTGTTCATCTCCTCCACTTCACTGTCCATGCTTCAGCTCCGATCGGCCTCTGACGGACCCTGGTGGACCAAATAATAGATGTTTTTATGCTCTTGTCATGTTTTTATTCTGACATTTTGCTTAAACTGAGTACGGTTTTATTCACAGTTTAATTTACTGATGTTTTCGGAGGTTTTCGATTTAGCTACAAATCAAGAATTGAGCTTGACTGAACTGTACTCTGCTACCCATACTGTTCATTCATCATTTAACTGAGTTTCTTAACTGTGTATAAGTCTCTCTGGTGTACTTACCAAGGCTAAGGTTAAACTACTGCCATGACTGGGACGGTGTTTGTCTTTCACTACACCTTACTGTATCACATTAGAAATAACAAGGGAAACAAGTGTTATTGGTGTGTAAACCATGGGGTGCTCTCCATCAATAGTAGTAGCTAATAGAAGTGGGAGCAAGTGCATTAAATCCTAATTGCATTGGGCTTTTTGTGATATTATGTAAATATTCTGATACTGTAAACATGTCATGAGCTAATGAGCAGGAGTGGGAATCACCAGAGGCCCCACACTACGATATTATCACAAAACTAAAGTCACGATATGATCTTATTGCGATTTTAAACATTTTGCGATATGCTGAGTATTGTGATATATTGCAATTTATCACCTTTTTTTCAACTGCATATTGCAGTGCACAAAATAAGACAGTTTTCACTCTGTTCATCTCAGAGTTTTCATTCACATACCTTGAGGTCAGAGGTCAAGGGAAGGGACCCTTTTGAAAATGACCATGCCAGTTTTTCTTTGCCAAAATTAAGAACGTTATTTAGGATTCTTGCCGACAAGCTAACATGACATGGTTGGTATCATGACATGGATTCCTTATGTTTTCTAGTTTCAAATGATACCAGTATCTTCACTCTAGCTTTAAGACTGAGCCTGCTACAACCTCTGAAAGACAGAATAGCAGTCGTCTTATTAATAGGTTAGTTTATATAATAAAACATCCTTCACATACATATACATAAATATCTGAAAAAGTCATAAGTTGCTGTAATCATTTTCCTGTCTGTAAAGAGATTCCTTCCTCAAAAGTAAGAGATGGAGGACAATATGCACAGTCCTCTTTTCATGCAGAAACATGAGGATTCAGTCCAAATCAAGTGGGTATTTTCCAAAGTCATTTAGTGCAAAATTCCCTCTTTCTCTTTCAGACATGTTTGACAGAAGATAATAAAACAAAAGGTGAGTTTTGACTTGAAAAGATGTGCTGCTATCCTTTAAGAAAGCAATAAATCATTAAAACATAATGGTTTTAGAGAGTAATAATCTCGGGTTATTTGCAGTGGAAAAACACAAAGCAGTCTCGCACATGTACAAAAGCAACAATGCATGTTGAAACAAATTTTGTGCACTGGCAGCCACACAGTACACACAGTCATTAATCAAAGGGATTAAACTGACTGACTGACTGCAGGTTTAATAAGATGTATAGCTACAGCCCTGAGCCAGTCTCCTGGTGCCGCTATATGGCTCATTTGTCCTGTTCCCAGAGCAGCTTCCATCATAAAGCTCAGCCCCATGCAGAGACATGCCAGTAATACTCGCTGCTAATCAGCTGGAATTAAGACAACAACACATGCAGTGGGTCACTGTGTCTGCTGAGTAATATACAGTAGAGACAGAGGCCCGCTTTGTGCTACATGACTGACTTTAAGGTTTCATTGTAAAGTAACAAGACTAAGACTAACAAGGCAAGCGGCTGCGATGGTGGGCCCGTGTTGGTTAAGGTACTGGTGAGACATGAAATACGATCTGGGAAGTCAAGTTTGAGCAACAGATCTGTGAATATTAAGGCTTCACAGATGCCAAAAACACAGAGGATGCACAGAGATTTATAATACGATGAGACTCTCTGGAAAGTTATCATTACAGCAACTATTGTTAGTTGCTGTAATGATAACTTTATCTTTCATTGTGATAATTACTTAGCAGTGGGCAACCTGAGGCTGATGGGAATGTAATCAGTTTTTGCAGATATTTGGTCATAAATCAAAGATTGGACAATTGGACAAGAAATCACCAAAGGGATTACAATTCTTCCTGAAGGGAACAAGGATGTTTGTATTAAAATTTCATGACAAGCCATCCAATAGTTGTTGAGACATTTCACTCAAAACCACAAATATCGGAAAGGTCGGGGATCACCAAAGTCATTAGGATTCATTGTACAGGGACCGTGAATGTCAATCTATCCAAAAGTTGTTGAGATATTTTGGACTGGACCAAAGACTGTATATAGAGATGGACAACATGACAGCTCCCCAAAAGTGAAGCCAAAACAACTGGATCGCCCCCTGGTGGCTGGCTGCAGTATAGGTCATAAAGCCCGCCCCCTCCATGTTAGCGGATGGGACATGAGCCAAACTAAAAAGTACATGTCAAATACATTTTTCCCAAAGATGGTTTCTGTCATTTTAGGTAGTTCATATCACACTGATGTATGTTCAAGTGTTCATTTTTCTGATAAGTTTGGTTTTAATTAGTTATTTGATGCTGTAAAAAGGGGGTGAGACGTATTGATTGACAGCTGAGTCTCTCTCGCGAACAAGCTACGGCCGTGCTCGGCTCACGATTGGTTCAGGTGGATGACCTCGATACCGCGGCTCCAAACGATGACCTCGATAGACTCAAGATGGCAGCTCCTGTATCCAGGACATTTTGGCTTCACTTGTGTACAGTGAGGCGTCGTCCATCTATATATACAGTCTATGGCTTGACCAAAGTGGTGGACTGCCTGAGGGACAGAGCGACATTGCCATCGCTAGAGCCGCAAGCATGTCTAATAAAGATCTTATCTCTAACAAAAACATTATCTTGTGTAGAATAGTCACACCTGGAGGGCAGATGTTTGGGAGCCAGACAGGCAGCATCACAGCTGGCTTTTTGAGCTCATTTAGTTGTATACCACCTGTGCTTTTGCATTAAAGTAGCTAATTGTTGCAGATCTTCATTACAAGTTCAATTTGTCGTGAAGTTGCCTTATATCAGCAAATAGCAGATGACAGATCCCGCTCACATGCTCACAGAGGAAGTAGGGCAAAGACGTACATGCAGTAATGTATGTCAGTGAAACCTGGGCTCAGCCTGTGTGAGATAAATGTGAGGATGTTGTAGACACACGGCTCTGACTGGACGCTGTGAAAAGGGTCTTTTGTAAACACATCATGCAGACATGGGACGGAGACGAGGTATAATGTGGAGGGGGCCGCCTGCCAAGTTTGAGGCTGGTTTACAGGTTGACCAGCAGGGCATGAGAGCGTCTGTCTCTAACAAAACATCCAGGTGCAATATTCACACCTCTGCTACAGGAGGGCTCTGTGGGGAAGGGGAGACAAAGGTCAGCTATGGCCGAGCTCTCAGACACTAGCAGCCTTTATACTCCTGCAGAGCTGAGGGTCCGTTTCTCTAAACACACCACATACACACACTCACACACTCACACACACAGGCCCATGCATGTATCAGTGTTTCTATCCCACCTCATTTACTTTGCAGACACTGGCTTCACAGCCTTTAATTGTGTTTTCGTAGTAAAAGGGAACGTCTTCACAGTCAAACCGGCTGTTAAGGGGAAAACCGCTAAAATTACACACCAGCCTACCTGAAAAAAATGTGTGACGGATCTGAGCCGAAGACAGCCTGAACCTGTACTGTACGTATGTAAGATGACACAATGATTGATGATTTCATGTGGCCTTCAGCAGCGCAGCTCTAACATTCCAGAGTGAAACCAAAGGTCACGTCTTGTAAACAACTAACTTCACAACTAGTTCACAAAATTCAGTTTCCTTACATGACGGGCACGGCTCTCATGTTTCCTCTGGTAAATCTGTCACTGAAAGAATCATCTCTTCAACAAGTAAAAATCACCTGAAGGCTTGTGCATTCTGCTTTTGTTTTCAAAGCCTGTTCAGTGTCCACTCTCTGTGGCAACCGTTTGAAAAAACTATCCGGAGATGTCCAACAGCACTGCTGGTAGCGGTGTCTTTCTCCATCAGCTTTGAGTCAGTGATCTGCTGTCTCAGGTGTCAGTTTAGAACTATAACAGCTTAAAAAGACGTAATGTAAAACTAATAAACGATAGGATGAATAAAAGGTATTGAATGGATGGAACAGTGTAGGTTTCAGCTATAGTGGCGCTCTCACCCCCGTGGTTTTCCTTCAGCTGCTTCTAGACTAAATAAACCTCACATCAACACAGGATGGAAAGGTCTGTCGCCTGCTGCACCCTGAACAGTGGAGTCTTATTGTACTAAACCTCCAGTAAAACACAATAAAATACAATTTTGGCACCAACAGATATTTTTGCTTGATTGTTTTTGCGTGAGGTAAATGAAATAAACAACGATCAGCTCTGAACAGTCTGCTCATTGAGGGAATTCTGGCTCAACTTGTCTTATTTGCTACCGAGGCCAACCATGGGGTCAGACATCATGAACATGATGAGGATTCATTTCTGTGTTGAGACACCGAGCGCTTAAGGGCTTAAGTGATCACAATTCACATTCACACACTTTTTCATTCTGACTACATCGTAACACATTTTTTTTTTTTTTAAACAGCTTATTCTAGAAAATATTAACTGTACATAAACAAAAAAGAAATAAAAATAAATTATTTTGTGAGTGCTTTAAATTGTATAGGTGTGACATTAAATTTAACACAAATTAATAACTGCTAAATCCAAATGGATCCCAAAAAATAAATAAAAAAATCCCCAAAATACATGTTTTTTTGAATAATTTTAAATCAATTATATTTATATCTGAAACTGCTGTGTTATCTCTGTCATAAACAAAAAATATATATATTTTTACATTATAAGAAGAACGACTTTCAAACACTATCAACATACTATTTGTGGAAATAATCAGTAGCCAATAATGGTTGAGATACAGTATCATAATTATATTGTGTGTTTACATCATCAACATGTGAAACAATTATAGCATTACAATGAAAAATACACAGTAACTCTATCATGCAAAAACATATACTTACTAAACAGTAACAGCAGGATTCTTCAGTAGATTTCCTTCTTCATAAAAGTTCCCTCTCAGTATCTCAGTTTTCCTCTCTCACACGTGCACACATCACTTCCAGCCAGATGTTGATCTCCCTGCAGCTACACGACTCTGTAACAAGGTGGAGGCTGCAGTCACTGTTAAAACTCACTCTGCTGCACACGCCTGCTACTTTCTGGTGTCAACTTACAAGGTAGAAGACTTCTGAAGACAAGTTAGATTGGAAAGAAAAAAACATCACCTCGGTTTGTTTGGGTTTCTTTGTAAGTTTGTAAGTTTATAAAATAAACTTTGTAAGTTGTATCCAATATATTATAAGAAAGCTATGAGTCAGTTTCTGATAAAAACCATACAAATTGGAGCAAGTTAAAGTTTACTGGTTTGGTTGCTTTCTTTTTTTTTTTGCTGTCGACAGCTAACAGGAAGTACTGGGTTTCCATAGCAATGTCATTGCAATGGCATGGTCTTACAGGCAGTAGGGCACTTCTTTTATTTATTTATTTTGTATTGAAAATAATTAATTTACAAACATTAAGGCATCGTAATCTAAACTGAATAGCTCTTCTATAGATCTAAAGATAAAAAATAATATGATAACAAAAATAAAAGAGGGTAGAAAATAATTAAATAATTAAAGGGAAAAATATATAAATAAATAAATAATAACAATAGGACTGCACTCTTCCATAGTAGCTCTAGGGGTCATCATCATATATGTTCAGTTCTTCATAAGCTCTGAGGAGAGACTTTACATGTTTTCCTTTCATTAGTCTTAAATCACTGAGATGATTGTCCACAAGGTAAAATTGTATTTGTAACTGTTCAACGTATCCTCATATAACGGTTTGTATGATGATATACAAAAAGTTATTTTGTTATTTTACATGCGTTTTCCAACAAATATCCAGCAACACGAGCGATCGGTGAAGTCTGTTAGTTAGATCTAAGCCATAAACTGGCCCTTGGAAAAAAAGAGACAAAACACACCTGTCAGATACTAGACCCAACGTGTGCCCCCTAGAGGCTGTGCAGCTTATTACAGAGAGACAACAAAAAGGGATTGAACCAAGTGTTGGACCCACCAGAAGTGGCATATATGCTCCATAAAGTTATTGTCATAATCTGAACCTGCTCCATGTTTTTCCTTGTTTCATTCATGTTTAGTGTTTCCTGTTTTATTTTATTACTCGGCTCTCCTCTTGTGTGCTTTCCCGCCAGGTTTGATTGTCTGCCCCGCCCTGATTAGTTTCACCTGTCCCTCGTTAGCCCTGTACTCACCAGACCTCCTGCTCACCTGTTCCCGCGTCCCCATCAGTCAGTCACTACATATACCAGCCCAGTTCCTTTCTTCTTTCACTACGTTTACATGCACAAAATATTCAGTTTTTTGCCGTTATTCCAAAAAACCTTTCTACTAAGCTGTTTACATGGCTAATGAAAATGGACGTTCTACTAATATTCCTGTTTACATGCAGTTGTGCATACTCCGATTAATGTAACCGGTGGTGGACTTACAGCTGTCCTCTTTCATTCCTTCAACCACCTTCTTGAAAAGGTCAGTGTTGTGATATTTGTGCATATCCAAAAACCTGTTGATATCCAAGTCTTCATAATGTGTAAAAGTAGGTGTGTTTCTCCTCCGGACCAGAAGTGTGGGCTTTTCTTTTGGGCATGCATCTCTGCAAACTGTCGGTTAGTTGGTTTGTGTACAACGCACAGAGCTGGACGTAAACAGGCAAGAGACCGTGTATCGCAAACTGCCATAAAAACCCCAATTGGGACGCATATTCCGAATGTGCTGTATACATGTCTAAATAATGCTCATAAAACCTGAATAACATCGGCAAATGCTCCATTCGGAATAAGGCAGAATATCCAAACACAATATGCTGTTTACATGACCCGTATCAAATTCAGAATACTGTCATATTTGTAATAATGGTGTAATATTAGTGTGCATATAAACATTGTCAATGTCAATTCGTCTTCATTTCTGTTCGGTGTTTTGTTTTATGTGACCTCTTTGTCCGTGACCTTGCCAGCTGTTTTCTGCCTGCCTTTTGGACTCAAAACCTGTAAGCCATATCCATAAATCATTGCTTTGTTTCTGCTCTCTCCTCGTCCCTGCTACCTGCAGGCTGCACTCCAAACTGTGACAGTTATGTTGTGCAAAAAACTCATGATTGTAGGAAAATTATTCTGAAGGGGAGGAGACGTAGCTAACATATTCTCACTCCCAACTTATCTAATATCAAGCAGCAAACTCCGGTGCTGAGAAATGAAGCCAACGGTTTCAGTTCAGCAGTTCCTCAAATGGCCACTTGAGGCCGGCTCCAAGAGCGAGTCAATCCCAATAGACCTCCATGTTAAAATGACCGACTTTACAGTAGAAACAAACATGTTTACAGCCTGGTACAAAAAACGATTTTGGTCGCCAAGGGCCACTGACCAAGCATCAGTATTTGATGAGTCGGGAGTGAGAACAGGTTGATGTAGCGACATGCATTGTTGTCTGCTACAGTGTCATTGTTGACACTACCAGCAGATGGCGCCAAAGTAAGACATTTTCAAATCCTGCACATAGTGACTTTAAATTTAAGGCTCGCAGAATATAATATTTATAGTTACTTTCCATTTTTACACAAGCGGGTTACGTTATCTCTGCATCACTAGCCTCAGCTGTATATTCTTAGTAATAACCGTAATACATTGAACCACTATAGTGCACAGCTGGTTGCATTTGCAGAGGAAATGATATGCTGCTTTTACATACATACAACAGCTTCAGAAATACAAACAACCCCCACAGCATTAGATCATTTAAGACATTAATCTTAGATTATCTTGAATTATTTCTTGCTCATTAACATTTTGATTACTGCTACCAGGATGGTGTGGGGTTTAATTACACTTCCACAAGAGGATATGGTGTTTTACTTTTTTAATAGTAGCAGAAAGCAGCATTGTGTGTGTGTGTGTGTGTGTGTGTGTGTGTGTGTGTGTGTGTGTGTGTGTGTGGTCCCAGGTGTGGCTGCTGGTTCATTTGCAGCCCTCTCCCTGGGGGCAAGTCCCTCATGTCACTACGTCTATCAGACACTCCCCTCTCCCTCCATCAGTACACCTCGCTGCTGCCCTCCTGCTCATTTGCACTGGTTAGCATTCATCTGACCTTTGCTGTTGTGAATATTAATGAGTGTGTGTGTTGGTGCATTAGTCTTGCTTCATGCCACATGCATAGAGTATAAGATTAGACGTCATCAAACATTTTTTTTAATTTTCAAACTCCACCCCCCTGAAATACAACACACAATGAGCCATGACTGTTTCTTTAGAGAAGTTTCTTCTGAAACAGAGCGTGCTAAACTGAGTGTGAATCATCACATTCTGTCCCTGTTACGGAGGCGATGTGCCTTTGAGCAGGTATGGTATAGCGGACATGCTGACGATGTTTTAAAGACCTGTTAAACCCACTTAATAATGACTCAGAAGCACCCACAGAGTTAATAAATAGTCCCTCAGCATCTGGAACGCAGCCTGGATCGTAAAAGGAAGCCAGACAACACAGTCAGTTCATTCATATCCTTTTCACAGGGCTCTTATATGTAGTTTAACAGTATATATTTTATTTTATTATATATATTTTTTTCTTATTGTCAACAAATCCCACAAAAAGACCAAAACAATGAATGAATTGATCCGAGTAACAAGTATTTTTTTATGTGTGTAGCCAAAGCCTGGTAGAGCTTATTCCTCTGTGCTCCATTGTTGCCCAAAATCTATTAAAAATATTAGTGTTGCACTAAAGTGACATGTTCCTTTATTAAGAACATGGGCACTGTAGTTTAATTTGAGCCTACTCGTACTAGTAGAAAATAGTCCCCAAAAATTATTCCTGTTTGTGCAATGTTTGCTAAAATATACAGTTACCAGCTGTTTTATTAAAATTATTTAGCTTTTAAAAAAAAGAAATAAGAAAAATGTGTGTTTCTAAACCATTTTTAAAGATTTACATCTTCAGTAGGAATAAAAGAGTTTGGGGCTGAGATCCACATACGCAGGAGTTGGGAAGTAAGAAAGTATTGAGAGACTAATTGAGCACTAATTCATTGTTTGTTTTAGTGTCATTAGATTTCTTAGAATATCACCTGCCTCATCCATTAAAACCAAAAGTTTGACATTTACAGGAAGATGAGAAGATTGATACTCTGATTCTTATACTCTGAATTTGTAGCCTACCTTAAATATTTATATATATATATATATATATATATATATATATATATATATATATATATATATATATATTATATAAATACTTCAGCTGGTTAGCTTAGCTGAGCACAAAGACTGAAAACTGAGGGAAACGGCTACTGTACCTGGCTTTGTCTGAACGTAACAAAAGTTTCTTTATTCTGTCCAAAAACTGTGTGAACATTTTGCCATTTTGTTGGGGGGTTGTGTGCGGGACTATTTTGTGGATGGCAGCTGTTGCCAGGCAACCGGCAAAGATGCCAGGAAGTTACTATTCCCGCCAAGAATAGTCTGGAACAAAATTCCCCACAAAACAGCAAATCTTCGATTTTAGATTTTTTTTTTATCTATAGACAGAGCCAAGCTACAGTAGCTGTTTCTCACAGTCATTATGCTGCGCTAAGATAATTATCTAGTGACTGTAGTCTTATATTAAACGTACAGGCATGAGAGTATCACTCTTATTGCCTAACTCTCGGCAAGAAGGTGAGTAAGTGTATTTCCCAATATGTTCAATCTTTGCTTTAAGTATTCAACTACAGTCTCTGCATTGTGTGTTTTAAAGCCCTTTATGTTACTAAACACAACATATTCCACCACAGTTATAATTTCAATGAAACCCGTTTTATAACTCGGCCCTGCTTGTTAAATACACGCTGACGTGTATTTTACAGTAACAGGAGGTCAGTCTGGCACTGAGAAGAGAATGATTGAATTAAAACAATGTCTCAGCTACACGATGTGCATCAGCACACACATGACAGATGGCATCTCAGGTTGCCAAGACAACTGAACCCTAATCCGCCTCCTTCTCATCCCCACTGCAACGGTGGCGGGGTGGTGGTGGGGGTCGATCATTCAGCGCGGGGCACCATGTGCTGTGTACCACTCAAATTGGTCCCCTGGGTCAAGAGGACCCGAGGCCCATCAGATGGGGACACACTTATTAGAGACTCACAAGTGTTTTATCATTCTGTCAGATTAAAGCAGATCTCATTTTGAGGTGGAATGAGCTGCGTTCATGTAATTGATTTTTTTTTTTTTATGTGTGTGTGTGTGTGTGTGCTGCTGTTAGCCAGATATGTTCAATGAATCCATTTCTGTTCAGGTTTCAAATACTTTTTAGCTGCCTCTCAGAAAAATGTCACCTGTGAAAACAGTGTGTCAGTGTGCTGACTTGACTATGACTTGCCCCAAACTGCATGTGATTATCATAAAGTGGGCATGTCTGTAAAGGGGAGACTCGTGGGTACCCAGAGAACCCATTTACATTCACATATCTTGAGGTCAGAGGTCAAGGGACCCCTTTTGAAAATGGCCATGACAGTTTTTCCTCACCAAATTTAGTGTAAGTTCGGAGAGTTATTTATCCTCCTTCGCGCTAATAGACACTCAGGCTTTAAAACTGAGCCTACTACAACCTAAAAATGTCAGGTTGCATTAATGCATTAAAGAAATTAGTGGCGTTGAAATGAATTTGCATTAACGTGTTATTATTGCGTTAACTTTGACAGCCCTAATTTAAAGGGGACTTCCACCACAAAGATCAGATTACTCGTCATGGAGAACAACTCAGCCAACTGTATAATGTCATCTGTGGCGGTGGAAGAACTGTCTCCAGGGTTATTTAAGCACATGAAAAGATGGTATTGGTTCCATTATGTGAAATGTAGAATCTCCTGATATCATATTATTGACTTTTCTTATACAAAATATTCAAATTGTTGTTATTTATCTGTAATTACCACCATTAGCACTCCTTCAATACTCTCTGTCTTACATCAAATGCTTTTTGACCTGAGAAAAATTAAATAAAATCTGACTGATTCAAAGCAGCAAAGGGAGTTCCTTGAAATTTCTCCTATAAAATGTGTTCCCATCATCATGTTGTGAGGAAATACTCCACTCTGCCTTTTTCATCTCAAAGGAATTTATAGTGATTTATTATCATGTCAGCATCGTCTTAATTACTTCTGATTATCCCCACCAAGCATTAAAAACCTGTCTCACTGTCGCAGCCTGTCGGTGGCTGTGAGGCATTCATATAAATGACTAATAAATAATATGTCAGCCAGTCGTGCACATGACAAATGTGTGCTGGTTACCTCGGCTGAGGCTGGCAGACCAGGGGGTCAGTAGCTGCAGGGCAGACCTTTACTTTAATTAAACTACCTGTCACACCGAGCGGCTAAACGTGGAGCCAGTCTGGAATCAGGGCCAGGAATTGACTGTAGAGTCTACAGCAGGAATATGATAATAAAGACTCCTAAAAAACATATTTATGTGTGCTAATGTTTTACATATTTTTGCAGTGTTCTACACTAAAACAAACTAACAATATCCTGATACAGCATAATGGTTTTTAGGGAGTGTTAAGAAATGGCCACCAGAGGGCAGCATAGCAACTCAATCAAAAGCCCTTGATGCTGGACTAAAAAGGAAAAAAGGGAGCCATCTTTACTTTTAATGGAGTGGCAGCCATTGTGTAGTGTTTTTCATGTATCTGCTTTTAAGTTTAAAAAAGGGAAAGAAAAATCCAACATAGTGCAGGTCCTTCACTTCATCCGAAAACTGGAAAAACAGCAAATGGACAGATCTTTGATAGGAACCATAGAGGGAATACCTGCATTTAAAAGTGCATTTCTGTAGCCGTATGCCTATGCAGCTCCATGGTTACCCGACAAAAGCTTAATGCACTTCAGACAGTGGAGAGGGCTCGGCTCCACGGGCTGCTGCCTCGTCTCGATGTCATTCGTCTCTCTGTCACTGTGATTCCAATCACTGGGATTTTAACAAGATTACCGGGAGCGAGTGGAAGCAATGGAGTACCAGAGTAATGTAATTATCAAGTGATGGAGTGCCTGAAACAGCTGTATTATCACTGGCCAGTCGCTTAACCCCTGTCAACACGTGAAGGATCACACCCTCACTCCTTGTGTGATGACAAACAAAGGTTTATCAGCGTGTATGAGCATAATCGTAGGTTATTGTTGTCATTAATTTGCAAACACAAACAACAGTCTGTCTTTGTGTTTATGTCTTTGAAATAATGAATGAAAAAAGAAACTTTAATGTACTTCAATTGTGTGTGTGTCCTTCCTTTCTTCCTTTGCTCATGCTTTGGTGAAAGTGCGGGTGTCACCCTGAACACCCACCTGACCTCGTGGTCCCAGAGTGTCTCCTGACAACCACGTTTCTCTCTTTTGCCTTCTCTCTTTTTACACAAGTATCCCAGTCTCCATAGCAACTCATCTCAGTTTTAGAAACATGGACAAAAGACACAGAAAAAAAGAAAGAGAAATAGGCAAGGACATACACAAATAATACATGTTGACGCACATTAATGAATAGAACATGCACACAACTGCACACAGATGCAGAGGCACACAAATATCACTCTACCACACCTTTCACCACTGAGAAAGGATTGAAAAACACAGGGCTAATGTTTGGGATTTGAATCATGTTTCATTGCATGTTGTCATTTTATTTCCTTAGTCACAGAGGGAATATCAACGTCACAGAGACAGGTGTTTGTCATAATGACGTCACCGAAGCCTGAAAACGCCTCCATGAAATGACTGTAAATGCGTCTAAGTTGATGTTTCACATGAACTTTTACCCCGTCATAACATTTTCTTTCAGATGTCTTGTGATGGGGTACAGTGGCGCTGGCGTATACAAGATTTGGGAGCAGCATCTGTGATCTGTGCACTTCTAAGATCTCTTTCACCTTCGGTCTATGGCTTTATTTATTTATCTGGGTTCACTTGCAGACAGTGATGGCACTCCTGTTAGACTTTGGAAAGTTTGCAAAAAACATTGATGCAGCAGAAGCAGAGATCTTGTCTTTTTTATTCTATATATTCCTTGTTCCTTGTCCAAACCTGGCGTGAGATTTGGGTGTGTTATGCTAGTAGCAGCTAATATAGCGCTACAGAGGTCTGGTAAGGTAAGCTCACTTCTTTCTAACTCCACTAACTACTTCCTTTTCCAACTTGTAGTCTTCAGACTCAACTGACGCTGACTCAAGTAACACACAGCTCCCTCTGGAGCCACAGAAGGCTTTAGGCCTCATATATGCAGTTGATACTCCCCGAGACCTGTAAACAGACTTTGATGTGTAAAATCTGTCGAGCATAAGAGGCGATCACAAATGTAGATATACTTCATCATAAGTAAAAGTAAAGATGTACTGACAACAATACAGTACAATGTACTTAAAGTATAAATATTATATTATTGTATCATTATTATTGATGCATTAACAGCTTGGGTAACACTTAAGTTTTAGTCCCCCTTATTTAGCATTTATAAGCTCCTTGTAAACATTTAATAAATAGTTTATAACACACTAAAATGTAGTTGTAAGCAGATAGAAAAGTAATTTTACTTTATTTATATAGCCCAATTTCACTAATCACTAATTTGCCTCAAGGGGCTTTACAATCTGTACAGCATATGACACATGCATTTGACGACATCAAATAAGGAAAAACTCCCCATTTTTTGCCGTTAATTAAAGGTGCAGTGTGTAGGATTTGGAGGCATCTAGCGGTGAGGTTGCAGATTGCAACCAACAAAAACTTCTCCCATGTGCCAAGTGTGTAGGTAAACTTCGGTGGCTGATGTAAAAATGTGAAAACGCGTATGGCCCCATCTAGAGCCCGTGTTTGGTTTGTCCGTTCTGGGTTACTGCAGAAACATTGCGGCCGGCTCCGTGAAGAGGACCCCCTGTAGATATAAATGGCTCATTCTGAATGAAAACACAACGATTTTTCTTTTCAGGTGATTATACACTGAAAAAAACATACTTATTAATATTATATTCCATTTCTGCCAAAAGATCCCCCTAAATGTTACACACTGTTCCTTTAAGTATTTATACACCAGCTTCCATTTTTGTATGCCTGCACAGGAGGAGTTTTATTTGTTGAGAAACACATTTATATCTGCTTACAACTAGATTATAATGTGTTATAAACCACTTATTCCATGTTTATATACTGAATGAACATGCTAAACAGGGGGACTTAAAGTAAAGTTTCACTTTAATGGTAGTTGATTCAAATGGAGCCCATTTTAACTGCTTTATTAACTGTTGGGTAGACTGACCACATTTTTTACTTGTACTTAAGTACAATATTTCCTCTACAATTAGTGAAGAAGAAGTATAAAGTAGCATTAAATTCAAATACTCAAGTAAAATACCTCAAAATTGCTCGGTACTTGAGTAAATGTACCTGGTTATTTTCCAGCACTGCTTGCAGAGAGTTGTTGAGCTTGACTGACTTGTTGAAGCCCCTGAAACAAAGACTTTGCATGTGTTTCCGTTTGTTTGTGTGTGTGTGTTAGTGCACAGAGTTCGGTGTGTAAGTGGTTTAAAAGTCTCCGTTTGAGCAGAAGGGAGAAAGACTGACAGATGGACAGAGAGAGCGAGGGAATGAAGACAGACCTCGGCCCTCTGTGGAGCAGTGGATTGACAGATTTACTGTGTGTGTACTCGTTTCTTGTGTTGCAGCGGTCAGAGCGGTGTGAAGGGAACACCATTAAAACCAGCTTGTTTGTTTAGTCAGGAGGGAAGGTGCAGAGCTTGAAAATAAGCTGTGTTTGATACGTCCATCATGGCAGCTCACTGTCTGTAGAGACAAATCTGCAGGAGTTTGAGTGGATATAAGTATGTCCAGTCTTTTAGAGGTTACAGCCCGGCCTGCCAGTGTGTGTTTGTGCAGCGTTTGTGCACCTGTATGAAAAAAGAACTTTTCAGAGATGGACGGCGTCAGATCGGTGTGTGACTCATCCGATATACCATTCAGATGTAGCATCTCTGCAGTGTCTGAGTCACCATGCAGCAGTGACAGAGTGAGAGAGAGAGGGAGGGAGCAAAAAGGAAAAAGAGCAGATAACAAAGGAAGCTGATACGATGAAAGAAAGATCATGACATTATCTTACCCTTTTCATCTGACTCTTTTCTGCAGCCTTACTTTAGTCTGTCAGAGGCGTTATCTAGTCGTACGAGTGGTATTGTGTCAATCTAGAGCTCACAGGAGGTGTAGCCTTCAAAATCTAACAGAATTGTCAAAAAATAATACTGCACATATATCTAATAGTCAACCATATCTGACACTGAAAGGTGTTATCATGGCATTTATTTAAAATATTAGGAGAAAATTTCCAATTATGTGGAGAAAAAATGATACATATGGTGGGTGCAATGCCAAAAATACAAAGAAAATACATTTAATATGGATCTATTGGTTCAGTATTTTACAACTTTATATGATTCACATGAGTTAATTGTCTTGCAATTTCCACTCATAACTCAATCACTCAATAAAAAACACAATCCAAAATAACAAATTTTATAAATTTTACATTTATAATAATAAACAATGTAACCAGTCTTGGTGTAATTATACCAGTTATGATATAAAACTAATGGGAGTTGTAGCTTTTTGCTCTGTGTTTTCATGTTGCACATTTTCCCATCATCTTTCCAAAGCAAATGTCAGAGGCAGCGTCTCCTGTGTGTTTTATCCTATTTGTTTATTGTCTGTCCCTTTTCTCCCACACACACTCGTCCCAAGGTGTCGCCCCTAGCAGGCTGCAGCTCTTAAAGGCGCCGTGCATCAATATTTCGTCACCGCAGCGACACAAAACAAAATCCATTAGCTGAATACAAATATTAAGTTCTCGTTAAAAGGAAGTCACTAACAAAGAGAGAAATAAGCGGCTGCTCTGATTCAGCATCGAAGGAGCTTCAGTGTGCGGTTGCTGCTGTGGATGGGGAGTAAATTGCCTGCATTTGCAAAGCAATTTCTAACCCTAATGGGTAAATTGCAGGGTGTAAAAAGGGGCTCGTTGTTGTGCCATTCATACTGGCAATTACGACAAATGGTTTAACATGAGATGATAAAAGGCCTGTTTTTGAGATTGAGATTGTTTAACATGTGTTTGTGTCAGGGTTGTCTTTATCTAACACAAGTGAAAGAATTGATTTATCATGGTGAGCGCTGTGTGTGCTGAGCCGTCTCTCTAAACACCAGAACAAAAGGCCAGACGGTGATAGTGTCGTCCTCGTGTTATCCCTCCGCTTTGAGACCTCTATCAGATGTGTCACATCACTGTAACTAATGAAATCAGATGGACAAGTTTATCAAATCAATAAAGCGTTAAAGGAAGCGTGCACGTGAGCATGCCTGGTTTACCTCTATAGCATGTGCATGTTTGGTTTTCCTTATTTTATTAATATCCATGTTGTAAAAATGTCATAAAAAACAACAACAAATCGTTTACAAAAGGTGAACGTAGTCATAATGCTGATTTTAAATGCTCATATAACACAACACTGCTTGTGCCAAGTTGGACTTATTGCTATTATATTATATTTCCTCCAGTCCCATTAGACATGAAAGCCCTCCTCCCCCCCATCTCTCACTTTTTAATGAGATTTGGAGTGTGTGTGTCACCCCACTGTGAAGCCATCGGTGACAGGCAAGAGGACAAAAGGAGGCCTGATGCTAGGGTTTTGGGAAATACCCCCCTCCTAACCACACACACACACTCACACACACTCACCCCGCCAGCTCCCATCTGGTGATAGGGCATTAAGAGGCGAGCCTGAATAAGGAACTGTTGGCACACACGCATGCATGTCCATGCACATACACACGCTTCAATCCAGGTGCCTTAGCTGCATTAATTGAAGAGAGAAAAATGCCTCCCTCCTCTTCCTCCCCATGTTCCTAATGTTCTCATCCTCTATTCAGCATCGACTTGTGCTGCTCTTTGAGTTTTTTCGTCTCCATCCAAATATTTACTATCAAAAGCACAGCAGGGAGACATTTTAGCTGCAGAAGAGAAAATAAAGCAACAGGTCGTTTTTTGTTCCTGTACAAACCAAAATAAAGCCAAAATAATTCAAATAAAACATTAGTCTAAAATTTCGATTTGAAACCCTGAGACACGTAAAGGTCAGTTTATACAGGCTGTTCTCACACTGTTCATTGCTAGACCTATGAAAATGAATGCACTGTAATTCGTGAATATCACACGAAATCAATTTGTGTGTAATTTATGTAATTGTGAAGCAGGAAATATAAATAACGGCAAAGACCGCGTAGGGAGGAGGTCGGGATGCATGGATGGCTCAAAAAATACCAGACTTTTACGTAGGAGACCGGCGTTCGTGTCCCGTTTGAAACCAGAAGTCAACGTTGATTTATTTGTCAACGAACTTACATACTTAAGTAACACCACTTCCGAAAGTTATTTTAAGCCAAACCACCATCTTTTCCTAAACTTAACTAAGTAATTTTGTTGCCTAAACCTAAGGAAGTTGTTTCCTGTGAAGACGGAAGTTTATTTTGAAAAGACTGTATGCATGTAACGAGCAGAAATTGTCATCTGTTGCTGGACATTCGCA
This sequence comes from Sebastes umbrosus, assembly GCF_015220745.1. Classification (NCBI taxonomy): domain Eukaryota; kingdom Metazoa; phylum Chordata; class Actinopteri; order Perciformes; family Sebastidae; genus Sebastes; species Sebastes umbrosus. Next base: position 24,600,586 of record NC_051270.1, read on the forward strand.
GGAAAACGAACGATAAAGGAGGCTTTTTCGTAAGATCATAGCAACCGTTGTATGAGGATACATTGATTTATAGCAGGTTGATTTTTTCTTAGAGCTTCTGTGAAAAACAGACCTGTGAGTGTACAATTCAAGGGCCCCATTAACAGATTTCTTTCTTGCATTCCTTCAAGATATCAAATGTATGTTTTACTCTGAATAATGGCGGAATTTGTGATCAAACCAGCAGAATCCGAAGGCGTTTTAAAACAACCGTGTGCTCGGGATTCATCCTCTTGAAAGAAAACTATTCTTTTTATTTCATATTTCAGTTTATTTCCTTGTAGAATTGCTTCATTTTGAAACTGATCCAGCATTGAAGTTGGAAAAAGAGAAGAAGACAAAGAAGTAATAAAGATTATTATTATGTCTGCATGTGAACTGCACACATTTATATCTGCAGACCTTTCAGCTCCGTGCACACAATCTTGAAAGTGTCTTTCTTTTGCGTGTGTGATCTTGAAGGAGGCCTGATGAAGGAGAGTTTCTGACTTCGTAATATTCGAGTGCCTCGCCCCAGAGGCTCCCCCTTGACAAGCCTATGACGCACTTCCTGACAAGGTGGTAGGAGGAGAAGAGAAGGAGGTGGTGGGGGGGACCAGCTAAATATATACCAGCTGTGGTGATAGTGCTGAAGGCTTCCATGTGCAACCAATCATGCTTCCTGACTCGTGCAGGAGGAGGATCCTGCTGGTGCTTACCGAGCCAACCGGCGCTGATCCAGAGCCCGTTGTGTGGGGGGGTTGTTGCCCAGCATTCTTGTAGAAGTGCAACGTATAGAACCGGATCATTTGAGGTCTTGAATACCATGATGCCATGCTGTATTCTGCATATCTATGTACAGCTCAGTGAACACGCCCATGGTCGTGTTACGCAGTGATCCTTCATTGAGCACCATGGACAGCTCACGTGTGCATGTATGTGACTGCAGGAAGCAGAAGCACCTGCAGAAAGTTATTTCTTTCTAACCCAAAACAAAGATATTTCTCTGTTTGCAGTTATTTTTAATGAAGCAACTCCTCTGAAAGTGCTAATGAGTGACTCAGACCATGTTTAATAATGCATGAGGTTTGAAGAAGACAGAGTAATGCAGCAGTAACTGCTTTGTTCTGGGACACTTTGAGGATAATAATTCCTATCATTAATGCGTCCTGCTTGATCTAAAGTCGATATCTAAAGACGTTCACTTTCTCATCGTCCCATGACTCGCTCGGGAGGTGCTGGAGGCACATTGTGCAAATCAGGAGCTTATTTATGAGCAGCACAGGCTCTCAGGGGCCCGAGCACAACATGAGCGCGGCCCCCGAGTCATTAAAGAGTGATTTTGGCATCCACTTCCACTCCTCTCACACACACCCCCTCCGCTCCCTCGAGACCTTAGCAGCACCTGCCCCCCACCCACATCTGAACAGCCATTTAAGACGCTGAACATATGCGCACGCGTTCTCTCAATTTAGCATCCATGCTGTCAGACGCACACGCCCACATGCTATATTTATATATATGTGATGCAAATGACAACATTAAAACACGAGGGGACATTTAAAGAGCTGCCGGATGACGTGTTTCTTTACGTAGACTTGCATCAATACGCAGAGAAACGAGACTGATGTTTTTTTTACTTTTCCTGTGGGGAGACGCAGTGGCAGGTTTTGTGTAATAGGCGGATTGATTGTCACAGGGGGTTATGGGTCACCTCCCTCACTTGCACCGGGACAGGATGACGGTTCTGGCTGGTTGGCTGTGAGAAAATACCATTTAGGGGTGGCTGGTGACACGTTTATTGAGCCTGTCAAATTAACAAAAGCAATGAGCTGAGTCGGGACAAGAATCACAATAACACACACGCGCACACACACACACACACACGCACACATGGACAGAGAGTATGTTTTTAATATCACCTGATCCAGAAGTTGTGCGTCAATCAAACGCTGATCTCTGTGTCACCTTGGGCTTTTCAGAGCTCCTGCAGAGTTGTTTGACGTCAGTGATGTTCAGAGAGAGAATGTGGTGTGAATTCACTAATACGGCTCTACACGGTGCAGGAATCCATACAAAATGACTTTAAATATAGACATCGACGTTAAACTACGTAGGTAAGAGCAGCTACGCAGATACAAAGACTTTAAAGGAGCTTTATACAACGTTCAGAACATTTAGTAGCAGCAAACCAACACATTCTCACTCACAACTCGTCGAATACCAACGTTTGGTCGGTGGCCATAAGCTTCAAACTATGACTCTCGAAGTACCCGTTTAATGTCAGTTTTGGACGTGTGAGAGACAGCGTGTCAATAATCCCTTGTTATATGCATAGTGTCTTTTCAAAATAAACTTATGCTTTCACAGGAAATTAGGTTCAGGCAACACAACCACTCAGTTAGGGCTAGAAAACAATCATGGTTGACGTTGACTTGACTGACTATCGACTCACGTGACCTCACGTAACAAACGACTGACGTGACAAAATAAGTTAACATTTACTTTTAGTTTCACACGGGCCACAAACAGCCGCTCCTGGTTGAAAGTACCGTGTTTGTTGGCGGTGGCAGGACCACGTTGTCGCGAAAGCCAGGTCGTCACAGAGCGTGGGTTGTGTCTAGATCGTAACACGCAAATTGCGAAACTCTCACGAGATGGTTAAGGTTAGGCTGTGACCTTGAATAGTTAGGGTTAAGATTGGTCGTTAGGCAGCGAGTCTTGCAAGAGTTGCAAAAAATCCATCTGCTACTTCAGCACCACGGACAGCTCCGTGGATTTATCAATAAACAGCACAGTTAGGCTGCTGATATTTCAGAGCCATGGTCGGGGCCAGAGATTCTAACAAGGGGTTTCACGATATACCGGTATTGACAATAACCGTGAGGTATAAAAAATGAAATATTGATATCTTGTTAATAATAGACATATGATAATGTTGTCTAAATAATCCAGTGCCTTTTAAATCATTTCTGTCTATCGCCCCCAATACCCCAAACACAAATGAGTGAAATTAATTTACCAAAAAAGAGACAAAACGCACAATAAACAAAGTTAAAAATGAAATTGACTGATAACATTATTATTATTAATATATTTTTTTCTCTAATTTTCTAAAATATACCTTAAAGCAAGATTTGTTAAGTATTTAATACTATTATCAACATGGGAGTGGTCAAATATGCTGGCTTTATGCAAATGTATGTATCTATTTATCATTAGAAATCAATTAACAACACAAAACTTTAAAACTGAGCCCACTACAACCTACAAAAGATCGATATCGCAAGTTGCGTTAGTGAAATAAATTAGTGACACGTGTTATTATTGCGTTACCTTTGACAGCCCTAGTTTGTTTGGTTACAAAAACTGAATATCATGGAATTACCATTGATAAATCTTGTGTTATTCCAAGTATCCATTGGATAATATTGGTAATAATGATTCAGGAAAGCCAACTCTAATCATATAACAGTTGTGGACATTGATACGCCTCACTCTTGGGAGGTGCTACTCTTACTCAAAAGATATCACCAGATTGAAATGCATCGGAAATACAGATTATATGAGTTGTTGTTTTTTTGTTAGGACTATTATTATTTGATTTATTTGTTTTTAAAAAATGTTTCATGTTAATGGTATATGTAAAAAACATTCTCAGGTTTTACATATTGCTTTTGTCCAGAAAAAGAGATTATAGCTAAAAAAAACTGTCTTTCACCTCAGTGGTGAATCTCAGTGAGACATTCATCTGCCTCAGGTGTGCTGTTTTGTTTTGATGTACAGTATCTCCTCCGATCATCATCTGTGAGAACTGTGTGCCGAAGCTTTGCTGGTGGAGGTGCAGGGGATCGGCTCCTTAGTCGAAATAACACCTCCAAATAGCTCAATAAGTGCTCCTCCTCCCTCTCATCTCCATTAAGAGGTTAGAACAGTCGATAGGTCCAGCCGAACACTGGGGACTGACCCTATTGATTTCACCGACGGGGAAGGAGGGCAGCCATTAACTGTGCACTTCCTTTGGCCTTGGTGGAGCAGCTAACACTCACTCTACTGAAAACCCAACTGGGTTCACCCACTGATCCCATGTTTTCATTTTAAGATAATTCCTTCAACATCAGTATATCTAATATTTATATTGGTGAGAAATATTTTGCAGAAAAATGTAAATGGTATGTATCTTGTCATTGCCATCAAGGAGGGTGAAAAGAGGAAATATCACGCGTCATCAATGTCTCATATTTTTAGGGTACAACACATGCGCAGTAAAATCTGATCACTCGATGAAATTGAACCAATAGCAACGCACGACCACGGCTCCAGTTACACTGCGCATGTGTCACACCCCAAAGCTCAAGACCGTGTCCCAGCCTCTTTCAATAGGTCTTGGGCCAATCCCAACGTGACGTCACCTGGTAAATGGTTGAGTGTGAGAGGCTGCAAGGGCTTGAAATGGTATAAATATGAATGGGACAGCACTTTGCAGCGACATATCACATTTGCTTGACGGTAACTTTAAAAAAAAAAAAAAAAATGTACTTGTTTTTGTTAAACTTCATTAAGCAAAATTAAAAGAAGTGGTTGATGAATAAACCAGGTGTGTAATACAGTCTAATGCTGCATTCCTCTGATTTTATGTGTTTTTTTATGTTAAGTTTCTGTGTAAATTTAAATATGCCTGGTTGATCACCCATGTACCATCCTCTTTGTTTACCTTTTTTCTTTTTTACGCCTTCGAGCTTTCCTTGGTAACCATGGTAACCCTGTGTTTAACCTCACAATGCTATGAATTGTGGGTAATTCCCTCAGGCAAAGTCTGCAGAAATGTGAACTTATGGAAAGTGTTCATAAAGGACTCAAAATCTCTGCAAGAGAGCCCTCAAGGACTAGATGATATGACAGTGAGGCAGCCCTAAATAATCACAGACTTTGCGGGAACGAGCCTCAAAGTCTGTGAGTCAGTAAGTGAGGTCGTTGGGATTTGGGCCCTTGATTGTCATTTCTCAACTTCGCCACCTGATCAGACTTTTCCACCTGTCCCAGTCACCTGACTAACCACATCCAGCCAATCCCTCCTGCCCTGTTGTAACCTCTTCCCCGCCCACCTGCTCAACTGTTCCCCATGTCCACTGAGCGCAGGGGTACTCAGTTGGTTGCAATCTGCAACCACACCACTAGATGCCACCAAATCCTACACACAGCACCTTTAAAGATGAACAACATAATAAAGCTAAATGTTCAAAGAATATTTTGCCTCCAAACAATTCAATTTTCCAACATTTGTTCATAATATCACTTCATTCTATGATTGTAGCTTTTTCGGGCTACTGACAATGATTAGTATTCTATCCACTCCACATGGAGGTGAAATATCTAGTGCAGCATTTAGCAGCTAAAGAGCCTGATATTTCCCTCAGGAGTTGGTGGAGACCAAAAACAGAGCTAAAAGAGAAAACTTACATTCATCAGGTGACCAGAAACACAACTCCAAATGTATTCTCCAGAGCCTAACCGCTGGATGTGTACAGTAAAGAAGCAACTGTTTGCTAGCAAGCTCACCATATCAACTTAAAAGGTGATGATTGTGTTCACAAATGGTTTCTGTTGCCCCAGCCTGGACAGAATGATCAGCTTTTGCAGGTTTAACAACTTGAGTTATTAGCAACATGTGAATTCAGCATTAAGTGTAATGCGTAGTAATAATAATAATTATAATGAAAAGACAATACTCTTCTGTATGTTGTGTTCTTCAACACTGTCTGACGTGTTTCATTATTTGTTCTCCACAAATACTCGGGACACACACAGATTTGTTTGATTTTTTTTTATCAAAAAAGGATATAGAGTATTTCATTTCTACACAAACAAACCTCTCAATAATTTACACAGCAACAGAAGCCATAGAATCACACTGTAACTTCAGAGGCACAAAAACAGGAAACTTTTAACTACTTCAGGTTGCACATTTGTCATTTTTGAAAATGTAGAATTGCCTGTTTAGGTTTCATCCTTAATGTCGACGAATATTGTGACAATGAAATCAGGGTTGAACAGGGGGGAGGGAGGAGGTACATGTGGTTAAGTAGGGCAGCGGGGGTCCAGCCACTGGATTGAGAACATTAATCAAACTAAAAACGTGAGGAAAGAGAGAGAGAGGGGAGGAAACAACAGCACACAGTCCATGTGGACCACACCAAAACAAAAACAGAACATGAAGAAGAAGAGCATCCGCTTCTCAGACGGAGCTCTTTGTATCATTCTCATCTGGTGAGCAGCCCCGTCACAAACTCCTTGCACTTCCTTGTTGTCAAAGACGTTTGTGTTGGACTCTATTACTATATTTTTTATACATATATTTTTGTTTTTTCTCTTTACAAGTGTTTATTTTTTTTACATTTGTTATCACAAAAAACACGACTGTTAAACAAATGCATAAAAAAATGTTTACATAATGACTGTTCATGACTGTTTTGACCAGAACTGTTACTATGGATTTATTGCTTTGTACACTGAGTAATGTTTTGGTGCCACCTGCACACACACGGGTCCGTATATATACGCTGGAACCTCGCTGCTGCTGATGGTCTGTACTCCCTTTTAAAAAATATTGGACTTCCAGCTAAAACCCAGCTCTGCTCTTCACCTTTGGTTGATTGTGCAAAGAAATTGAAGCATCAGTAACAGTTTCTGAGACAAAGACAAATAAGTTGGAAAGAAAAAGAAACGTAAAAAAGGACATACTACAAATTCCACGTTGTTCCATGCATAAATACACATCCACACACACATTTATATTGTGAAGTGCTGACTTAAGGTCTCCACAGACAAATGAAACAAAGTTGGCCCCCTTCAGACCTGGTCAGTGTAAGTGCAGAATGAGGACAAAACATATTCAGGAGTGTGTTTGCTTGTTCTTTCTATTCAGGAGACTGAAACACTTTTCATCACCAGACTCCCATAAAGACAGATCACTACATTATACATCAACTCATAAACTGTGTCATCTCACTTCCATTCTCTAATGGAAATGGACAAATGGCAGTTTGTCCAAATTGCATTCATTTGTGATCGCCCCTCCTGCTGTATCGTCTCTATAACTGTATAGATTCATGTAAACAAGTATATATTTATGTAAACAAGTATATATTCATGTAAACACTCAAATACTTGTTTGGGAATGTTCAACTTATATAATGTCATTTTGACATTTCAAACTCTTCTCCCTTTAGTTTTAAAAACCCCGAAATCATATTTTCTCATCGGCTTCTCACTTTAAATAATGTAATCATACATGAACAACAGTATTGATTACTTCACATGATATATTTCTTTTTTTAAAACTTTGATTGTAGCTTTTTTTCATGAATGTACAATTTTATAGAGGAATACTTAGTTTTCAGGGCTTTAACTTTAAAATTACTCTTTTATCCATTTGATCATGTAAATATCTTTCACATTATTTTAATATAGTAAGACTCTCATACTGATTTTGGCTAATCTTCTGTACTTTACCAAAGTCTTTGAATTGCACAAACCCTTCTTAAATAAGGTTGTGTATGATCGTGAACCTCTTGGTCTAAATTTAATCTATAAACTCTTATACATCTTTACTCTCTAGTTATCTCTGTCATAAATGTTTTTGTTTAGACACATATTTCAACAATGCATTGGTACAACTAGACTTTTGCACCCGATTCGACTGTTATAAGGCCATTAAATAGGCATTATTGGTCGCTGTACATGTGGGTCAGTAGGGAACTACTACTACGCCTACAACGTTGTAAAAGTGAAAGCGAAACTGAAAAGCAACACGTTCTTACATGTTGTAAAACTGCATGAAATGTTACGTTTTCAACACAATGAAAACAATCTATTTAGGTTTAGGCAATAAAACCACTTAAGTTTATGGAAAAACATGTGTTTTGGCTCAAAACAACTGCGTTTCAAAAGTGAAAGTAAAACTTAACGCAAAGACAACGACACGTTGTTGGCATCACATGGGATGCAAATCCTGATCTCCTGGGTGAAAGCCCTGTGTTTTGTGTCCCATATGTCGCCCCCGACCTCCACTCCATATGGAGTATCACGCTGTCTACTACAGCGCCTCACTTCCGCTTATTCTCCTGTCATAATTACTATGGTCAATAGAGGTCGCTGTTGTCTTCTGTTATACCTTCTTTCGGTGATCCACCATGTGAGTAGATAATAAAACCTACTAGTGGGTGTAGTAGGCCCCTATTGACCAACATCTACATCTTGATTCTCTAGTTATCTCTGTATATTTATATATTTTAGTACTATATATTTTAGTTAAGACAAATCTTTCAACAATGCATTAGTACAACTAGACTGGTGCACCCAATTCAACTGTCATCAGGCCATTAAGTAAGCGTTATCAGTCGCTATAAGCACCATACATGTGGGTCAGTAGGGGCCTATTATGTATACTACGTCTACTACGATGTAAAAGTGAAAGCCAAATTTAAAAGCAACATGTTCTAACATTTAAAACTACATGAGACTTTACATTTTGAACACAGAGAAAAGGTTAGGTTTAGGCAACAAAAACACTTAGTTAAGTTAAGGGAAAAACATTGTGATTTGGCTTAAAATAATTACTTTGCAAAAGTGAAGGTTAAACTCAGTGCTTGTGAGCACAAAGACAGCTACATGTTGTTGGTTTCACACAGGATATGGAGTTTCATGCTGCCTATACTACAGCATCTGACTTCTGCTACTACTCCTGTCATAATTACTACAGTCGCTAGGTGTTTTTTTATACCTTCTTTCGGTGATCTACTGTTGTTAATAGATGATAAAACCTACTATTGAGTGTTGTAGGCTCTTACTGATCCACATCTATGGTGCTTATATTGACAGATAATGCCTGTTTAATGGCTTGATAACAGTCCAATCGGCTGACTTTTGACAGTAATAGTATAATGATGAGGATGGCTTTACTCCTGCACTACACTGCTGAGATGTGACGGGTTGATAACGCTAGAAATCAAATGCAAGAGGTACTGAGTTACAAAATGAATCACATGTAGCAAACATTAGACAGACATTTTCTTTTTTTACCTTATATGCAAGTAACCAAACAGTGCCACTCAAATCTCAGGTCACCTACATGTTGAGGACTTTTACACACACACAGAAGCCAGCGATAAGGAAACAAAAATCATCATATTGTGCATTAAAAGGACACACTACTCTGAGTGCATTCAGGAGAGATACAGTACAATCTATATCAACAGAGTGTCTAGTTTCTGTCTACGATGCTGTGCAGTGACGTATCTATACACTGTAATGGCTGGCTTGTAGGACGTCGTACTGTAACAGTTAATTTGATAAATAAGGGCTCGGCTCTGATTTAACCCTACGGGCTTCAGTGTGGTCAGGAAGCCTCGGCTGATGGGATAAAAATGTTCACCTGTACATACGATTGCACTCCAAACGAATATATCTATTATCAATATGCATAATAATACATTTACAGACTGCCAATTTGATATGTGTTACACCTCTATTAATCCAATATCTTTAATTTTTACATTAAGTTGATTCTTTTTTGATTTTCTCTTTTTTGAATTTGTGCAAACAATACAACAATGGATTGTAGTTTTTCTTGTTTCTCGTTTGTCGATATTTTTTATGACTAAACTGATGCACACTCAAGTCTACTCATGTGTCAGTGAATGTGTGTTTGGTCTAGGAGTATCCCTCATCCTTCCTGTATCCGTAGCCTCCGACCTGTGCTTCTTCCTGGACGTACTCCTCTGTCTTCTCCCAGCCTGACGCCCAGCCGCCGTTCACCTGCGTGGTCGCGCCGTACGACTTAGCCGTACCCCCAAGGGCACCGTAACCTTGAGTGATGTCGCCCGTCTCTTCTGCCAGCTCGTCCTCGTCTATAAAGCCGCACTTCTCCTCGCTGGTCAGTTCTGGGTCGGCCCACGGCTGTTTCTCTCCCGACGCAAAGATTCCATAGAAGATCACGCCCCCATAATGCACCATGGAGGCGATCAGGAACACAGACTGCCACTCCTCTCGAGTCTGAAGAGGGAAGGGAAACAAAAAGTTGTTTTTAACCCCTTAAAGGGACTATTTGTAACTTTCAGAATTGCTTGTTAACAGCGACACCTGTGGCTGTTAAGTCAACGAAAGTCAGCGTCGGGCTCGCTCTAAATAGACATGAACGAGCATCGCTCAAAACAATGAGGCGACACACGTCAGCTAAAGCCACAATATCACTCTATATTTCACCTGCCTGGCAGTAATGTTAGCTGACCAGACGAAGGTCTCTCCATGAATCACTGTTGAGCCTAGTGTTGACTTTTCCTGCTTCAGCCCCCCGGGTCGGTGTCGGGGCTGCAGCAGGAAGAGAAACGTTATCGCCTCCCGACTGCGACCGCAGGGAGACACCGGCACCCGGTCGGAGGCGATAACGTTACTCGCTGCGGAGCCCCGTCACTTCACAAGACACGGAAAACCTCTGTTGGTCTGGAGGAGCTGCAGCAGTTATTTCTGCACAAACGTCCACTGTACATTCACTACATATTCTCAGAGCTAAACTAACTCTTCTGCAGTGTGGAGTGAGCGCATATGCAAGCACATGGGATCCTGATCCGGTAGATTTTTACCTGTAAAAAGTTACAAACAGTTCCTTTAAAATATTTTTTTACATTTATCTTATTGTGAAGAAATCCCATTAGATCTCACCAACAAGTGTTGTCTGTCTGCCGGAGACATTGTTGTCCAATAACTATTAAAATCATTACCACCAACGTATACTTTACCATCCTGATGCTGTGAGTTCTCACTAGCTCCCCAAATGTGTATTATTTTGCAGCTGAAAATAGTCCCTAACAAATGCACAATTTACTTCTGTTTGAGTAATGTTTGCTAAGAACTACAGTGCCCAGCAGTTTGAAGACATTATTCAGCCTTTCTAAACAATCTCTGAACCCATCGGCCATCGGCCTGACAACGGATAAGCCTCTGGGTGCAAGGGGCTTTATTTCTGGTGTTCAGTGTAGCTAGCGGATGTCCGGGATGTAAGATTGGATTGAGATGGGAGACTGGAATTGGAGTTGAGAGATGACGTGTAAGGCCGGATTGTTTCACAAGTGGCCAGTTTGTAAGCTAATTTTAAACCAATAAAAAGCGAAATCATCGTCAGACGATAGACAATGGGTTCCCAGATTGCATTTCGGCCGGTGCGCTCTCTGTGTGTTATTAGTAAATCATGTCCCAAAATGTCTGCATTAAATTATTATAAATATCTTTGTTTTGTTTTATTTTGTAATCTATTATGGTTATATTCAACACAGAAAATGATGATGAAAGTGCTGCTGAGAACAAAAAAAATGCATTTACTGATTAGACGTCTTAACACTTGACTTTAACGCCGCCATATTTAGCAATTACAAGCAGTATATAAACTGTATATACTGTTTATTTAGCTTTATGCTAAATAGGGGGACTTCAAGTGTTGTAGGTCTTTAAGATCTTTAAGAATTACTGCATACATGAAATGAGAGGATCTTTATTGCTGCCTTGTTTGGTGCCTAAATGGAGAAGCTCATACCTTGTTCTTTGTCATAGTACCAACAATTATCGGGCACACCATCCCAGACAGGGTCCCCACACCATTAGAGATGCCCATTAGGATACTGGCGTAGCGTGGAGCGATGTCCAGATGATTGACATTAAAGCCTGATGGAGAAACACATACAATTTACAATATTGTTGATACATTTTACCTTTTTGAATTAGGACAAGGCCAGACAACCAGATTTAAATGCCAAACCACTGTGACAGTATGTATCAAGTAATAAAAGCATGAAAATCAGGACAGTTGTAGATAAAAGTAGCACAAACGGTGACCATCTTGTTGCAGAATATAGGCAGCAACTCGCCACACATCCTCCTCCTCCTCCTCCCCCACCCTGACTGGCTGAATGAGTAAGTGTCCTCGCGATCTGCCTCACACCGCCTGCTGGCAAACCCCCCGAGACAGCTAGCACTGAATTATTAAACACTCCGGCAGAAAGCTCAGGAACAACAGGCAAGAAAACTGATTTTGCACACAGTCACAGACCTGAGCATAAACATGGAACGATCTGTTGAATGAATGGCTGAAGAAAGGTTCATTTTGCCAGTCAGATAAAATGTGTTATAAATAATATCTGAAATATGATGTCTTAAGGAAGTCTGTAGCTACGCAGCAAATATTGATTAAGCTCAGTGCTGGTGTTATTTGGGTGCTGCAAATACAATTTGAAAGAGAACACTACATCATTTTATCAAATAACAGCAACACACCACTGCTTGGGATGTTTTGTTAGACAAAACTGTCTGTAATTTCAAATACATTTCAACGCTGTTTGTTATAATATGTTATAATCCCCACACTCATAGTCACATGACAAATAGTCTGGAAAGAAAATAAAAACCAACTATATAGTCTTATCATCAAAGAAACTCGAGTTTAGGTATAATGTTCACCACTTCTACATGCTCTCAGTTTACTCTAACCTAACAACGTTAGAGAAATTATATAGAAAAGGAAGTTTCGACTGGAAGTACAGGATTATCAACTACTTAAGCAAAGGTCTTGTTTCCATTGGCGATTTTAGACTCTTTTTAGGGGTACTCAAGCCCACCTAAATTTCATCTCAGCACCACTAAAAAAATAATTATCAAACCCTCTGAGACCCGCATGAGTACCAGCAATACCTGTGAACATTAGGCTACTGTCTTTAAGAAGCTGTAGCTAAGTGGGGTCTTAAAGCTAGAGTGAAGATATTGGTCTCATACTGTATATGAAACTAGAAAACCTAAGGAAGGTGTCATCCATTTCATGTTAGCTTGTCGGGAAGGAGGCTAAATAACGCTCTGAAGTTAGTCTAAATTTTGGTGAGGAAAAACTGGCATGGCGATTTTCAAAGGGGTCCCTGGACCTCTGACCTCAAGACATAAAGACATTTCCACCATAACTTGGTGCAGAAAATGCAGAAATTGGTGCATAAATAATCATCAGAATGCAGGAAATGAAGTGTTTGACTCTCAAAAAAACTAAACCTACGCCCTTGATTGTACACATTACACATTCTCACTAGGGGCTGAGCCCCACTAAAGGTCTGATCCAAGAATTGTACCTTTTGGAAAAAGTACTTGTTCTCTTTCTTACAAATAGTTAGATGAGAAGATCTACACAACTCTAAAGTATTAGAGAGGTATCGATCTTCTCATCTAACTCAGCAAGAAAACAAATAAGTTAAAACTATTTCTTTATCTACACATTTGAATTTCACTGTTCACCTTATTTACAAAGCACTGGCTTATTTTCAAAATCATGCCAATATACAGTACAGTAACAACAAACAGTTGTTGTAGTAAAAGGTATTAGTCACATATTTATCCCCTTCACATGTGTCTTCTAGCCTCCTCTTAGACTCCCCAAATCCATTCAGCCCTTCTGTTGGGAAAACTATCCAAAGCCACACTACATTAGACCCAGTAAAACAACCCCTCAACTGTAATCACGTCATTTTAACTCCAGTATGTATAGTACTAAATTATAAATTACGTTCTGATTGAGCAGTAAGTGTGTTTTACTTGTACTAACCTGATATAGCAAATCCACTGAAGCCCACTGCCAGCACCAGGAAGGAGATGGCCATCCCTTTGCTGTGGGAATATCCCACCACCAGCAGCAATGTGGCCTCCATGCCAAATCCTGGCAGAGACAGACAGCAGGTCACACACACACACACACACACACACAAAGCCCAAGGGCTGTTGGTCATCGCGGTGCCAATTGAATTAAGCATGATACATGGCCTGCAATCAATTACGTAAGTGACAGATATGAAATCAATGCACAGTCACAATCAGCGAGTCAACTAAGTATTGAACAGTTAAAATATAAACACAAGTATCTCTCTGGCAGCGATGAGCAACCACAAGAAGAGCAGTATGGATCTAACACCCTGTCGCTGTGCAGAGAGAGGTGTGGAAAATGATATTTCATCCTCGGTTCAGACTTCTCACCTCCACAGTTCATGATTTTCCTGACAGTGGTGGTCGTCAGGATGTTCCTGCTGCGCAGGTAGTCGGCCAGCTGGCCGCCGATGGGCACGATGATGGTCATCACCAAATGTGGCAGGGCGGACAGCATGCCGACCTACAACCACATGCAGGAAATCAATTCAGCTGCAGTTGATAAGACAGCACAATAAATTCATGAGGCCTTTCTGAGGAAATACATCATTTAGTGTATGTCATTTTTTTTTTCCTTCTTTTTCATCTATAAAATGCAGCATTGCATTGTGGGATTGTTGACATGGACACTACTTTTTTGTTCCATTGTCTAAATTTTTGAGGGCACTATAGTGAATAAATTTGGGTAAATATAGTGTACTTTATGGTAAATAGGGTGATTTTAGTGAGTTCCTGAGTGTTAATGACTTAATTAAAATCATCATTACACAATCATGAATATTTAATGTTATAAATACTTAAGAAATGAAATAATGTTTTTAGGGGCTTTATGAGATCATGTACAATATTAAACAGAAATGTTGCCATTTGATGATTTGTACAAGAGTTAGCATAATATCCATTTACACCCAATCTCGGATCCCATCGGATATCGTTCTGACAAAGTCTCTGGGGGCAAAGGGCTATATTTCTGGGGTTCTGGTGCAGCCAGCGGTTATCCGGGCCAAGACTTCCTTTTCCGTGTGCTGCTCATTGTTTACCGTCCGATTAGCAACTTGAGATGTTAGTATTATTGTAAAGCAGCCAGTTTACAAGCTAAATTTAAACCATGGAAAGCTAAATCATTTTAGGATGATAGCTGCTGGGTTCCCAGATTGCATTTCAGCCAATGCGTTCCGCCTCTTTTGCTCTCCACATGGACTTTTTAACAAAGCCTGCTCGAACGTGATTGGTCAATACTACTCGGACTACAAAAGGAAACCATGCAATTTCACTTCTAAAAAAAAAAAAAACATCAGCGTCAAGTAATTTGTGAGAGCAGTAACTTTGACAATCTTTTGTATCCTTTGTGAACCGATGCTGCCTTGTTATGTAATGTAGCAGTTCATGAGGCCAACAGTTGCACTGACATTGATTTGGATAATGAATCATTCCAGGAGCAAAGCGTCACATGCTCAGCTCTAAAACATCTGGCACCAGTGTTGTGTAATTTTTCCATAGCATTTTAATCTATCATGTATTGATCTCTTAAGTCATGCTCCATGTTTGTCACTTGACTTGTACTGTAAGCTCACCTTGCTTATCTCAAAGCCAAAGACTTCCTCAAAGTATGCAGGCTGGCTGATCAGCAGCAGGTAGAACGTCCAGCTCCTGCAGAAGTTGGCCACGATGATTGCATAGACGGGCATCGAGGTGAAGAACTTCTTCCAGGGGGTCTTGAATTTCTGAAATAGATTATCACAAAGGATTGAATTTTATACATGTTTGATAGTGTCTCTCTGACAATAAACAAATGGTTAAACTGTAGCTTGGTGTTCTAGTACCCTTTACAACATAAAAGGTTGAAAACAAAGAGTGCAGTAAATTACATTTATTGTCTTCCTTAAGTCTAGGATGTTACCTCGGCAGGACCCGATAGCCTGGCGCTCTCTCCAATGCTCTCCTCGATGTAACAGCGTTCCTCATCAGTGATGGTAGGATGTTCAGCAGGGCTCTCATAAGACACAAGGATCCAGAACATGTACCAGAAGATGCCGAAGACTCCTGCATATATCACAGACAGAAAAACATGTCAGAACTTAAGATAATTACACAGCACCGCAGCTAGTCTTGACCTCAGCGGTGAGTACACACACACAAAGAGGGTTTGTCTGATCTTTTCCAAAATGCCTGAGAGAATAAAACGCAGACAGGAAAGCTAACTGTATCCAGTCCAGAGAGAAACATGGGGGGTTATTTATTGACACACCAAAACATCGGGGGGAGGAAATCAATACGCAGTCTGCCCGGATAAATCCATTTGACTTTCACTGTGTGTCAAACTCTAAAGGTTTCAACAAGCTTAAAACACTTTAGCCACACATTTTTCCACCTTTTTGTCATCATTTCACCACAGACCTCATCTCATATTCACTTGTGCAACACACACACACACACACACACACACACACACACATGCAGCATCAATCAATCTTACCATAGACGTAGAACACGGAGGACCAGCCTGAGTACTGAACCAGGATCCCAGCCAGAGGCATCGCTATCACAGCACCAGCATAAGAGCCTGACAGAGAGCGAGACAACACAGTCACCTTCTTAACCAATACAGTTACTGTATATAGAACATTCATGAACCCAATTTCTAAATGTCAATAGGAGAAATGAGTATTTACCACAGAATGAGAGGGTGGCCAGACGACTCCTCTCCAGCGGAGGAGCCCACTTACTCCAGATGCCATGACATGCCGGGTAGGTCACTCCCTAAACACAGCACACAGCAACAGTCTGTGTTAACTCACGGTGAAGAAACGTGCAAAAACAGTTTAGAGCAGACTGGAACTCCTGATGCACACAGATTGTTTTGGAAATGTATGTATTCAATGAGAGTGGTCAATGCTCCATGTTGGCCATTTTTGGCATTTGGAGAAAAAATATGGTTGTGGCTAGAAGGTAGCATGCAAACTGCGAAGCTCTTGCAAGATGGTTAAGGTTAGGCATTGACCTTGAATGGTTAAGGTTAGGATAGGTCGTCGGGCAGCGAGTCTCGTGAGAGTATTTTTCAAGTTTTCGCAATTTGCAGGTTACCTTCTAGACACAACCAAAATAAATATACAGGTTTGTACAATGGACAGATTATAGGAATTAGTTTGCACCCATTTTTGATTGATCCAGCACAGTATCATAGTAATAATGCTCTCAAAATCCTTACCTAATTAGAAATTAAACCATTTTTTTTACATCCATTTCCAACATTATAAAGGCATTATAATGCTTCCCATTCAAGTTGTATTTCTGGATTATTTGAGTGTATTAGAGCTGCAATGATTAATCAATTAGCTGTCAACTATTAAATTAATCAGCAACTATTTTGATAATCGATTTAAGTAATTTTTTAAGAAAAAAAAGACAAAATTCTCTGATTCCTGCTGCTTAAATGTGAGTATTTTCTGGTTTCTTTACTCCTCTATGACAGTAAACTGAATATCTTTGAGATGTGGACAAAACAAGACATTTAAGGACGTCATCTTGGGCTTTGGGAAACACTGATCGACATTTTCTGACATTTTTTATCGACCAAACAACTAATTGATTAATCGGCTAAAAAATCAACAGATTAATCGCCAATTAAAATAAGAAAGTTAGTTGCAGCCCTAGGATGAACTAACAATCTATGAGGGAATACCCTTTAAGATATGAACATGAACCAACAGATGTCTGATATAATAACTAACAAAAATTAACATTTTCACCCCTGTAATTACCATGAACAAATTGCCACGGAGCCATGAGCAAAGAGGACCTGATGAGCGGTTCATGGAGCAGAGCAGCCCTGCAGCTATTAAATGTTCATCAGACACTAATTTGAACAAACCGTGCTGACGTTAAATACAATCTGCATGGACTTTCTTAGGAGAGCAGTGCAGTGCTTATTTATCTATTCTTCAGAAAACTGATACAAATCTATCATTTAGCCTCCAATAAAGATGTGCTGCAGCATGAGGCTACTGGTGAAAGATTTATCTACCATCATGACTAAGCGTTTCATACCATTTGTCCAAAAAACACTGTTCCACTGTCCTAAAAAAATGATCCCCTGCCTATACAAATGATGCCTAACATCTTCATCTTTACATTTCATGACACATTTGCATACGTAAGAACTGTAGTATCAGCTGTCTGTATTTTGCACAATAACAGACACATTTCCTCAACATCAGCTACACAGCATGCTGTATATATCTGGGTGTCATGTTTCACGATGAAGCCAGAGGATTGATGTGCTTTTGTCTATCAGCATTTTCCTTTGCATCTATTTGTAAACCAGTTGTGTTTCCAGGAGACAAAGTGTGACAGCATCATAGGAAGCTGGACTATCCCACAAACACTCAGCTGTAGACTGGATCAATACAGCTCGTCTCTCATTTCCTCTGGCTGAATATCCAGTGCATGTTACAGTCTTTCCTCTGCTTTCTATTTGCAGGAAGCCCCTTTGTGTGTAGTGTATTATTGCAGATCCTCAGACATGTGTTACCATCCAGTATATGTTCTATTAATAGTGAGAATGTTTTCAGTGCTGATTTTTAATTGTGTAAACAATAAATCTGTCCACAATTTATATTAGGAAAGAAGGAAAAAACATTTAAAAAATGCTGTAATGCATCTTTTATACGTTAACATGCTCTTACCTCCACCAATCCTTGTAATATCCTCACAAAGATGACACACCCATAGTGGACTCGGGCAGCAGAGGGGATGAACATGTTGAAAATCGAAGTCAGCACAATGGCTGCACCAAATACCCTGAAAATAATAAGATGTGTTTGATTTATTATTATTATTTCACTGAACTGAATGTATGACATTGACATGTATTTAAGCTTTTTGCCATGGTGACAGGGAGCAGAGCATTGAGATTTCACATTAGATTAATTATTTTAGCAAAATATTATTGGCCTCTGGTTTTTTTTTTAATTACACTTTAATTTTCTAAAAGAGAATACCCATGAAAATCATTGATTTATAATCTACATGAAAGGCCATTAAAAGTGTCTTTGTCTTTCTCTGTCACATTGAAACACCTCTGTGGTGTATAGCTTATCATTTATCAGTATCGATGCTGAACTGCACGTTGTGTCCTCAGTTCTGATTGGCAGGCGCGCCTCTGACGTCATAGAGGTACATATTTTAAGGAGCAACTCGCACAGTCACATCGATACGCACGTGTCGCCTATAGCAACCATTTTCACTTTGGTGCCCTAATGTCTCAAAAAATGTGTTTTTCATGAATAATTCATTTTAATTTTAATTTCACATTGAAATTTTTTACATTTTTACAACATTTGCACAAAGCTGTGATGTGCCTTTGATCTACACCATACCACCAAATACACCAAGTACCTTTACTGATTTCTTTCTATTTCTACAAAATTAATAATTCTGCTCAGTCTGACATAAAAATAAATGCTTTGATTTTTGATTTTTGAATTTTGAATTTGCTAAATATCTGCCAGAGAGGAGGCTGTCTGTTAAAACGCTTTAAGGCGTTATTGAGGAAATAAAATAAAAATTCTTAGAATAAATGACAAACATGATGTTTCCATAGCAGCTGAGGCAGAAAGGCCATGAACACCGAGCTCGTTCTCATTTCTGTCACGTTTTCCCGCCCCCTCTCATGTGCACGCGGGGGGCACACCCTAATCCGGTTGAGACTACTGTTGGGCACGAGACCAATTGATTCGATTACATCCTCGTGTCAATCAACAGCACGAGCGACACACAGACAGCCAGGGAAATAAAAAAATATATATACAGTATATATATATATAAAAAAACCAAAAAACGAGCATTAAAACCTTTAGGTAGGTTAGCAGGTAGATTTGTTAGACTATTGGCTGCACTCATTAATAATTATGATTAGTCAATATTAGGCTATTGTTTGCCTTTTTATTTAAAGGCCTAAATGGTCACTATACATCCTATATACCACTTTATAGACTGCACATATGTACATATAACATTTATTTATTGTACATACTACATGTATTTATTGACGGACTGCATACACTATGTTCACCCATTCACTCTGTATCTTTTATATCTCTATTATTGTTTTTATAATTGTTGTATACCTTTACCTCTCCTGTGTTTCACTCTGTTTGCTGATGTTGCTGCTTTGACACCTGAATTTCCCTCCGGTGATTAATAAAGGTTCATCTCATCTTATCTTATCTTATCTTATCTTATCTTATCTAATCTTATCTTATCTTATCTAATCTTATCTTTGTCATTGTTATAGCTTGGTCAAGATTTAGGCCTCTATAGTGTTGAGCTGGAACCATTTTGCCTTATATCCATGGTATGTATAGGCACATATCAGCATATTATTCTAGTATGAATATTCCAGCCTCTAGTGTTTGTAATAATGATGGTGACGTGCATTGGCTGTGCTCATGTGAATTAAAGCCTTTGGCGTCTGGTCTCCATGAGAGAGGACAGATTAGACCTGCTCCTCCAGGGAGCTCATTAACAGGTGGCACAGAGCCCTGACACCAGGAGCCTGTCTGTCTGCCTGTCTGCCTGTCTGCCTGTCTGCCTGTCTGTCTGTCTCTCTGTCTGTCTGCCTCTCAATGGGGATTCTTCAATTCATAATTCAGAGAAGAAGAATGACGCCATTTTTTTATGTCTGGCCTTGGCTGTGTTTTTTTTTTTAATTATTATTATTGTCTGGATTTATTCCAGCCCCCATGTGTTGGTTTTCGTTTCCTACGTATTTTAAAAATAACAAACAATACATAATGAGAGTGAGAGGAAGGGAGAGTCCGCCAACTGTCCAGTCATTTCGTTTAATTAGCCAAATAATGATTTTTTTTTTTTTTTTTAACTCCTCCTGCACACTGCAGCTGTCTCCGTGTAGTATTCCTGGTGATTGTGTGGGAGTGTCTCCTACCTGTTCGCTGCCAGTCTGGAGGAGATGTATCCTCCAGGGATTTGCGTAACGATGTAGCCCCAGAAGAAAGACCCGTGGATCAGCCCCACCGTCTCTGGATCCCAGTTGAATTTAGCTTTCTGGGAGATAAAAATATATATTATAATAAGCAACACTAACTGAATGTTGAATATTGTTAAATGACCTCAATTTTTTAGGCAAATCAATCAAAAAAACAAACGAAAAACATTTATTCTCTGAATGGATTGATCGAAAGCCAGCTATAGGCCTGTTTATCATTAAAGGCCTGCAAAGGTTTATTTTGATCAGATGACATTGATCTGTGCACCAAACTCACTCATGTGTCACTGAGGAGCTGTGTGCATGTACATAGCTGCTGTGTGCTGGATGTTTAAAGGATATGATTATAGGCTATATTTTATTATCCTTAAATGTGGCTTGCTTTGTCTTTTCTTATTTTATTGACAGTTTGATTTGAACTGTTTTTACTGTTTTTTTCTGCGGACCAGAAAGACTAGTGACCAGTCTGTGGAAGCTAATGGATCCAAAATAAAGAATAAAATAATGTATTTGGCCTAAACGCAAAAAAAACCAATATATGCATCCATTTTATACATGTAAATGCAAATATAACCTTTACATAGGCTGTTGTGAATCAACTTATTTAGACATATTTTTGAAAGATGTAGCTTATGTCTCTTTTAACTGATTTGTTTGTGTTTTTTTGCAAATAGACAGTCAATGAAATGTGTACTTTAGAATAACATCAACTGTTACTAAAGCCTAAATCATAACTGTCACGTTATGAGTTAGGCTTTTCATGCAGGACACAGAGATGCAATTGATCCTTTCAAAATTGCATCATACATTAATCAAATAGTATATGCTATAAAAGCTATAGCTGACAATATATTTCAGGATCTCTAATGCGCATTTTGTCACGTTTTTAGGATTTTTACGCACAAATACCCACTTCAATTAAAAAAAAAAAAGAAAAAAAAGCTAATCAGCCAAATGATTATTGGGGACCATTAAAGTGATTTTATGTCTTAAAGGTCCCATATTATGCTCATTTTCAGGTTCATACTTGTATTTTGTGTTTCTAGAACATGTTTACATGCTGTAATGTTAAAAAAAACAACTTTATTTTCCTCATACTGTCTGTCTGAATATACCTGTATTTACCCTCTGTCTGAAACGCTCCGTTTTAGCCATTTTGACGGAATTGCAACAAAATTACATTGCTAGGCAACAGCTTGGGTCCATGTGTACTTCCTGTTAGCTGATGACATTTACATACACTGCAACCAGGAAATAAACTGGGACACATTTAGAATGTTTACGTTTAAAATTGTGTCAAGGGTCTAAATATTGTATATTTGTGACATCACGAATGGGCAGAAATCCTGACAGCTTGTTTCAAATGCAGAGTTTCTGAATACCGGCTGTGTGTATTTCCCTGTGGATTGAGTGTTTCGATACTTTCACACTATTTATAATAAAAAAACATGAAAATCTCACTTTTTTAATAATATGGGATCTTTAAGTTGTAACGATGTCACAGATAAAAAATAACCACAATATGATTCATAAGTGATTATAAGTATGCTCAAAACAGTCCATCATTCATTCTCTTCTCTGCTCTTCTGGTAAAGGATAGCTTACCTTACCTGAAAGATGTAACATGTTTGATTTACATCTAGATGCACGCACCGGTAATGGCCTGCTTTATAATAAAACATATAATATGGGACCTTTAATATGACAGAAGGCCTTATATATATATTCTGTATATCTCATGTGTGGAGGAATTCATTTCCCTTTTTCTTTCTTTTTTTTTTCTTTCTCTAAAATCAGAGTCAGGTGTCTCGTGTCTCCAGTCTCGTGTCTACGTTGCTTTCTACGTCAGAGGTTCCTCTGCCTCCGTTGCCACACCTCTTTGATGATGATCTTGCCGTTCTCGTGGATGGTGCTGTTGTTGACCATGCCCACTATGGCCACGCCCAAGTTACACCGGATCCCGAAGGAGATGCAGAAGCCCAGGCCGCTCATGATGGCGATGATGTAGCGCCGTGGCAACCCGAAGCAGTAGCAGTCACAGAGAGGCGGCTTCTTCTGCGCGGCCTCTCGAGGCCGACCGTCCTCCGTCAGCTCCATCACATCTCCGCTCTTCTGCTTCCTCTCGAGCACCCTGCAACAGCCAGTTTTCTCTCATCAAATATCATCATGTGAGATGATGAAGCAACCTAAACAAAAATCTAAAAAAAAAATAAAAAATCTATTTCTAAGGAGGCCCATTTTTTATTCCCACTTGTGTGAATATTTCATTGTGGACTGTGTGCTTGGTGGTTTGTGTGCCTGTTTGAGATTTTTTTTTTGTCATGTCAATAAAGAAAATCTGAATCACCATCATCATAATAAAGCAGCTGTATAGGTGGAGAGGCCTCCATCCATACTGTGTTTGCTTCTGCCACACACCATAAGTGTGATGTGCTATTGTGTATAGCTGTGTATTGTGCGTTTTGTATGTTCTTTCTTGTATGACTGTAGTATGTTTCTTTGTTTTGACCTGCCAAGGGACTCACATATGTGAATTAGATTAAAACTATAATCTGGTGACATTTATGTTTTAAGCTGTAAATGGTCCCTTTTAAATAAAATAAAATAAAAAATTTATATATTTCATTATGGACTGTGTGCTTTGGTGGTTTGTGTGCCTATATATCTGAGATGGTTTTTTGTCAAGTCAATAAAGAAAATGCAGGAAGGAGGCAAATCTGAATAACCATCATCATAATAAAGCAGCTGTATAGGTGGAGAGGCCTCCATACTGTATTTGCTTCTGCCACACACCATAAGGAGGAGCATCAAAAGACATGAACAACGAATTAAAAGCAAATATGTTCTTCTGTATAATATTAATCATAATAACAAACGATGTCAGCTCGATCATATTCTGCTTCCTCTCTAGCACCCTGCAACAAGCCAGGAGGTGAGAGAGTCTAGACAAGTGTTCCCTGATATCAAATAGCATCATGTGAGATGATGAAGCAACCTAAAACCAAAAAGATCTAAAATATCTATTTCTAAGGAGGCCCATTTTTATTCCCACTAGTGTGAATATTTCACTATGGACTGTGTGCTTTGGTGGTTTGTGTTCCTATGTGAGATTTTTTTTGAGGCCTCCATACTGTATCTGCTTCTGCCACACACCATAAGGAGGAGCATCAAAAGACATGAACAACGAATTAAAAGCAAATGTGTTCTTCTGTATTTTGCGCTTAAAAACATAATATTAGTAATAATAACAAAACGAACAAACTTCGCCTTTGGAGCTGAAACCAGGCTAACACGTCTCTGACTGTACCGCATTGCAGCAGCAGCTCACTTTCACTCTCACTCATTAGCATTCAGCAGCAGCTCCAGACACACACACACACACACACACACACACACACCGTGGGCATTCCTCAAAGCCCCATTTTTTTTTTTTCCACGAAAGTCACATTTATTGGCCACACGCTGTTTGTCCAAATTCAGGATTCACGTAAAATGATTCAAATTAAAAATGAAAATTTAAATTATTTGTGTCTGTAAACGGATGAAAAGCAACAGGGCTTATAAATAAATGATGACAGAAAAAATAATCGAATAATAAAATGTAAATGGATGACTTGCAGTGAAATCAAAGGCCTCAGAAAAAAAGAAGAAGAAGACATGCGTTTTACTGAAAGATCATTGAAACCAACACTTCTGTAGATCATCAATTCATTTGCATGTGATTTTACTGTATTTATACTTCAGGTTGTAATGAATTAAGTTGCACAGGAACAAAAAAAAAAATGCATGTCTTAATGCAAAAATATAATAATGCAAAAACTAGCAAGATGTCTTAAAAAAGAAAACCCAATCAATCCTGTCAGCTGAAATGACCAAAAGCTCTTCAAATGAACATGAGACCCAGGCTGCAGGGTATCATTGTGTGTGAGTCATTGTGTTTTTTCTTTCTCCACATAATATGAAATGCATTATAAATTATGAATGAATCCCCCCAAAATCCTGCACGTCTCCTGTACGTCCTGCATGTCTAACCTGTCTGTCTGCTAATGAGATACACGCGCAAAGGCCCTCCTGCATCAGCACCAACTGACTGCGTGCACGCTCTCATCCATCCAGTCCAGTGGCATCTACGTACATCACACACACACACACACACACACACACACACACACACACACACACACACACACATTTGATTGCATAATGTTCCTCTCACTTCTAGAGGCGTGACTAGAGAGTTGTAAAACAGTTTTGGGTGACCTGCAGACCTTCAAACCATCACTGACTCGTGTCTTGGTTAAAATAAAGCATGCAAAATAATCACACTCACACACGCACCAATCAAGATGAGAAAAAAAAAACACAAGCCAGTCCTTACCTGTACATATGAGCCAGGGTCTTCCCTGCAAATTCCTTCACCCCCACCTTCACAGACTCCATATCCAGTTTCTATTATAGGCCTATTTCTCACTAGTATTTCTACTGCTTATTCGTCATGTTGCCGACTGCAGCGGCTGCAAAGGAAAACAACACACCAAGTTGCGCTGAATCTGAGTCCACCAGGGAGGCGACTATCCCAAAAAAGGCGCGTCTAAATTTTCACAACGAGAGCGCAAAAAAATAAATAAAGAGGAGGAATCAAACGATGTGTGCGCCTTCATTCATCCAGCAGCAGCAGCAGCAGCCCATCTTCATCTCCTCCAGCCTGCTGGCGCACAGCAGCCGCGCAGAGTGCCATCATCATCACGACGGAGAGAAAAAGGAGTGGATGATGTGTTGTCCGGAATAAAAGAAAAGAAAAAAGAGAGAGAGAGAGAGAGAGAATGAATGGGTTAAATAAATAAAAAAAGCTCAAAGTTAAAGCAGAAGTGTGTGTGTGTTTGGAGTATAGCTTCAATAAATCAAAGAGGGAGTGATGCTGGCTCGTGTCTCCTGTGGTGCGCGCAGGTTCATCTGACGTCGTGTTTCAGCACCGAGGTCAGCGACAGCAGCTCCGCGTGCCACATCTGGCCAGCTGCTCAGCGCACATGAAGGAAGGCCACAGTCGAAATATAACATGCTGATACATATACATATATATGAGTCAGTGTATTTTAGTCATTTCATAAAACATTGTGGGGGTGGGGATGTTTTTTATAGTTCAATCTGTCTACACTCAGCCTAAAATGTGAGATATATAACACAATTTTATGTATTTAGATTATGTTTCTTTATTTTGTGCGTTTTTATGATTAAAATGTATTTAAAAAAACAAGGACAGTCAAACCCCATGTATGAGAGCTGCAGCCCTCCTGAGGGCGGTGCTATGGAAACCAAATGAGCAGAGTGGATCTCCTCCTCTCCATCCTCCACCTCCACCCAACCAGCTCCTCTGCTCAACGGAGGAACCCATCAATAATTTAAACCTATTTTCATCCCCTAGACAACCACATCTTCCCCCAGAAGCATGCACAAAATTATGATATATACGTCATCTAATAAAATATCCCTCTGCAGACCAAGGCTACCACTACTACTAATGCATATAATAATAATAATAATAATAATAATAATAATAATAATAATAATAATAATAATAATAATAATAGTAACATTTTAAGATCTATATCTTCAGATGTGCGATTAGAGGACAAAAGAGAAAAGAGAAAAAAAAGCGACCAGTGTCTTTCTTTTTCATTTGTTGGTATTGGCTGCCATCTGGCGGTCACACCTGACACTGCATCTTGCTCTCATGTTCCAACACTCACACTATCATAGTACAGAAAATTATTTTGTATGTCCCAGTACTTAGTATATAAAATGCAGTATGCCAAAAATACCAGGATGTCCTAATACATACTAAAATAATGCACACAGTGCACTTTCATAGACTAAGCTACTGGAGTTACCCTGCACTATACTCATTTTTAACAGTTTTCTTCATCTCCTTGTATTTTTATATCTGGTATATTTTTTTTGTACTTTGTACTTTGTACTACTAACTTTTTTACTTGCCTTTTCACTAACATGTTTTGCACTATGGAACTGTGATGATGGGAACTTGAATTTCCCCTAGGGATCAATAAAGTTACTATCCATCTATCCATCTATCTATCTATCTACCTACATTCGGTCGTATTCTGCAATATGCAAGCCAGCATGCTTTTCTGGCTATTCTGACCCACAATCCACTGTAGCAGATAGATGAGCAAGAGGGTCAAAGTTCAAGGAGCAATGTTATGAAAAAGTAGTATGACCCAATACTGCATGCAACAGTAGGTACTTTGTAAGGGCAGTTGTAGTACTAAAAGTAAAAAGTAAAAGTATGCGATTTGGAACGTAGCTATTTTTTTGCACTATACTGTGTGTATTTTTGCTAAATGTTTTATATATTGATTTAGTTTTATTTCTTTAAGTCACTTTCTCCACAAAACTGTGCTTGCTTATTGTTGCTTCTCTTGGATGTTTGAGTTTCACTGTGCAGAATGACGCATGAGTGACGCCTGTGCAGAGTTGGACTCCAGAAGGCTGTTTTCATGATCACCTGCTGAAGACAGAACATCTCTATGTGCTCACCTTAAATCTCACCTTAACAGTTGTAAGTACAAGATGATTTTTGTGACATCACAACTAGTTTGGATGCAGTCCTGTATGCAACTTACACAAGTCTGGTTTTGGAAGTACTGAGAATGGACTTTACAGTGAAGATGGAGACACCTTGTGTCCAGTAGTTGAACTTTTGAAATGAACAATATTTACATATTCATAGATTAAGATTTTTTTCAATGAGGAAATTACTTTTTTGTGGAAAAAACCTTATGAGACACTAATTATTGTTCAAACAGAGTGTTTTATACATCTTAAAACATCTGCGTTTTTGTTGCTGTACAGGCTACGTGAAAATAAAACTCACATTAAAACTAGTTATTTCTTTATTTATTGTGAATATTAACAGCTTTACTGCATTTCTGTACAATCAGCTACAGTGAACCTAGCATATAACAGACAAAAGTATTTACAGCCGTTCATGCACATTAAACCAGACAAA
Organism: Sebastes umbrosus; assembly: GCF_015220745.1. Lineage (NCBI taxonomy): Eukaryota > Metazoa > Chordata > Actinopteri > Perciformes > Sebastidae > Sebastes > Sebastes umbrosus. The sequence goes on from NC_051270.1 coordinate 24,628,362, forward strand.
ACAGCTACTTTGCAGCGACTGGCAGCAGCAACACATCATAGGAAACAGGTTTTGAATTCAGATAGGAAACTCTGTCATTACAAAATCATACAAAAACAAGTAAGCACAGAGGTTTAAGGCATTTGGTTGTTGGGAAATGCATCGTGCTCGTCTGACATCTGTAAACAGCACTCAGCAGGTGATGCTCAACAAACATTAGCAGATGTTTAATCCTGAGATGAGAGCTACTCAGGTTTGGTCAAATATAATTTGGAATCACAATTTACAGAGTAAATTACAAAGAGGTTTCAATACAAACACACCTTAATGCATGTGAAGCTTAAGAAGTGATCCTGTATCTCATAAATGACTAATCTACTGTAAAGAAATATAATCTCAGGAGTTTTTTACTTCTCTGGTCCCTTGACAAAGTAGCGATTTATATCATAAAATGTACTTGAAGAACTGTCTGAACTAACACGGCTTGTTATGAGGTGATGAATAATACAAAATAAGAAATTAGGTATTGCAAGTAAATTGATAAGACAGATCTTTAAAAGAGGATTAACTCTAAATACAAAAGCTTCAGGCTGCAGAGCAGAAGCAAATCAATAAATTAATTGCACTACAACCCATTTAAATAGATGATATATTCTTCATATCTACAGCAACACTTAGTAACCACATAGAGAGTATGAACCGGCTACTAAAAGTCATTTCTTTTCACTGAAATCGTCATTCACATGTATCCCAAACAGGTTAGTTCTTCTCCTTTCTGTTGATCTCTGAAATGAAGGTTACACTTTATGCCGTTTATACCGACAGTATGTGGAGACACCAATAATGTGAAATCTGAAAACAGAAATATAGCCCATTTATTTATAGCCATTCAACCTAAACTCACATGCATACAAACTGATTGTATTAAAACAGAACATTTGTCTTTGTGTAGTCTATTTCTCTTGGTAAAAATTGTATAATTGGTCCCGTAGCAGGTTGGAAATACATCTGGAAGGTGAGATGCATGAGCCTGCAGCTGCTGTCTCACCATAGTACTGATTGTTAGAGTATGGCTGCAGCATGGTGGAGGTACTTGGTTTTCAAATGCACAGTTTTTCCTGAACTTGATACACTCAAAAAACAGAACTGACAATCTCATAGCCCAGCTATAGATCAGGGGAAATAAACATTGTGTTGCTACCAATTTAGTATAAAGTTCACATTAATAGTTAATGACATAAAAATGATGTGTTGTATAAGATATATCCCTAAAATGATATGATATTTTTAACCATAAACATTGACCTTCTTTTCTAAACAGTCCAGTCCTTCATCTTCTATTCTCATCAGAACAATCACACATGCAGAACATTTAATTAATGATATCTTTAAAGGGTAATTACACCTAATGTCACATATTCAACACCACTAACTTGAACTCTATACAGAGATATTTTTCAGTCATGACAAACGGAGAGTTTGAAGGCATTACACGGGGAATGATACAAGCTGCAGTTACAATCTTTTTGCTCTTTGCTGTTATTTTCCAACTGTCTTTTATATGGCACAGGAATAGATTCATCCACTCATGAAGCTCATTTTAAGCAAAGTGAAATGTTGCATTTTTTTTTTTTTCTGATGCCTCCACACAGATCCTAATATAGGAGTCCATTCAGCAATAAAAGATAATAGTGTTTTTATCCCAAAGACAGGAGCCCTTGTATGTGGACATGTCCATTCTTGCCTCGAAGCAGGAGGCTAGCACTCGGACAACACTTCATGCTTGTCTGTCATCGGCGACGTTTCAGACGGCGGCTCTGTGATGAAACTGGCGCTCATCTGGAGTTTGACCTTCTCCACCTCGTATTTATGCAGGTCCTCTTGAATCAGATAGCGTTCTCGTTTGAACCGAGCCTTCACGCCTGACGGGACGTCTGGGATCATCCACGCCACGAAGAACTTCACCACAAAGACCACATGCTGCGGAGGAAGAATTATCACACGGTCAAGATAAGATCCTTTAATTCTGAGCGTTTATTCTTTAGAGTAAGGAGTGTGGATAAAGCTGTGTTGTCTTACTTCCATGATGATAATGAAGGCCATTTTGGCTGCCAGGATGTGCCAGAACTGCATGGTGTGAGTGTACTCCTTCTGGTGGCCTGGAGGGTAACGGTAATCACGGTATCTGTACGAAACAACATCATACAGTCAGTCATTTTTCATTAATGTAAAATGTGCTGATACACACCAGTGAATGCTATAGAAACGTACTAGATCAAACAATAGAAACACGTAATAATTATTCTTGAATTAAAGCAAAAGGTATTCATTCAGATGTTAAAGGTACAGTGTGTAGGATTTGGTGCCAACTAGTGGTGTGGTTGCAGATTGCAACCAACTGAGTACCCCTCCGCTCACTCCTCCCTTTACAAGACTGCGGTAACGTGAGACACAGAGTGCAAAACCATAGTAACGCCGTTCGCCTCGCTCAGAGGCCATCCTTACCATATGAACACTACTTTAGGAGCAACGGAAGTCAGACAGCGGCTGGCGGTATCACGGTTTTGCACTCTGCGGCTCATGTTACCGCAGTTTCACAAGCGTGTTGAAGAACTACGGTGGTCTTCAGGTAACATAAAAACGCAAAAGGATCTCTCTAGAGCCAGTGTTTGGTTTATCCGTTCTGGGCTACTGTAGAAACATGGCGGACTCCATGAAGAGGACCCGCTCCCTATGTAGATATGAAGGGCTCATTCTAAACCTACAAAAACACAACGATCCTTATTTTCAGATGATTACACACTAATGAAAACATAGTTATGAATTAGTTATATTGTTTGTTTGTCTGTGACCAGGATTACTCCAAAAGTTCGCGATGGAATGTTTTGGAGGGTTGGGGTGTGGTACAATGAACAATCCATTAGATTTTGGTGCCGATCCGGATCATGATCCGGACTCAGGAATTTTTTTAAGAATTCCGATCAGCCAGAGCATTAAGCCCACAGGGTCTAACACATGCGCAGTGTGACTGATGACGTGTTGATGACGCATGACCCCGCCTTCTTCCTTCTTCAAGCAGAGAGATACGTGTGTGGACATGTGTGCGGGAGCTGCTGGCCGTCCGCAGTGAGAAAGAAAAAAGCGGTAGATGACGGGATGACAGACAACGTAGTGTAACATTATACAGACATAACAAGGCTGCTGAATCAGAGAGGCATCGGCCGATACGTTACACGGAAACACACCGTGTTAATAATAAGCCGACCACCTCATGGTACTGCCAGCTGTGATCTGTGATCTGTTTTTAAAGTCAGGCACCTTTGCGGAGGTCTGCGCTCTCCTAGTGCCATTCTAGTTGGCTATAAAACCAAAACAATGAGCAGAAAGATGCTGAACAGCTCCATATAGAGCAGAGGGGTACTAAAGAGTCTGGTGACAATTTTCTTTCTGTGGGTTTGTCACTAGGAGCAACCCCGTCACATTACACATTACTCATTTTGAACACTTGTTCATATAAAAATATTGATTAGTGCAGCTTTCAAGCTCTTGAAAACAAAAAATAAGCTAAAGCCAGATGCACAGCAAGCACTTTAAGCTCAAATACCTGCAGGTGGTAGTGGAGTTAGCAAACCAGTAGTCTCGTTCCTCGGGCATGTGTTCCTCAAGTATCTGAGAGATGTTGTATAATGACAGGCTGTTGTCGACGTAGCCCGTCATGCTGGCGTCTTTACCGTACGCATACAGGAAGACCATACGGGGGATCATGTCTGAGGTGAACGCCATTATGAAAGCCTGGGACAGAAGTAAACACAAAAGGCTTTCAATGAAATGTTTGTGTCGGCAGTGAAACTACTGCCAAAAAACATTATTTTGATGCATAGTGTCTTGTATACATATTTTTATTTCATCGTTTATTTGATAGGGACAAATACAACGTACACAGACAACTTAAAAACGTCTATCTGATGCAATTATCATAGTGCTTATAGCGGATGCTAATTTGCAACACCTGTACCCCTAGAAGGGCTTTTTGTGAAAATAAGAGATTAAAACACGAATGAGTACAGGAAAAATAAATAAATACAACATAAACTGTACATGCATGATAAACATACTCACACACTACTACACATATAACACTCACGTTGGTAACAACAGACAAAATTGCCACTGCGTTGAGGATTTCCTGCCACGCTCCGATGTTTCGGGCCTTGGACGCCACCGGTCGTCTGAACTGGGTGGTGAACTTCCAGGCATCCACCCTGATCTCCAGGATGTTGTTGAACAGAGCCAGGAGCGGAGCCAAGGGGAAAGAGGCCACAAACAACGTGATGAAACCAAACTGGACCACTGAAAAGACAAGCAGAGCAGACAGACAGAGTTAGTGATATAAAAAGGCAGAGTGGAAAACAAGGAAATGTAATGAAGGGACAGAAAAAAAGACAGCATCTGATCTTTGATCTCCTGTCCAGATATGATCTCTGTACTGTAAACAAGGTCAGTGAAGTATCTCACCCATCTCCAGGTACTCATAAAACAACCCCAGCTGGGTGAAGTTCAGCAGGACATGGTCCTGCTCCCAGCGGCTGTTATGGTTCTCAGGATGGTGCCGGCCCTTTCTGCTGCTCCACCAGTTACGCATCAACCTGTCGAGAAGCCCACGAAGAAGAAACAGACGTTAAACTGCTGAGACCTGACGTTGGGATGTGCACAAGGCCAACAAGACATTTCCAGAGAGACATGACACAGTAACAACACTATTTATAGTTGCAGTCTTCTAGTCTGAAAAACACTTGAAATAAAAATAAATTATATATACATATCTTTTTTCTTTGGGTTTGGAACAAGATCAGTATGTTGTGCACACAAGGTACGTATGTGATGGGAACAACTTATTTAAAGCTATGCATACAAGTTTGCAACAGCTACGCTGCATTTTTAATTCTATATATTCTAAATAATATTAAATTCCTCTATAAAAAAAAAACAACTTTCAGGTTACCCCTTGTTTTATAGGCATTTAGACGGATGATTTTCCATCTGAAGCCGTTAATACACTCAACAATACTCATCCCAACTAGTCATATACTGTCGCTTTGTCAGACCCCTCGGTGTCACTCTTTTTAGTCTCAGTAAACATGTGCTTAATATTGTGAAGTAAACAAAAACAAGTGCTTAGGTTTAGGCAATAAAACCACTATAGTTAGGTTCAGGAAAAAACGACATGGTTAGGCTTAAAACTACTACGTTTGTACCGTGAAAATGACACTGAACGTTGTGAACAGGGGACATGAACAGCGGTCTCCTGGATGAAAGCCTTCTGTTTCTTTGACCCATCCTCCCTTCCCGCCCGCCTGCCCGTCCGGTGTGTTTCTTCGGTCTTAAAGCTACGTCACCACACTCCCAGCGCACTTTCCCTCAGCGTTAATATTGACACAGATAGGTTTACATTGTAGTTAATGGAAAACCCAGTGCGTCTTATACCGGCGCTAAACGGTACCTTAAGTGTCGGTATTTGACGCCATGGGAGAACGGGCTGTACACACACCAAAAGGCTTTAACCTGTCATACATGTGCCAGATGTACTGTTTTGTTGATTTTGACAAGTACTTCCTTCTGTGAAGTCAACACTCAGGATTTAGTTTGTCTAATAATATCTTTTTCTTCTAAACTTTGAAGCATTTTCTTGGCAATACGTTTATTCTCTAAGGCTATTCTTTAAAATTTTGAGGGCTGGAGAAGCAAGAATTTCATTGTGTGACATTCAGAGGTAAAAAATAAAACATAATCAATTGAATTCTCTCCATTTTGACATTGTGTTTGTGTGCATCTGAAGCTGCATAGTAGGAAATAATATTTATTGAGGGTTAATCTACTTACACCCACTAGATGATAACTTGTGCACACAACATACTGATCTTGTCAAAAGAAAGAATAAAATTAACTAAAAGAATTCCTCTTGTTGTGGTTTATTGAGGTGAATAATGAAGACTTGATGGACTCACGGCAGCAGAGCTTCCTGAATGTTCCCCCACAGTTGTTTTCCTGACATCACAATCACCAGCTGTGTGGTGAGCTCAATCAGACAGCCTCCAGGGTCGCACTAGGACAGCAAATGCTTTTTAGTTTACGTAACACACTTTCATTTGATGCACTTCCTGTTGGCAGCACCAGATTATGAAGCTGTCCTCACTGGTAGAAAAATGTGTTACAGCATGAATCTGCTCGTTTGTTTAATTATAAGAAATACATCTCGGTTCAGAAAACTCACCTCCTCATTCCTCAGTTTGCTCCATTTGCCAAACATGTATGAGTAGTCGCCAGGAAAACCCACGAACTTGCCTTTGAAGAAGGCCACGTAGAAGCACGACGAGTAGTAGTTGACAAACTGGAAGAGGAACATCTTCATTGTCAACCTGTTCTCATACTCCAGGTGGGTCTTTGGGATTTCTGCAGGAAGCAAACACCAGATAGTACATCAGTATAAAATGTTAAAGGTGTCGGTTCCATGTTAAGACACAATGATGACTATTGTACACTCCTGTCATTTGTGTTTAGGTTCTCAGTCTTTCTTGGATTCAGTAAATGTCAGATTAAAGGTACAGTGTGTAGGATTTGGCGACATCTAGTGGCGTGGTTGCAAATTGATCCCTCGAAATGTTACACATTGTTCCTTTAAATCTCTTTACCCATGTCAGTGATCCAGACGGCCACCCTCTCATAGAAGAAATTGAGGATCATGATGATGACAAAGTTGATGCAGGAGGCGGTGACAGACGTCGCCAGCTGTGGAGTGATGAACCTGCCCACCACCTGGATCTTCCTCATAGGGTCTTTAATTATACTCGCAAAGGCAGCATGCACGGCCAGCCTGTACACTATGACCCCGATGATACAGGCCACGATCAGTGAAATCTGTGGGGAACACACACACATGTAAAGCTGTTGACAGTATGTGGCTATAGGCAGGAAAAATACTCACTATTATTGTAAATAGCAGACAAAAACAGAGTTAAACATTCAGTTACCCAGAATATAACAGTGGCAGTCGAGAGGCAGAAGCGAGCACACTTGCTGGTGGCGGGGAGATATGGCTCCATGTCCTGAAAGATTATCATTATTTATTGTTTTAGAAGTGAAGGTACTATGTTATTATTTGAGAACATAATATTCATCATGTTTATTTCCATGTTTGAAGCACCTGAGTGATCAGGTTGAGTCTCTTGTGGGTGCATCGGATCTCAAACTCGGGCCGGATTTGAAGCTGCTGCTGTTCCTCTTCAAAGTCCACCAAATCCCACTCGTACTCCAGCCGGGCCTGACGCCGTTTCCAGAACTCCAAAAACAGAGTTACTGCAAAATGTATTGGAAGAAAGGAAACAAAAAGTTGTAAATCTATAATCTGTATTTTGGGAGCCAACTCTAACTAGGGCTGCAACTAATGATTCTTTTCACTGTCGATTAATCTGTTGATCATTTTCTCGATTAATCGATTAGTTGTTTGGTCTGTGAAATGTCAGAAAATGGTGAAAAATGTTGATCAGTGTTTCCCAAAACTCAAGATGACGTCCTCAAATGTCTTGTTTTATCCACAACTCAAAGATATTCAGTTTACTGTCATAGAGGAGTAAAGAAACCAGAACATATTCACATTTAAGAAACTGGAATCAGATAATTTAGACTTTTTTTCTTAAAAAATTACTAGTAGTTGGGGATTAATTTAATAGTTGGCAACTAATCGATCAATCGTTGCAGCTCTACCTTTAACAAATAGATTTAGTTGTACAATGATGATGTGTCCATCCATTTTTTGGACTGACCTTTTATGACATGAATCATGTTGCACTGACTAAAAACAGAGAGCGCCTGTGTTGAGTTTTAGGAGTTGTAATGTGTTTCAGCTGTGCTACGATGCCTCTTGGCTAACTGCTGCTCATGAGGCCCATTTTTAGGCACTCTTGGCCTTCAGTGTGCTGGGCGACTGCTGAGTACATAACAGCATAATTGTGTTGGCATCTTGTTCTGGGCTCAAGCAGAAAGATTTAAGGTTGATGCTTTGGTGTGAAAAGGCTTTAACTGTGAAAATCTGTCTCACAGGAGGGGGACTATATTGGATCTCCTACACGGGTTAAACTCAGTTAAGAACAGCATCGACTGACACTTACCCCAAATCCCCATAAATATGGCAAAGAACACGGTTCCCTCATTATCAAACAGATGGGATTGCTGGAAGAGAGAATATGGAGAAAAAAAGAAGTTCCTCAGAGACACGCTGGGCATAAACGGGGTGACATACTGCTGACTCAGCAGGATACAATTTACTGCAGATATTTGGGTAAATTTCACACACTTATGTAGTCAAATTTTGTAGTTTGTAATATATACTCTTAGGTTTTACAACAATAAACACATGAGGTGTAATGTTTTACCCAGGATGAGAGACACGTAGAGTTGAGCTTCCAGAAAGGGCACTTTTTATCACAAAGTGGACACATCAAAATCCTGCCTCCAATAGCGGGGTCACATATTTCATGGCTAAAAGGAGAAAAAAATGAGACTTAGAAAAAAATGCAAATCAATATAACCATCTAGCATCCAGTTTTGAACAGACCATCATTTTATTGGCATATCAAAATCTGTCTAATGATCTTTAAGGCGTTAGAGTTAATATGGCCAAAAGTATGTGGACACCTCAAAGACTGTCCACATACTTTAGTGTACTTTTGGTTCGAGGCTGCTTTTCCTGGATTGGGCCGGACCCTTTAGTTGCAATGAACAGAAATCTTAATGCAACAGCATACAATGTTATTTAAGACAATAGTGTAATTAAAACTTTTCAGCCTGTTAGACTGTTATCAGGTCATTACAGGGGCATTATCGTTGGTTATAAGCCTCATATATTTGTGGGGCCCACATATACGTGAAATTCCATATGGGGTGGAGGTCGGGGGCGATGCAGGGCTTTCACGCAGGAGACTGCGGTTTGCATCCAAGTTTCATTTTTCAAACGTAGTTATTTTAAGCCAAAACACAATTGTTTACCCTAAAGTCAACTAAGTGTTTTTGTTTCCTTAACTTAAAGCTGCAGTGGGTAGAAATGGAGTAGAAACATTTTTATAAAACGGTCACTATATCCTGATAGTAGTGCACGAGACAGGTAATCTGAAAAAAAGCATGTGCTTCTGTGTCCTCCGGTGCTCCTAATGGCATCTGCAGGATTTCACAGACCAGAAGAAAGCAACCAATCAGAGCCGGCTAGAGCCTGCCTTCTATGAGAGCCGGCTTTCAATCACTCGCAAACTTCGATCAAGCGGTCAAACTAGGCAGCGCTGATCAAATATGAATCAATATTCTTTTACTGTAACGCCTATTTCTCACCTCAAATGTTTTCAGAAACATCTTGTAGTGTACTGTTTAGCTGTAAAATGAGAAAGTTGTGACCCAGCAGCCATGTTGAGATCAGTTGAGGAAATACTAAGCACCGCCCACCAGCTGGAGCACAGCCAGTAGGAACGCTCAATAGGAACGTTCAAGTGACCTATTAACGTGACCTGTGATTGGTCAAAGTCTCCCGTCACGGGCTAGATTTTCTAAAGCCTGAAAACAGAGCCATGAGGAGGAGCAGAAGTCTAGTTTGAATTACAATATGCTGAAAGATGCCATGAATATTCTGCCTACTGCCACTTTAGCTAAGTGCTCTTGTTGCCTAAATCTTAACAAGCTGTTTTGTTTGTGTTCAAAAGGTAACGTTTCATTCAGTTTGACCTGTTAGAACGTGTTGCTTTTAAGTTTCGCTTTCGCTTTAACAATGTAGTAGGTGTAGCAGGCCCCTAATGACCCACATCTATGGGGCTTATAATGACTGATAACATATATTTAATGAGCTGATAACAGTCAAATTGGGCGCCACAGTTTGTGAGGGCCATTTCCTGTTTCAACATAACAATGCCCTGTGCACAAGGCGAGGTCCATAAAGAAATGGTTTTCCTCAGTTTGATGTGAAAGGACTTCACTGGCCCGTACGAAGCCCTGACTTCAACGCTGTCCAGCACTTGGGATGAACTTGTCAGGCCTTATTGTCCAACATCAGTGGGCCTCACTAATGTTCTTGTCTCTGAGTGGGAGCAAATCCCTGCAGCCAGGTTTCACAGTTTTGTGGAAGGTCTTCCCAGAAGAGTGGAGGCAGTTATAGCAGCAGATTAATGTTCATGGTTTTATATTACACATATGGTTGTAATATTTGGCTGTCCATATACTTTTGGCCTTATAGTTATCAGCTCGCTGATGCCCTCTGGTGGTACTAACCTTGACGTGTTGTCATCATAGCTGAGCACCCCATAGATGAAACATATAAGGCCCATGACGGCTGCAAAGAACAGCATCTCTGTGTAGAAGCCCAGCCAGGCGAAGTAGATCCCAATCTTCTCCCCATAGTACTTCCTACAACCAAATACAGCACATTTAACTCACAGTGAACTTTTAACAGAATTTACATTGAATACGCTTCAGTGAAAGAAATATTAAATCCTGTGTGAAAACAAAAGATGACAGCATCCAGATGTTGCTTGTTTACCTGATGAGGTTGAGGGGCTGCTCTTTGTAAAAGCAGAAGAACCTGGCCCAGTGCTTGTACAAGTTGTAGCGATCACTCTCACATTCAGCATTTCTGGCCCTTTTCCAGTATCGACACTGAAAGGAAAAGAAACAATGCATTATGGGACTGTTGAGCAAAAGATCTTTTTTTTTGTCATAAAATTTGTATTTTCAATACTGGGGTTAGATTTACTATAACAGTTACTATTCTGTTTTTTTTGTTTTTTTTATCCACTTATATTATGTACATATATCTGCCCGACAAAAAAGGGTTTTATTTGCCCCTCCAGTCTTAAAAATGTCTCCTCCTCCCTCCCCCACCCAGAGTACACATGGGTACGACAAATTAAATAAAATTAAAAGAAAATTAATAAATTAAATAAAAATTAAATAAAATAAAAATATGAAAAATGTAAAAGTAAAATAATTAAAATTTATATATAAATAAATATTTAATAAATATAGATCTTTGGAAATTAAAGAAAAAACGTATCTGCAAGAAAGTGAATGAGCGTGTTTCTGTAAATGTTGAACTATTCCTTTGACCTTTTTTTTTTTTAATATTAACATTTTTAGAACAGTTTCGTTGCATTTTCTGTCACAGTTTGATGCTATACAATGTCATTATTATATGCCTTTATTATGTTATGTTATGTTATGATATGTTATGTTATGTTATATTATGTTATGTTGAAACCATGCTGATTCAAATATTATTGCTCTGGAACTGGGAAATGCATGAACAAACGATATAAATGCACTTGAAATAAATGTCCAGAACCACATTTTTATATATCTGTAAAAGTCACATTAGTTGTTAAAAGTCCTTAGGAAGGGTCACATGACCACACCTGAGTCAGGGAGGATAAACCAAATGCTCCTGTTAAAAGGAACTGCCCCCCCTCAGGTGCAATCATTCCAGTCAATCAGAGGCCTTATATACAGTATATAGGCTACCTTCCTCCTTTTGATCATTGTTTTTGACCTCCAACATGATGTGTGTGACCTGTAAGTTAATTTACTTCTTTAATGCTTTGATTTACCGGTTTGGTGCACATTATCTGTTGATTTGATTTATTGTTAAGTTTGTTTTCTCGTTGCAGAGAAAAAAACACAACCAAATACACAAAAAGAAGCAAGAAAGAAATGCATAAAAAATCCTGCTTCTATATAAATCACTCACTCTGTAGTAGTAGTAGTAGTAGTAGTTGTGGTAGTGGAAGTAGCATTAACAGTAAAATGTACTCACTCTAAAGAACTGCTCCTGTCGCCTGCAATCCCACGGGTCTCAGGGGGATAACAGATGTTAAAACAACACGTGTTAACCCCCTGAGACCCGCGGGATTGCAGGCGATCCCAACTGACTGTGCTGTATTTCAGAGGCTGTAGCAAGTTCAGTTTTAAAGTTATAGTGAAGTTACATATATCATATGAAACTACAAAACCTAAGGAATCCATTGGTATTGGATTCAATAAGCCCAATTGTATTCATGTGTGATGATGTCAGTCCCCATAGTAGCCATTTCATTATAGTTAGACCATTTTATGAAATTTGACCTCACTGTATAAAATAACCTGTGGTGACCTCTAGGATAATCACAGCCTCATGAAACTTTACAACCACAAACTAGAACAACTCTGAGACCCGCAGAATTGCGGGCAATCCCAACTGACTTTACTGTCTTTCAGACCAATGAGGTTAAATAACGCTCCAAAGTTAGGCTAAATTTTGGCAAGGAAAAACTGGCATGGCCATTTTCAAAGAGGTCCCTTGAAACTCTGACCTCAAGATATGTGATATTCTAAAAATTTTGTATTTGAATATTTCTGCATACTGGGGTCCCTTAACTGTCTTGAATTACATAAATTGAGTATAACTGTAAAGCTGAGATTCTTGTGGATCCAATGAGCTCAATTGTATTCATGTGTAATGATGTTAGTCCCCATAATAACCACTTCATATAGTGAGACCATTTTTTTAAATTTGACCTCACTGTATAAAATGACCTGTGACCAATGACCAACTAGAGATCTAGAGCATTCAGAGGATGGATGGCTTTCCTAGGTAGATTGATAATAAGGGGGTTTCTGAGCAGGTTCCAGAACAGAAGTGCTCGCCATCCAATCGCTGGAAAATGCAATTCTTGCAGAAATCTCCAAATGTCAAAAGCTTTTGATACTAAATCACAGCATGGCTTTTTCTATGGTGTTCGTCAAGGTCTTGGTGTCTTAATGCTCTATTTTGGAGGGATTTTTGATAATTTTTATCAAATCTTGAGTGGTAAAAAAAGGTTACATTTAGCACCAAATCTGTGTAACAAATGGTATCAACCCAAAAATAATTGCTCCAACAACTTATGAGCCATAATAGAGCATGGGAATGGCCATCATATACTTCTATCATAATGCTATAAGCCCTTATACACTTTTATAATTTATTTTAATTAATTAATGTTTATTTCTAGTTTCTGACTAGAACAACTTGACACACAGTGCTGAGCTGCATCTCAAATTAATCTCCAGGTTCCCAGCTTTCAGATGATGTACACCACCTATATGTGACATCTACTGGTGACCTGATATGTCCCCCTAAAGAAGACAAAAACGGGTCTATTGTGGGTCTCAGAGGGTTGAAATAGAAGCAGCATTTTAATATTTGTGATCCAAGAAGCATTACTTCTAAGTAATTAATAAGGAATTGGGTTACTTATATTTATATACGTATGTCATAAATCTCGCATGTTGAATCTTAAACTAGATTAAAGTAGTATCTTGAGACAGTTTCCTCCCTCTGTAATGAAGTATAAAAACCTCATGAAATGGAAGTGCTAAAGTAAATGTACGTTGATGTTTATGTTCTTTCTTCCATGCGTCTTACGTCATGCAGTGGAAAGGCTGCTGTATACGTCCCGTTGCTGATTAGTCGCTTGATTCCCGTCTTGTCTCTTTCTTTCCGATCCTCTTTGTAGTACGGGCAGCGAGTCAGGATGTAGTACACCTTACAACAGGGACAGGGTTTAACAAGAGATTAAGGGATTTGGAGGAACTTCTTAGCAAAATGCATTTTACATTTTGCTTCATTGTTACGCAAGCATGTTCTAACACAACGCTAAAACAGGCTCCTAGGGTCGGCCTGTACAGAAGAAATGTGAGAGTTAAACTGATTTATCATTCATAAAATCTTAGACCCAAGAGATATTTATATTATAGCAGGTGTATTCTGATTTTAGATAAAAAAAAAATACTCACGATTCTGTTTCTTGTGGAAGGCGGGAAGAAAGTGTCCTTGTCAGTGATGAGGAAGAAGTCGGTCTTGTTCTTGTCGAAGGGGTAGGTGAAGTAGTCAGCTTGTGGATGCATGATGTGCTCTGGCAGGCGGAACGGATGTGTGAGCAACTCCAGAGGGGCATCCGGAGCGCGAGGGATGTCACTCAGCTTGAAGGGAACTTTGATCTTTAGGATCTCAGCATATGTGGCCAGCACATTCCACGGAGCGTGGATCTTCAAGAAATACGTCTTTTGGTCTTTGGAGTCCTGAGGATTGATGGAGAAGAAGAAAAAATACTTAGTTTTTTACACAGTTTCCTTTAAGTGCCTGGATGGATGGCAGTAGAATGTGTCTAACACTGAGCCATCCCTTTAAGACTTCTTTCTGTAGTCTACGGTGTGCCTCAGCAGACTATCCACTAGGTGGTGCAAGTGCTCTGTGGTTGAGTTTCTTACTGATTTGTCCTCTGTCTCCAGCTCCAGTCCTACTTTCACAAGGTTGGCCTCAAACTCCCTCCTCCTTTCCTGTAGATAAACACATAAACATGAGAGCCATACACACTCACACAGTGTTTGCATGTTGTCTCTGTTAAAAACATTCTCTTTGACTCTTTGGTTGTCGGGTTACAGACGGTCCCAATCACAATGGTCCCGATCCGAATCCTTTATTATCTGCTGATAGCGTCCGATATGATGCTTATAGTTACCTAAATGTTGATTAAAGCTGCCGGCGGTAACTTTGAGCAAATATGATAAAAACGTATTTTTATAAAACGGTCACTATATCCTGACAGTAGTGCATGAGACAGGTAATCTGTGAAAAAAAATGTTCATATTCCTCCGTGTCCTCCTAGTGCCTCTAATGGCATTTGCAATTTTCCACCGTGCCCGAACCAAAACACCCAATCGGAGCTAAGGAGTCTCTACAGCAGCTGTCAATCACTGCTCGGGAAGCCGATCAAACTAGGCAGCGCTGATCAAATATGAATCAATATTCTGTTACTGTAATGCCTATTTCTTGCCACAAATGTACCGGAAACATATTTGTGTGTACTTGTAGGAGCCAAAATGTGCATTTAGCCTGTGTTTATAATTATTAACTGGCACAGGGGTGTGGTTTCACTTTATTTTACCTGTTCACTTGGACTGCAGGATTTTAGACAAAGAGGTTGAGTTAAGCTCTGACATTTTCTGTTGACCGTCACGTCACTTCATCTACTTCAGTTAATCCAGCACAGTCATTGTTTGTATTTATTTTCATTTAATAAACACCACAAAATGCATCTGGACGTACGGATTTTTATGAACGCGTCGCACACTAAAGAGCCTACTTTAGCCTCTCAGCGTCTTTAATTGATAGTAGTTGCTTTCAGTACCGTTTAGCTATAAAATGAGAACGTTAGTGACCCGGACGCCATGTTGAAAACAGTTGGGCAAATACCAAGCACCGCCCACCAGTCGGAGCAAACTTTCAAATTTTACAGCTAAACAGTACACTACAAGATGTTTCTGAAAACATTTGAGAGAAATAGGCATTACAGTAACAGAATATTGATTCATATTTGATCAGCGCTGCCTAGTTTGACCGTTTGATCGGAGTTTGCGAGTTTCACGACCAGTGATTGACAGCTGCGTTAGAGACAGCTCGGCTCTGATTGATTGTTTAGATTTGGTGCTGTGAAATCTTGCAAATCCCATTAGGAGCACAGGAGGAGGCCAAAGAACATGATTTTTTTCAGATTATCTGTCTCATGCACTACTGTCAGGACATAGTGACCGTTTTATAAATTTTATATGAAAATGAACAACTCTCTCTTAAATCCAAAAACTAGAGTGCTAAAACACAGACTTGTGATGTCATGGGGTATAAAGTACACTCCTACATAGATGACACTGAGAGCCACGATCACAAGTTTGAGACTCTGGTTTCTGGCTTTGAGAGAGAGTAGATCATGTTCACAAATATTGATTGAACTATACTAGGCTATGGAAATGACATATTGGAATTCTTAATTTGGGTGGATTTCCCTTTTAAACATGTATCTGACACATTGAAATAACAGATGCAGCCCTCTTTATTAAGGCCCACCTTATTTTTCACAATACATGACCCAAATACTGACAGCAGCAAGTGTCGCGTGTCTGTGGAAAATATATAATCTGATTCTCACTTCCTCCTTGTGGAATGTGGCACGTATTCCTGTTCTGGATATAAATTGTGTAACATTAACGGCATCCTAGTTAGTCACTGGCCGCACTGTAAAAAGCTGAGTCGTCAACTTGTCACTTTTCTGTTACACTTACCTGTTTCTTCTCTCCATCTTTGTCGTCTACGTAAGACAACACAAAGTCTATCCTCCGAACTCCGTCCCTGAAGAACACGGTGTCATTGTTTGGTTGGAGCTTCTCGGTCTGAAGGAGAAACAAACAAACACAGTGACACTTTAAGCTTCTTCTCAAAGAATGGGAAGCGAAAGCAAATAGACATGCAATACTTCCACAACAGATACTGACACAGCAAGAAATGAAACGGTCATAATCTTGAAGACAGACATGAAGGGCTCAGATATTAACACATATAGTATTTGAGAGAGAGAGAGAGAGAGAGAGAGAGAGAGAGAGAGAAGCACATTGTGTCCCAGAATGACACATGTAATTTAGGTTATAAGCTACTGACTCCAGGGAGGAGACATTCACGGTGCACTGGATGGCATTGAAAAGTATTTCAAGGGAATGTTGTTTAGAGGGAGGCCACGACAGCGACTGGAGAAAAACCACATAAAACAGGAAATTCTGGACACGATACAATCACAGCCTGTCATTATACAGAAATAGTTGATGGAGGAGGCGAAATGTGCTCTACATGTTCTATATCAACTTTTGTATACAGTGAATATACTGGTATCATATGAAACTACAAAACCTAAGAAATCCATTGAATCCCTGTCATACTAGCTTGTCGAGAAGGAGGCTAAACAACGAAAGACTGACATGGCCTTTTTCAAAGGGGTCCTTTGACCTCTGACCTCAAGATATGTGAATGAAAATGGGTTCTATGGGTACCAATGAGTCTCCTCTTTACAGACATGCCCACTTTATGATAATCACATGCAGTTTGGGGCAAGTCATAGTCAAGTCAGCACACTGACACACTGACAGCTGTTGTTGCCTGTTGGGCTGCAGTTTGCCATGTTATGATTTGAGCATATTTTATGCTAAATGCAGTACCTGTGAGGGTTTCTGGACAATATTTGTCATTGTTTTGTGTTAATTGATTTCCAATAATAAATATATACATATATTTGCATAAAGCAAGCATATTTGTCCACTCCCATGTTGATAAGAGTATTATATATTTGACAAATCTCCCTTTAAGATACATTTTGAACAGATACAAAATTTACGATTAATTTGCGATTAATCCTGATTAATCATGGACAATCCTGCGATTAAATCTTTTAATCGATTGACAGCCCTAGTATCTCATAACCTTTAACCAACCGGGAATAAGATGCGACTGCAAACCTTCAGTCTACATTTGTCGCACAGTTGAATGACCCAATTCTGTCTAATTGTTGTACGGCTTTACATTGCCGTACATTTTGTTTTATAAAAATAGGTAAAAGAAAATAAAACATGCGTTTGTAGACAGAGTATAATCATTTTAATCTGAACTATTTTGATGACAGAAATGTACTGAAGTACAACGGCAAACTTTATTAAAAATGTGAAAGCTAATGTATTCTTAAACGTTGATTTAACTAATCATATTAATACATGGTTCACTTTAACATTACATTAAAAATTGTCCACTTTCAATTCTCCAGTCAGATTTATGATGTCAAAAGAAGGCAGAGAAAAACTGGTTGAAAAGAAACGGGGCCTGTGTTGTTAATAAATGAGTGAAAAAGCAAACCTTAAAGGGTTAACAGGGAGTACAGTATCCAGTAGTTTACTGAGCCCCACCCAGCTTGTTTATCAGGCCCTCACATCTACTACCAGACCTCTTTGTAAAGGGCGTGAGCGCTGCTTGTTATCGTGTTAATTTAATCACACTCTGACCTAATGACAACATTAACAACAGAAGATTTTGATAGATTATCCATTCATGCACTGAATCCCAGAGTCATACATCACAGAGACATACTGTATAATATAATCAGTGTGATGAATTAAGATGGATAAACCATCTGCTTGTTGTCTTCACTGTACCACTGAAAACCCGACAGACTGACAACAGTTTATTTCTGTCTCGCTGTTAGAGAAACAAGAGGAGCTTTTGGAGACACAGAAGGTCTTGTGACTCAGCGATGAGAGCAGTGAGTCGACACGAGGTCAGTCGTCTACGAAATTAAACAAACATAACCACTGACATTAACAATGCCGTGGCTACAAAGAAAACTACTTTGGAAATATAACAAAGCCACCTACACCTCCGTAACTATTGCTGAAAATCTTACATAAGACAACAGATAACAATCAAACACGATACAGATCAAATAGAAATAAGAAATATGATGAAAAACAATGTAACAATTAAAGGAACGGTTTCACATTTTGGGAAACATATATTCACTTTCTTGCAGACAGTTCGATACCACTCTTGTGTCGGTACAGTAACTATTAAGAACCAAATATCTTAGCTTAGCAAAGAATAAAAACAGATTGAGATCATCGTTGCCAAGCAACCAGCGGAGAAACAGGAAGTCAATGCGCCCAGACAAAAAATTATCCAGTGGTTACCCCACATATAAACTCTTGGCTAGAAAGTGAATAAGACCATTTCCCAAAATGTCAAACTTCTTCCTCCCCATTTGTGATGCATCAGAACTTACCTCTGTATGTCCAGGCAGTGTCACTCTTTCAGATAATAAATCTCCACCATTTTCATCTGCAAAAGAAAAAAATATTTTAATACATATTTTTTTTAATTTATATCAAAATAATGCCTTATGCAGTTCAAGGGGGCAGTGGTGGCTTAAAGGTTAGAGAAGCGAGCTTGTGACTGGAAGGTCGTCGGTTCAATCGGATATTTATCCTGCTGGTCTGGGCAGGATAAATCAGGGGGGGAAAGTAAAAGGCAGCGCTTGCCCCAACGTCATTACCACCACTGAGGAGCCCTTGAACAAGGCCCTTAACTCCAACCACAATACAACACTCACATGTACAGAAGCAAGTAAAATATGTCTTCGAAGATGAAATTTGTGCAGAATAAATTTCATACAACCGACTGCATCAACAATACTGTTCCCATTTCGAAATGTAGTCTCCAGTATGTAATTGTTGTGTCAACAATTACTGTTGATATGTCAGTTGTGTTTAAGTTACGGTCATTATATAATATGTGTACAGCAACAGATCATAAAGAAACTATGATTGTTACTAAAGATCGGGCAGTGTAATTTAAAACAGCCTTAACAACTTAAAGATGTTAGATTTTAGTGAGTCTATGTGCATTATCATGTTCCTCTGACACTTTTCATGAGCTGCACCCGATTCGACTGTTATCGGTCACTGCGTTATCGGTCACTGTAAGCATAATAGATGTCGGTCAGTAGGGGCCTACTACGTTGTGAAAGTGAAAGCAAAACTTAAAAGCAACTTGTTTGAAGCCCGGTCTCCTGGTGAAAACCCTGTTTTTTGTGTCCCAACCATCACCCCCGACCTCCACCTCACACGGATTTCTATACTACAGCGCCTGACTTCCACTTTTGCTCCTGTCATAATTACTATGGTCGCTAGAGGTCACTTCTTTTGGTGATAGACCATTTGAATAAATGATAGAAAACTACTATTGGGTGTAGCAGGGCCCTACTGATCCACACCTATGTGGCTTATAACCACGGATTAAACCTACTTATTGGCCTGATAACAGTAAAGGGATAGTTCAGGTTTTTGAGGTATTTTTCTATTTGTTATGTCTTTGCTTGCAGTTTGAAGGTGTGTAGATGGGTCATGCGAATATAGCATCTGAACTCAAACAGAGGTGAATACCAGAGACCCAGAGAGACGGCTGGTCAAACTAAACCACAGTCATGTACGCGTTTTCTTCAAAGAAAA
Source organism: Sebastes umbrosus (assembly GCF_015220745.1). Lineage (NCBI taxonomy): Eukaryota > Metazoa > Chordata > Actinopteri > Perciformes > Sebastidae > Sebastes > Sebastes umbrosus. The sequence continues at coordinate 24,648,261 of NC_051270.1, forward strand.
ACAAAGTTGACAATCAGTCATCCGCTCCACCTTCCTGTTCACATGCAGCTGCACCCAACGAGGGAAAACAATCGCTCCAAAAGTAAAGGTCATTGTTAGAAAAATGTCCACGCTATCCTAACAAGTACAAAGTACAATGGAGTGGGTATTCTTCTCTCTGTATTCCACTAACATCCAGTAACTTAGCTATAAATTAAGCTCTGTTTATATCCACGCAGGATATGCGGTATGCAGAATAATAATAAGGTTCACTCAAAACCAAACTATCCCTTTAAGAGTAATGAGCTGGCCAATAATTGTTATGGCGGCACAAGCATCTCAGACAAATTTAACAAGAGCCAAATAAAAATCCTACACTCTTGGCAACATCAGCAGAGGAGCTGATGGAGAGATGAGAAGCACAAAGGCCGCTGTACACGCACACACACACCTCCTCGTCTCTAATACAATGACACACAACATTCTTGCAGCGTTGCCTCTCTCTCCCTCCACGCTGGCAGGGGGAATGTGCTCATGTAGCATTGCTCTGCTCCCCTATTATTCCTGCATGGTGGGAAAGGGCCACTTCCTGTGGGGGAGGCTGCGTGAAGACATCAGTGAGGGGGAGGGGCCCGGTGTTGGCGTTGCTGCTGCTGCTGCTGCTGTACCAGAAGTCTTTTACCTTCCCCCTAAATGAAACACATTCAGCACACAAAGGACTCAAAGATCTCCAGCTTCCCTCAGCTGCAACCTCTGATTAGCCACAGTGATGTGACAGACAGCAGCGTGAGCCAATGAGAGCGGGGCTGCGGTGTCTCCATGATGATGAGGCTGGAGACTCACCAGGCAGGAATGGAAACATGCCATCGGTCAGACCGTAGGAATCCCCGAGGGGTTCAAAGGGCAAATGAGACGGAGTGATTCTTCCAGTGGGCTTCACGTGGGAAGCATCGTTGACTGTGCAGCTGAATTTTTCTTTAATCTTAGCAGCTGTTTTTGTCCTTCCTTTTCTGTCTCACTTTTTTGGTCTCACTCCAACTGTGCACAGCCAGCTATCAGAGCCTGAGTTGAGCAAACAGGAGCAAAGGCCCTTGCAGCAGTGTGTCTCTACGTCCACAGAGAAACAAATTAATGGAGAAAGGGGTCATATACAGAGTAGCCTGCCTTTTTGTAGAACTTCAGCACAGTCATAGGCAAAGAATGGACTAAAAATAACTACTGCAGCCTATATTCAAATCACACATTATTCATTCATGTAAAATTACCTTGGCAACCGTGGCTTTTCAGGGCGCAAATTAACTAAATTATAAAGCTCACACAATTTGTTTTTTCTAACACACTTTCCAGCCAAGCAACCCAATAACCTTTCAGCTGCTGTATATTTACAGAGAACATGCCCACCAGCAGAATGCCAACTTACTGAAAAGATATGCCAGTAACATCTAGTGGGCTAGAAATCAAAGTGACACCACTGAAGAGGGAACTAGTGTTCCACATAGGGACATAGAGGAATATGTTTCTCAGACAACAAGTCCATCATGGCTGCTACATCTCCACTAGCCAGAGAAGGCCAGCGAGGAGCTGTCAGACAATTCTCCCTCACTCTGAATAATTAAAGAAATCAGTGGCCTGCAGTAGTTCAGAATAGGAGGTGTACTCACATTGATGTGCTGATCATGCAGAGATTACAAAACAGCAGAGGCTGTGCATTCTCTATCGACGCAAGCAAATCCACTATTCCCCGGCCGAATCATGTCAAAACCTATTTCACTACAACCTGATGAAGTTTCCATTCCCGCTGATGGTGATTGCCTCTGAACAGGAAGGCCGCCTCTCATCCGTAGCCTTCAGATGAGATGCCCATTCAGTGCTCCACAGCTTCATTTTACATATGTAACTGGCAGCAGAGAGCCCAAGTGAATCCCAAAGTGAGTCATCAAAACAAATGTTATGAGAGGGAAGCTGCTTCTCTCAATCTGAACTGACATCCAGGGTCTCGTATTTGTCTGACTAGAGGATGTGACATGATATCTCAGTCGCCACAAACACACACACACAAAAGCACATGCACGATACATAACGCATATGTTTCAATGTTTTCAAGAAATGATCATAAACTAACATAAACTTCATACTTGAAAGGCTAAAAGCACATGTAGGCTACACCAGCAGTGGTGGAAGGTAACAGTACTTTACTCAAGTACAATAGTACAATTTTACAACTTTATACACCTACTCCACTACATTTCAGTTGTTTTTATATGATAGATATAGTTACTATTTACTTCGAAGATCAAAATTGTACATATGAATATTACCTGCTTACAAAATATATTGCCGTTGCAGATTGACCTACACCTTTAATGCATCAGTAATACAAATCAAACAATATGGTCTGATATAGCACTCTGACAGAGGCCATTCTGTCTAATGAGATCTTTTATTTTGATACTGTAAGTAAAATGTTTTCTGCTAATACTTTTTTACTTAAGTAAAGCTGGACTTTTACTATTTTAATTGCTACTTTTACTTAAGTAAAATAAATCAATACTTCTTCCAGTTGTGCACATGTATGATTGATGCTAGGAGTGGGCGATGTGGATAAGATTCTCCATAATGGTGTACATGTATGTTACCTTATATTAAGATACTGACTTTTTCTGGGAAGTCACTTGAGTAACTGTTTATAGATAAAATAACCAGATAGGACTGTTTTTTGCAAATCCACAAAATGAAATACCTTAAAGATCAAGGTAATTCACACATTGATGGAAACATCTTGTGAAAATCCAATACTGACAAACAATGGCATAATGCAACTAGGACTCGGCGATATGGACAAAATATTCTATCCCAATATAGATACTTTTATAATATAAATATTAATAAATATAAAATAAATATTTCCAGCTACACACTGACATGTTTACATGCATGCACACAAATATGGAGTACTCAGATTAACTAAATTATCTACACTGGGGTATTCCCATAAGAAGAATTCTTATCAATTCAGATTTTCTGAGATATTTGAGTTAGCATGTGCTTGTTATTATCAATTTAGAGGACGTAATTGTGTATCATGATATCTCGATATATGATTTCATCACGATATGATTCCATTAAAAGAAGATACATTATCATATTAAATTATCACCCAGCACTAAATGCAAACAGAGATATTAAATCTCCTCACGGTACACATCGTCAATAATAAAACTTTCTTGGGTTCCGGCAGGGCCAACCGCCTAAGCTTCTCAAATTAAAGAGCGGACGACGAAATCAGTTTAAGGGGGTTTATTGGCATCCAAACCATGGTTTCTGCAGTGCAAAAGAATACATAAATCAAATTAGTAATATAAATTAAATACTAAATAACAAATGAACAATTACAAGCTGTGGTCAATAACTGGCTTGAAAACAAGGGGTTGCAAATTAACATAGGTCAAATAACAGGCTTACATTCGCAGGGACACATGGCCAGAGGGTTGGATGATGCAGCAGAGAGCTCTGCTGTGGGCCTTATATAGTCTTTGAAGCAACACACATGACTGCAGTTGGCAATCAGGGGGAGGGAAATGAATGGCCTCAGTGGATTGAGGCCACCTGTGTGTAATTGGCCAGCAGGCAGGGGAATGATTTGATGAGGTTATCCTGTCCATGGCAGAGGCTGCCATTTGACAATGAAAGAATTTACAACAGTCAAATTGCCCAGACCTTATTGACCTGAATTCTGTGTGCACATGCCTCTCTACATTGTATGCATACACAGCATATATACAGTATGAGTGCATGCATCAGTGCAGATTGGACACTCCAGCCATGAATACATGACACAGCACATTTAGTCACCAAGAGCCAGGCTCTGCAGATACAATCAGAAGCTGAAATGGAGGCTGAAAGAGCAGACAGACATTCAGACATCTGGGTCTGATTAGCAGAATAACCGGAAAGCAGCGCAGAATTAACAGGACAGAAAACAGAAATATGGACACATATTATCGAGTTTGTGGATGAAAAGAGAAATAGGCTGGGTGATGATGAGAGGACGGACAGACAGGCGTCACATAAAGCCTCTGATCTGCCCGTACCTGAGTGCAGGTTTATCCTGAATGCGGTCAACACTGCAAGACCATCTTTAAAGGACAGACAGATAAGACACAGGTTAGTATTAAACTGCAGGTCAGGAGAGGTGAATATGCATGCTCACACAGTGCTGAGACCCTCTGATTGATCCATCAAAGAGCCTCACGGTGTAAAACAGTGCCCAGGGCCCACTTACTCTGAGCACTGCGGAGGAAATAAACAACATAAAAGCACAGCAGAAGAACATTTTATCTCTTGTGGTGATCAGACCGCTTCCATCTGTAGCTCAGCATCTAAACAAGCAGTAATGATAACCTGAAAATGACGCAATGGCTAATGTAGGTTTGATTCAATAACAAATAGTTGTGTTTTTGCTACTGTATGACTCAAGCAGGCTGTGTGGGCGTCTATTGCCTGAAAAAAGCACCATTAACAGCTCCTGTGTGGCTCTCCCACGAGGCTTACCCTCAGCTAGACCCCCCTGCTTGCTCCTCTCAAACAGATACACCTAAGATCATTGTTTTGCTTTGCACTTCAACAAGTGCAGACGGACTAACCACAGCTCTGGGTTGAGACGACATCAACCTTTTCTCAAGGGAAGTGATAAAAAACAAACATGTCACAGATTGCCTACAACTTCCCTCTAAGCAGGCGTTTTGTTGGTGCCAGATGGATTGCGTGTAGATGTATATGAAATATTGATGTGATACAGGTTAGTACTCTGGTCGGGTCACAGTGAAAGTCATCCACTATACAGTCTCAGACACGCTGAGTGCCTGTCTGGATTATGAGTGTGAATTACACCAATGTGGCAGGCACTAATATGAAATTGTAAAGCACTAGATTGAAATATTAAAGGGGGCATATGAAAAACTAAATTTTTCAGTGCTTGGGCACATATATTTGGGTTACTGGAGTACAGTCCCACAAACTGTGACATAAGACAACACAGTCAGTTTTTTGAGGGCTGCCAAGATCGGAAAACATGTGATTCAACAAGACATTCAGATTTGGCTCCCCTTCCTACTGTATGTCACATGCAGGCTCATTGGAATATATCGCCCACAGTTAGAGAACTACCTTTACAAAGGTGCACCATATTTTTCTCGCAAGCCAATCAGAGCAGACTGGCCTTTTTCGGGAGGTTGTCTTAAAGAGACAGGCACTAAAATGGAGCGTTTCAGACAGAGGGTGAATACAGGTATATTCAGATAGACAGTATGAGAAAAATTATATGTTTTTTTTACATTAAAGCATGTAAACATGTTCAAGTAGAAACCCAAAATACAAGTATAAACCTGAAAATGAGCATGATATGTCTCCTTTAAATTTCATACCAAAACATGTGAATAAAATGTGTCCCGATAGTGTAGCAGGCGTGGTGCGTACCATGATACAGACAAACCACAACATCCTGAGCTCAAACCCTGGTCTTCTACAGTTTGACAACACATCCTCTCTATCTCTCGCCCCACGTTTCCTGTTGAGTCAGCTAACTATATACAGAAGGGAAAATCCATAACCTACTCCAGTCAAATATGAGCCCAATGTGAAAACATTAGACATGAACATTGTGGAAGCTTGTTGGCAAAACAATCTCACGTCAAGGTCAGCAAATGGTGTTTGCCCAGTTGTCACGAAACAGTAAATGTTCAAATCTCCCAATTTTTTCTGAGCACTTTAAGGACTTCTCGTCAACGTTGGCTTGAAAAATGCTTAAATTTGAGTTTCAACTCGGCAAAGTATCACGTCATGTTAGGGCTGGATGATATGGCCAAAATCTTCTGTACCAATATAGGTCATTTCATATCTCGATAACATTATATATCACAATATAGCATGTTTTCTGGCAATACAATAAATCAATAGTCAATATGAAATATCCACACGGTAAAACCTATTTTTGTATACTCCTGTGTGAATTAAATACTTAACAAATTAAAAGTACTGAATATAGTAAGTTATATTATAGAGAAAAAATAAATAAATAAAGGCCTAGCCTTTATCGCCATAGAAACGATATAGAAAAATATAGATGATACATTTTTATATTGTTTTGACCATACTGTATAAATCGCCATATTGCCCAGCCCTACTTCATGTGATATGATTTACACCTGAATAGCTACTAAATTGACCTTGAGGTGAAATTAATTCGTCGAACTTTATTTTAAAATAATACCAATCGATACCAAATAATGGCACATATGAACCCTATGAATCATGAATAGAGGGGAGAGAAAAAATATTGACAAAGTAAAAAAATATCCTTTTTTCTTTTTAGTAAAAACGGTGTTTTTATGTTTGCATCCGGTTTGTGTTGTCATGAGAAATACAAATTTCCTTTCTTATCATCAGGATATTTCCTGACAATCCCCAGAAAGCTCTTATACAAGAAGTCATGTGCAGGGTAGAGGGGATACTGTATTATTATCTTCATAAGACACAACATAACATGGAAATACCATGTCCCCTCAAATATGCCTTCCTCAACAAAGATATCAGCTTTGTTGAGGAAAGCATATTTGAGGGAAAGAGTTGCCAAGGAGTACTTGTAAACACAGATTAGGATACAGAAAGTTGCTCTCTTGCTTGCATGATATTCAACCTTTACCCTGGCAACAGGGTAAGTATGCTTGTTTCTGTTGCCTTATAATCAGACTAGGCGACTTTTATTAAGAGATACTATATGACAAATATAGTTTCCACAGGCACAGCTGTTCTATAAACAGCTCATAAAACATACTTTAACGGCTCATGAGAGTGTTTGTTTTCCCCTCATCTAAGTGTTTCATGTCCACGAACCCAGAGGACAGGTAAATAGGCCACGAAAGAGGGGGCGCATGTGGAAGCCATGTTCTAAACTTAAACCACAACATTTAATCTGAAAAATAAAGCTTGGAAAAGATCATTATGATCCAAAAAAAATAATTCTGTAGTTGTCCTCTAGTTTGCTGAGAGGAAACCTTGGTTTCTTTATATCTTATTTGGTATCATGCCACAATCAAAGGGGGTAATGCAATTACAAGGCCTGTTTCCATAGCAACTCTTTGGCTCGGCTTCACCTCTGGCTGGGAGATGACTTCATCCGCCGTGGCTGCAGAGAGCAGCAGAGTGAGGGATCACCTTAAATGGAAGCAAATACCTCAAAATATGAGTAATTACTATTAAGAGTCATCTGATAAGAATGATTGGCTGCCAGGCAACCCGCCACAGATAAGCTTTATTAGATTAACTGAATGAAGATGACACCACGTACCTGCTGTGTAACTGTAAATAATGTCAGAGTAGACGTGGTGTTCATCCAGTAAAAGGACGTCAGTCTATAAATCAGTGTTTGGGCAGCTGTGAACGAGGTAATACACTCCAAACACACACACATATATATACCGAGGTGAGGACAGACCCCTTCCTCTTCTTCTTTCACATGTGTCTGCCCTGATAAGAGCCTGAACAAAGAGCCTGTCTGTTACCCCACAGCTCACCTTACAGTAGATAAACAGGCTTGTGTCTTCATTAACAACTCGCTGATTAACACAATAAAGTGTGTGAGTGTTGGATCTATAAACGGAAAAGGTCTGATTGGGATTTCATTATGTTCACTCAACACACGGTGATTCAACGTGAATGCTGAAGAATAAATTATCTTTATTTTTCAATTCCCCTAATGATCTGTCAGTGATGCTACTAATTTCATCCAGCTGTTAATGTGTAGGGTTACAATACAAGTGAGCTACAGGTTGTTTGTTTTTATAATTTATTAAACGGCTTTGTTGAATACTCAATTCTGATTGGTCAATCACAGGCCGTTGCTATATATAACAGACCATTGCTATGGACGCAGTTCTGATATTGGACTCTGGTGGACCTTTTTTGTGTCAAATCATTGATTTCTTAAGTAAGTAGCCATGTAATAAGCGGGATAATGTACAGCGAGCTGGTCATTGTTGTGAAATGAACAACATCAAGGCTTTGTGTCGGGGTTGGGGTTTATTTCACAACAATGACCAGCTCGCTGCACATTATCCCTTACCTATGTTTTCATTGGTATATAATCACCTGAAACTAAGAATTGTGTTTTAGTTAGCTTAGAATGAGCCCTTCATATCTACATAGGGAGCGGGTCCTCTTCACTGAGTCCACCATGTTGCTCCACCATGTGTCTACAGTAGCCAAGAACGGACAAACCAAACACTGGCTCTAGAGAGAGACTTTCACGTTTTTACATTACCTGAAGGCCACCGTAGTTATCCAACACGCTTGTGAAACTGTAACGTGAGCCCCCCGAGTGCAAAACCGTGATACCGCCAACCACCGTCTGACTTCCGTTGCTCCTAAAGTAGTGTTGTTATGGTACGGATGTCCTCTGAGCGAGGCGAACGCCGTAACCATGGTATTACACTCGGCGGCTCACGTTACTGCAGTCTTGGAAAGGGAGGAGTGAGCGGAGGGGTACTCAGTTGGTTGCAATCTGCAACCACACCACTAGATATCACTAAAATCCTACAGTGTCCCTTCAAAATATCAAAGGACCTTTTAAAAATAACTCATACACTGAATTGCATTTCTAAATCAATCAGAAGGATAGGTTCAAGTGGTTGTTTTTGTGACTTTCTGACAGTAATCAGTACCTCTTAAAGCTGATATTACAAACATGTAAATACCGCACATTAATTAAATTATTTCCTTATAGCAGATAATCAATATCTCCAGATCACATTCATAACAGTGCTGGAACTACATCTCAATGTATCAATTGTTTATAAAGTTCTAAGACATTAAATCATAATGATGCTTAAATGGGCATTTGGACTTATTCTATAGTTGATCATCCATTAAGACCAGTGATTCTTCATTTCAGGACGAAATGCAGACTTAAGTCTCTCATTCTCAGCCATCTTCAGTAAAAAGCAGCACTGCTCACTTATCACAAGAGCACAAGACTTTTCCAACGCAGGGGACAAGCAAGGGTCAGAGGATATGGTCAGTCAATACACGCCATGCATATATCTCAAGAGTATCGGCCATGCGTGCTTTGCTTTTCATGTTATTGATTCCCAATTCTGCTGGAAACCATAATGTCTCCTGGCCTGTCTGACATGGCACAATCACTGGACTTCTACAGACATCAGAGCTTCAGCTGCTGTAGTTCTGTATATGGTAAAAAAAAGTTTACTGCTGCACATTTGAATATTATGATTGGTATTATTATAGTTTCAAATGTCAATGAAAGGATACAAGAGGTTCAAACTAGGAATTTTAGTCCCTGAGATAAGAGACATGGATGATGTCAACAGGGATTCAGGACATCAAATCAGTGTGTTAAGTACAATTTATCAAAGCCATTACTTTACTGCACATCAGACCAATCTGAGGAAAAAACAAGTTTTTGTATTCATGCATTGTTAATTAGAACTTTTAAGTGAGCCTCACATTATGTCAGTCTTTAACCAAAAGAGGCCATTAGTGGCCTCAATTACTGTACCTTTCCATTTATCTGTAGATGTGTGACATTTCAACACAACCACTTGTATCTCTGTTCTGGCTATGACGCTGAATTGTCTTTGTAAGTGCAAACTGTCCTCAGTTTGGCAGATTTGTTGCTTAAGAAAGCCACCACAACAACGTCATCTTCACAAACTGTTACACTGGGAGACATAATGCAGCACTTAATAGACCACAGCCCTCCACTACTGTGACACAGGGAGCTCCATGGAAGTAGAAACTATTAATTTTAACTCATTTTCTGTCCTCATTGAGATTGCTGTACAACAAATGATCACTAATCCCATTATACTAATGGCTGAAAGCAAATATAGGAGGGGTAAACCTTCCCATTGATGGACTCTGGCGACCATGCTGTCTGAGACCACGAACTGAAAGTGGCTTGCTGTTTGGTGAAGAGTCAGAGAAGCCTGACTATCTCAGAGGAGGCAATCCAATTAGATATGGACACATATACTAAGCTTGACAGACAGCAGAAAGGTGTTTACTCACATGCTTCACTTCTGATGTTGCCCTTTTGTCAACTTAAAACGATGAAAAAAACATGGAAATGTGCTGGGATATTCTGCTACAGTATCTACTGAGACTTTACAGTGATGACGTCTGATAGGTATGACTTTAATTAACCCAAATCTGCCTTTGAGAAAGACCTGCCAGGCTTAAGCGACATTCAATGCAAAGCAAAAGATTAAATACCACACAAACAAACACCCAGCATGTCTGTTTTCATCTGTTTGCCTCCTGGCTTGTCATGGGATCGCTGCTAACTTGCTGTGTAAAATGTCTCACACATCTCACACTAGAATAAACTCATCTGTGTGCAGAGAGAGTTTTTTCTTTTAAATGGTGGATTTATCCTTCCGCTATGCAGCATTCACTGGGGATTTGACAGCCGTGACCTCCCGACTGAGATGACTCTAATTAATCCAAATCCTCCCCCTCTTTCTGTTCATGCATGGTGGAATTAACCCTCTGACTCCAACCGACTTTGCTGTCTTTCAGACCAAGGAGGTTAAATAACACTCCAAAGTTGGGCTAAATTTTGTCGAGGAAAAATTGCTGTAACAATTTATGAGACATAATAGAGCATGGGAATGGCCATCATATACTTCTATTAATGTTCTAAACCCTTATACACATTCACAATTTATTTAAAATAATTAATTAATTAATGTTTATTTCTGACTTATTTATAACTAGAACAACATGACACACAGTGCTGAGCTGCATCTCAAATTAATCTCAAGGTTCCCATCTTTCAGAGGATGTAAACCACTTCTATGTGACATCTACTGTTGACCTGCTATCTCTCTAAAGACCCCCTGTACTCCCCTAAAAAAAGACAAAAACAGGTCCATTGTGGGCCTCTGAGGGTTAAGCACAGCCTCAAAGTGTCACCAAATACAAAACTTAAAAAAAAAAAAAAAAAAGAAGTAATCAACATCCCTTAAAAAGGTCATTTAATTAAACTGTGGGCAAAACACACACAAACCAAGAAACACAATTTGGCTACAATGTAATATTTTAAACTGGTTGAGGATAGCCAATATTCTTCAAAATGATTATTTTAATTAGATTATCAATTCTTTGGGATGAGGATTATCCCACCCAGGGATTATCACTTCTACATCATGTACTGTATACTGTAATGTGCTTCTTATAGCCATGTACAGCTACTACAGCACAAGCAGTAGAAGTAAGACAGCCTTTATGACAAAATATTAAACATCTGACACCAGATAGAAACCTCCATTTGACCCCCAGATGTGCGTCTTTCTTTAATTACCTCCAGTCTGTGAATCCGTGACGCTCTGCAGCTCGATCAAAGTTTCCTCCTTCGCCTTTCCCGTTATTCGTCTCATAGCGGTGGTTTTTATTCTAGAGAGGCTTCAGCTCCTCATGCAGCAGCAGAGTGGCGAGAGGCAGAGTGAGAGGATGATGAAGACTCCACCATGCAAGCATCGGATGGTCACACACTGAAATCAATGAGTCCAATTCAGATCAATGGATGGGAAATGGATCCTATTTACATTATGAAAGATCCTCTCTGTAACTGTACCCTCCTGGGCTCCCTGAAGCTACCCGACAAGAAGACCCAATAGGCAGGCACACATAAAGGGGAGTGGCATGGGCTCTTTTTTTTTTTTCGTCGGCAAAATGGTGTGTGTGTGTTTTGATGATGTGTGTGAGAGAGAGTATTTAAACCTATTTAGCATGTATAGAGAGAAAGGTTTGTGAGTGATGTTGATGTAGTAAAATAGCAGCAGGTTGCCTTTGTGATCTTTTAATAAAAAAAGGAAAACTCAAACACGAGGAGCTGATTAAAGTCTTCAATTAGATGAGGACATCTTGTGGCCATTTCCAATATTGCAATATTAATAAACAGTACACTACAAGATGTTTCTGAAAACATTTTGAGAAGAGAAATAGGCTTTACAGTAACAGAATATTGATTCATAAGTTTGCGAGTTAACCTTTCAGCATATTGTAATTCAAGTGTTTTAAGAGAAAACTAGACTTCTGCACCTCCTCATGGCTCTATTTTTAGGCTTTAAAAGATCTAGCCTTTGACCGGAGACTTTGACCAATCACAGGTCATTTCAGAGAGAGAGAGCGTTCCTATTGGCTGTTCATTCAACGGAGGCATCACAAACGTTCTCATTTTACAGCAAAACAGTACACTACAAAAAGTTTCTGAAAAAGACTGAAAAAGCTAGAAAAAGGCATTACATTAACAGAATATTGATTCATAATTGATCAGCACTGCACTAGTTTGACCGTTTGATCGGAGTTCACGAGTGATTGACAGCTGCTCAGAGACAGCAAGGCTCCAGCTTTGCTCTGATTGGTTGAGGCACATGATTTTTTTCAGATTACCTGTCTCATGCACTACCGTCAGGATATAGTGACCGTTTTATCATATTTGCTCCAATCTGTAGGTGTGTGTGTGTGTGTGTGTGGACTTTATTCCTGAATGTATATGTGTCACATAGGGTTCAATCACTTACACAGTTGTGGCAAATGTAGATGGCGGCCACTGGGTTGCAGCTTTGTGGGCCCTGAACTGACTTTTTAAAGATCTGTTACAACTATCCCCACCCTTAGCAGCCATTACATAGCTAACTGTTTTAGCATGTGGGTTTGAAGTTAGCAGGAATGCAATGCATCAAATTAAATAAGAGAAACTGCTACTTTTGGTTATGTAAGCCATACCATAGTATCTACAATACAATAAACACTCGGCAAAAAAATGATCTTGTTATTTTTTTTTTTTACTTTCTTACCTGAAAATCAGGTTTTTTGGTCATAAAATCCATAATGTTGTTCACAGAGACGTGCCGCTTCTCCTGTGAGCTCAAAAGGGAAATGGGAGTGTAGGGTAGTGATGACATCACCACAGTTCTTTTCTGATTGGTTAAACTGACAGTGTTTTACAACTAACCCAGTGTTGCAATACTCCCCTGTCTCCCCTACTGTAAACACAAAATGTGCAAATCCTGTTTTTGAGTTTAGCCTACAGTATTCTAGCTTACAATATTGACTTTTCCCAGTAAACTTTTTCCTGCTGTTGAAATGGGAATCTAAAAAGCTCAGTGCACAACAGCATTCAGCTGGATAAAACTGATATTCTGGTATACAACAGAAAGCAAAACAACAAAAAACAAGTAGAACAAAATAGAGATTTGTATATAAGAAACATTTCCAGGGTTGACTTTCATGGTGAAAAAACATCTAAACATTTTGACCAGTACAACTCACACAATGACAAAACAACATTTTGGTGCCATTGGCCAATTTAGTGATGCAATAACAAGGTTTTGAATCATAAATTAAATATTTTGAGTGAGGTACTACCTTTTGCAGACATGCAATAGAGTTGTGATGCCCCATCAAACAGTTGTTACAATTGCACTTACAGTTTAGAGAATGTTAAGACTGGAAAAAATGAGCCAAAGCTGTTAAGAAAAACTGTAATAACAATATTTGGGTTGCCAGGTTGTGAGAAATCGCTCTGGCTGGTGTTTATCCTCCTCCAGCTGGACATGGCTCAGTTAGTAAAACAGTTAGTAAAAACAAATTACCACAGGTAAAACTGGTAAATAACAACAAGTAAAAAAATAAAACATTAATTGTTCTTGTTACATAACAATGTTATCATGTCTCTTCTGTTGATGCGTGGACATTTTAATATATGATGTGTACCTGATGTGTAACTTGCTACCTTCTTGTCCAGTTAGCCATTGAAAAAGAGATTTTCATCTCGACTGTTTTTTATCTGGTTAAATGAAATAAATAAAATGAACACTTCAGATTATATTTTTTCCTTTTAAAAATCACCATTATCACCATCAGCGTAATCTTTCTCTCAGTACAGCTTTGGATTTGCGGCTCATCAACTCACAAACCACACTGTGCCAATTACCAGAGGTTAATGGGATGGCTGGCCTTCCTGGTTTGCAATGCCCCACTCAGCAGATTAAACAAATACCAACGATGGCCTTAATTGGTGTGCACTGTCTTCAACTAAGCTGCTGTTTTTTTCAGTTGATACTGGAGCTCTCTTTATAACTCAATGGAGGCCCTGCAATAAATCCCAGACTCCCTGAATAATAAACCCGCAAAAATGTAAACACGTAAAATCCCCCTAGCCTCACAGTCAGGGTGGAAGAAGTACTTAGATCCTTAGCTACCTGACCTTAAGTATAGTACAGCTATGTAAAAATACGACATTCGGCTACAAGTAAAAGACCTTTCTAAACCTTAAAGCTGCAGTGGGTAGAATTGGAGCAAATAGAATTAAAAGAAGTTATTTTTAGAAAACGGTCACTATATCTTGACAGGATGATGCATGAGATAGGTAATCTGAAAAAAATCATGTTCCTCGGTGCTCCTAATGGCATCTGCAAGATTTCACAGACCGGAGGAAACAACCAATCAGAGCCGAACTGGAGCCTGCCATCTCTGAGCAGCTGTCAATCACTTGCGAACTCTCGCCTCAAATGTTTTCAGAAACTTTTTGTAGTGGACTGTTTAGCTGTAAAATGAGAAAGTTTGTGATGCCTCTGTTGAATGAACAGCCAATAGGAACGCTCTCTCTAGATTTTTTAAAGCCTGAAAACAGAGCCATGATGAGGTGCAGAAGTCTAGTTTTCTCTTAGAACCTTTGAATTACAATATGCTGAAAGGTTAAATTATGGAATTTTTACCCAATGAGGCCAAAAACATTCTGCCTACTGCAGCTTTGTAGGTCTATGGTACGACGGTACGACAAAGTATTAGGGCCACATTCAGGAAAAAAAATAAATCTGAGATTTCGGTAATAAAGTCATAGGTTTAAGAGAAAAAAGGTTGTAATATTATGAGAATAAAGTCCTAATATTATAAAGTAGTAATTTTACGTGTTATTTTCTTTTTTTCTCGTAAGGTTATGACTTTATTCTCGTAATATTAAGAGTTTTTTTTCTCGTAAAGTTATGACTTTATTCCCGTAATATTACCACTTTTTTTCTCGTGAAGTTATGACTTTATTCTCGTAATATTATGACTTTTTTCTTGTAAAGTTATGACTTTATTCGAGTTGTTTTCTCGTAAAGTTATGACTTTATTCTCGTAATATTATGACTTTTTTCTTGTAAAGTTATGACTTTATTCTCGTAATATTACGACTTTTTTCTCGTAAAGTTACGACTTTATTCTGGAAATCTCAGATTGTTGCGGCTCCAGACAGATTTGATTTTGTTTTATTTGTTTGCCTAAGATGAAGGTGGCAACGCTGTAAAGTGAATGTGTTTTATGTTTAATATCTGTTTATTATAGGCATACTTCTAAAAGTAACCGGCGTCCTGCTAGCTGTACAAGCTAACACGTTTAGCCATGTACCCGGACCACTTCTTACAATGCTAGCTTGTTAGCTAGTTTGTAAATATACAATGACTGTGTTGTACATATTGTAAACCTCTCTGTTTTCAATTAATGTTGTAATTTTGGCCATATAAACAAAATGACTCACCTGTTACTAACGGTAACCATGTTGAGCGCGTACTAAGTTATGATGCAAACCGTTAGCGTTTAAGCTAGCTAACGTCCATACTGTAGCCATGGATACTGTAACCATGGATGTAATGTTGCTAAGGGAACCTCATAGATTTCTTCCAGTTTTGGTGAGTCCAGAGACGAGACTGTACTTTCACGGGAAAATGGTAAATAACCTCTGGTTCAATGAGCACTTTAGAATGGAAACTTGATCAATTAATACTGTATTAATGTGTCTGCACATGTAATACATTATAAACTTAAAAAAGCTAAAAAAAACAAACAATTTTACAGTCTGTAATCTTGCAAGTTGGTATGATCTCCACAAAGCCCCATAACTTTTCTCTTTTCTCTTTTTTTAACTTAGTTACCTTTATCAATATAAGTAGATGCGATTCTTCCTTGTCCTTTGGTGCTCATTATTTCAAGATTATTGATTTAACAGTGTTTATTTTGGTCCACCTGTCAGTTGTAAGATGTGTTTTTGTCAATGTAACAGTAGTTTTCTATTTGTGATAGGTTGCATGATGTCATTCAGGTGCAATAGGGCGGAGAGTTTAAGAAATTATGATAAGATAGATAGATAGATAGTAATTTTATTGATCCCGAGGGAAATTCAAGTTTCCAGCATCACAGTTCCATAGTGCGAAACATGTTAGTAAAAAGGCAGTAAAAAAGTTAGTAGTGCAAAGTACAAAGTAAAAAAGTATACCAGATATAAAAATACAAGGAGATGAAGAAAACTGTTAAAACTGAATATAGTGCAGGGTAACACCTGTGAAACAGGAATATTAAAAAAAGTGAATATAGTGCAGAAGAGACTGTTAAAAAATAATATAGTGCAGGGTAACTCCAGTAGCTCAGTCTATGAAAGTGCATTGTGTGCATTATTATCATTATTATTAAGGTACCGATAGATAAACACTTGTCCATCTAGATTATCCTAGATATTAGACTGGATAATGTAAAATAGTGATGGATACTGAGAGTTTCTTTTGGGTTTTTTTAGACTTGAAGTACATGTTTGGTCCACTTGGGGGAGCTTGAGTAAAGCTAAACAAGCACAGCTTTGTTTTAATTTGAGTGTTAGATGTTTACCTTGTTTATTTATCATAACAAGTTACACGCAGCCATTGGCTTTAAGCACCATAATCCCATACTGTGTTGCTGTTATTGTTCTCTAGTTTAAAACAGTTACGAAATATTTAAGGGTTGGACTGTTGATCAGACAAAACATGACATTTGAGATATCACCTTTTAAATTTCCATTTGTTCAGAGTTTTCTGATGTTTTATAGACTAAAATGGTGAATCAATTAATCAAAAATAATGAGCAGATTAGTCGATCATGGAAAGTAGCAGCCCTAATTGCAATATCCTATAATTTAGCCAGATTATAGAGAAGGAAAAGGTTAAGTGTTAATATTTAGTAAGTGGGAGTGTCAAGGTGTGTTGTCAGTCAAACACTAGTTGTCCATTTGATACCACACAGGTGTACTAGAAAATAGGACCCCATTCACTAGGATGTTAGATTAATTTACCATACATTACCTCATATATGGAACTGGACATTGGCCACTGCAATAGCCAAATAGTTGTGTTTTTTAGTTTAGATTCAATATACATGTTTGGTCCACTAGGGAGAGCTCAAGTAAAGCTAAACAAGCACGCTTTGTTTTAATTTGGATGTTAGAAGTTTACCTTGTTTATTTATCATAACACGTTGCACTCAACCATTGTCTTTGAATTAAGGCACGACTACGTATAATCCCATATTGCTGTTGTTATTGTTCTCCAGTTTAAAAACATATTTAGGTTTTGACTGTTGGTTAGACAAAACAAGACATTTGAAGACATTATTGGACTCCGCAACTCGGATTGCTAGTATAATTTGTTATTATTATATATGCATAGTTATTTAGTAAGTGGGAGTGTCAAGGTGTGTTGTCAGTCAAGCACCAGTTGTCCATTTGATACCACACAGGTGCACTAGAACAGGGTTGTCAAACCTTTTGAGGCCAGGGATCCCTTATAGGGGAGAACATTTTCCAAGGACCCCCTCATAATGGTAATGCTGATTAAGCATGCTTACTATCATTTGTACCCTTATGCTATTGGAACTCTGGGTTTCTAAAACGTTTCAACCTAAATACTTCAGACTTGTTTCATAGTGCTAAAAGAAACACATTTCAATTTGAATCAATACCACGTATATACTTATACTTTAAATGCACAGTAGCAAGAGTGGCATAGTCCTAATAAATCCAGACGTTTAAACAAGTCACCAGTCTAAAGCTGACTTTTAGTAAGTGCCTTAACTTAAAAACATTGAACTTAGTGCTGTGTGTCACAATCGTATCAGAGTTTCTATTGGCCCAAAGCTAATGTGGGTGGAAGCAATGGACACAATATGCTTGTTTTATTGGCACAAATGGCCCCCATCATATTAACTTTGTAATGATACAGCACAATATACAATTTTATAATTTATAGCAAATTATATTACAACAAATAGGATCTTGTGTCTTTTCCACTTTTTTTCTATATTTATTTACTCTTTCAAGCTTTCCTTACTTAATTGTTATTCTAATAGGCACTGGTGCTAGAAATAGTACTTTTTATTTTAATACACTTGTATTTTATAAACTTGAACTTGTTGTAATTTTGTTGTATTTTTGAGCAATCTCTGGCAGAAGAATTTCCTTCGGGATTAATAAAGTTGTATCTTATTTTATATGGGACTGGACATTGGCCACTGTAATAGCCAAATAGCATTGTGTTTTTTTTTTAGTGTAGATTCAAAGTACAGGTTTTGATCCACTAGGGGGAGACCGAGTCCAGCTAAACAACCTCTGCTTTGTTTTAACTGAGTGCTCGAGGTACCCCTTGTTTATTTATCATAGCTTCACATGTGTCGAGCCATAAAAATAAAACACACCCACTTAACTTGAATTCCATAATGTTGTTTTTATTGTCCTTATGAAACTGAACCTGCTTTTTAAAAAAAATAAAAATACACAAACACCTGCCAGGTGTTCAGTCAGTGTGGTCAATACGGTTTAGCCCATTGATTTGTTTTATCATAATAATAATATTTTGTCTATATATGTGCAACCAATGACAAGAAAGATTGTTTATCCTATCCCATAGCCTATTATTATTATATCATAGTTCTGTTATTATGGTAATGCATATCACATCATGATTTATTAGTATGAGTATTGCTATTGTTAGTAGTATTGTAATTAGAACTAGTAGGCTCTAGTTGTGTTATTGACATGCAGAAATCATGCAGTTTCTGCAGGTTTGCAGTCAGCAGTCGGCTCTTTTGTTCCCATAGCAGATTCAGCCAGTGTGTGTAAGAGAGAGAGAGAGAGAGAGAGACAGAGAGAGGCTGCATGTCTTTGGGATACAGCAGAGTGAGTGAGGAAGAGGAGGAGGAGGAGAAAGAGAGAGAGAGTGAGAGTGAGAGAGAGAGAGAGCGGGATGCTGACAGATTCCTGATAGATGGCTAAAATGGCGAAAGCGTGTTCGACCCCAGCGAGCCACCAAACTGTAGCACTGTAGGTCGGAACATGTGACGCTATAGTAGCTGAAGAAGCTGGATATATCTATCTCTCTCTCTGTGTGTGTGTGTTGTGTTTTTTTTTACCCCCCTGCGTCTATTCACCTCACGTTGTCTTCTTCTGCAAGTGCTGGACTATTTTCTATATATAAGTGTTTTAAATGGCATCCACAAGGCGCCGCCGCCTTGTCCCGTGCTTTTTGGGATTACTCCTAAATGCTTTAATCGGTAAGTGGGCATAATAATGTTTATTATACCGGAGTGCTGCAGGATGTGATGTAGCTTTGTGGAGGAGAACCGCTGTGGTGGTGCATGCTGCAAGCAGTGAGAAGTGCGCTGCTGCTGCTGCTGCTGACCAGTATGACCAGTAACCCTGAACTTGGCCCCTCTCTGGTGTCCCTTATTTCGGCTGTAAATGCCAATGTGAGCTGGTCTGGAGCTGTGTGGAATTTGTACCTGCAGGTTACTGAGTTACTGAGTTAAATAGTGTGTATTTAAAGTTAAATTGTGAGTGCATTCTGCAGAACTTGAAATGTTCTTGCAGGCTATTGGTGTCACTTCATATGCACAATATATTCTGGCTTATGAGCACCATAATAATACACGGTATAGCCACGTGCAATGTAGTCATGCAGAGTTTGTGGATTGTTTTTATGTTTGTTTTTTTATGGGAACAGAGTAGAAGAATGTAAAGCATTATCTACTGAAATTTGTCCAGTGAATTGTGCAGAAAATACCTCGTTTTCTATATACAGTAGTTCTCCTCCTCATGACTGCCTTTTAATCAGGTGTTCCTGTATGTAATGTAATAGTAAGGCTGCAGAATTAAAGCCACTTTTCAGTGTTATTGTTAATCACATGGTCTCAATATGACAAATTCAGCACTGAGGGGGATTATAGGACCAAATGCTTTATTACTTTATTAAACCTAGCCACGTGCAATGTAGTCAGCAGAGTTTGTGGTTTGTTTTCATGATTTTCTTTGATGGGAACAGAGTAGAAGAATGTCAAGCATTATCTACTGAAATATGTCCAGTAGGTGCATTGAGAATTTTTTTGCAGTGAAATTGTGCAGAAAATACCTTGTTTTCTATATAGTTCTCCTCATGACATGCCTTTTAATCAGGTGTTCCTGTATGTAATGTAATAGCAAAGCTGCAGAATTAAAGCCACTTTTCAGTGTTATTGTTAATCACATGGTCTCAATTTAAAGTTAAATTGTAAGTGCATTCTGCAGAACTTGAAATGTTCTTGCAGGCTATTGGTGTCACTTCATATGCCACAATATATTCTGGCTTATGAGCACCATAATAATACACGGTATAGCCACGTGCAATGTAGTCAAGCAGAGTTTGTGGATTGTTTTCATGTTTTCTTTGATGGGAACAGAGTAGAAGAATGTAAAGCATTATCTACTGAAATATGTCCAGTAGGTGCATTGAGAAAGGCAAAATTTTTGCAGTGAATTGTGCAGAAAATACCTCGTTTTCTATAGTTCTCCTCATGACATGCCTTTTAATCAGGTGTTCCTGTATGTAATGTAATAGTATAAGGCTGCAGAATTAAAGCCACTTTTCAGTGTTATTGTTAATTACATGGTCTCAATATGACAAATTCAGCACTGAGGGGATTATAGGACCAAATGCTTTATTACTTTATTAAACCAGATATTAAGATATTGTAGTTTTTATATGCTTATAGGCTTTTGAATTGCAATTTATTGTTGCCAATGTCCTCTTAAAAGTGATCGAAATGATTTCCTACTCTTCAAGCTAACTTTAAAAAGTGACATAAGTAGACAGAGTTTCATTTCATATCAGGGGACTTTTAAAGTAGATGGAGTTCCTGACTGGTGAGTCCTTACAGCACACCACCCCGTGGCCGGGTAAAATGACAGTGGTTATTGCTCTGAGGATAGATTAAAAGACTGTGGTTATTGCCTGCTGGGGAGAATATTTGTACAGATTAAATGTCAAGACTGTCCCTCTCCTCCTTTTCAAATTTTCTTTTTTTTGCCCCTTTTGTCCACTATGATAGACAGTTTCTCTCTCTATGTGAGGCCCCTTAATTCAAAGGCAGGAGAGAGTATTGAGTATTTGCAAAGCATACCACACAGGGACCCACAATGGCCCCGACTGGAATCATAAAGGCTAGTACACAGTGGTTCATAACATGTTCAGTCAGAGGAACAAAAACGTCACTAGAAATCCAGCTCTGTGATGGATGTACTTACAATCTACCCATCGCATTAAAGAAATGAAGCTCCTCTGGAGTCTCAGAGATTAGATTCAGTTAAGATAAAAGGCACTTTTTATGACATTTGAAGTACAGTTGATATGAAGCAATAAGAAGAAGAAGATTTGCATTAGATCTCTCATGGTATGAAGAGCTCAAACTCTGAGGTAAAATACAGTAAAATATTCAGAAGATCTAATGATACGAAAATTTGCTTTGAATGGACTAAGTTAGCTTGTGTCTTTCAAGCTTCAGAAAAAAGCACGGCATCAATGTTAAATCAAAGCATAGAAGAGAAAAACACTGAGAACTTTCACTTAACTTCATATTAGTTTACGTTCCTGCTCACTAAAAGTATCTATAAACGAATTCATTTTAATCCAAAGCCACCAGAATGTATAGAAAAATACAATAGGTGATGACCGTGAGAAAAGATTGTACAGTACATTGAGAGGTGAATTGTGCAACAGCTGCCCTACGTCTACTATCATGCCAACACATGGACTATTTCTCAGCATTCTTGTGTTGCATTTTACTCCTGTAACCTATATAACTTTAATTTCTGTGTGATCGTCTCTGATCTGCTGTTATTATAACAAGTGAATCACTTAAAACGACACGATCATAAGGTAGCTAGAGAATAATAGGATTAATTGATTAATAATTTATCAAGCAGAAGCCTATAGAAGGGAATGTATGCATGATCTTCCCCCTGGAAACAGAATAAATATTGCTTTTTAGCCCGGCCACTATAGGCTTTATAAAAAATAAATTGAGCTGTTCTGTTGATGCTCTTTTTAGTAGTTCATTTCTACTAGAGGCTCTGCCGTTTCATCCACGCATATATACTTGATCTAAATGCAAATATGTGACTTTTGCTGTGCATGCTTGGAGACACCTTTAAAGTAATACTTAATAAGTATATTCCTGTTTAATACTCACCACCACTCATGTGGAATATAGGTGGCGTGCATCATTTTCTTCGACGTGGAAATGCTGCCTCAGCTTTCCATCTACAGTTCAGTGAGATTAATGGAGGCTAAATTCACAAATAATGTTGAGTGTACATATTTCAAAGAAACCTAACATGATGTAGTCCGCAGCAGTATGTCATAGCAAACTGAACTGGTTATTAGAAATATGTTGTATTTATTGTTATGGTGAATAAGAGTGAGCTGCTACAGATGGATGCTGAGAGAGTAAGGAGAGAAAGCAAGTCATTTCGCAATAAAAACTATATAACAATTAGGGGTGGGGAAAAAGATCGATTCACCTATGTATTGCAATATTTTTATTTTTTTTAATGATTTTACGATATTTGCTTCTTTTGAGTCTATGCGGAGGTAGAAGGAAGTTACAGCTTTTATTGTTGTAGTCTGAGTAACGTGACATCATATCCGTTCCGTATCTGTCAAAAGCAAAACAAACCTCAGCGGGCCACAGCGAGCCGAGACGAGAAAGTTGAAAACTGCAGAGGGTCTGCGTGGATACGACCTGCACCCTCACAT
Organism: Sebastes umbrosus; assembly: GCF_015220745.1. Classification (NCBI taxonomy): domain Eukaryota; kingdom Metazoa; phylum Chordata; class Actinopteri; order Perciformes; family Sebastidae; genus Sebastes; species Sebastes umbrosus. Next base: position 24,671,171 of record NC_051270.1, read on the forward strand.
TTTAAATCCAAAGTGGTAAACACTACACATACAGTAAAGTCTGGAAACACTTTGGGTTTCACACATTGCAGGAAAAGCAGAGCTAGACATCATGGCTAAAGCTACATGCTAACTCTGTCATGGATCGGAAACGTTATCGTATCGCGGTAATGTGCCGTCAAGCCAGCCGTCACTCGCATCTCCGTGGTCAAATCGGCTGATGCTACAACTGTAGAGCACCCATATACTGACATTTATGTTAAATGCATTCAAATGGCCCCGATGGAGCTGACTATGGATGTATAAAGAGAACGGAGCTGACGGTAAGAGTTAGCGACAGACTTGACAAAGTTACCAGAAGTAAACACGTGTCACTATGTCCGGTTTTCAAAATAAGGTGTTAACAAAAGGAACTGTATATACAAAATACATATATGGAAATAAGATTGATTGGATTGTATTCACCAGACGTATAAAACATTACATGTCCCGATTTTTGGGTTGCTGGAAAAATAAATAAATAATGTCTGACAATGATATATTTGACTTCAGGACATCTCTGACTATTTACATGCTGAATATCAAACATTCTTACTGTATTACTTTAGATATTTTCCAAAGTAAAAGTCCCTAAAAGTGTATGATACATTTTTTTTCAATGATCTAATGTTAAAAATGTTAACAAAAATCGCATAAGGAACCGCAATACTTGTAGAATCGCAATACTTAAAAATCGCAATACATATCGAATCGGCACCCAAGTATTGTGAAAATATCAAATCAGAAGAAAGGTGTATCGTCCCAGCCCTAATAACAATGTAGCATTTATAAGACACTAAACCAATTCCAAAACAGTTTTTCCATAGGGGCATCATATGATATGATGCCAAGCAGTTGTCTTGCTGCCTGTAAGAAGCCTGTGGTGTGTCCTAAGCTCACTTAGCTCTATCAGTGGTGCTCGTGTCTGCTAACCACATCTGTCTGTCAGTAGCTGCTGTGTGATCCTCACTTTATTGTTGCAGCAGTAAAACTTTGTGCCAGCCAGCCACACTTATCTGTCAATAGTAAGCCAGAGCATGAGCCACCCTTGGCCAACACTTGTCTTTGGTCTCACCCGGTAATCCGACATGCTAGTGTCTCTTTTCCTCCTGCATTAGGGTGTGTGTGTGTCCGTCCGTCCCTTTATCTCACCATGAAAATCTACGGCTGTATAGATTCATGTCTGTGAACATGTGTTTCTGTGGATTGGCCGTGTTCTTGCCACCAGTTTCCACAGCTGTGCTCTCCTCTCTGAACACCCTCTGGATGCTCAGCATTTACAGGAGACTTTAACCTGAACCACACAAAGTGCAAAATCCTATCCCGCCTGTTTCTTTTGTCCTCTCTTATCTGTCTCATTGGATCTGTCAGATGATCCAGTGTTGTCTTCAAAAATGATTTCCACTAACCTTTTTCACACGGTGGTTTGTAACCTTCTACGCACCCGTAGCTCAGAACTGCATTAGCCAGTCACTCTAGCAACACGCTTTATTCATTAGGAAAGCCAGAAAAGAGAAGAACTTTTACATTGTTTTAGCTAATGGAAGAAACTGACTAATTGAAGTAACTAGGAAGTATATACAACATCAATAAAGCTGCTTAATCAACTCCACATCAATGCCAATGCAACACATTGAACTGTTATTATCCTGTTTGCTGCAAGGCGTGATAACATTGACTAATGTCATTTGACAGCTTTGAAAGCTGAAAATTCAAAGCCTCCAATAAATCTGTCAATCTGATCTGATGTTAAACACCCTCATGTGTTTTACATCCTCAAATATATCCCAAAGCATTTTTCTCAGTACAGAAATAGGGCTGGGACGATACACCAATCTCCCGATTCGATTCTATCACGATACTTGAGTGCAGATTCGATATGTATAAGTATTGCGATTCAATATTACGAATCTTAACTTTTAACTTTTTTAACATTAGACCATGTGAAAAAGTTGAATCATACAATTCTTGGGACTTTTGCTTCGGAAAGTATCTAAATTAATGCAGTAGAACTGTTTGATTTTCAGCATGTATGTAGTCAGAGATGACCTGAAGTCAAATATATCAGTCATTGTCAGGCATTATTTAATACATTTTTACCACCAAAAATCAAGGAATAAAGACATTCCCTCACAGATTAGTGGTATTTTCTTTTTAATTTATAAGGGACAGTTAATGTTTTTTACTTCTGGTGAATATAATCCAATTAATTTTATTTCCATATATACAGTATATTTTGTATATACAGTTCCCCTTGTTAACACCTTATTTTGAAATCCAGATGTAGTCACACGTGTATACTTCCGCTAACTTCGCCAAGTCCGTCGCTAACGCTCCCATCAGTTCTGTTCACTTTAAACATCCATGGTCAGCTCCATCAGGGCAGTTTGAATGCATTTAACATAAATGTCAGTATGTGGGTGCTCTGCAGTTGTAGCATCGGTCGATTTGACCACAGAGATGAGAGTGACGGATGGCTTGACCGCACATTACCGCAATACGATAATGTTACCTGTCCACGACAAAATATGACAGAGAATTAAAGCTGTAACTTCCTTCTACCTCGGCATAGACTCAAATGAAGCAAATATGTTGATTCTGGCAATAAAAAATCAATTTCATAATCGTAAAAAGAACTCGTAGTTGAATCGATTTTTTCCCCCACCCCTAGTATATAATACTTACTTTATTCGAGAATTATCAAAATATGAAGTGTGACTGACTGGATGTGTGGCTGCAGGCTCTTTGTATGCTATTTCCCTCTCTGCTGGCGGCTTCCCATGTGAAAACATGTGATCTTTGTTGGACCAAAGGAGATGGAGCTCTGTGGCAAGCATCATTTTTTTTTGCAGAGCAGCAGCCCAGGCAGGGGGATCACCGCCTGCCAGCTAAGGGTTAAATATTTCTCCACCACCAACCCCTTGTTTTTCACAAGTGGTAGCACTGATGTCTCTCTGGTCCCATGGCCATTTACTTTCCGTGCTTGTTGAGTGAAAAAAAAAGGGGAGGGGGTCACATAAAGAAAGGATACAGAGCAGGAACAGAGGAAGAGGAAATGTTGCTTTGCATTATGCTCCATATGTGATCTTCATGGAGGAGTGTGTCAATGAATTCCTTGTCTGCACCTAAGGGGAAGTATTTCTCGGCAGGAATTTGAGGGATGAAGCCGGAGGTTCTCTGTTTTGACCCTTGTGCTTTGCCCCCCCTCCGCTGCCCTCCCCTAGCCCCCCTCCCACCAGATTCCAGGGCCTGGGGCAGAGACTGGTAGTGCTTAGTCCATCAGCAGCTGAAACATGATACCAGGAGAGCCCGCTAAGCTCCTCTTTTATAGTACCAAGTCAGGTCAGGCTGTTTACATCCTTTATTTATTGTTCTCCTCTTTACCCTCAGAAAACCGCAAATACTAAAAATCCTCCCCCCCACGTCATTATAAAGTGGAAAGCATCACTACAATTACATATAGTCACATATTATTTTGTGTTGAGTGGTGAAAAAGAACACAGTTATCACGGTGACAAAGCTGCTGCCACTGGTTAATTGGTACAGCACATAGAAGGCCATGTGTGTGTGTTTACAGTACAAGAGTACACATGCTCATCATTCAGTCCTATGAATTCCCTTGTGACTGTAGCCTGGAGGTAGCTCAGTCAAGGCTTTTTTTTATTCGTGAGCTGCTATCAGTGATACGGCATAAGGAGCATGATTCTTGTTTGTCTAGGTGTGAGGGTTGATGTGAACATGAGTATTTAGGCCACAACTCTTGCAATGCCCCTGGATGGTGATAAGTAGGTATGGAAAAGGAATGAATGGATGAGTAAATACAGCTTCAGTGTTGCGGTTCATGGTCGGCACACCTAAATCTTAACCTGATGTGCATTTATTGGCTTTTTCTGGAGCTTTAATGGAGTTTCACCATGACAACTGAGGAAGATGAAAAATACCTTGTTTGGCCTCGCTCGTTTACAAGGTCAAGAATGAACATTCAACTATATAGTTATCGTTTGTGTGTGTGTGTGTGTGTCTCTTCAGGTGTGACGTGCGAAGCGGAGCTCTCCTTCACGCTGGAGCCCAGTGACATCATTGCCGTTCAGGAGCAGCCCCTCATGCTCCACTGCCAGGTGGACGGCATCCCCCCAATTACGACACAGTGGAGGCACAACGGCCTGCTTTTAACTCAGGATCAGCATCACACCACCTTCATCAACGGCTCACTCCTGATCGCTCACTTCCAGAAGACCAAATCCGATGGCTCGTCTGACGAGGGCGACTACGAGTGCGTGGCCGAGAATTCCTTTGGGCTGGTGGTGAGCCGCAAGGCTCGTATTCAGGCAGCCAGTAAGTCTCTTGTTTTGTCTTATTGTGATGCACTTGTAAGGGCTGTATGTAGAGCTGCAACAATTAATCGATTAGTTGTCAACTATTGAATTAATCGCCAACTATTTTGATAATCAATTAATCGGTTCAAGTAATTTTTAAGGACAAAAAAAGTCAAAATTTTCTGATTCCAGCTTCTGAAATGTGAATATTTTCTGGTTTCTTCAGTCCTCTATGATAATAAACTAGTTATCTTTTGAGTTGTGGACAAAACAAGACATTTTAGGATGTCATCTTGGGCTTTGGGAAACATTGATCGACATTTTTTCATCATTTTATAACATTTTATAGACCAAACAAGTAATCAATTATTCAAAAAAATAATCAACAGATTAATCGGCAATGAAAATAATCGTTAGTTACAGCCCTACTTTATGTGCCTATGGGGGGCATAAAAGTTTTTTTTCTTTTAAAGTTCTTTACATTTAGTTTGATTGCATGCATTCACTCTAAACCCAATTAAAGGAATAGTTTGATATTTTAGGAAATACGCTTATACGCTTCCACTCTGTGATATCTGTCCATTTAATATGCACCCGGTTAGCTTAGCTTAAGTTAGCATAAAGAATGGAAACGGGGAAAGAGCTAGCCTGGCTCTGTCCAAAGGTAACAAAATGCACCTGTATTCTCCACTGGTTGCCTGGCAACCAACAAGTTAGGAAATAACTTTGCCCAGCCAAGAAATAGGTTGCATCTGAAATTCCATACTAACATGATATAAAGTACGCTAAAACAGTATGTGAGATTTTATTAGTATGTCCGAAACCTCAGTATGAAACCAATAGTACACAAATTGTATACTATTTCCGGCGAGACATTACAGTGTGCAAACGCTGGACATTACGGCGGCATAAATATCCCACAATGCAATGCCATAGTAACGACAACGTTCATAACGGACGTTGATGGACAGCTCTTTAACGTTAATAACACTTCAATTTAAGTGCAAGTATAAGATTCCACTTTGCCAGGTGTAATAAATGTATATACTGTATGTGTATATATGGTCTCAAGAGGTTGGCACACCATGGTTACGCTTCTCCAACCGGAAAAGATGCTCTCAGGAAGTGACAACGTAAATGATTGCGTCCTAAAAGATACATACTACTGTTTATTCAGATAAAAGTATGTTGAACAAGTAGTACACATGTTGAGTATGTAGTGCATTTCAGATGCAGCCACAGTCCTAACATGTAACCCCCTGTAAAACTACCACAACGTACTGCTTTTACACTTTTTCATGTTTTTTTTACTGATCAAACAAATGAGATATCACGTGTTAATTAGGGAGCTTTAAAGATGCTGGTAGGCAGACTGTTGGCTCTAATTTGAGATTTAACATGCACACATGAGAGTGGTATCAATTCTCTCATCTAACTTTCCTTTAAGGAAATATCTCAACTGGGTTTTATTATTTTATTCCATTTTTTGAACCTGTGTTTGTTAGTTGTTGTTATCTTTAAATTCTGACTTTATAATCTTAAATTGTCTTGAAATTACAACACAGTAGTTTGTCTGGACTTAATTGTGTTGTCAGTATGTAAAGTCCCAAATGTCAGAATAAGAAATCATGATTGAGCGTTGCAGATATGACACAAGAAGAAACTGCAACCACAGCCACTTACTTAACTAAGATTAAGTTGTGATCTGTGTTCCCTACAAAATGTAAACAAAAGAAATATTGTCTTTAAGTTATCACATTTCAGTCCAGTCATCGGGGTATTGCTGTGTTATAAATGTACTTAATTTCCCCGGCTGTGGAGTCATTTGAATATTTTAATATCATTCTTTGAGTGTAATGAACTTTCTGATGCTCATCTACAGTGCTGCTTAGAAATTCAAGCTTTTGAGTTTAGCATTAACAAGCGCTCATGCTGAGAGTCTCCCAGCTGCTTTGTAAGAGTGCAATAAGCTCGGAGCAACCCAGCAGCCCACTCGCTGGTGCAGGCATCAAGATAAATCTCCTCTGGCTTGACCACCAAATCTCTTATTTGAAGTCACTCTATAGTTCAACATTAAGTTCTTGGCGTTGTTGCCATGATTCATTTACAACAATCTTCATCATATCATAGTCTATCTGTACTCCTCTCTTCTCTGTCCTCTCACACACATACAGAGCGTGTCTCAGCTTACTTTAAATCAAAGACTTCAAGGATGTGCACATTCCTCTGTGGACACGCTGAGATGCTGCAGCAGCAGCTTCAGTGATACAGTAATGCTGCACACTGGTTTGAGTTAAGACTTTTTGAAGGCGCTGTTATATATACTCTGTAAAACAGAGATGGACAAAGGCTCGCAGAAGCCTGTTGATTCCCAGGCTGTGTGTAGACAGCACACTGCTGTGCTGTTGTGGCCAATACAGCTTTTCCACTCAGCGGGACGGGGAGGTTAGCATGGATGTCTCCCTGGCCGAAGGGAAAAGTCACCTCAGCTCAGTGGCGGGCGCAGTCAAACACATGCAACCTTTTAAGGCCTCCCCAAAGGTTCTTTCTTCTCAAAGGTCAGATTGTAGCTGCTATTTTATCACTTTTTTATTATTCTGCATCAGGGAAATGTCTTCAGTGTGTCCCCTTAATTTTTTATTTCGCAGAATTACTTTGACATAGTAGTAAGAAAGCATGAGGAAAATGAAAATCCATAGATTTATGAACACAGAGTTCATCACCTGTACAGGGTGCAGAGAAAACAATAGAATTATCCTGATGATTTGTACTGCAGCAATGTGCAGTGTATTATTTACGGCTTCAATATCTGGTAGCATTCTCATGTTATTCATTTGACGTTTGGCTCGTATTTTCTTGAAATGTTCAATGAAGATTTTTAAATCAGAGCGAGTTGCCAGGTAGATCAACATGTGCTTTGAGGTGTATTTTTAAGTTATCGTACACTCAGAAATGGATTCAAGATTTTGTAAACAATTTAGCTAGTATAGCCTCAAAGTTGGCTTATGAATGTGTTTCTCCAGTACTGTAATGAAACTGATGCATATTTCAGTGAGAATAGTGTAATTCGAGTGTGTCATGCTCTGTACTTTGAAAATGAATGTGTTGAATGCATTGCTAGAAGTGTAAATTTGTAAAGTACAGAGTTGTGATGCCGTGGATTCGTCCAGCAATCCAGTCCTCCTCTTCACTTAAGCTAACCACAAACCATGCAACACTGCCCCTCATTTATCTGTTATTATAAAAGAATCACATATCATTTTACAGGTGTTTCAATAATGTGGGGGTGGGAATCACCAGAGGCCCCACGATACGATATTATCACGATACTTGAGTCACAATAAAATCTTACTGCGATTTGAAACATTTTGCGATATGCTGAGTATTGCGATAAGATATATGGCGATTTATTACCTTTTTTCGACCGCAAATTATGCAGTTTGTCAACATCTGTTTTATCTAATAAGATTCAGTTTTCATTCACATATCTTGAAGTCAGAGGTCAAGGAACCCCTTTGAAAATGGCAATGCCAGTTTTTCCTAGCCAAAATTTTGCATATTTAGCTTTCTTCCCAAGTTTGACATAGTACCAATCGATTCTTTAGGTTTTCTAGTTTCACATGATACCAGGATCTTCACTCTATCTTTAAGACTGAGCCCGTTTCAACCTCTGAAAGAGAGAATAGTGATGGGCCAACGGATATTGTTAAGGTTAATAGTTTATATGACAAAAGATCGATACTTGACGTCCGTGTTTTGATATAATATTGCCACGCAAAATATCGCGATACTATGCTGTATCAATTTCTTCCCCACCCCTAATGTAATGTCAAACTGTGCTTTACAATTTAATCTTTGAATGTAATATTCAAAAAATCATCTTTTTTTAATTCAAAGGTTCAGTACTTTATGAGCATGAAAAATTAAGGATTATGCAAGCATAGAGCAATCACTCATCTGTCTCTGAAAAGCTGTGATTTGAATACAGATTTAATCTCGGTGAATGAACCTGACCTGCTGGAGCACACCTTGGACTTGGTGGCTCAAGTTCAAAATCATTCTAGGTGGAAATATTCTGTTTTGTCGAGGCTTTGCTCTCCTGCAGATCATATTCAGCTTTTCCTCTTGTCTTGTATTGATTGGGAAGGGACTGCAGGATTACTGAAAGTCACATTCTGACCTCTGACCCCTGACCTTTTGGGTTGTATTGAGCAGTCTTTGAAGGCAAGGCGTTGAATGAGTCGAGGCTCTGCTGTAACGACGGTCTGTCCCTCCTTAATGAAGAAGCCATCACTGCGAAAATAATCCTCCAGAGACCCTTCAAAGGGACTCGCAAGATAAGAACTTCAGTTACCGATCATTACTCACTCACTAATACCTTCTATATTCTGGAGGATGTGCCATAAAATAGTAATGTTGGTGTTTAACTGTGGTGTTTAACTCCTTGCTTTGCATTGTATGAAAAATACTTTTAGAAGTCATATTAATGAGGCTTTCATTGCACCATTAGTTGCGGTTCTTGTATTTTGTTATGTCACATAAAGCAAAATCGCATATTTCCACCGTTCATAATAGGCACAACAGCTTTCCTACCTGCTGTGTTTCTGTACAGCTGTCTTGAAAAGGCTTCATAGATTATTTTTGTGTTGTACGTTCAGAAAAAACGGTGATCATCATTCATTGTCCAGCTTCTTTCACTCCTCAGCCTCCAGGTTCCTGCGGGCGCCTGTTAAGTAGCTACAGAAGTGTTCCCCTGTTGATTGAGCCTCAATTTGTCAGACTATTATGTTTTAGGTTTTTAATATAAGGTCTTAAAGGAGCTTTGAGGTGAAGTATATTCTGCGGGGATTTGGACAATCGCTGGTCTGTTTCAACCTCTCCTGGTCCACCAGATTTCTGTGCTGGGCATAAATAATTTAGGATTAAGTGTTTTCATTTTGTTTATGAAGAGAAATGGCCTCAAAAACTAGTAAATGCTCTCCTTACAAAGATCACTCACTAGTGTTTGTTTCTTTTTCTGTTCCAAGTGTTTGTTAATGTTGGTGCTCTCTTTGTGTTTTTGAGGTAATTTGCTGTGTTATAGTCCCTCTTACAACAGAGCTCTGACTTGTACCACTGTGATGCAATGGGTGGTGTGATTACTGAAGCCTCTTTATAGCCCTCCCAGTGGATAAAGCTTCCATCTTACCCTCCACACTACCTCCCTCCATAAATTTCACTTTTTATTTGCTTGACAACCATTTGTGTGAGCTCACTGTCGGGGGCTGGTATAGGACGGACTCCCCGTCGCCCCTCTAAATCGGCGGTCGGTCCAGGAAACTCTTTTTTTTCCTCCTAAATGTTATCTCTTTGATGGTCGGTTTCTCTCTCCGTCTCTCTCTCTTTCCTCAGTTTCTCTAGGACCTCCTCATTAGCTTACGTTCAGGAAGCTTTTCATCATTTGGATGAATGACAAGCCTGGTACAGTGGGCCTGGCCGGGGCTCCCGCCCCTCCCCCCACAGCACACCAGCGTCACCAGGCAACACACCACAAAAGCCCCCCTGTTACAAAATAGCTTTTAGGATCAATTGAAATGACTTGCTTTTGTCTGTTTGTCTGGAATTAATTGGAAAGAGTTGAAGCTTTGTTAGGAAATAATTTTTTTTCCCCCCAGTCCCATTCATATGTGGAGACTGCAATTGACCTCAGGGACCATTCGAAAAGATTTGCAAACACAATATGAAGTGTGCTGAGAAAAGGCAAAGTCAGTGCAAACATGAGGAGAGTGAAAACACGAAATAGTAAAAAACACAATAAACGCAAGTACAATAACTTGTACGTGTTATTTATTTTATTGACTACTTCAGTAATAGATATAGAGCCCTGGGCTACTGGATGATAATTTCCACCTTGTTCAATTCTGAAATGGTCATGGTGAATTTAACTGCTGTTATAATGGTAGCCTCCTGAATGAGACTTTAATAAAAAAACAAAAAAAACAGAAGAACCCAGGGGGGTTGTAAAGGATGAAATAGGAGGAGACACAGGATGCCTGTAAAAGTGTCCCGGTTTATACCCTCTCACTTGTGTGAATTTAACTCTTTTCAGGGTTGTAAATGTAAATAAGTGTGATGTCGAACGGGCAGAGTCCGATAGAAACTGCACATGTAGCTGTGGCAGAAGATGAGAAGTTCCAACATTTAAAACCTGCGTGGATGGATTGTCTCTTGCAGACTCAAACACCAGTAAGTGAGAGTGATTTATGGGGAGCTCCTGTTCGTTTACGTTAGAGTGCCTGTACGTGTGCATGTTTGGAGGGTCGACGGTGGCTCTCCATCACCCTCCGACCTTCCCGTCCCCACCCCTTTCATGGCCTCCTGCCTGGGTGAACACTGAAGCGCTATCCCTACATCTCCTTGTGGCTCCCTTTGTCTGCCAAACCCCGCCCTCGCTCTGTCCCCCCCCACTCCTACCCTTGCTCTTCTCTGCTCGCTTGCCACGAAGCAAGTCATCTCTCTGTCATATAGATTAGCCGACTAAATGCCATATACGCTTGTTTTGACATTTAAACATGAAGCCTCGTGGTGTTTTCTTTAAACCCTCGCAAAATCGAGATTAGTTCAAGCAGATCTACTGGATATTTGACATTGGAGCATTAGTAACTTCATCTATCACAATTTTTGAGGAAAAGTCATATGGGGTGCCAGAAAGCAAAAGTCATCATTGTATTCCTCTCACTGATATCATTCCTCTCATTGATATTCCTCTCTTGAAAACATCACATGGTAGTAGTAGTAGTAATAGTGCATACGGACATGGCCTATGGCTGCCCTGCTCCTTCCTTTGGGCAGGTATGTGGGCTGATGTTAAACCAGAGTGTTCCCTCCTGCTGTGTGGTCAGCGCCCCTCCATCTGTTTGCCAGTGTGTCAGAAGGATTGAGGAAGAAAGGGATTTTTTTTTCTTCTTTTTTTTTTGTTCTGTACAGATTAGGCGGGCTGATGGGATGAGAGCTCTGACCTCCGCTGTGTAATTACACTAGAAACCGGTTTATTACTGTACACCTGCACACTAAATACTCGTATCTCATTGCCTGATTACGCATGCTCTATTTGAGTTGATTTAGAATTGGCTACAGTGAATAAGAGATTTTATTACTGGTTTCATTAAGTGTTTTATAGTGGGTCCTTTTCCTATACTCTTCACGGTTAAGCAAAAGCAAGGGTAAACAACTGCTGGTGTCATTGTCTTCTCCTCTCTCTCTCTCTCTCTCTCTCTCGCTCTCTCTCTCTCTCTCTCTCTATTTCATGGCTATAAAGATGCTGTTTGTCCTCTACGGGTTGTTGTTTTTTTTCTCAGGGAGCTGAATAAACAACAATACTGAACATCCCTAATGCCAACTGGATATTTGCATTGACAAATGCTTAAGCTGTCCAACTCTCCTGTGGGGAAGGGGCAGGGCGAATCCCTATTATATCTGAAGATGACACACCATTGACCTTGAAGCAGTGGAAAATCACCAAGGGATGCCACACTGCCCATAGCATGCCTTGTTGTCTTAGTTTATGTCTGGGGGACAGTGAGATGCAATGTCAAATTTTGGTTAGATTTCCAAACCAATTCAGACAGTGTTAGTCACTTTTCTAATAACTAATCAAATATGTATTAAATACATTAAAGGTGCTATTGATAGATGTTGCAGAAGAAGATGCAGATGAAGCCTTGTCAGATACCTTCTACAGGGATAAAACATTCATTTTGGACCCGCACATTTTTTTTAAACGATTAATTCACAATCATAATAATTTTTTTTAGGAAAAGCCATACTTTAATTCGGCACCTTTCTAAAGGTTCTGTGGATGTATTATTTTATTACAGTATTGATAATGCTGGATGGTTGGAAACAAAAAAGACATGCACCCTCACTTGCTTTTGCGAGAATTACATTTATTTAAACCTTCCCCTATCTCCACATGTCAGGAATAAACAGCTAATACAACAAAACCAAGAGCAAAATGGTTGCTATAGTGTGCATAAATCTTGAGCCACGCTGACAGGACTTGAGCCACGCACAGCGAACAGACATGCATGGAGAGCTATAACAATCTTCTGTTGGAGGGGAGCTGCCTCATAATGTGAGGGATGAGCTGCTGTGTGAAGCGGGCACCCTTATATGCACTAAAAATATCTGCCTGTGTAAACAACATCACTTGGCAAATAAAGACACTAAACAGGGGAAGGGAGACTGGAGAGTGGTGAAACAGCTGGGTGATGGAAATATTGAACTGCTCAAAATAGCATTTTGCTTGTTCCTCCAGGCGCACTGTCTTCATGTTGGACGTGGCTTTAATCCTACTTATGTCTTTCTTAGAGTGATGTACCAAAGGTAATCATGTTATATGTTTGTTTATACAGCGCTTTAAGGAACAGACAGATTTGTGGCAATGTTCTTTTTTAAACAAGAGAAAAACATGATACACACATACATACACGCACATACACAGAAAACACATACAAGCACAACCACAACCAACCACAAATTAATTTTAGATATATTAAACCCACATAATCAGAAAAAAAGAAAAGAAAGTAGAGATTAGAACATGACCGCAAGAGAATCATTTATCACGTTATGTGAGAAAACACATTCAGTTAGAGAACAAAGTATTAGGGCTGCAACTAACGGTTATTTTCATTGTCGATTAATCTCTCACTTACTTTCTCGATTAATCGATTAGTTGTTTGGTCTATAAAATGTCAGAAAATGGTGAGAAATGTCTATGAGTGTTTCCCAAAACCCAAGATGACGTCCTCAAATGTCTTGTTTTGTCCACAACTCAAAGATATTCAGTTCACTGTCATAGATGAGTAAAGAAACCAGAAAGTATTCAGATTTAAGAAGCTGGAATCAGAGAATTTTGACTTTATTTTATCTTAAAAAGTTACTCAAACTTACTTAATCATTTTATCGAAATAGTTGTCAATTAATTTTATAGTTGAACTCAGTTGAAGATTAATTGTTGCAGCTCTACAAAGTAACCAATGGTCCTTCAATCATCAACATCCTGGATTGCAGTCATTTTTTTTAAAATTGGTTTAATTCATTTTTTAATTTTCCAACATTTTATTCTTGGTGCTTTTTTTATATTCAACAGACACATTTAGCTCTTATCCAGAACAACTTAAAATGCATTTCACATCACAGGGTGCTCCCTCCAGCAGCTGCTCTCATCAGCTGTGTACACTGTAGCTCATCATCCAGATCAGGCCCATTCAGATGATGCTTTTTTTTATTTCATTGTCATACAAAGCAGTGTTGACTCTGAAAAAAGATTCTTACAATACTAACTCATCATAGTGAAACTCAGTGGCACATATGTTTTTTTGACAGTGTGGTAAATTGAATGTAAGTTAAACATCTAGTAACCTGTTCACTTCACAAAGATCATCTTCAGTTAAGATCGGAGGTCTTAGTCGTAGTTCAAGTTCAATGTCGGGATTGTTGGAAGTTTGTGTTGCATGTGTGTGTTTGTTTGTGTGTCTGTCAACGGATCTGACTGCATCTGTGCTTGTGTGTTGGGCGAAGTAATGAGGTCTGTGTTGGTCTCCGGATGTCTCTGGACCACCCTAGCTACTCTCAAACAAACAAATGAAAAGGGGGCCTAAAATTCCTTCTGCCTGCTCTTAAGGCTCATGGGAGGAATTCCTTAGTAATAGAGGTGAAAGGTGACAGAGAGAGCAGAGGCCGGGCCAAAGGTTTGGCGGGCCGGGCCAGTCTCCGAATACTGGAGTCTGGCTTTACAGTCTATACACAGCAATCTTGCACTGACTTTTTTTGATTTGGGCAAATCCAGTATGATGTTTAACCTGTACCGAGCATGTGTTAGTGATGAATCCTGTGCTTTTGTGCCAGCATGTGTGTCTTTTCGTCATCTTACGCCAAATTCACACCAGAGCAGTGGCGAAGTGCGGCCTGCGGCGAGCTGTCATACAATGTCTATGGAAAGCTGCAGCGGCTGCTACCGAGCTCAGTGAGGGTCAGCCATTTGATTCTGTGGCAAAGTGCGGCCAAACTAAAAGTTGAGAAAAGTTGAACTTTTAGCGGTAAGTGCGGCCAGAGAGTACTCGCAGCCAGTAAACTGATCTTGTGACTCCTGTGACGTGTTGACCTATGTTACAAAGAATTACAATATGCCATCAAAAAGTGCGCATGGGATCCCATCAACTGTTTCTAGGCAACGACAGTTGCAGCTGTTATCTCATTGGTTGCGCTTTGAAAGGTCAGCGGGAACCAAGGTCAAAGTAGAAATAATTTGAACTTTGAGCGCAGCGCTCGTTGGCAATATCAAGTATAGGAAAACAATGGCACAGCCAGCGCAGAGCGATCTTACTGCTGATCATGTGGGCGGCTTTAGGTCACCTGACTTCTTGGAAAAGTGTGTTTGACTTTCAGTCCTCCAGCTTGAATACAAAAGTCATATTTTATTTGGTCTCCACTTCTTTAAGGTCCTATTTAAGTGTTTTTACCATCATTACGTGAGGATCAAAATGAAGATGTGGTTTAGGTTAAAGTTAGGCAACACCAGGTGATCAATTTTGTCAACAGAGAGTTCTCCTAAGGAGGGAAGCACACGGATATGTGGGTGTGTGAGTGTGCATGTTGGTGTTCCTATGATTCCAGGCTTCACTAGGGGCTCGGCTAGCTCTCGCTACTGCCCCGTCACCGCGCTTCACTACACTTAACAGCGCCTTTATGGCCAGATTGGGCAGTTAAAAGCCTTTACAGGGTCTGCACCATCCACCAATAAAAGCACCAAAACTCCCTCTTCCTGTCTTCTCCGTTTGGCAGACATTTTGTTTAGCATGTGTGAAAATGTGTAATAAGGACAACAAAGACAGACAGGAGGTGGAGGTAGTAGAGATAATAGTAATAACATAATAGTGCCACATTATAATGTTATCTCCCCCTCAGTTGTTCTCACACACACACACACACACACAGACACACACACACACACACACACACAGGGCCCCTCAGTCCAGTTTTCCATTTTGTTTAAGCAGGGATCAGGAAATCTTTCTGTGGTGGCCAATAAGCAGAAGAGTCGGAGACAAAGGCCAGTCAGTGATGGGCAGGCAGCAGCTCTTCTTTGGGCCTCAGCCACCTCTCCCCTCTCTAGCCTGTGTGTATGTGCGTGTGTTTGTGTGTGTTGGGGTACCTCTCGGAGCGGAGCAGCACCTATTGTTAGTGGTGAAATGCAGAGCTGTGGAGTGGCTGGGAACAGGCAGAGGCTGTGGAGATGTGCAGCCTCTGGTGGCTCTGCTTTGTGACGGTGGCCTGTGCGTTTGTTCTCCTGACCGACTCAGCTAGCTGTGGCTGAGGCCCCCTTTTGTCACTCTCTGACTCTGGGTGGGTGTGTTTCCCCTTGCGCCCTCCCTCCTCCTTCTCCTCCCTCTGTTTCAGCATTGACTCAGAAATAGAGGGGTCATAGGTCATGAGGGGCTGGACGACGGGGAGGGGGGTTTATCTGGGAAACGGTGACCTTTTTGTGTGCACTAGGGCAGAATAACCCTCCCCTTTTTTTATTCTCCTCCCATTACGTTTCCCCTCCTCCATCGCTCGGCCTCCTGCTCATTCCCCAGTGGGGACCATCCCCCTGTCTGCTGGCCCCAGGGCAGTGGCAGTGACCTTGGCTTTGGCAGTGAAATAAGGTGGCCCAAACCTGCCACCGCATCACAGCTCTAACCCTGCCCTTTACCAAACAAGCAACGCAGCAGCATGGAAGAACAGGAGCAAAATAAGCACATTCTCACTCACTCGAAAAGGACATTTATTTGTCTCTGTCATGTGTTTTCAGTTTTTCCACAAAGGCTTAACAGTCAGTCGCTGTGAATAAAAGTCAGTTCTTTATAACAATGTAGTTTTTTACCCTAGATTATTTTCAAATGTGTTTAATAAAATACATCACTAAATGACTGAGTGATGTTGGACTTGGCTTGAGGAAATGTGTGGCATTATTTCAATTGTTTCCTCACACAATTATTATTGAGTTCCGCATTAAAGCTATTATTTGACCAGCATCGTGTTGGCAGACTTATTTTTCACTTTCACTGGAGGCTAACTGGTATTTGTGTACAGTGAATAATGATTGATGGAGAGTATTATTACGGTAAAGGATTGTGGGAGGACATGATTGAATGGATTTAAGGTCTATATGTGTGTGCATGCATTGTAGGGCTGCTCCCTCTTAGTCGATAAGTTGAGTAATCGGTCATTTTGGTTTAAGTCAACAAAGATTTCTTTAGTCGATTAGTTATTTTTTATAGTGAATGACTTATTTCCAAGAAACTTATGAGCACATCTCTGGTAAACACAATATTTAAAGTGGTGCTTTTGTGTGATTCTTTGTGGAGAAACTCAGTTTCACAGATCTGTAGATTAAATCAACTAATTGGTTAGTCGATAAAATCGTATGAGTGTTAGTCGACTGAGAATTTCTTTGGTCAAGGACAGCCCTAATCAATTGAAATTGTCTCGTAAACATGAACTCATTGGGATCGACACTGATAGTAAAAAACAATCTTTACTCTCGTTTCACATGCAGTAGGGAAGGAGCACCTGAAGTGTTTGGGGTTAAAAAGCCTGTCAGGCTCCAGTGTGTGTGTGTGGAGTCGGTCACCGGGGATGAAATGAATTCCACAGGAACCAATTAGAAGATGTTGCTGCTGGCATAGGATGAAAGATTTCTGGGATGGCCAATTTCCTTCTGACAACCTGTTTGCAACATCTGTAGTTTTATCATCAGCATGTTTCACTTTAGGGAATCTAATGACCAAGAGGACCATATTATTTCTATTTATTATTACAAATTATTAGAACATTCAGTGTTGTAAATGTATAATGTTTGTGACTTAGAAATGATGCAGTTTACAGTGGGTTCTCATCAGCATATAACAGACAAAAAACACTAATTTCTCTAATGCATTAATGCAATCACTCTTCCAGAGGTTGTAGCGGCTCAGTTTTAAAGCTATAGAATGAAGATACAGTCATCATAAGAAACTAGAAAACCTAGGGAATCCATTGGTATATTGTCATACTAGCTTGTCGAGAAGGAGGCTAAATGACGCTCCAAACGTGCGTCGAATTTTGGCGAGGAAAATTTTTCAAAGGGGTCCCTTGACCTCTGATCTCAAGATATGTGAATGAAAATGGGTTCTATGGGTACCCACGAGTCTCCCCTTTACAGACATGCACACTTTATGATAATCATGTGCAGTTTGGGGCTAGTCATAGTCAAGTCAGCACACTGACACACTGACAGCTGTTGTTGCCTGTTGAGCTTGAGTTTGCCATGTTATGATTTGAACATATTGTTTATGCTAAATGCAGTACCTGTGAGGGTTTCTGGACAATATTTGTCATTGTTTTGTGTTGTTAATTGATTTCCAGTAATACATATATATATACATTTACATAAAGCAAGCATATTTGCCTACTCCCATGTTGATAAGAGTATTAAATACTTGATAAATCTCCCTTTAAGGTGCATTTTGAACAGATTAAAAATGTGTGATTAATATGCAATTAATCGGGTTTAATCATGGACAATCATGTGATTAATCGCGATTAAATATTTTAATCAATTGACAGCCCTAGAGAAACCCAACATTTCTAAACAACCTCTTATTCCAGCTTCTCAACTTGTCTTATGTCATAGTAAACTGATTATCTTTAGGTTTTAGACTGTTAGTTGGACAAAACAAGACATTTAAAGATGCCATCTTGGGCTTTAGTAGATTGTTAACAATATTTTATAAAAAGAGTAAAAAGGCAGTATATTAATCAAGAAAATAATCACCAGATTCATTTTTATTAATTAAAAAATATCTTGAAGTACCTTGTGCATGCCCTAATCTAACACTATAATCACTTCATTTAAGTTTTCTTTGACGCTGGAGTTAATTAAATCATGATGTAGAAGTGTAGGTGACTTAGCAGCATTCATTCGAGTGATTAGAGTGGAAGAGCAAGTAGGCCACAGCAAAACAAGCGTCCATCAGTAAACCATGCAGGGGTAGATGAAAGTGGAGAGAGGTGGGGAGTAAAATAGAGGGAGCATGTGTCGGTGGTCTCAAATGATCTCTGGGCCCCTCTGGCTCTGGAGGCTGGACCTTGAAGCAGGAAGGAACATTCCATTCTGATGCTGTGCCGTGACCTCCCGACCCCAGCAGCTTTGTTTCAAGGGCAGCTTTCGACAGGCAGTGAGATGCAAAGCAACAGCGGCGGGCTCGCTTAGCTTGAAAAAGCACGCCTCTGCTGTTAGAACTTGCCGGAAAACTGCTCCCCTGACCCCACACTCGTAATTCCTCACTGTAACATGCACATTACCTGCGCTCAACATCAAATAAATGCACTGACATAGACATGTGGGCTCATGGTCAGTGACTGTACATACCTGCTGCTGGTAAAAAACAGTAACTAATACGCAGTGTGCATTCCCACAACACATAGACATGTTACTGAGGCCTGTTTTTCTCCCCGAAAGCACCATTGAAACATTTAATTTAATTCCCGCCTCAAGTGATGTACAGTAGTAGCAATTTTAGGATCCATCGTAAGAGATGTTTCAACTCTTTCAGTATAGCTGCTCAGGGGATGAGTTTATTTTATAATCGCATAAAGAATTTGTGTCATCCGTCCAACTGCAGTCTTTAATCATATTTATGAATGCATCTCAGCTTTTTTTTCCTTTATAGAAGTGATTTCATGTCGTGTGTTAGTAAGTCGTAAGGCGGACCATTTCATTGCCTCGGCGTGAACGGATGAAACATTATGCTTGTAGTGTAATAGCCCTCTCCATTTGCCGGCATAGGCATTATTTGTGAGTGGGAAGACAGTTTTAGAGGGTTAGCTGGCTGATGGCAGGTTGGAAGAGCCCAGTGATATGTGCTTATGTCTGACAGCTCATGGTAGCGCTCCTCCCATCCACTGCAGGGAATAGACGAGCATGAGAGTCAGAGAGCCACCGCTAACAGGCTGCTTGTGTGCTCTTTATCAACCTCTGTGTGTTTCAAGACATTATTTTACATCATATTTAATAGAGCGCAGAAACATTGACATGTGAGTGAGGGAGTGCTTAGAAATATCCCAGGTGTTTACTTACAGTTAGGGAAACGCTTATGTAACATATCACAATATTTTATGGTAAAGATGAGTCAGTGGGAAAAAAAAAAAACATTAACTAATGTATTATCTGATAAGCTGAAAATAAATTGTCGATGAATCAAATAGTCATTTCGCATAAAATTATAGAGAAACTATCTTGATAATCGATTAATTGTTTGAGGCATTTTTTAGCAAAAATTCCAAACATTAGTGGGGGTTTCACTTTTGATTTTAAGGCCACGATTCAATTTCAACGATTTTTGATTTAAATATACCATTGCTAGACTATGGAGTCTTGATTCGTAAAGATCAAAAGATCATTGGTTTAAGCCCTGACAACTGTCATTTACACTTTCAAATTCTTCTTTATAAAGAGAACTGAACTCCCTTTTTATTTAGAAAGTGTTTCAGAAATTAGACTTCATCTGTGTGACCCACTTCAGTACATAATCATTACGAAAACAAAACATAAATCCTTCCGCAGTGCATTAAAAGTGCGTTGTAATCTAGAAAAATACAGTTTGTTACATCAGCTGCTGTGATTCAACAGTGTTAAGCTGAAAAAATGTGCATGTAGGCTAAAATTCAACCGTGCTGTTTTGTCGGGAGATGCAGTAACTTAACCAATTAAGAGTGGAAGAGCTATGAGAGCTATAATGAAAAGTAACTAACTAACTAGTCCGATAGCCGCTAGGCTAATTCCTGCAATGTAAAATGCCACAGGCATATGCAGGAAGTGCCCTGAGTATCGTAGCAACAGGGACGACCCACATTTTGCCTTAATGCATCCCATCATGGAGTAGTTTAAGTTTACTGTTTTATCTTCCAAAATGCAAACGTTACTTTTGTTAGTGTTTGTACAGTAATGTGTCTGTTCAGAACATGGTGGTTCAAGTTTAACCATGAGTGAGATGGCTGTTACATTTCTTGAGTACAGCTGTATTTTTCCTTTAGATACATGCAAGCAGGCGGGGCAGGAGAAATAAATAAAATAATTGTCGATTCTACTATTGATTACGATGGTCGAGATCGGGAGCTAATTTTGATCGATTTTCGATTTGGATTCTAAGTCGTGACACCCCTAAACTTTTCTTTGCCTTGCACGACAGGGAACTGGATATCTTTGTGTTTGGGCCTCTAGGTCGAACAAATCAAGCAATTTGAATACGTCACTTTCTGACAATTATAAACAAAAAGATTAATTGAAAAGATAATTGGCAATGAGAATAATCGTTTGTTCTATGAAACAATCACACCTAATAGAAAAATATATAAAGAAGTTACCCAAAATGTATGTTTTGAGCTGCTTGGAACCACAATTACTCATTTGAATCTAGCACTAAGTGATAATCCTGATTAATTGACAGGAATTTTATTTAAGCCTACAGTACAAACACTACAAAGACAAAGCCTGTATTTTATTCCATTGTTCATAAGCCCTAGCCTTGGGATTTCATTTTCCATAGAAAAAAAATCTTTCTCTCAATTTATGTAAATCCAGGGCGTCTCTTTGTTTACTCTAGTTCTGAAAATGGTATTCCACTATCTGATAGAAGAGATATGCCATCATAACGAATACAGTATCTGCACAGCCTTTGTTTGCACACACACATTGTAGGTAGAGGCAGAGGCAGAGACAAAGGGCTTTCATTTCTCACCCGCTGTCTTGTAACACTAAGTGGTTATGACAGGCCCTGCACTTGCCTTTCCTCTTTCTCCTCTTCTGCTCCTCTTCCTCTGTGGTTATTTTTCCTGCTGAATCGGTGCGAACTAGGATCCGTGCGGTGGGCGTGGCAGAGGAGTCGCACATGTGCATACAAAAAGAGCTCGGGGTTACTGACTGCATATTAGCATGAATTCATCGGGATTAGCCAGTTTGGAGGCGAGTGGGGGTGGGGGGGTGGGGTTTGGGTCCCTCGGATCAGCGAGGGGCAGTAATATCCCTGGTGACCGCAGTCAGCTGGCAGCCTGAATGGAGGGAAAGAGGGAGGGAAAAGAAAAGAATAGGAGGCAGATTTTGAGTTTCCAGCTGTCTCAATAAGAGGATGTAATGGTGACAATATCTTGACGTCACAAAGCGAGGCGATGGCAATTCTCCATACATTAACGGCTGCTGCTCTCTTTGTCATTATCTTAAATGCTCCAGGGCTGCTGTCACTGTAGCTGCCCTGGAATGATTCAGTTTTATTACCCCACTGCTTCTCTCTTTGCTCCATGTTATGCATTTAAGTTTGAACATTTAGCACACGCAACATTTCTTTCACATGTTCATGAATGTGTGTGTGTTGCTACAGGCGTGCAGCAGTTGGCATGAAGAATGTCTCACCTATCTCGTTGATCATGATTGATGTCACAGCATCTCTCTTCCCAGTAATTGAGCTCATATTTACAGAATAGAGCATCTGGGCTTTTGATACATCCTGTCTTTATCCTCCATTTAGCTCAGCATGAGCCAAGGCCCGGACTTGCGCTCAACAAGAGGGAGATGATTTACCAAACTAAACATTTTGTTTATGAAACACTATTATGTTTGTTATGGTCGTTCTCATTCCTTCGTCATCAGTCCAGTCCCTCTGTCTTTGTCACTATCGCAAGCTCCTCCTTTCCTGTGTTGTAGTCCTATTGCCCCCCCACGAACGCTGTTTGCCACACACATGATGGCACTGTGTTGCCCGGGATTGTGATTAATGGCCGCAATTCAGCCTGGAAAATTCCCTTGAGTGGGTGCCAGTTGGCTTACGCAGAGAAGAAACTCATTACTGCTGTCAGTTGAGCTGACGGAGCAGGGAGGGGGGTGAGTGATTGTACGTCTGTGTGTGTGTGTGTGTGTGTGTGTGTGTGTGTGTGTGTGCGCGCGTGCATACGGGTGAGGGAGAGAAACTCATTTTTGTGCATGTCAGTAAGTGCATGCATGTCTGTTCACCTTTACCATGTATAAGCCATCATGCGTGAATAAGTGTGTCCGCATGTCTGAAGCGGAGTGTAAAAGTGACAGTGTGTCCCAGGGCTGGTATCCAAGTAACAAGGGATCATTTCTCAGAAATGGCTGAGCCTGATATCGTCAGCACCCTGCACACACAAACACTCCAACTTAAGGATTTTAATGGATAACCTGTGCGCACCATGCTGCTTTATGACCAGAGGCATTCCCCTCTACATTATGTTACTTATCTAATTCTACACGTTCCCACATGTAAACTCTTTTATCTGTGGTAAGGTAAATGTGGCAGATAGTGGGGATATTACTCCTACTTATTATCGTAAAGCTCATTCTTGTTAAATTAATGGAAAGGTTTTCATTTTAAACACCACAATTGCCTTTCCGCTTGTATTAAAGATTAGGTGGCAGTGAGAAAGTAAAGCAAGAAGTTGAAAAGAAAGAGAAAAGGCAGAAGAGAAAGCAGTCTTAAAGAGAGTAGGCCTGCATAATATGGATAAGCAGAGAAGAGTGCAGCTCACAGAGAGATTGCTATCTACATTCACTGACACCTCAAACGCTGCCTAAATGAAGATTTGAGGACATGCACATATACATTGCACATATGGGAATTAGCGCCATATGCGGCTCAGGCTTTTGCTGTGCTGCTTAGTTTGAAGAGAATGGACCAGGGCTGGGAGATAAATCTAATTATGTGGGTTATTCAATTTTTTTTACAATGCGTATAATCAAGCCAATTTTATTTATATAGCCCAATATCACAAATCAGTTGCCTTAAGGGGCTTTACAATCTGTACAGCACCCTCTGTCCTTAGACACTTGATTCAGATAAGGAAAAACTCCCCCCTAAAACAGGAAAATAAACAGAAGAAACCACAAAAAGAGCAACAGGGCAGGACATGACAGACATACATGCAGTAGATGTCGTGTACAGAATAGAACAACATTGTCAAATTACAGTATGGGCAATTATGAATTTTAAGTTTGGAATTAAAGGCCTAAACAGAGTCAGACTATCTGATGTCAACAGAGAGGTTATTCCAGTGGAAAAGGGGGTATAATTGGAAAAGGCAATGACTTCAAAACATTACAATAATCTAGCCAAAGGTGTGAATTAGGTTCTCTGCATCAGCCATTGACAGAAAAGACCTCATTTAATCTGTGTTGCTGATATCAGACACATACAACTCAGTATCATCAGCGTAGCAGTTGAAATTACAGAGACGCCATATTGATTTTCCAGTTGGTCTAGGAGTATACAGTTATCTATGGTGTCAAAAGCCACACTGAGATCCAGTAATAGAAGCACTGAGGTGGAATCTGAATCAATAGTAAGCAGAAGCTCATTCACCACTTGAATGGTGGAGTGACTGGCAGGCCCTGAAAGCAGATTGAAAATGATAAAAAAGATTGCTGTTAAATACGTGGGCCAAAAGACACAACTCTTTTTAGTACTCTTGAAAACAATGAAAGAGACTGGTCCATAATTATTTAGAGACCCTGGATCAAGGTGTTGTTTCTTAAGTAGAGGTTTAACCAAACCAGTCTTAAAGCTAGTGGGGACATGGTCAATTGTAAGTGATAAGTTAACTATAATCAGCATTGTAGGTTGAGGAGACAGGTAGTTGGTTTAGAAACTAACACCGGCTTAGACATTTCAAGAGAAATTTGTAAGAACTAAGACTATCTGGGATTCAAGCCACAGCTAGCTAATGATTACTGTTGATACATCACAGCAAATGTCATCTCATCATAGCATTTCATTTGCTTGCATTTTACAGACACCCAGCCTTTTCTTGCTAGCTGTTTGTCAGTTTATATCGGAATTCAATATATTGGCTACATAAATGATTTAAATTAATGTGCTAACTTTATTCTCTTCTTCTAGCTTGAGTGATGTGGCACCACTTTACCTGAGCCAGTTTGTCCTCAGTTGAGACGAGGACATTTTTCATTATTTATTGTTGGGTAGTTAAAGTGTAGTTAAAGTGAACATAGTTATGATATGCTGCAAGCCCCCAGAAACATTTGACATAGTGGCCAAACTATGTAGTTACAATTCCGTGTCCATCATGTGATTGCCAATAGGCCTAAAATTACTTACATTGTGAAAGAGATCTCTGTAACTACTAATATTTATTTAGACTGGAGATTTACATTAAACAGACAACTTTGAATTTCGTAAATTCAGTTGTCACTTTGTTGATGAATTTGTTTGTGTGAATTTTTGACAGGATTGCATTTTTGGAAACTGATGTGAGGATTTGGAAACCAACAGGGACAGTGAGACACAGATAAATGCCCAAATGGGAACAACGCAGCTGAGGCACAGTGGATCTCCCTCTTATAACTGCCAGAGGCTTCTCTCGTGCGTGTGCATGTGTGCGTGCGTGTGTGTGTGTGTGTGCGTGTGTGTGATGGAGTGGAGAAGGGGTGAGATTTACAAAACCGTTTCAGCCATTTGGGGAGCCCAGTTTTCAGGGTGCTGTGAGATGCAGTGGAGCGCATGGGCCAGTCCCGCCCTGCGTCTTTCAGATGTCCTGTGGGAGTGCCAGATGTGGGGTCATCCATCTACCCCTGGTTCAGGCCAGCCCCCCTCAAAATCACTGTCAGATGCATAGTTAACACTGCATGCTACGCTCTCAGAAAGGAACACACTCACACATCGAGCTATATTCATCTCAGAAATTTTCTCGAGACGTATGTTCTTTCCACCAGCAATATATGATCAAGAAACAGCAGCACAAAAGAAAGACTTTTTGAGAGAGATTCATCTTGGCCTCCTCAGACTGGCCTCACTACCCAACAGTTGTCCTCTAATGAGGGGGAAGTAATGAGTGTTGGACTGAGGCGAATTGTGATGCCAAATGTCCGTCCAGGTTGTTATTCAGAGCCACTGCTGTCTGCGGGCCTCGCTTATTTCTGGCTTCACAAAACAAGAGGCGGAGACAAGCCAAAGAAGAATTTAATGGCATTTCCATTTGAATATAAACGTTATCTTACCCCAGATGTCTCTAAAACGTTTAGAAATATTTCAACCTCTCCAACACCAAGACAAGACGGGGATAAAGCAGTTGTAGGGCTTCGCTTTTGTGCGGAGGGCGTACAGTGAACGAGCTGAATAAAAGACAGCGCATAATTCATGTGGATATGAGCTCATATATACTGGCTGGATGACGGGAGAGGCATCTCATTTGAATTCTAAAGCAGGCAGTTGCATGCTGAGGTATTGGCTATATTAATTAGATATGTGGCCTCTGGGCAAGTAGAGAATGGCACTGTGAGCCTCTTCCTAGCAACAATCAGGTGTGAAAAAGAAGAGTGACAGAATATTCTTTAAGATGCATTACCCTCTGCAATAAACGCTTGGAGAATGATGTATTTTTTATAATAGCCTAATTTCACAATTGACAAAAAAATAGGAGACGTACACTACTTCTGTTGTCCTGTCTTGTCTTGGTGACGCTGTTGTGCTAAGAATTGTACGTGTGTAAAGAGTGTATGGGTGAATTTCTTCTTCTACTGTGAATTGATTTTGAGCACGAACCCTAAAGGAAAGCTTAATGTTCCCGGAATGCTCAAGAGAAAAGAATTTCATTAACTTAAAAGATGTACTCTCCGCTATCTAGCAAGTTAAAGAGAAGAGAAAAGGTAGGAAATCAGCAGTCTGAGAGCCCAAATCCCAACCCACTTACAGGTTAGCTTCTGGTATACTTAGCTTTCAGCTCTTGTTGTATTTTCCAATAGAGGCTTTCTTTTCGTACTCTCACTGAAAAGATGTTTTCTGCCCAAATTCTGAATTAAATGGACATCTACTACTGTACTGGGCAGAAAAAAGTGTGTTACCTATATCACAGGGAAAGCACCTCGCTATTTTAACCAAGATAAAAGAATGATAATTGTGTATGCATTCAACAACTACAGCTCCCATGAGTTCATGGGCCACACACGTACTAGCAAAACTCATTAGAGGTAAGACAGGGTGCTCAAATTTTACAGGCCAGAACAGAAGTCCAGTATTTATAATTATGCAGCTTTTTAAACCCTCTATAAGACAAGAAGATTCTCTGGCTGATTGGACTTCAGCTCTCTGGCTATCATCATAGCTTATGCAATGTCCTCAATAAGATGGTAATTTGGCAGGGGGACAAGCTAAGGAGGGGACAAGTCGAGAGGAGATCGAATTCTTTCGAGTAGAGGATTCCCGGCTGCAGTAATGGGAGAGTATGCTCATTCACTGAGCTGTCTGTGTTCTCAGACCCCCTTTATCTCTCTGTTCTATCAGAGCTGAAGCACAATTGTGTCCCCAGTGTACAACCAGAAAACAGTAATGGACAACTATTAGGCTGCAAGTTGTTTCAAGACAGGTATTTCTTTTATTTCAGGTGATAGCTAGACAGCATATAAAGATAAACACAACTTTCAAAACAGCTCACACCTGTCCTCATCTTCCACGGGCCAGTCAGGTCTCTTTTCTGCATCAACCTTTTATGGTGATCAGGGTGTTTGTCAGTGTAGAGGCTCCTCTGGGTGTTTCTGAGAGGATGCACCGTACGCACAGGTTGAACCCCCATGAGACACTAGATGGTGCTGAGACTAGACGTCCTGGGCCCACCTGCATGTTGATGAGAAAGATTTCTGTGTTCTAGACCAGAGGTTTTCAAAGTGTGAGGCGGGCCTCCCCTTGGGGCTCACACAGGGGAGGCTCAGTGAATGGAAGTGAAAAAAAATATGACATTAGTTATCAAAAGAAGATCACATAGAATCTGAATGTGTGTGATTTGGTTCAGAGATGCAGTAGTTGCTAGAGCTTGAGCCGAGCGGAGGAGATGTAGCCTCGTAGCATTTATTCACCGACAAATAAACTGTACACACACTGCTACAGCTACGTTCACAGCTTTAACGCCACCAACAACCCCCCACTCACCGCCGCCACACACACGAACAGTCGGAAACTCTCTAAAGTCACCCCGCGCTGACAGAGCGTATGTGTGTGGCTACGGGGAGCACGGAGCCACCAGCAACGCTAGAGCTACTAATGTAGCACAAACACTCGCTATCGTTACGCCGGGCAGACAGAGTATCGTTACGACGGGCAGACACACAGCACACAACCTGCTAAACTAAACTAAATGACGAGGTGATGGTTGTGGACTTTTACTGGGAAAGTGGCTGCATGTCTGCGACACTACACGCTGCACCGTGGCTGATAAAGTAACTCTCCCGGATGGGTGAACTGAGGACTCAGGTGTCTGTTGCGCACTGCTGCATGTGTGGCACAAATCATGTTGGTTAACGGTTAATAATTGGTTAACGAGGGTTGGTTATCGGTTAAAATAAAAAAATAAAAATTAGCATCCCTAGACCTTTCAATCACAATTCGCCGCAGCCTAAATTATACCCTGCTTAATGGTCTATTTGACTCTAAATGGCACAATCATTTACTAAATGAACATCATGCTGTATTGAAGAAGACGATTGAGACCATAAACTCATGTTAACAATGTTTACTGAGGTAATAAATTAAGTGAATTTTCTCATAGACTTCTATACAATCAGACTTCTTTTTGCAACCAGAGGAGTCGCCCCCTGCTGGCTATTAGAAAGAATGCAAGTTTAAGGCACTTCATCAATGACTTCACTTTTAAGACCTGGAGGTTGCCCACTGCTTAGGACAGACTTTAATGTATTTGGTTTAGTCTGAAGTTATGTCAAACCCCAGTATTAAGCTATATTGGCTCAATTGTTGAATGTCAATGGGATCAAATGACATCCAGGAATTGAGCGAATATAAGCAAGTAAACTCCCCCAGTCTCAAATTTTGAAAACCCCTGTTCTGGAGTAAAGTAGATTATGTGACAGGCAGTGTGGAAAATAACCAGAGTAGTGAGGTCTTATGAAAGTAGAAAGGATGCCCTTTTGAGCCTTGTCTGTCTGATTATCACTAGGGAATGTTTGAAGTTGTTTAATGAGTATGCAGTTTTACGCCCTGTTAGTCCTTAAATGTTACAAAAGGCCCGCTGTTTTTGTTCTCACACATGAAATCCCTTCTTTGTTGCTTGTGAGTCTCTGCATGCACAAGCACTTAATAAACACTTTTTTAAATTACAAAAAAAGGAAACAATATCAACAATGTTGACACCGACAAGAGAAACACTGGCAGTTAATTTCAAATCAAATGCTACTTTTCATGGCAGTGGTTTGTCTATTATTTTAACCCTTTTTTCTCTGTTGTCCTCCCCCAGCTCTGTCACTCTCTCGCTTGTCTCTAATCTTACCCAAGCCGCGACTGGGAATCATTTAAATAATCCCCTAATTTTCAGCATCTGTTGTGCTTTAATGGGTCTCTCTTTAATTAGGGCCTGCATGCTGAAGTGAGTGTAGGGGGCTTAGTGCGGAGATGTGGGGCTACCAGGGGCTGGGGGTGCTGGAGTGGGAGGAGCAGAGGCCGGAGGGACGATGGGGTGTGGCGGAGGGTGGAGGGGGCTCGAGGTGGCGCAGGGTAAGGGGTGTGACGGAGGCACAGGCACAGAGCTGGGCACCAGAGGAGGCCCAGGTTTTGTCCCTGGGGTGGAGAGGTTAGGAGGGGAAAAACAACTAGACAGTGAGCAATGTGCCCTCCCATCATACTCTCTTTGTGTGACGAAAAAAGCTTTTATCTTCTTACCTTAATTGCTTCTCTACTAATAGCTGATACCGAGAAAGTGATAGCTTACTTTGTATTTACACTGATAATGTTTACACTGTCTCATTATGCTGTTTCAGTGTTTGTTGTTTGTAAAATCATGTTTGCTATGACTCTAATGAATATAGACAAATGTATAATGTTATTGAACCACCAAAGGGTTTACAGTAACAATATCATATAATATGATACTGCTATATGTAATTAATGCTGACCAGATGAAACAAGATATACTGTACTATATTTACTGTATGAAGGAGGTTAATATTTGATGATGTTGCACAATCCAGAATAGGACTGCAATTCATGATGTTCATCATCGATTCATCTTGTAGATTATTTGATTTATTGATTCATTGTTTGTTCCATAAAGTACTAAGAATACTAAAAAGTGCACATCACAATTTCTCTAAAGTCCAAGTTGACATAATTAAATAGCTTTTTTTATGCTTTTTTCTATGCAAGCGACAGCCGTGGCCACAGGCATTATGTTTTCAGGTTGTCCGTTTGTCCGTCCGTCCATACAGACCATTCTTGTGAATGCAATATCTCAGGAACGCCTGGAGGGAATTTCTTCAAATTTGGCATAAACGTCCATTTGGACTCAAGGAGGAACTGATTGGATTTTGGTGGTCAAAGGTCAAGGTCACTGTGACCTCACAAAACACATTTTTGGCCATAACTCAAGAATTCATATGCTAATTATGACATTTCCACACAAATGTCTAATAGGATAAAAATTATGAAGGGATGACACGTGAGGCGGTTATTCTAGTTGTCCAACCAATAGTTCAAAACCCAGAAAGATTTAGTACAATATCATAAAAGACTAAGAAAACCAGCAGTGAGGAGCTGGAACTGGTGGCAATCGTGCTAAAAAAAACAAATCAGGTGATTAATTATCAAAATAGTTGCGACGTAATAGTAAACTATAGCCCCAAAAATTAGCATATGGTTTAAATTTTACAAACGTAGTTGGCGGAACAGTTTCCTCTTACTCGTTCTAGAGCTTTCGACTGCATCGCACCGTCATCATCAGCGGATCGAGTATGCTCAGTTATCATGGAAATGTAGATGTTCAAACTTGAATCATTTGAACACCTTTAGGATTTCTCATCTTTACAATGTGGTAGCATTAAGTACAGAACTGTTATGTTTGATTGCATTACAATGTACAGGGGTTTCTCCATATCATTGCCTCTTATTAACTTCCTGGTTAAACGGAGAAGGAATGTTGAGCGTTATTGTGAGTGGTAACTGTTGTAGCATTGCTGCTCCCTCCACCTTCTACAGGGAGCCCTAATAGCAGCCATCAATCTTACTATATTTAACTTAGTGCACACCAGCTCCACAGTATTGATCAACACAACAGACTAAGGATAATCACACAACGGGAAAGCCGAATGCAAACAAGCTTGCAACACGAGCAGAAAAGGCCATTCAATTCCAGTCAAAGCTATTTTGTAATGTGAGCAGGAGAAGTGAGAAAATCTGTCATGTTCAGCTGTGAGCTTAGGAAGTCAAATAGAAGGAAATCGCAGAAAAACGAGAAGGAAAGACTAGGTTGGTAGTGGAAGTGGATGGGATATATGTGTTTTTCGGTTGCCATTTAGCTGATCTGTGTGTTCGCTCAAATAACCGATGTATTGGTGTTTGATGGCATTGTATGACTTTGACTCTTGCTGTGCGTCAGATTCATCTCTCTTCATTTGGAACAAGGGCACACCATGCAATATTGATATTTTTAAAACCAACGTCTAAAGCATAATTCCTTGCTTAGTTGCATTCAAATAGACAATCCATGCCTACAACTAGTGGCTGGGCGATATGGCAAAATTCTTCTATCTAGATATAGGTCATTTCATGTCTCGATAACGATATATATCACAACATAGCATGTTTTCTGGTCAATAAATAGTCTATATGAAATAACAACACGGTAAAGCCTATTTTTCTTTACCCCTGTGAGAATTAAATACTTGACAAATGACAAGTACTGAATGTTTTTCTCATTTAATCAGATTTTCTGAGAAATTTCAGTTAGTACGTGCTTGTTATTATCAATTTATATGGCGTAATTGTGTATCACGATATCACGATATATGATTTCACCACGTCATGATTCCATTGAGAGACGATGACTTATCATATTGCATTATTTCCCAGCCCTACCTACAACATGTAAAGGCAACGTTTGTACTGGACCACCATATGTGCTTGTTGAGTAAAAACTGATACAACAGAAAAACATCACAAAGTAAAATGTACATCTTCTGAACTTCTAGAAAAATAACAATAAAGCATGCTTGTAAGCTCATGCTGCATAAGACATATTACAAAGATATTGGCTGGAGAGCTTTTAATATAAATGATCAATAGGTCTGGGTTCCTGAGCTTTACTGTTCTCATGTACATCCTTACATCTGCCAGCTGAGCGCGAATGACAGATATGCAGCTCATCTGATGCTTTGGCTCATGCAGGTACTGACACAGGAAGGTGTTGATGTGCCAACGCATTAAAAGGAGGGGAATTAATGTGTGTCAGAGGAAGAGAGAGCACCGCCCACGCACGTGCAGCCCTTCCTTTCGTAGGTGATCAGCATCACGCACCACGAACCAGCAGATTGATCACAGGAGTGCCCAGGCTTGGGCGCAGGTTGGGGGGGGGGCTAGTGGGGCAGGGAGCCAATAAAATATCACATCTGCATTAAAATGCCATCTCTAGGGTCCCAGCACAGGGACCTGCTATTTCAGGGATGCCTATTTAAAGGCTGTTGAAGTGTGGGCTCTCCACGCTGGAATAGCACCGTACACCATCTCCATTATTTATGGGCCTCATCTCTATTTTACTGGTTTACCGAGGTGGGGGTGGGGCGGGTACGGCAGTCATCACCGCTGCTTGAACAACATGTGCTTAATGATGTCACAGGCCTGAGAGGGCTCATGGGGGCGGGACGAGGGGTGCGACGAAGAGCCGAGCAAATGGTTGAAATGTACAGTAGAGATGGGGGGGGGGGGGGTGGCCTGGAGGCAAGGGAAGATGTGAGGGAGGGAGATGGCATTATAACATGAGGGTTCACTGGAGCTTTACGCCATAGCTGCAGGTTTGAGTGGTGCTGTAGGATGCATGTCCCTCTACTGGCATCATTACCTCTGTAGCGTCAATGAATCATCCCCAGCACAGGAAAAAAAAACGTTGAAATGTCTCTTCAGATTGGCTGATTTGGTCACTGCAGCAGGAGTCGCCGCAGAAAACGGCACAGTTTGGGCTTTTAATCACCCTGTTAATTATTCTCTGTTGAGTATTTGTGTGTGTTTAACTGAGCATTAAAGAGATGGATCATTACTTTGGGGCCATTAGGAGAAAAAAATTATGCAACCAGGGGTCATTCAAATAATCACCATTTAATCTACGTTTCTTCATTAGATGAATGTGAGTTCCCTTTCGTGTGGAAAACACAGAAAATCCACCATTTTAAATATCTGTTGTACATGAGCAGTAGTGTGGAATTGAAGGATAGGGAAATTCATCAATATCGACTGCCCTTTTAGCTCGTCATTGGCCCTCGAACCCAATAATCGGTACTAGTACATCAGCACTGGGAGTCATATTTCATCCTTTGTGTGTCTTTGTGAGTTTTCAGCATGTGAAATTTTGACTTTCAACACGTATTTTCCTGTTAATTTCTGCCTGCTTATGACTCCTTTCTTGAACAATTTGGTCGTAAAGTGTGTTGGCTATTATTACATGACCAGAGTTTAGACAAGACCTGATTTACAGCTCAACTACCCGTCTAAATCACCGCACTTCACATTTCCTGTCCGTGACCTTCCCTCATATTACTCCCTCACTCATTCTTCTTTTGTCACAGAGGAACCGTCAGACATATGTTCAAGGAGCTACGAATGTTCTCCCTGTGCACTTGTGTATGGATTTCTTTTTAGTATGCGCCCCCGACCATTCTCTTCCTTATTACAGTAATTAGACCTGCTCCATTTAAGCCAGCAGCGTCATGCTGGTAGTGGACGGTCTTTAATCACGTGTGAGTGTCTGTCAACACTTAGCAAAGGAAGAGTGAAAAAAAAAGAGGAGTATATTTGGGTGTTGGGATGAGTGAGAGTGCCTCATGTGTGTCTTTCTTTCCCTGCCACGTCGAAAGGGAATCGATATAGTTGTTTGTTTCTGTTGAAGCAGCTCTTTGCATTTGTTTATATGCACGTGCTGTGGCTGAGCTAGATCACTTTAGATTGACTCTGCAACCTCTCGCACAATAAAAGGCACCCTCACAATGCAGATTACGAACAGCTGCTTTCCTCTACATCCAGAACAGACGGTTAACAAGTCTCTCTGCTTCTGTATGTGTTTATCTGCGTATGTAACCCTATTGTGATTTCTCTGATTGTGTCTGATTCTACGAGTGTGTCGATAGTCGCGGGGGTGTGGGCCTCTTAGAGAAACCATGTTTTATGCATGAGGGCCAAGGGTGGGGCCCGTTAGGGGGGTTGAGTCGGCGGACACACATACACAACAGCCAGATCAGCGGACACCATGACTACTTGGCAGAGATGCACAAGAAAGCTCCTACAGGCACCGGTCCTCCTTTTTAACTCCTTTTGTTCCTCAACATTCAAGTGCAATTTTGTTTCTCTCTCCACGTCCCCGCCAGTGTTCCCAGTACACATTGACAGTAGGGGTGAGAATACGATACGATACGATATTATCACCATACTTAAAGGACCAGTGTGTTACAATTAGGGAATTGTTATTAGTAAGTATGTTTTCTTCAGTGTATAATCACCTGATAGTAAGAATCGTTGTGTTTTCGTTACATTGGAATGAACACTTCATATCTGAGCAGGTCCTCTTCACGGAGTTCGCCATGTTGTACCGGCCATGTTTCAACAGTAGCCCAGAACGGACAAACCAAACACTGTTAACTTTTCCTGCTTGGGCCGGAGTCGATAATGTTACTCGCTGCCGTCGCCGCTGCTCTCCGTCGCTCTCTTGCTTCACCACTGACTTCCTACATCACACACACTCTACGCACTGGCTCTGCTCCAAATGACCTATGCTACTCTTACAACAGTCACGATACAATCTTATTGCCATTTTAAACATTTTGCGATATGCTGAGTATTGCGATACGATATATTGCAATTTCTTATCTTTTTGTTTCACTCCATTCGTCTCAGAGTTTTCATTCAGATATCTTAAGGTCAGAGGTCAAGGGACCCCTTTGAAAATGGCCATGCCAGTTTTTCCTCAACAAAATTTAGTGTAACTTTGGAGTGTTATTTAACATTTTTTCTGACAAGCTAGTAAGACATGGTTGGTACCAATTGATTCCTTAGGTTTTCTAGTTTCATATGATACCAGTACTGTCATTGCCGGCGGGACGTCAGATTGTTGAAAAGAAGAAGAAGATCAATACTTGATGTCCGTGTATCAATGCAATGTTGCCACGCAAAATATCACAATACTAAGCTGTATCGATTTTTTCCCCCACCCCTAATGGACAGTACAAACAGCAGTGTTTGTGCATGTGTGTATCTTCATTTGAGACTGTATTCCAAGACAGCAAACGTCTTCCTTAATCATATCAGTCACTCTGAGAGCTACTTGTTTTCTTTGTGTTGTGTTACGGAGGAGTCCTCTAGCTGTCTCACTACTCCTAACCTTTCTGCAGTGACGGTGCCTTCAGGGTTTTAATTTGATGCTATTCTATAGGCCAAGACAGAAAGTGTTGCTGATTGCTTTTGTCAGCAGCGCTCATTCTCGAAAAGAAGTGAGAACCCATAAAAATGTTCTTATGGGCCAATATTCTGTTATGTCACTTGTGAAATATATAATAATTTGATACTTTTGACAAGTCTTCAATGATTTTCAGTGTTTTACAACTTAAGTAAATGGAGGTGAAAGAGAAGAATGTTCTGGGGCTTGCAGTTCGCTGTGGTAAAAGGAAACAGTTATCATCTAAAGAACATGTAAAGAGCTGTATATGTGCTATAGTAGTGGTTTGGTGATAAAATATTGCTGCTGTTCTCTGTGACTTTTAAGCCATATATGCTTCACAGTGAGGTTGGCCTAAAATGTTTTATGGCCAGAAGGTTGTGGGTCCCAGGTGGAAAAATTGCAGTTGGGCCCCTGAGATAGGCACTTAGGCTGAAATACCCCAGTAAGATATACAGCTGTTTAAGTGTGGCCTCATAGTAGAGAGAGGCAAAAAGAAAAAATATGAGCCCCAGAAATCTGTCATGCTGAGTAACAGTCTGATTTTTTGGGGCATGATTTATCTTGAGACAAAACAATGGAAATGGAAAGTGAATGTGCTATGTCTTCTCACATAGCGTAGGGAGAGTGAGCTGTCACTACTGGAAGAATACTAAATTAGCATGTTTAAATTTTCATCAGAGCTCCGTACATCCGTTCATCCGAGATCTAAGGTCAAGTCGTGTTGGAGAATGCCACGCTTCTCATTAAGCTCTGAAATGGTATAATCACAGCGTTAGACCACTGATGCAGCCACATTGGTCTAAAGTACTGCCACATATGAAGTGTCTCTCTCTCTCTCAGCCTCTTGTCCATTAACAAGAATGTTTGCGGTTTGGTTTCATTTAAATTCAGACCTTTTAAACGGTACTATCAACCCTTTTCAAATATGAATGGTTTGTCAGTAGAAAAGATTAAATGCAGAAACAGAAGATAAGCCTGTAAACAAACTGAACTCACTATCAGCAGAATAAAGACAAGGGGACACAATCTAGTGGAAGGACAAACAGACAACAGCCAAGCATGTCTCACTCATAAATAAGCCTCCTAAGTGGTGCTGCCTACTTCCTGCTAGTCCTGAAAGCAATGAATTAATGCAGACTACAGGTTGGGGAGAGCAGGAGGTTATGAAATAATAAGGGGTCCGTCCCTGTTGTTATGCTAA
The DNA here is from genome assembly GCF_015220745.1 of Sebastes umbrosus. NCBI lineage: Eukaryota > Metazoa > Chordata > Actinopteri > Perciformes > Sebastidae > Sebastes > Sebastes umbrosus. The sequence continues at coordinate 24,707,210 of NC_051270.1, forward strand.
CAGTGTTCATAGAAGTCCTCCTGTGTCCAAGTTAATTATGGCTGACATTTAAATGAGTACATTTGTGTTGAAGAAGGTGGGAGAACTGTGGAAGAAGAGGGCCTCTCTCTAATTGAGTTTGTCGCTGGCTCCACCTTCGCTGACGCTTTTGTTCTGTCGGCACCGGCAGTAGATATGTGAAGAGCAGCTGAATGCGGCTCTCTGTAGGGATATTGATACTGTTTTTTGCTATATATGGCGATGTATGTGTGTTGTCTTTGTCTGTGTTAGCATTCATTTTTAAAAACATACCTGGCCTACATACTAAATGTCAACATGCGGCAGGAAATCCATATTTATATACATAGTCCGTACTTTATGTAGAGATCACCTTCAGCAACGGATGACTCAGACACAGTTGTACATGCGTCACGTCGTCTCTTGAGCAGAATTGTTCCTATAACTTCAACGTGTTTCCTCATGATGACATTTGTAGGGAAGGTTTTTAGAAAGTTTCCTAAGAAATGTAGGGCTTTGATCAGATAATCCTATTGAAAAAAGAAGCTATAGCTATATATTTGTAAGAAATATACTCTACATCTCTTCCAGCTGCCTTCCGTCACCAAGTAAATTTCTTAAATTAAAAACAAAAGGTCGTACAATGTTAGGACTTTCAAATCTCAGCTACTGCAGTTCCAGGGTAGATTACTACACCGAGAACTAGTAATTTAGCATCATTGGCATATTGCACAAATGCATACGTACTATGCATGTGCAACTCTCAACAGAGATAAGAAAGAAGCAAGATGGCTCACTCCTTAGCTACTTCCATCATCAGCTCCGGAAAAAACGTTGTGTTTAATTATTTGTTACCACTTGCCCGATCGAGCAAGTGAGTTGCTAGATTTACTAGCCCATTGTGGCATTTTACTTGCCCCGAGCAAGTGAGTACTGTGATGAGTGAAGAGAGCAGTGTGCTCTTTATGTCGAGCGCTGTTATAAGATGATTCTTGCGTCCTAAATACAGAAATACCACATTGATCTTGGTCTTTTTCAGGCAGTCTGTGTTCACACCTTGTGAATCATCATCTCTTATCTTTTTCCATAATATGTGTTAATGAATGCACGCTTGTGACATTGGCACTTCACACAGCTTGTGACGGTATACTTTATACCCTTGCAGACATAATGACCAAAATGGTAAAGGACAACATAAATGTGTCAGGAGAATTCTCCACTCTCCATAGTTGATTTGATAGATATGTGGTTTATTTTTATGAAGATATATATATCGTACAGACATAGTTGTTTCCTGTAAGCAGCCGGGCTTGTTGCCCTGTAGCTGTGTTGTGATGTTACGAGTGACCTAATATCCCCCCTCCCTCCCTCCCTCTCTCTACAGCTATGGCAGACTTCCATGTCCAACCAGAGTCGGTGCGTGCTGAGGAGTCCGGTGTGGCCAGATTCCAGTGCCAGATCCACGGTCTGCCAGAGCCTGTCATCAGCTGGGAAAAAGACCGCCGTCCGGTGGACACCAAGGACGAGAGGTTGGACCAAACCACATCCCGACCTGACACTCATTAGAGATGGCAGCACTTTATCGGTCATTTAGCAGGTCTCATCGTATTTGTCTCCTTCTGTCTTGTGTCTCGTAGGTACACCCTTCTGCCTACAGGTGTTCTGCAGATCACAGGAGTGCGTGAGGAGGACAGTGGAAAGTTCTGCTGTGTGGCCCATAACAGTGCAGGAGTGAAACACAGCACTGAGGCACTCCTTACCGTTTCAGGTAGTTATATTTCACATCTACATACCACGAGCGGGCTATCTACCCAGCATATTCCCAAGATTTTCTATTGTTCCTCTGTCTGATTCAAGAGATAGCAGCATATCGAGCTAAAGCACTCTGGAGAAATCCAATTAAAGGATGCCATCCATCATGCTCGTTCCCATCTTATTCTCCCCTTTCCCCTCTCCAGGCTCTCAGTCATCTGTTTACAAAGAGCCTATGATAGTGGTCGGTCCAGAAAACCTCACCCTCACTGTTCACCAAACCGCCATCTTGGAGTGCGTGGCCACCGGATATCCTCGGCCCATCGTGTCGTGGAGCAGACTAGGTGAGAATAAATCCCTGATCGTATCAAAGGAAAGGCCCCCAGAATGTGCATACATGTAGTTTGAATTTTTCATCATGTGCATTTGTGTTTGAGGAATTATGTGTCACTGAGCCGAAGTACAATCGCAGTCTGCATCCATGCATATGAAATCTGAGTGTTTTTGTGTGGGCCGTGTGTGTTTCGTGTCCTTGTGTGCTTGTATGTTCTTTACAGCTTTGATCCGTCCTGCATTGTGTTATGTGCATGTGTGCACAGCATACACACTGATACAGTGGAGCATCTATTGTGTATACATGAGGCAATGGGATTCAACATTAGGCCTTGGGGCTAAACATTATGTTCTACTCTGTGTTGATAAATGCATGCTTTGTCTCCTCATGAAGTTGAACCTCCATCGAAGCACCGCGAGCCTCTGAGTAATTGCTACGAGGTGCTGAAACAGATACGATTAGCTTCCCCCTCCCGCCACGTGCATTTTTTTCTTGACTATCACTCAAAGTCTGTCGTGACCATTTTTTCAATCAGGTATCTGTTTTCTTTACCTATTATCCAATCTGATTTGCTGTTGCAAATGTAAATTGCCGCCCCTCCCAAGCAGTTGGGCATAATCAGATTGAGGGTATTGCCTTACACAATGTCGCTAGAATGAAATGCTAACACGATGGGATTTGTATGTATTAGATTACGGCAGGGAGGCTGGGATAAGCTGCATAATTAATCTGATAGCTTCACATCAGTCACTCCTTAATGCCAGAGTTTGTTTACTGCTATGCATTCAATAGCACCACAGCCTGCTAGCTTCTGTGCTCTTTCTTTGCTGACACTAAGTTAATTAGTGGCTGACAGGGAGAAACTGATGGAGGGGGCGAGAGAGAGAGAGAGAGAGAGAGAGAGAGAGAGAGAGAGAAAGAAATATAGTAGAAAAAGGCAAGAAAGGAACAAGACTGCTTTTGTTGAGACAAACGATCAATGGACTGAGAAATTAGTGATCATGGAAAAACGCAGAAATAGTAATGAAATGCGTCATAATGACATACGCAGAAAAAAAAGTAGTGATTTATTTCATCTGAATAGTTTGTCATGATTAATTACTAATATTGTCCTCTTCATAATCCATCACCACAAGATTACATCTTACGTCTGATTACTTGTAATGGATTTAATGGCTGTGAGAGAAGTTAGATCTTCAGACAAGAGCTTTTTTATTCATCTGGTTAGAAAAATCCAGAAGGGACTGTATGTTTGCTATGATGATTGCTTTTTGCAGTGCAGGACCAGTAAACATTGAAGGGCACCCCAAAACTCCTATTTCACATCAGCTTTACGCTGATTTTATTACATGATTATTCTCTTTGTCGTTAATTTGTCAGATGTAATTTTTGGTTTCGTTGTTAATCCCTTTATTTCTCTATATTTATTGTTTATATTGCTACGTTTTGACACATGCAGGAGTACAAGTTGTCATTTAAAGTTTTCCTTGCCCCTTTACCTTCCCATGCTTTAATGATTTGCACTAAAGATATGAGAGTACACCTAAAAATACACTCCTGACCAGTGACCATATGGTTTGTATCTGTGCCACTGCATGTGTCCGTCACGGTGCCCATCTCCAAGCCTCCCTCTCTGGCCTTTTAACACATCAAATCTGGACCATACAGGCTTACAGGCTGCAGATGGAAGTCATAGATGGGATTAAAATGTCCCCTTGGCCCCATAGCTAATATCAGAGGCAGGCTGGAGTCATCGTCGGGGTAGAGACGGCAGATAGGGAGCACAGGAACGTGTGAGCTTATCATGTAAGTACAGCGAGAGCAGAGAGGAGGCAGCTATGGATTGTATAAGGAGATAGGAGATTAGAAGTTAGCAGTTAGAGTTTCTGGTCCCCCAGTGGCGGCGGCAACATCTCCTGTGTAACTGTTTAAAAGCAAATGTACTCCAAGTCTTTGTCAGACAAAGGCATGAAGAAAAAAAGTGTTAATTAACCGAACATCCATTAGAGAAGCCGCTCTTTCAATGAAAAACATTAAAAGAAAAGGCTGATAATGGATTTACTCTTTAGGATGTCGCTCTGACAACAAGTTTCCAGTTAACGCAACTAATTACAGCATCACACAGCAAACTCAGTGACCTTTCTCTCTTTATTATCCGTGTGTCTGTTGTACTGGCAGCTTCGTCATAAGACATTACAATTCTGAGAATCACACAGTTCACTGTGAAAGCTGCATCCTTGACCTCTGACAGGGCCAGAAATAGCACTGCCTCTGTCAAAGTGTGGCTGTAAACGTGCAATACATTTAATTAGTCTTTCTTGCTGGCAATTTAAGCCCACTCTGACCTTTACTGTAGTACATACACCACGTTCACCCACACCTAACATGAACACATACTGTTCATGTGCACACCTTTTTTTGCTGCCCTACATAAATTCTTTCTCAACTGCTCTCTTTCTCTCTTTTCCCCGTGCAGACGGCCGTCCCATCGGTGTGGAGGGAATCCAAGTACTCGGCACGGGGAACCTGATGATCTCCGATGTTGGTGTGCAGCACTCAGGGGTCTATGTGTGTGCTGCTAACAAGCCAGGGACCCGTGTTCGTAGGACTGCTCAGGGACGTCTGGTGGTCCAAGGTGAGTTCTGGATAAAAGGAATGTGCTCTTTTCAAAAGGTTAGGAAGGAGGCGTGGTGGGAAACTCAAAGCACCCAAATACAGCTGTGGTCAGGTGATAAAGTAAATTCTGTGGGATGGACCTCTGTGCAGGCACCCTCATATGATAACCTCCCCGACTTCCTATCTGCCAACATTTTCAGTTGCGTCTGTTGCAATGAGTGTTTTGCCTCTGCATCTCTTGTGTGCTTCATGTGGGTGGACTTTAATGTAAATCCCAAATTCTGAACAAGTGGGTGGCACAAATCTGTCAGACTTAATGGTTTTGATTTTGAGTGTTTTTCTATCTGCCAAGCAACAGTAAAAATGTTTGTTTCTGATGCACCAGGCGTACAAGGGTGATAGAAAGCATTTTTTTATACCGTCACCAAGCATTACAGACAATAATAGCACAGCATAAAGAGTCAGTGATCCCCTCAGGAGAGGACAAACAGCCCATGAGTCCAACTAACCAATCACAGCATCATTACTCAAATCCTCAACAATGTCAGCCAGGTGGAGATGAAAATATTAGGGCTGTCCTCAACCAAAGAAATTCTTAGTCGACTAACACTCGTACGATTTTGTCGACTAATTGATTAGTTGATTTAATTGTCAGATCTGTGAAACTGAGTTTCTCCACAAAGAATCACACAAAAGCACCACTTTAAATCTTGTGTTTACCGGAGATGTGCACATAAGTTTCTTGGAGATAAGTCATTCAGCATGAAAAAAACATGAAAAAAATGTATCGACTAAAGAAATCTTAGTCGACTAAAACCAAAACGACCGGCTAATCGACTAAGGGGGCAGCCCTAGAGAATATAAATGATAAAATGGATGTATTAACTTTGATGCCATTGATATTGGTTGATAATACCCTAGAGCAAAACAAATCTACAACATCACATTAAAAAGTATTTATTTCTGTAACATCAACTGTGGTCACTAAAGTGCTTTTTAGGTTTTTACCAATGTTAGCCCTTCCCCACTGACAAAAAATCATGTACTGTATTCGCTGAGGCACATGTGATTACATCTTTTATGGCAAATTGCTTTTTAGAGATAGGGTGAACAAAGAATGTGTTTAGTTTGGAGGCACTGAGCACAGCATCCACAGGGAAACTTATGATCAAAGATGGGGCTCAGAAGAATCAGTTGGGAGACGGTTTAGAGACCGAGTTGGCATGAACTTCATAGTCATGAATATTCCCGCATGTTTGAAACGAGCCATTCTATAAATGTATCCTTCAAAGGTAAATCAGAGGATCGTATATGGCAGTGGTTTGCAGATTTTCATCAAATATATGAAACTCATATTGTTAGAAGATATAAAGTGAAAGATCGTGATTTTCTGCCTTTGTGTCGGGCAATGTTTTAGTACTCGAGATCGGTCACTTTTTGAAGGTGTTGGTCTCACCTCGGAATCGACCACATTTTTACTCGGTCTTGTCACAGTCCCAGACAACGAGGACTCTGCAGGGATTTCACTAAATTGCCTGTGCATTGTCTGATTTATTTGTTCACATCATTACTCTGATTGCTCATAGGAAACCAAAGGGAATTCCCTCGCATAAAATTCTCCACTGCAATACCTTTTGATTATTTTATCAAGACATTTCTCATGGTAACACTTCTACAAACACATACATACAGTATATATGGCAATAAAAGAGGTGAATGAAGAGGAATCTTCATTTGTTATCTGTGAGTGTTTTGATGGGAATGTGGATCTTTTAGGTCAATTTGAGGAAAATTCCTATGGTTTGTACATTTTATCAAAAGTGTGTCAAGCAGTGTGTGACTCACACTGGTCTGAACTAGGTCTTGACTCGGTCTCATCTTGACTTGGTCTCAACCCCTCAAAGTCTTGGTCTGGTCTCGGTCTCGATACACTCTGGTCTTCTTCATGATTTGGTCTCGGTTTAGGTGGTCTTAACTACAACACTGGTGTCTGGTATCCTCACCTCAAAAACTCTTTTATGCCCACAGCTTTTTTTTATATCAAATTCTGCCACAACTTGTCAAGTTCCACAAAAGGAGTGTTTTATCTGCTTCTTTTGTGTGGTAGTTATCAGTCTTTTCCCCCTTTCTATGGACACACACAGTCAATAAAAAAACAAAAAAACAGTTTACTGCTTCAAAATTAGCGTTAAATTGCAGGTTTTGATCTTCATAACACTTTTAAGTTCCGTCTCACAGACCAAGAATGTAAAAACAATATCATCAATAAAATGAAACAAGCAGACAAATACACTTGCATTATTTGGTGCAAATGTAAAGATTATAGCTGTAAACTTTATACAAGATGTTGATGGGTTTGTGGCAGGTTACGATCAGATTGTAACCCTGCAACAAGGCCGACTTTATGATGTATGAATAGAGACTCTCAATGTCACAACAAGGCAAAGCTGCAACTCAGGTATAACCTCTATGGTTTTAATTCAGTCCAGTTAATCTTTAATATAAGAATGTAGGGTATTTTAATATTGTAATATAACTATAAAACACATTGTCCATGTTAAGTCTTCATATAATTCTAATTTTGTATGTAATTATATGAATTATATTCATCGTTAATGGGCTATAACATGGAAAACTAGTATTGTCCTTTAAAGTTGCCCTCTGAAAATGCTTTTTCAATCTGTTATTATTCTGTTTAGTTCTGTTATATTATTCATCATACGAGTGTTGTCACCAGCACCATGAGAGTGTTTGATGGTCGGTTAGAGAGATGCATTTTGACCAATGGGACAAAGCCAGGTGTGGGTGGCCCCCGGTGCTTTAATTGTCGCCTAGCAGGAAACATTCAGCATCTGCCTCACTCACATATTGATCAGATGGACCACACTTTGCTTCAGCCCATAGCGGTATTGATCCTGATCAATATTTCATTTTATCTGCCTGTCAAGTTGACACAAGCCCCTACCCTAGCAGGAACAAAGAGACTAAAGCCATGGATGTTAATTACATCAATGTCTTTGGGTTTTGTTATTGATTTGTGGAAACAAAGGTTTACCGTTAACGCCAGATTTCATTATAAGAAATCCTTGAAGAGTTATTATTAGTAGAATTATGACCTGTTTCCACTGCATGGCACGGCTCTGCTCAACTCGACTCAACGACTCACTTTTGGTACCAAGTCCTTTTTTCTAGCTATGTTTCCACTGCAGATAGTCCCCCCTCAGTGTAGGTGGGATCTCAGCTGATGCCCCAACGACAGCGCGTGAATTGGCCGTGACATCATCTTCAACAGGTCACTCGTCGAATCATTTCAACAGCAACCAAACAGAAGACCATCTACACTTTGTCAGTTGTACGGCATAGTGTACGGTGTAGTTTTGCAAGCTGCCTTTCTTTTAAATTGGGGTCAAGTGAATTAAAAAGTTGCGGTCGCTATTGATGGTAGTTTGGCTATTTAAAAATGTTGGGTTTGTAAAGGATGTCCTGTGTTGCGCTAGTGACGATTCTTTTTGACCAATCTGTGGTCTGCAGTGTTTTAACTCCACCTTCTAGTATCGGCTCAGCTCGCTTGGAACCTCGACTGAGGTGGTACCAAGAATGGAGGGGTTTTATTGGTACCATCCACAACTTTTGCTAATGGAAATGCAAAAATAACCGTTCTAATGAACTGAATTGAACTGGACTGCTCGGTGGAAACGCAGCTTTAGTCTGGTATAAATAAGCCAATTGACACCTCTGTGAATATGAGAGGGTGTCAATGGCTATCAATTCAGAAAAGGAGTACAGCGGCTAGGAACTCTAATTAATGCAGACGAGAGTACTCATGAAACCATCACACATCAAACAAATGCACCGATACAGCAAATCAATTGGGTTCATTTTGGCTCCTGCGGGGTACAAAAAGACAGATAAGAGAAACAAAGACCGGAGGAGGAGTCAAAGTGTGACAGCCCAAAGGCCAAAACAAGAGCAAGATGGATGGATCGTGCTGATGATCTAACCCACACCCTTACAGGTGCAAATCAATATCTTCCCGAGCTCCCTCTGACCTTCACCTTTAAGACAGCCCTCAAAGAACAAGTCGAGTGGGAGCGAAAGAGAGAATGAAGCCGGGAAAGAGGGAAAGATAAATGAACGGACCATCACACGCTGTCAGCAGCCTCCAATCAAGAGCCTATGGGGAAAAAAAAGTGAAAAAAGTGTCAGACAACATTTTGTCTATTAGGGTGGGAACAAGAGGGAGGACAGAACAGTTGGGGGGGAAATATTAAACTGCACAAAGTATCAGAAAAACAATAAATAAAGGTATTTGAATGGTTAAAATGTGGCTGTTGCATTAAAGGATAAGGATGGTTTTATTCAGTCGTTTTCTTATTGTTTACAAATCCCTTGAAAAGACCAACAATAAATCCATCCTAGCAACAAGTATTGTCTGAATGCTGATATAACTTATTTCTCTGTGCCATAGACCTCCATTGTTGTCCAAAAACAATTGTTAGTGACACGTTCCTTCATTTCAGTGAACACGGACACTGCAGTCAATCCCACATACACTGCAGCTGTAAATACTCACTAAAGCACCAAATTCGCAGCTGGAAATAGTCCCCAACAAATACACCATTTAGTCCAGTTTGAGTAACTTTGGCTAAAAACTACAGTGCCCAGCATTTTAGGGAATTGTTGAGCCTTTTAAAAAGAAAATGAAACAATATATTTGTGACCTGTTTTAAGATTTATGTCTTAAGTAGGAATGAATGGGCCTGAAGCTGAGAAACACCCAATTATTGTTTTTATCCTGGTTTTTCTCATAGACTGTATAAGAAGTGAACGTAGTCACCGTGGACATAGTCTCCGTGGACGTAGTCTCCGTGACGTCACCCATTGGTTTGTGGAGTGCCACTTGCGAAGCCTCAAGTTAGGCATTTTGGCTGTCGCCATCTTGTTGTTTTGCAACTGGAAGTGACATGAGAGGGTGGAGCTAAGCACAACCGAACACTGAATAAGTCATTTTTAGGTGACCAAAATGTTACAATTAACTTTCATGAACTGAAAACACACAGTGAAAGGGTTAAAGTTGTAAGACGAAAACGGGGACAACTCCCAGACCGGACAACGCCGTGATAGCGACAAGAGGTAGCCCCGCCCTAAAGCATCCCCTGCTTTATGGTCTGTTTGACCCTAAATGGGACCATAATTTACTAAATGAACATCATGCTGTATTGAAGAAGACTTGAAACTAGCGATTGAGACCATAAACTCATGTTTACAATGTTTACTGAGGTATTAAATTAAGTGAAAAGTAGGCTCATTTTCTCATAGAATTTCTAAACATTCAGACTTCTTTTTGCAACCAGAGGAGTCGCCCCCTGCTGGCTATTAGAAAGAATGCAGGTTTAAGGCACCTCAGCATTGGCTTCACTTTTTAGACCCTGAGTTGCCCACTGGTTTTTCTCCATGTAAAAACTCACTCAACAGAATTGATGTTTTATTCTAACCAGCACCTGTGTTAAAGATGTCATTTTACAATTTGACTCCGGTTGCTCAGTCCCACCAGGTAATGATGAGTTAAATGATCGGGACAGAAGGAAAAGCAGGAAAGCTGAGCTTTTTCTTTTATAACAGGCAACATAATACGCCTAGTGTTCCAGCTTTCTACCCCCTAGTGATGACTCTGAGATATATTATAATTACCATAACATTTTTTTCTTAGTTAATATGGGCATAAATAATTCAGGTTATCAAATCACTGATAACCGCTGGGACAATAATGAGTGCAGAGGAGATACCACATACCTCTTTGTCTGTCAGCTCAAATAAAAACACCGAGCCAGAAATGAAACTCCAGCGGATGTAACTGTAATTACTCTGTGATTTAAAGAAAGTACCTTCTCAGCTAAGAAAACCGTTTCATATGAATAAGTTATTACCACTAATTGACCAGAGCTAGAAGCCTGAGACAGATTATGATGAAACTATAAACTGCATAACTTTATTTCTGTACAAACGTGTTGCTGTTTTAAAGCACATTAGTCCCAAAGTAGTGCTATGGTTGATTGTCTTGCTCTCTTCCTTCCACTTTCTTGCTTTTCTCTCTCTCTCTTTTATTTCCCTTTATCTGCATCGATCTGGTGTCTCTTATAATCCTGCTAATTGACCCTGAATTATAGATTTTCAACAGTATTTATACCATACACCTATAATGCTGCTTCTTTATGATAGAGGACAGCTGCCTGCATACCTGGTGGGCTCAATTATTTTCCCTTTCTCGCTCTCTTGCCTTTTCTCTCTTTATCTTTATTCTTGCTCTGTTTTCCTCTTCATCTCTTGCTTTCTGATACTTTCTCTGATCCTGCTCAATTCTTCCAGTTTGTTTCTCTCTAACATCTGACTCTCTGTCTCCTTCCTCTTTCAGCTCCAGCAAAGTTTGTTCAATCTCCGCAGTCCATCGCTCGGCCCGTCGGCACCACCGCCATCTTCACCTGCCAGGCGCAGGGTGAGCCTGAGCCGCAGCTCACCTGGCTGAAGAACGGGCAGATCCTGGAGCCTGGGGGTCACGTCAAACTCAGGAACAACAACAGGTGAGAAAAAACTACTTTTCCTTGTATTCTTGTGTAAATTTGATCATATATACAGGAATACCCACAGATTCGTCAGGGTGCAGAAAAAATAACAAAGCAATAAACAAAAGCCTGCAGTAAATAATTTGGTGAAACTTATCTTTTTCAGTTTTTGGTGACACTGTCAGAATTAGTGTTTCTACAAAACAGCCCCTTTTTAAGCTTTTGTAGTGTTAAGCGAAGGAGAGGTCTGCTTTTTTTCTTGCCAATTTTCTTGGCATCATGTATTTTGAGACTTCTGCAGTGCTTACGTCTGATGTACAAACCTGATGTTTATTGTTCATATATTTTACATATGCACATGCAACAGGATTGAGACTTGGAGGGATTTTGGCACCACTTTCTAAAATGCCACCCTTTATATAAAGCCTTTGTTAGATTCTAGATTCTGCTGACCAAATTTGAGATGGACCTGTTGAATCCTCTGGGAGGAGTTCCGAAAAAGAAAAAAATACCTGTAAAATGCCTAAAATGGCATATTGTCACGTGACCTGTGACATCATCGTTCAAGGTATTGACCATTTCTTCGCAATTTAGTGTCACGTTAGCCGGAGGGTTATGCCAACCAAATTTGAAACAAGTCTGATAGGAGAAGGAGTTCAAAAACGTTTGCATGAAATATAAATTTCACAAACAAAATCAAAATGTCCGACTTTCGGTTGGGCGAAGCTAATGAAAACTAATAGAAAATATGTCCAAAATGATGAGAGCAATGTGGGTACCAAATTTCGTGAATATCGGAGAAATTATGTCCCAACTATGGCCTTCCACACATTCCGGGGCGCTGTGTAGCCAGCTGGCCTCGCCCGAGCCCAATCACTGCAGTACTTTGTAATTTTCTCTAAAAAGCTCTGAAGTTTGTGCCAATTTTCGTGAGTTTTCAAGCATCCCAAGCCCCTCAAAAATGTGATTGCACAGCAGAATAATAATCTCCACAAAAACAATAGGTTCCTCGCACTTTCAGTGCCAGGGACCGTTTGGCCCTGGCACTTTCGTGCTCGGGCCCTAAAAAGAGCCATTATGTAGGCCCTCACATAATGTAAACTGTCATTAACACAGCGCAGATTCTCCTCCCATCCATGACGGCATTCACTGTATCCTCACAAAGTTGGACCCAGCTCGCAGAAGTAATATGGATTTCAGTATTAAACTACTGCCTTGATCTGATCATTGGCATCATCAAATGTTCAATTTCTCTGCGTTTCTGTTGCTTCCAATGCGGCAGCTGCTGGAATTCACGCCTGCCAAGACATGAGCCTCAATTTATTTGTGCCTTTGTATGCGAGCAGCGTATTGACTGGATGTTGGAGGCTTTCCCATGGCAGTCCCCAGGAATGTCATGAGGAGGACCCAGCAACCAGCTCTGCTAGTTACCATTCTCAGTACCTCACACTGTAAAGGCTGCATGTTGCAGTGACTGATTTGTGTGTTACAGTGCCGTATGAGTCAGTGGAGTGCTATCTTAGAGATAATATAGAGGAGTAATTACATGTTGGACGGTCTGATGACATGTCACGATCAGCAGTTTTCCTGCATGCGGTTTCAAGGCATTGCTTGGAAAGGATCAAACATGTGTGTCCGGCCTGTTGTTAGTACAGCTGGGTGTGTGAATGTAAACTACTATCCATCCAGCAAATGTGTTAATGAGTAAATTCTGTTGTGCATTACTGCATGCTGAAAGTTAAATTTTTCCAGTTGACCCTGGCAGCAAACCATCCGTGCATGTTGTTATTATTCATAAAAGAGAAGTATGAAGTGAATATATTGAATTTGCACCCCAAAAAAAATCAATACTTGCACTCGGTAACAGTGAGTGAAGTGGAGCAGACACCTCCATCACTCACGCACACTGCTCCACTCCCACTTGCCTCCACCAGTCTATATTAGTCAGAGAGATGGAGCGAGGGACTAACGAAGGAGGAAAGAGGAGAGAAAAGGAAATAAATGGGAGGCCACACTTAGACATAGAAAAAAAAAAAGGGGAAAAAATGAACGGGTGGTCAAAAGAGAAATGATGAGTCGGCAGGAAGAGCAAATGAGAGAGAGGAAGATAGAGTGGGTGGTCAGAGAATCACAGCGTTTTCCACTTGCCACCATTAGTGTATGCTATAGACGTGCTATAATGTGGATCTCATGCATCACGAAGCCCGCTCTGTGATTGGTTAAGGAGGCAGGCCTCAGCTTGAGATCTACCATTAGCTAATTATCTCATAAACTCAGCTAGTTGACCAGGAAATGCAGTCAGCCATTTAGAGAACAGAGCAGCTTGATGTGCATCTTTTTGCACTGAACTGTGAGGTGATTAGAAAGGATACATTACTGTCTGATTCAATATCGCAGTCTCTAATATAATATTACTTTATTATTATTGTTATCTAACCCTGTCTCCTACAAAATATTTATATACAACTGATTTGATTTGCCAGATACGTTTTGTAGTAAACGGATCTGCTTTCTGGATTGTGTTCACTCGCAACAAGGGCTAACAATTATTTTCCTCATTGATGGATTAATAAATTATTCTTTTGGTCTAACGTTATAATATTTCCAAAAGCCTTAGTTGACGTGTTTTGTCCAACCAACAGTCCAAAACCAAAATGTATGTAGTTCTGTACTTTAATCAAAGTTCAGTGAAAACCAGCAAATATTCACATTTGCAAAGTCAGTACCAGCCAGTCATTTTGGAATTTTTGCTTAAAAAACAGAATTATTAAAAATGTTGGCAATGTTGGCGACTAGTTGATTAATGGACAAATCATCCCAGCTCTATGTGCAACATTTCTTTTTTCCAATCTTGCAAGTGTGATGAATCACAGAAGGAGATCGGCTTGGGTCACAGGTCATTTTATACAGTGAGGTCAAATTTCCAAAAATGGTCGATGAAAGCGATGAACTGCCAGTATTGCTGACTTGGCGACTTTCTCTCTAGATTTAGTGACTTTTGGAGCTAGTGCTGCTACTTTCATTGGAAAAGAGTTGGCAACACTGAGCTGAGCTTTTCGGTTGGATCATTTAAAAAAAAAAAAAAAAATCTAGCATACTCTTGGTAGTCAGTCAAGATCACTGACCCCGCCTTTAACCGTGACCACTTTGAATATTTTGCGTGGCCAGTGAACAGTTTTCAGATTTGTTCAATATAAACGTGTTTCCTCATTCAAAACATAATTTAGTGGAAATGCATTTCCTACAGTTAGATTAGATTATGTTGACATAGCTGACACTTTTGAATGATTGTCCATTACATTACTTTTACATCTCATGTACATACTTTGAAGGAGCCGGGAGTTGAACCTCCAACCCCTACTGTATGATTACAGGCCAACATGCTCTCCCACTGAGCTATTACGTTGTTATCGAGAGTTTGTTGTATATGTTTGCTTGGTATTGTTTTTTAGTTTTCTTATATTTTATATTATATTCTTATATTTAATTTTTTTTACATGTTCAAAAAAAAAATCTTGAAAAAAATCTGAAACAAATAGCCACCCCGTAAATTTTGTGTTACATCCAATTTTATAGGAGGTCGGTTTGGAAAATTCATAATTTTACCTGAAGCTGAAAAGGCCACTTGATCTGTTTTCTAGTGTAGAGGAGGTCCTGAAAGGAGGGAAAATTATGTGGCATAGGGCACAATTTACCTCCTGAACCAAGCCAAAACAAAAGTAATGATATGCAAATGATATTCAACAGCTCCTGGCAGCACAACGATCCTGTTCTTATATATATACATACTCTGTCGGCTACGGGAGGCTTGTATATTCAGTGAGTGCAGTATACCTAGCAGAGAGATTTTAATTAGGGTTTGTGGTGAGTATGACTGTGTGTATGTGTGTGTGTGTGTGTGTTTGTGTAAAAATATCCACATGCTGAGGTTTCTCCCCCTCAGCCATCTCTCATGACGCTGACCTTCAAAAGCAAATCGGACAAGGGAAGGAAGGGGAATCGATTGTACATTTCATTCACACACACGCATGCACACACATTAATCAAAAAGCAAGTGAGCCCTGCGTGTGCACAAATAGCCCTGCGGTGCATGCAATCATTCATTTTGTGCACACGCATAATCAAACATGAAAATTCAAAGACGTGTTGCACCCCTTTATACACACACGAGGAAGACGCGGCTACGTGAAGGGCTGCATGAGATGCGGTGATGTCAGAGAAGAGCTGATTGGCTTCTTCAGTAAACAGACGTTGATGCTCAGGGTGAAGCTGGGTGTCTCTTCACACACACACACGCCTGCACACATGCTTGCACACGTTATTGCTACCCCGTTCATTATTGGCCCTTGCTGACCAGGCTCCTGTAAAACACGCCATTGTGGCTATTTGAAGCCTCTGTGAGAGCTGTTGCTAATTACGTATAAGGACTCGCCTCAGTCTAAAGTCTTTAAAGCTGACGTGTGTTATCATCCAACACGTACAAGCTGTGATCTCACATCAGACTGTGTAATTACAGCGAGGTTGAAATCCAACCTGTGTTGTTTTAAAAGTGATACTGCAACTGATGGTGACGGAAATTAAATTCTCTCTTGAGGTGAATGAAGATATGAAAGAAAGATCCCATGAGCGCTTAAGAACATGCTTCAAGTGTGTGTGTGTGTGTGTGTGTGTGTGTGTGTGCGTGTGTGTGTGTGTGTGTGTGTGCGTGCGTGTGTGTGTGCGTGTGCGTGTGTGTGCGTGTGCGTGTGTGTGTGTGTGTGTGAGCGCCGTGGTGTGTTTTATAATTAATGGCCAACATCTGAAGGAACAGGCTACCACACAGACCTGGACATTTCGTTGCAGAATCCTTTCAAAGGGTTTTCTTTTTCTTTTCTTTTTTTCCTTTTTTCTTCTCTTTCTTTCACCCAGACCTGCCTTTCTTGTTTGCGGCCCCTCTCTGTGCCCCACATCCCCCTTCCTGCCCCATTACAGAGAGCTGGGGCCTGGGCATTGGCCTTGAACTCTGACCCCGCCTGTAATCAGTCATATCCCTGGGCCCTTCCCTCCTCTCAGGCCACAGACAGCTCATCGCTCCTCCCCTCCCCCCGTTCCCACCTCTTCCTCCTGTTCTCTCTTTGTCCCCATATTTTTTTTCCCCCTTTCCCTCTTGCTGGATCCAGAATGGCCACGCTGGCTTTTGATGGGGTGCCGCTCAGAGACAACAGAGAGTAAACACAGCCGAACAACGGGCCCAAGGCCCCGCTGTCAGCCACTCCCCTGGCCCACGGCCTTATCCATCAATCTGTGAAATGACCTTGAACTGATGAGTAAATGATGGTGTCAACCTGTCAGGACAGGACAGCTTGGCTTTTGGAGCTCATGTAAGACAACCAAACAGCCTCAAATTCAGGCCATATACCTCCCAGATCTCTTGTTCTCTCTCACTCAGACTTTCATCCTTGTTTTTTCCCTCACACATTGTTTGGATCTTTGGTGGCCTTGCTCTGCTGTTGCATATTCATGTATTTCAAATCCAAACTATCTAATTGAAAACGTTTTTAAAGAAAGATTAAAAGAGATGTCCTTTGAACTGTGTGTCATTTAGTAATTTCCTTGACTGAGAAACTTTAAATGAGAAAAAGTTGAACTTGCGATTTTTAGTTAGGTTGAAAAGCATATGAAACTAGAAAACCTAAGGAATCATTTGGGACCAACCATGTCATACTAGCTTGTCGAGAAGAAGGCTAAATAGCGCTCCAAACTTGTGCTAAATGTTTGGCGAGGAAAACTGTCATGGCCATTTTCAAAGGGGTCCCTTGACCTCTGACCTCAAGATATGTGAATGAAAATGGGTTCTATGGGTACCCACGAGTCTCCCCTTTACAGACATGCCCACTTTATGATAATCACATGCAGTTTTGGGCAAGTATAAGTCAAGTCAGCGTACTGACAGCTGTTGTTGCCTGTGGGGCTTGAGTTTGCCATGTTATGATTTAAGCATATTTTTATGCTAAATGCAGTACCTGTAAGGGTTTCTGGACAATATTTGTCATTGTGTTGTGTTAATTGATTTCCAATAATAAATGTAAACATACATTTACATAAAGCAAGCATATTTAGACCGCTCCCGTGTTGATAAGAGTATGAAATACTTGACAAATCTCCCTTTAAGGTACATTTTGAACAGATGAAAAATGTATGATTAATTTGCGATTAATCCTGATTAAATATTTTAATTGATTGACATCCCTCCCTAGACTTCTCTTTGACCTCTAGAAATAAAACAGTTGTCCAGACGAATAACTTTATAAGTACAGTAGAGCTGCAACGATTGATCGATTAGTTGTCAACTATTAAATTAATTGACAACTATTTTGATCATCAATTAATCGGTTTGAGTAATTTTTGAAGGAAAAAAAGGATTCTGTTAATTGAACATCTTTGAGTTGTGGACAACACAAGGCATTTGAGGACGTCTCCTTTGGCTTTGGGAAACACTGATCAACATTTTTCTCCATCAACCAATCAAAATAATCAATAGATTAATCGATGATGAAAATAATCGTTAGTTGCGGCCATAAAGTACAGTGTACATTTACTTACATTTGTTTCATTAAATATAACTAGTATTACTAGACAATCCAAAGGATTTTCCCTGAATAATGTACGTGTTGTTTCTCTTGGTCTTTCATTAATTCAACACATTTGTAATTCAATCTAAAACAAGTTATTCTAAACATCCGGCATCCGTCAGGTCTTTTCTGAGAAAAATATCCTCGTACAGGAAGAAATGTGTTTTACATTTCCAGCTTCAGCAGCAAACACCTACTTCAAACACAGAGACACTGTGCTCCTTGTTTGCCCAATTATTTCTAGAAAGTGTCCAAAAACACCTCCGCTCACCAAAGATGACGCCAAAGTAAAACCAAAACACAGAATCGTGCAGACTTTAAATCATAGCCAAAAAGAAAATCTCAAAATTTAGGCAAAATTGCGTTAATCATTAATATGTTGTGATCATTTTCTAAAGGAATATGTATACAAACTCATTTAGAAGAATTCAATTGTTTTTAATTACACCCCTGAATTACTTCTCTGTCTCTTTCTCTTTCATATATTCCGATATGTATCCTGTCTAAAATGTTGAAACCACTAAAGCTTTCATCCTGGAAGTTGGAAAGGAAGTTTTTACAGCAGGTGTGGAATTTCATAAGCGACACGTCAGCAGGATCAGTCTGCATGTACGTGGCTAGGCATGCATACATGTGTGTATTCATGCGTGTCTATGTGAGTTAGCATACATGCGGTCGGACGCTACTGTACCTTCTGAAACAAGCAACGTCTTGTGAAATTTCCCTACATTCCGCTCACACACTCAGGAGGCCCGTCCAGGCCCGGTGGCATCAGGGGTAGTGCGTCCCCGGGGGCCTCTTGGCTCCGTCTGTGGCGTCTGGTCAGGGCTGCCTGTCTGCAAACACTCCATCCATCGCTGATATGAAAGGCTGTCAGAAATGTGATGGTTGAGTAGCGAGCTGAGGTCTGGCGACTGCTGACACCTCCGAGGTCAAAGGTGAGATTGGCTCGGAGAGGGTGAAATACAGAGGGCCTCTTTGACCTGATAATTATCCAGATTGAATCCACCTGGCCGACCGGAGAGAATAATAACTTTTCAACCTCGCAGCCTATTCTGACCCAGATTAGAGACGTACAGTAATTGTATCCCAGCACATCAATTTTGAAAAGGAAATGGAGTGATTCACTTCTCCATCCTGCCCGCTGACCCAGAAGAGCACTCCCCTCGACCTTACAAATCCATCCTCACAAACCACGCTGAGGCTGGTATGACTTCAGCGCCGTCTGAAATGCCACTTTCCTCATGTCCCATTTCACAGGTCCAGAAGGTGGCAAGCAATAGACCACGTACACCGCACACAGCTGACATGTTGTTCTTTCAATAAATGGCATGCTTTTCCTTACGGGATCGTCCTGGCATTTCTTAATAACTTTTGATTTAATACACCGAGGATCCAACCTGTCCGTCAAAGAAAGATGTCAATCTGCTCGACAGGTTCTTACAAACTGCAAGTGACAGATTAGGCGGGATGCTGCAGGTTATGTTGAACTCCTGTGGCATTCAATTGTACCGCTGAAGCACAGCATGAGAACCGGGAGCCAGAGGGTTTTCTTCCCCTTTTATTTGAAAGATGCTTCTGATCTCTTAAAATGCCGCGACCGAGGGCTTGAAGTAGAGAAAATGGACAAAGCTACAACTCAAGCCCTTCCGTACTCCCAAGGTATTCATTATTTGCATGTTCTCACTTTTCTTCCGCACATATTTATACCTTAAATACAGCAGAAATGGCCTTGGTATGAAAATGGCATGAAGAAATGTTTTGTGCCACGGGGGTCTCATTTCCATAGCATGTTAAATGTTTTATTTTTCCTTTTGCCTTAGGACAAATGAGAGGAGTGGATTATGTTTCCTACTGTGTGTACACCTACTCAACATGCACACACACACACACAAACACAAACAATGCTTATATTTCTTCTATAACAGAGGACAGGCCAGGTGGGAGGGAAGAAGAAGCAGAGATGCAGTAGATAGACAAAGAGCAGAATAGTGGAAGTACGATAGTGAGGAGTGGATGGTTGGAATAAAGAGAATATAGAGTGAAGGCATTGAGTGGGAAGTTGTGTGTGCGTGTAGGTATGAGTGATGAGGTGAGTACATATGTGTGGATGGACAGATGAAAGCTTTCACTGATGCAGGCATATTACATTTATTGAAATAGTGAAATACATTTATATACCCCAACGGGAGTTCAGTAGAAGACAAATCAGTTTGAACATACACGTTCTGCATGAGTGAGGATCTTCTGTACAGACTGCTGCTGTCTGGAGCATCTGATGTGTGACTCCTAACTCACTCAAATACACACACAGCTGAACAAAGTATAGTACAGGTACCTTTTGCTCTTCACATACTGTCACATTCACCATCTTTGCTGTATGCAAACCTTATCTGAGGTGTGAATTAACAGTGCATGTATTCTAGAGCTGCAACGATTAGTCAACCAATCGATTGGACAAACAATCGCTAGCTATTTTGATAATTGATTAATCATTAAAGTACTTTTTCATGTAAA
Source organism: Sebastes umbrosus (assembly GCF_015220745.1). Lineage (NCBI taxonomy): Eukaryota > Metazoa > Chordata > Actinopteri > Perciformes > Sebastidae > Sebastes > Sebastes umbrosus. The sequence goes on from NC_051270.1 coordinate 24,727,597, forward strand.
AATGGCAGAAAATGCTGTTTTCAGCCTCTCAAATATGGAGATTACCTGCTTTTCTCTGTTTTATATCATATTAAAGTGAATATCTTTGGGTTTTGGACTGACAAAACAAGACATTTTAAAGACAACTTGGGCTTTGAGAAACTGGGACGGACATTTTTCACTATTTTCTGACATTTTGTAGACCAAACGATTAATCGATTAATCCAGAAAATAATCAGCAGATTAATCGATAATGAAAATATTCGTTAGTTGCAGCCCTAATTTATTCAAGTACAAGTAATTTATTTTCTGGGAGGCAAGTCACAAGTTACTTTGCAAGCGATAAACCTAAACATAAAATGCGATGCTCTACTAGCAGTAGATAGAATAGTTACTTCCATAAAGGAGGGAACACATTTGGTGTTTGTCAGCAGAATATATAATATATCAACCCACGACCGCAGATCCAGTTACACTGCGCATGTGTCATACTCCATAGCTCAAGACCAATAGGTGCATAACACATTTAGATGAGTCTGAAAACAGTTCAGTTATTATTTTGTTTCTATAATTGGTTTCCAAATTCTTGTGAGCGTGTCCTATTTGACATTAATAACCATAACTCTTGAACACACATATCGACCGTGAATTATTCCACAAGGTTAGATGGCATTTACGCCATCGGTGGCGCTACAGCAACGTGGTAAATTCAAATTTTAATTTTAATCTGTTTTGTGTATTTTGGAGCAGATATGGGTCCAGACGCAGATAAATATTTGTTCTGCTCTGTAACATGTTGTTGTTGTTGTTGTTACTGCTGCTGCTGCTGTTATTGTACAACCTTGGGGCTGGTAGTTTCACATTAATATGCGCAGGTTAATGTGTGAAACAATTATTATTATCTAGCTGTGCGCTTTTTACTATTAGATTGGTACATTTCACTTTAAATACTTTTTGAGAAATTGAATGAGTTACTTTTAATTAACAACTATTCAACAGTGAAATTGATCTTTTGGATTTAGACTCACATGCAGTCGTACACAATCAACTCTTCTGTTTCATATCGGTGTCAGAGAAACTAAACTTCCCCATTTCCTTTTTTCTTTCCTTCCTGTTCCACCTCTTCTCTCCTGCTGCTCTCACAGCACACTGACGATATATGGTATTAGCCAGGAAGACGAGGCTATCTACCAGTGTATCGCTGAGAACAGCGCCGGCTCCACACAGGCCAGTGCCCGCCTCACAGTGCTCTGGGCTGACGGACTGCCTGGCATGCCCGCCCACGTGCGGGCCGAGGCCCTCTCACCCACCAACATCCAGGTGTCCTGGAGGGAGCCCGACCAGAACACTCAGGACATCATCGGTTATGTGCTCCACATCCGCAGGACTTCAGGTGAGGCTGCACCGAAGATCCACATAGTTCTATGCAATAGATTACACAAAAATAAGTTACCATAAATGATCATGTAAAGAAGCTGTTATACTGAAGTGATGAAGATAAACAGTACAGACATTGACAGCGAGGGGCCTGTTTCACAGAAACAATTTGCGAGCACTGCTTTATACATAGATCACAAGTGGTGCCAGCATCCGTCTGCACAAATGATCGTCACTCCCCTCTTGCATGCTTAGTGTGGTGTTTCTTGTGATTAATTAAATGTGTCAGAATCAACACGCAAGGAAATGATCTCATGTTGGAAGTCGCACGTTGCAAATTTGGTGAAACGGGCCCCAGACAGATATAACCCAACAACCGTATCAAGAGTCAGGATTGCAGAGTACGGACACTATGATAAATGCACCGTTTTTAGTGTTTCATATCATATTTACACTACTTTCATATAGTATAAGAAAATATTGAAAATATCAAATATCGCGATGTTATATTTTGTGATAGTGTATCAATTCTCAAAAACACTTTGGTGCTTTTAATTAATATTTTACATGCAAAGATTAACTCCGTCGATACTTTATTTGATTGGCAAAGAGATGCTCCCTCTTAAAGTAGTACTATGATGTTGGATGTTACAGCGACTGATGAAGACAAATGCAGATGCCACTGTTCTGATTGAATAAAAAAGTAAAATTTATTTACTCAGTTTTTATACATCTGGCGTATTCTTTATACTACGACAGTTTCCTAAAATTGGATTTCAAAAATCACAATATAGAGTAACTCCTTGCTTACTGTGTCGCAATACATTGCATCGTAACCCCTGTATCATAATGCGTATCGCATCGCCTGATTCCTGTACGTGCATTCATAGGAACAAGCAAAAGGGAAATTAATCTCTCCCAACAAATTAAAAGTGTGTTCAGTGCTACAGTACAAGTCCCCACACTCCACTATACAGATGGATATAATAAGGATTACTAAAAAATTAAATTTCAGATTTTTTTTGCCTTGGGATCCATACAGTATGTGTGGACTATCGGTATGATGCTCCCTGTGTGTGTTGTTTACGCGCATACAGTGTGTTTGTTTACGGCTTTGTGCAAGTGTGTGGTGAGGGCGCCAGCTGCTGTTCTCCTCTGTAGTTTCATCAGATGGATAATTAAGGGCCCCGGGGGCCAACCAATAGGATCTGCTGTAATTACCCTTCCAAGATGGTATGGCCCAATGGGTTGAGTGCTGGAGGTAGATAGTGGTTATGGTTGGTTGTCTCTGGATTGAGAGCGATAAAATGCTTTAACATATCCCATGTAACTCCCCGTTTTACCCTCTCCATCTCCTCACTCCACCCCTGCAATTCAGCCAACCATCACCATTCAGGCTCCCAGCGCCAAACTAGATTAGCTATTACCTAACAGTGCTGCTCTGATAAAACCAGTGAAATGGGCAATAACCATAAAATGATGACAGAAACAGATTGTATTTATTGTTTCCTCTCTTGATCCCATTTTCCATTACTTTAATTCCTGCTCCTCCTTCTCTTGTCCTGTTTGGCTCTCCATCTCTTCCTCCTTCATCTTTCCTCCTGCAGACCCAGCGGAGATGGAGTATGAGGAGGCCGTCAGTAAGGTGACGCTGCAGCAGATCATCAGGGACCTGGAGCCCTCCACCAGTTACACCTTCTACGTCAAGGCCTACACATCCCACGGGGCCAGCAAACCATCGGACAGTGTCACCGAGAGCACTCATGGGGAGGGTGAGCTGGAAGCACAACACACACACACACAAAGAATATAGTTCACCAATAATAAACGTGCATCGAGGTTTACAATAGAGCTTTGTAGTGATTACTACAGTAAGAGTGAAAACTCTTTAGCAAGATTTTAAATAGCAGAAATGATGCCTTTACTGTAAATATCACTGCACATGAGGTTGTTATGTTTCAAGTTGTTATTGAGTATTATTTTTATATATTTAAATTTTTAGAATAGGCAAAAATAACACATTTATACTGTGTCAAAAAACTGCATGTTTTTGCCCAAAACTGCATTGGATTAGTATAAAGTGGTAAGGAGGTTCCTTACAAAAATTTAGCCTAACTTTGGAGCGTTATTTACCTTTTTTCTTGACAAGCCAGCATGACATGGTTGGTACCAATGGATTTCTTAGGTTTTCTAGTTTCATATGATACCAGTAGCTTCACTAACTCTAAAACCAAGCCTGCTACAGCCTCCGAAAGACAGTGAAGTCAGCAAGTCTTTTAATTAAAATAAGAAAATTCGCTAACATCTGGCGGGCAAAATCGAACCTGATGGCGGGCCAACTTTGTCCCGTGGGCCCCACTTTGGGCAACCCTGCCTTAAGTGCTGCTACTATCATATTGTTGTACCACTACCACTGGTTGACAGTCTGTATTGTGTGTTGCAGTGCCAGCGCCTCCTTCCCTCTACACCAAGGTGGTGAACAGCAGCGTTATACAAGCAACGTGGGAACCTTCCTCCAAGATGGGCCAACATCAGGGCTTCAGACTGTACTACAGAAGAGCCCACACACCGCTGTTCATTGGTCCCTTCAGCTTCCCTCGCAACGTCACCCAGTACAACATCACTCAGCTGGGTGAGATGTGTAGTTTCTTCAATCTATTGTGTAGTGTCTTAACTAACATTGTAATCTTCATTAAAGAAACCTTATTTGATACTGTGGTCTGGGCGTGTAAACAAGCATCTCACAATCTCTCTGTGGAACTGTGCTGAAGATTAAACTAGGACTAAAACACGCACCTCCTATTATTTATTTTTGTTTAGGTTTTTATATAATGCTGTATTTTCACAGTGATGTTCCTCATGTATTCAAATCTGAACATTCAAATTTTGGTCAAAGTATTTTTTAGTGTCAAAATGCTATTTTCCCAAGCCCTTCTAAAAACGTTTCCCCCCATGACCTGATGTAGGTTTCTGCATGATGACGCTGCTACATGTACAGTATAAAGTATATACATCCTTATAGTCAGTGTATTCATTTCAAATACAGTAACTCAGATGACAGTCGGCATGCTCCCAGTTTGGAGAAGCAGACAGGGTACCGGCACCAAAGCTAAGCAATGTACTGCTGTGGATGCCACGTTAGTTTGGATCTTAAAGTCACACAATAACACGAACAAACTAACCGATCAATGCAGCGGTAAACCAGCAACTCCTGTGTTTCTCGAGGTAAAATTACTGTTTTTGTAAATGTAGTCTGGTGTGGTCTTGAAGACCGCGATATAACGGCTTCAGTTCCACGTCGGAAAAGGCTGTCTGATGGCAAGGTAAAGCGATGAAAATATTCTAAATATAGCATACACTTAAACCGATATTGATTTTTTTTTAGGTGGCTAAAATACGTTTTTCTGCTGCTCCCGTCCACAGCCGCTTTACCTCGCCGTCAGATAGCCCGTTCCGACAGTAACTGAAGCAGTTATATCACGATCTTCAAGACCAGATCAGACTCCGGGCACAAAAGAAGTAATTTTACCTCGCAGAACGTGGGAGTATACATACAACCCGACTTCAAAAAATCCAAAGTTATCACAGCTAACATTGACTCAGCTGGTGCTAGAGTTTACATTATTCATAACCTTATTGATTAGCTTACTTTGGAAACCTACGTCACTGCTTTTTGCAACGGCTGAGTGGGCATTTCCATTTGAAAAAAACAGAACAGAACCGAGATGGACCCGCCTTTTAAAGGTTATTTATGAAGCTTCCCGCTCCAAATATCAGCAAGGAAAATGACTACTCATAAATATCAGCAGAATAAAGAGAACACTCATATGTTAGGAGAGTTGACAAAATGTTTTCTTCCCCAAGGTTAAAAGAAGGAACAAAGATCGCCTGTGCTTCATTCATTGTCTGAACATCTCTTCCTGTCTTTTCTTTTTGTCCAGATCCTGCACTGGTCTATGAGATAAAGCTGCTCGCACACAACCAACACGGAGACGGCAACGCCACCGTGCGATTTGTTTCACTTCGGGAGGCGGTGGAGAAATCTGGTGATTATCTGACACAACACAAACAGAGCCATACGTAGTTACACACTGTCCCACATCACCACCAGTGCACCCAAGTTTGATTTGCCTCACTGAGTCGTCTTCTGTCTTGAGCAAAGTCAAGCTGACCGTCACAGTCACACACACATGCACACCTCCCTGACTTGTTTACGCAAACTTTGGTGGTGGTTTGACTGTGAGGTGTTCTGTCTCTCCTCAGTGTTGGACGTCCCATGCAACTGTGTGAAAGATGAACAGAGCAAAACATCCACTACAGGCATCATAATCGGCATTCACATCGGAGTCACCTGCATCATCTTCTGTGTGCTCTTCCTCGTCTTCAGCTACCGCGGCAGGTCAGTGTGAGCATGATGTGTAAACCCCCAACAGCAACAAAACAATGGAAATAACTTGCCAATAATTGTTGTTGAAGGTTAATGTCGGTCTATCATGTGTGTGTTTGTGTAATCCCCAGGTTAATGATGTGTAAGACGGTTCAGGCCACCCCCCAGGCGGGCCACAGCGCAGTGCTGGAATCATCTTCCTCTTCCCAGGGGGCCTCTGGGCTGAACGGGGCTGCCAGGAGAGAGATGGAGGTCAATGGCAGCGCAGCGGGGAAGAAAGTGGCCGACAGCAACGAGCTCGAGAGACTTTTCACTCAACCCACCACACAAGATACATGCATGGTGAGTCATGATAATGAGAAATGAAGTGAAGTGAAAGCTATTCTGTGTTAATGTGACATGTTTTTACACAAACGATTAATGGACAATGAAAAGAATCGTTAGTTGATAAGAACTAAAAAACTACATTGAGGTAAAGCAGTAAGGAATTCAGAGAATAAACAAAAACCCACTTAGATAGGCATCCTGGCTGGGAAATATGCCATTATAGCTGCAGATTTATAGCCATGGACCTTTGTTTCCTGTCTATCTCTACTATCTGTCAATATAGGCCAAAATGTTCAATGAATGAATTGAATGTAACTCTATTTAATTATGCACGTGTTTCCAGTCCGACTCCTACGCGCTGAACGACACCCAGCTGTCTACGATACCGCTGGACGGGTTTGCGTTGGAGCGAGAGACGCAGTTCCAGGAGCCTCCTGCGGCGGGAGCGGGTCGGCAGGACCAAGGCTAGTCACGTATGAAGGCCAATTCACACGACACTGTCCACAGTGTCCACTTAGACTCTTCTCTCACTCAGGTTGACAAGTGTTTCCTTTCAAAGTAGTTTTTCCTTTTGTGCAAAGATTTTTTTTATTGGTAAGTTAAGAAGTTCTGGAGGATCTAGGACTGTATATGGGAGTGTTTTTGGGCCTGAGGTTTGGGAGAGCTCTCTTCTGACAGACGGCTGTTTCTAGCCAGGCAGGCCAGTTCAATATTTTTTACAATTTGGTCTTTTGTTAATTTTCTGGTGTTGGGCAGCACACAGAATAGAGCCCCCAGAATGTCCTCGTTATACAATGATGATTTTATTTTTAAGTTTATAAATATATATATACATATATATCTTTATCACCTATATGTCAAAGTGGTTATAAGTTATTGGTCTTATCTCTACTTTTCTGTGGATGTCAAAGACTCCTTCTGCCTGCTCTCACCTACCAATGATTCCACCTTCTCGCTCACAGAAGACCTCAGCCTTCGTCCAGGGATTCGATGTATTCTGTCTCAGGACTTTGTTTCAGTGATATCGACATTTTTTTATGAGTTCTCGGCCTTCATACAGGCACTAGACTTGGCTGTGTGAACCTTACGATTCAACAAAAACCTACCTCAGCCGGAATGAATGTGTTGCGGGAAGCTTTTAGGGACTTTACCTTCCCCTGTGCTCACAATTACTTTACATGCGGAGGAACTGATTGGTTTGAAAATTACAAGATCAGGTGCCGCACTACCTCAGATGTCAAGAATCGTCTCTCTTCTTCTGCTTGTCGAAGCAAAACGAACAAAAAAACGAGTATCCAACATAAAGCACTTCCAAATGCTGAAGTTAATGTTCTACCTCAAGATAACAATGTTAATGTTGTCGCTGTTGTTGTTGTTGTTTGTCTGTTTATTGCATAATGAAAAACCCTCTTTTCCCCCCCTCTCTGTGAAATCCTGGCTTCCCTCTGTTGATGGTGTTTGTACATACAATGTCAGTACCTCATGCAAGTTGACAGACTGACAACACTGTTGTATGAATTACAGTATGTTAGGATGATGTATGAATTATGCTGTTCCATTGTAAGCTTTTTTTTTTTTTCATTCAAAATATATATTTTTTTCCTTCAGTGGAATGAAAAGAGCGTTAGAGATACACTGCATCGCTAAAGATATTTTCAGGACTATTTACTGCTCAACGAGACGTGATACATAATGTTCAATTGGACAAGAGGCAAAATAATATTATATACAGACATCATATACAGTATGTGTATGATTGGATTCTGTGTGCATCTGTGTGTATTTGTGTGTGTGTGCAAATATGTTTTATTGATTGATTGAATGTCTTCATACATATATGATGTTTGTAAAACAGGAAGAAAATTAAGCACAAATCTTATCAAAATGTCCAAAAGTGTAATGACTTAAAGGAATAGTTTGACATTTTGGGAAATACGCTTATTGGCCTTCCTGCTGACAGTTAGATGAGACCACCCTTGTGTCTCTGTGTTATCTATGAAGCTACACTATAGCTGGTAGGCAATTCACCAATAAGCGAATAAGCATGTTTCCCATAGTTTCAGCTATTTATTTGATTTGAATTGGCCGCAGTGTATATCTAACCTCATTCTGGATATTTGTTGCTGCAGTGCTCTTAGTGATTTTATTTTCACGTCACATTATCTGCCTCCTTTTTTAAACAAAGTAGTAGCCTTTTAGACTTATGGTGCCCAGGAGACTTGACAGTTGCTGATCATGCTTGACTATTGTTACTCTCTTCCCAAAACCACAACTGCTGCTCATCCTCCTCCCTCCTGCCAACACTGACTGGTTAAAGTGCTTCAGGAACACCGTGTTTATAATATCGGCAGTTATTGACGACCACAGACAGAGAGCTGGCTGAGGGCGATAGACGTCGTTGGGTGGCTCTACGATCACAGGGCTTCTCTATGCGGCTCTCTGCTCTGTGTCGTCACATACTGTACAGGACTTGCTCTGATGCATCATGGTTACCTACCTCAACCCTGTTTTTGGCCTTTCTCTCAGGTCTTAATGAAGGAAACATACAGAGTACGAGTAGAGGAATACACACATATAAATGATATATATATATTGCAATTGTCGCCACATGCTGGACAGACAGAAAGGGACACAGACACACAAATGGAGGGAGAACTTTTAACGACCTTTATCTCGTGCACTAACTGTTGAAACGGTTTAAGTTCATTAGTTTCTAGTGGATGTGAATGTTGGTTATAAGATTTTTTTTTTTTTCATATCACAAGCTCTTAACTTTATTTTTTCTCACTGGTGTTTGACTTTATATCCTCTGTTGAAAGTTTATCCGTGAAAACGTAAAGTGGGTGGCACTTACAACTCCAAACGCGCACACAGTTTATTGATTTGATTTCTGGCTCTTAAACCTGAATGTTACTCGTCATTACCTCAACTATGCTGCATTCACGTGATATCGTTCAGATTAGTTTTATGAGCAGTGGAGTGGGAAAAACCTCCGAGTTGTAATACCAAGTCGCTGACACAGCACTGTGGAAACAGCTCTCAGATAGTTTGGTGTAGTTCGTTCAACACACATGCTAGCTTTCTCCTTTTTTTGCGTTCGCAAAGATAACATTTCTCTAGTTTACTGAGAGGCAGCAGAGCATGCAGTGAGTTTGTATCCTTATACATCGGATGTATCAAGCAATTTCTGCTTGATACATACATACAGTCTTTTCAAAATAAACTTCCGTTTTCACAGGAAACAACTTGGTTAGGTTTAGGCAACAAAACTGGTTTGGGTTGAAATAACTCCGGAAATGGCGCACCTTATGTACAGAAGTTACATAACAAAAACTACTTAGTTAGGTTTAGGAAAAGGTCGTGGCATTGGGGCTAGCATCTTGAGCTAACGCATGAACACTGCAGAAGTCGTAATAACTACAGGTTTTTCCCATTTTGCTGACATTGCGTGAATGCAGCATAAGAAGTAATGAAAATGTAGGAAATTGGAAAATAGTTTTCAAATGATTTTTGGCTCAATATGCTATATCATATCTTCTGTTCATCCACGACATTCCACTCGAGAGTTGTTTGTGCCCGCCATCTTTGTGTGAACTGCATTATACACAGTTTCCAATGTAGTGATCATCTTCGGTACTGTAATTTTATGCCTTTTAAATGTATTTGTTTATTCTTATTTGTTTGCAGATTTTCTCCTTGCATCCATTTATTGTATTTAATTGTAGGCTTTTGGTGTTAATATCATATTACAATAATGGTACTTGTCAAAATAGCAGAACAAATGCTCGAACCTAAATGTCTCCTGCTTGTATATTTATTAACTAGCAACGTGATATTTTCTCTCCGGGGCTGCTGCAGCCTTAATCAGTGTATTTACTGTTGAGAGTAATTTCACTGGGGAAACAAGTGGTGTGCTTTTCTTCCTTCCTTCCTTCCTTCCTTCCTTCCTTCCTCTGTCCCTCGGTGTAATTTAGGGTTAATCTCCTGCAGGAAATTGCCCACATCTCACCCGTGGATGTGACAGATTTTAGTGCCATTCTGTTTAACCTGATTCACTGGGAATGTGGTGCAGTGACGATCATGTTTACGTGATTAGAGTTTGATAGGACAGGTGTCGCTTTGCTGTATAATATTAGAACATGTGTGATTTAACGGAGCCCTCAAAGCTGTTCTCGCTGACTGACTCCATCAGCAGGTGAGTCCTTTGCTAGCACAGTTAGCGAAGAAAAGGGGCCTTTATTTTGGGGCCATATTTTGCAGCCTTGGGAAGTGCTATATCACCAAACTCTGCTCCTGTCAGTTAGCCAGCCTCCATTTTTCTTTGCTCAAGTATCCTGACCTTTGGACAGGGAGAGTGTGTGCTCAGGGACTCTCTGATCCTCTTATATGTGCATCAGCAGGCCGCACTTGGCCTTGACTTCACATGATTTTCCTCTTCAGATTCTGCTTTGTGCCCAGTTCAGACAAATTTGCTGTAAGGGATGCCTTCTTTGTTGTTCATTTACATAAATAAGAGAAAGTGTTGGCAGGATGAGGAGCATTTAACATCCCCTGTTTGGCCGCTCTGCTAGAAATATAAGGGACAATTTATCAGAAAACATTCGACTTAGTGTCCCAGAGGGTGATGAAAACAAGGACTTAGGGATTATACATTAACATGAGGTTACAATTCTTGGAAAAATAATCTGTGACAACTTCACAAGGAGAGTTTACTTTTGTTTTTAATACTCAGTGAAAGATTACAGTTAATGCCTACAAATCCTTCACAAGTCAGCCTGGATTACCTTACAGTAGAAGTGAACTTCTAAGGTAATGCTTCTTGCTATGGAAATCTGATAACTAAAAACCATCTGTAGTTCTGTATTTTATGGTGTTATTCATTCTAGAGCTGAAACAATTAGTCAATGAATTAATAATTATAATCTTTATTTATATAGCATCTTTCAAAACACAGTTACAAAGCGCTTTACCATAAAAACAGAACACATTTAAAACACAAAGATAACGAAATGTACTAAAAGCTGATAACTAAACACATAAAAACCCAAAGAGTAAAACAACTAAAATGTGATAAAACATAAAAAAAAAATCACAGAAAAGCAATTCTAAAAATGTGTGTTTTTAAAAGTGATTTAAAGGTCATAAATTAAAGGTCAGAATTGATCGGCAGAAAAATCAACTAACCATTTAAGTCATTTTTTAAGCACAAAAGCCAAAAAATGAATCAAGCTTCTAAATTGTGAGAATTTGCTGCTGTTCTTTATCATATGTGAATGTAAACTGAACATTTGGGGGGTTTAGACAAAACAAATATTTTAAAGAAGTTATCTTGAGCTTTAGGAAACTGACGTTTTACAGACCAAACTAATAATAAATTAACTGAGAAACTGATTAATCGATAAAATAATTTAAATAATCATTACTTGCAGCCGTAATTCATTCATACTTATTCTCAGGTTGTCACAAAGAAGGCATCCTGGACTGGGCATGTGCAGGATTTGTTTTACATTGCCAGTATATGGCTCTAACTGTCTGTCTTATGCATCAACTGAACACAGGTAACCAGATCAAGTCAGAAGGACAACATTGGACTAGATTGATCTCTCTGTATAATGTCTGTTATAAATGCTGTAACTTGATGGTTGATCTCAGTGGCGAGGATGTTTTTGGGTAACCTGAAATATTCTGGTTACTCTAAAAGTCCTCAGCTTGATGCAACTAGCCTCTGCTTGAAATATCCTTTACATCATGTGGTATTGATCGTTGTGGCACCAAATGATCATCCGATATGATTGTGAATTGATTACATTTCCAATGCATTTATCTCTGTGGTGTTCTGCTCTGAGACCCCGCTGACTCTACATGTCAAATGATGCTGAGTTTAAAGATTTTCCAAGTGATTTATACTCTTGTCAAATGGTGATTTAATGTAAATGTACTTTAATGTTTGAGATCAGTATTCTATTTTATATACCTCTGTCATGGAAGCAGATTGAATCCAATGTGTTTAAAGGTAGAAGGCAGAGAGAAACCTACAGTAGATCTGCATGAGAAACGAAAAGCTAACGTGTTATTTAAGCTGAAATGAAAAAGTGTTAGTTAATCCTTATTGGACTTGTGATGGTAGCACTGTGATATTTAGCCGAATAACGGCGGAATAATGTTGTGATCTCAATATGGTGCTATTGATGGTCCCGTCTCACATTGTCGGTCAATCTGTTTTGATGGCGTGTATTGATGAAAATAGGTTGAGTGACCTTTTTCCATTGACAAATGTGTCTTGCCCTCGCTGATGCCTGATGATCACCTCATCCTCATCCTGTTCCCACCAGTCATCCTCACATGAGTGACTCGGGGTGAGGTCCTGTCAGTCCTGTTACCTTTTAAAGTGACAAGTTGTTTTCATTTTCCTTCACAAACCATGTTTGCTTGAGGAGAATGTCTGTATCGATGTCGCCAACGCACTCTAAAGCCGTTCGGTCATCCGTAATTTTGCCCCTGAAATAAGAAAAGAGTAGAATCTCCGCAGGTGATCGACCCCCCACACCTGTCCTGAGAGGTTAACGTCAAACACGAAAGTCAATAACAGCTTGTCAGTAAAAACATGATTGTTGAAGCTTACGGAGACATGCATTGTAAAATCTTCCTGTATAGAGCATCACATTTACGTTTGTGATTCACAGTCTGAGCTTCAATCCTGCAGCACTGCAGGCAAAGTCTTAAAGGGAAAATTATGCCTATATATTGTTGCCATATGAAACCATGTAGGCGGAAGAATATTTGACCTGCTCTTGCCCGGTGTTGCTGGTTTTCAAGGATTTTACTCATTTGCATAAAATAGAAGAACTGATGTGAGATTAGTTTTAAAGAAAAGTTTTGTTTACGTTGTTTTATTGGCCAAGATAAGGATTGAAACTTTCCACCATCTCCAGTCATACGAGGTAATAAGAAATGTTGTTGCTGCTAGGAGTTTTATTTAATCTGCAGCTGCAAAATTTAAGACTTCATTACGGGGTTTAAAGTATTTCTCTATGAAGGCCCAGACACACCAACCTGACATCAAAGATCTAGTGGCGACGAAGGTTGACCCTTTGTCTTGGCCAAAAAGTTAAACTCGAACACACCTCAAAGACTACAGCCGACGGCCAGTTAGCACATACGTTCTGCGCCTGCGTGAGATGAAATAACTCTCCACACCAGCAGGTGTCAGTAGTCTCTATTCGTCATTCAAAAAGGAAAACCGGAAGACCGAGAATGGCGGATATACAAGCCGTTGTTATGATACGTACATGAAACAAATCGGCGTTTGCTAACCATTTTCACACCAAAATAACATCCAGGTTTAACAGTCAAAAACGGAATTAATCTACTTCAGCAGGTCAGATTTGATTGACAGCAGTCTGGCAAAGATAACCAAACAACCCCCCCAACCACGGAAATTCATGACATCACCTTTTTCCAACTGAGCCACGTCTACTTCAAACCAATGAGGAGATCGAAAACACAAATGCAGAAATCTGAAATCACCAAAACTTTGACTCTAACTTTGGCATAAAATGTTGTAGGACCCCTGTTAATCATCGTATGAAGCTGAGTGAGAACATTTGTTTTTGGGGCTTTTAAATTGATGATTCTGATGCGTGAAAATATAAACATGGGGCGAAAAGCATTGTAGTCAATCCGCTCGCTATATCAACCATTATCAACCAGGACTACACCACGGAAAAGGCTATATATAGGTTTATATAAAGCTGATCTAATGAGCAGGACATTAATTTTATCACGCTCACACAACATGACCTCAAGCACAACAGTTGGGTCCTGACGTGTTTGTAGAAATAAAAAAAATCACCATCAAACTAAATATAAAACCCCTTTTCTTTAATGGCTTTTATTCACTCTGGAGAAACATTTACTTGCTTTTATAGTTATAGAATTTCTATCTTCTTTTCCTGTATGTGACCGCAACAAAGGGCAAGAGAAGGGAAAGGCTGTCAGCCGTTTTATTCTCAGTAGAGTTGCTTTTACTGGAACTACAGTTCGTTAGAAACAAGTAAAACTTCTATTTTATCTATGCAGTTTTTATTATTATTTTCAAATCCTACAGGGTTCAAATGTGGTGCCAACCTGAAACCAAAAACCATATGCATTACCAGCTATGTAAACTACTTGTTTAACGTCACAAAAACAAGCCTCATTTGTAGTGTTACCTGCGTTCGATTAACTGATCGACCAGTTGGACGGAACAAAGGGAGCACAAATCCGTACAGCCAGCCCATGATCACACATCTGTTTGTCTGTCTGTGTTGTCTGTCTGTCTGCTGAGGTCACTGCCTCCGTCTGCTGTTACTGTTCCTCCCACAGTTTAATTCAGGTCAATATGAGATGATTTAATAAGCGTTCTCAGAGCATTGTCAGGGATCACTACTGTATGTTTCCACAAAGTTATGTTTCTACACTTCTCTCTCTAGACCAAGGTGTTGGAAGTTATAAATCTGTATACATATCCACACACACAGTGTGTACTGTATGTGTGTATGTATGTGTGTAAAAAGGCAAAATAGACCATTTTTAGTGGTTTGTATTGTTTTAGGGTTCATTGTGCAAAACTGAAGAAAAAAAACAATAACAGTGATAATAAACTAGATCTAGAAATAATAAATCCAGAGACTGTCTTTATTCTGTGTGCGTGCATGTGTGTGTAGGGAGTGTACCTGAGACTTGAGCTCGGTGGATAAAGAAGCGTAATTTACAGCCCAGATGTGTTTGCTTGCTTCCTGCAGTCCGCTGAGATGCAGCAGATCAATGTGACTCAGGCCTCTCCTCTCCCTCCCCTCTTTACTGTCCTGTTCTACTGTTCAGCACATTAACTCATGGCCTGCTGGACAGACAAAGAGTATTGAACATGAGGCCCGGAGCTCCTGGTCGATGAAGGTTGGTGCCGTACTTCTAATCACTGTGAGTCCCAATGCATGATTGAACTTCAAGACAAAGGGGGAGTCCGATATGGATCAACCTCCTCTTTCTGGTTTTCTCTCTTTTTGGGAGAGGCATCCGAGGATAATTCTGGTTTATTTTGTAGTTTTGGCCATCATTCCTATTGGTAATGATCTGGGAATAGAGCGACGTCACTAAAAACAAGTCCAGTGGAGCACAAAACATGAGCAGTCAGAAGATCATACAGAGTTTAAACATAGACTGTATACTGTATAAGAAGTGGATGTAGTCACCCGTGACGTCACCCATTGGTTTGTGAACTGCCATTTTGAAGCCTTGAATTCGGCATTTTGGCCATCGCCATCTTGGTTTTTTGCAACCAGAAGTGACACGAGAGGGTGGAGCTAAGTACAACTGAACGCTGAATAAGACATTTTTAGGCAACCAAAATGTTACAATTAACTTTCATGAACTGAAAACACACTGTGAAAGGGTTAAAGTTGTGAGACGGAAACACGGATAACACCCGGACTGGACAACGCCATGGTAGTGACCTGTCAATCACAAGGTAGCCACGCCCTAAAGCATACTCTGCTTTATGGTCTATTTGACTCTAAATGGGACCATAATTTACTAAATGAACATCATGCTGTATTGAAGAAGACTTGAAACTAGCGATTGAGACCATAAACTCATGTTTACAATGTTTACTGAGGTAATAAATCAAGAGAGACGTAGGATCATTTTCTCATAGACTTCTATACAATCAGACTTATTTTTGCAACCAGAGGAGTCGCCCCCTGTTGGCTATTAGAAAGAATGCAAGTTTAAGGTACTTCAGCATTGGCTTCACTTTTCAGACCATTGGGTTTAAACAAACCTCCAGGTTAACAAAAAATATTAGGAAGAGAAAATGGCTGTTGTCAGGCCATTAAATAAGTGTTATTGGTTGCTATAAGCCCCATATATGTGGGTCAATAGGGACCTACTACACCCACTAGCTACCATCATTAATTAACTACGTTTGTACGAGGGACTACCAATGCTAACGAGGGATTACCAACACTTAGTGACAATGTGGCAGCCTGGAGAATAACACTTCTCGGTCACTGCCAAAGACATCAAGAACTCCCAGCAAGCATGCTGATGCTGCGGGAACCAACGCACGGGCATCGATCACAGGGACGTCCCACACCAACATACATGGACGTACTGAGGAGAGATGCTGGACAGTGCTGGCGAGCTAGCCAGATGTATGGTGGACTGAGACAGCTGGAAGCTCCACTTGAAAGCCCGTCTGAGGACGACCCAATGACATCAATTCCGATAGTTGTATTATCACTCTTTCCATCCACCACTATCGGTTTTGTGTTATCAGTCCTACTTGTGTTAGCTATTACAGCTGCTATGCTATTATTGTGGCTGCTTCTCTCTCTCTCTCTCTCTCTCTCTCTCTCTCTATCTCTCTCTCTCTCTGTCTCTCTCTCTCGATCTATCTATCTATCTATCCCCCCAGCCGGTCTCGGCAGATGGCCGCTCGCCCTGCGCCCGGTTCTGCTCCAGGTTTCTTCCCAGTAAGTTTTTCCTGGCCACAGTGCGCTTGGTGGATACTGTTGGTTCTCTAAACTATAGTGTACGGTCATAGACCTGCTCTATATATAAAGCGTCTTGAGATAACTTCTGTTGTGATTTGACGCTATACAAAAATAAATTTAATTGAACTAGTAGGTTTTATCATCTATTGACATGGTAGATCACCGAAACCACACATCACCACCATCACATGAGAAACCAACAATATGTAACTGTCTTTGTGTTCACAAGCGTTAAGTTTTGTTTTCACTTTTGAAACACAGTTATTTTAAGCCAAAACACAATGTCTTTCCCTAAAGTGTTTTTGTTGACTATAAAGAGGCCTTTTTGTTAGTGTTCAAAACATTTCATTCAGTTTTACAACGTGTTGCTTTCAAGTTTCGCTTTCACTCCTGCAATGTCGTAGGCGTAGTAGGCCCCTACTGACCCACATCTATGGTGCTTAAAGCGATCGATAACGCCTATTTAATGGTCTGATAACAGGTGGGAATGGAGGTTAATAGTAAAATTATTTGACAAAACAATCTCACTACCAGGTCCATTTAGCAGCTGTTCTGGAGCATCATATCACAGAGTATCCCTCAGATGTTCCACAGATGTTGAAATTTCCATTTTTATGAGCACTTAAAGGACTTCTCATCCATGTCGACATTGAAAGATTGTTCTTGATCTTGGGTTAAATTATTGCCCTAACTGTCCGCATGAACATCCATCATCCGTCACAATTTACTCACTCATATCCCAGTTTCCTAGTCCTTTGACCTATTGTACTTACAGTCTAATTAAGTGGTTTACACAATATGTCTCAACTATTGGCCTGTTTACAACCTGTCTGACCGTCTAACTGCTTGTTGTTGTTTTTTGCCTGGGATTTCTTTGCAGATGTGGCCGCATTCACAGATCACATCTGTCTCTCATTCTGTGTTCGGTACTGTGTTTCTGTTCAGGTGTGGGGACAAAAGCTGTTTCCTAAAAACAAAAGTTCTTCCGTCATCAGATAAAACAGTTAGCTTTACATAACATGTCACTGGGTTTACTGTGTTACTCACGACAGACTTCAGTGCTGCATGTCAAAGTTTTCTCTCCTTTCCGTTACAGCAACTGTAGGTGCTGTGCAACATCGACCATATGTGTATTTATATACAGTATACAGTATATATGCACATACTGTGATGTGTAAATATGTGTATTTGCGTGGGATGAGAGGTGTGCAGTGGCCGAGGGAATTACAGCGAGTTTCTTTTTGTGGTCTTAATAGAGAGACAACAGCAGCTCCCCTTTCCTTCCTTCTCACACACACACACACACACACACACACAAACAGTCCAGACTGGCCGTGTAAAGCAGTGAAACTTTATCCCCGGCTGGACCACCTCAACTGGGCCCCGGCTCCTCCTGACCCCGCAGCATTTAAAGCGAAGTTGAGAAAGGGGACCTCAGTTTCCCAGAGAGGGCCCAGAGGAGGCGAAGGGGGGGTGCAGCTGTCTTCTGGCTTCTCACACCGCACGCCTTTTAGCGGCTCAAAGGGAGCAGCCAAGAGGGAGGGAGGCCAGAGGTCACACCAACCAACCTTCATACCCGCCTACCTCTGATGTTCACTGTTTTTTTTTCCTCTTCTTTTTTTACTGTTTCCAGATTTCCCAGCCGTAACACACTTCCCAGGTGACATCCCTCCTCTCACGTCGCAAATAATCAGAACCGTCTTGTCAGCTCCTGTTTCTTTTTTAAGATGTTATCCTCCGTGTGTGTGTGTGTGTGTGTGTGCAAGTGTGTGTGATTCTCTGTGGTTTCAACGGACTATTAGATGATGTATGTGTGTGCAGTCTTTACTTAGTAATACCACAATGAAAAGTGACTTACTACACTTAACAAAAAATAAATACATTTAAGTTAAAGTATTATCATCAAAATCAACTTGAAGTTCTGATCCTTTAAATTGTATCAAACCTATTTTTCTTTTCTTTTTTTAGCAAATGCAGTTCATGTATTTACATCCTGTAATTGTCTATATAGTTTTTAAAATTGGTACTGGCAGAGTCCGCCTTTCCCTCACAGGATTTAGTTGCGTACCCACACACAGTATTACAGTGTTGCACTTCATCACTGATGGTCTTCTTCAGTCATCTCTATGAAGACAAAATGATGCAATGATTCGTTTCAGCCCAGTTTGTTTGGCTGCGCTGTAAAAGGGCACATACGGAGCCCCCCTAGACCCCTAGGAGAAGATGTTATGAATTTGTTCCCTCGAATTACTGAATTACTGAATTACTAATTCGAGGGCACGAATTAATAACATTTTCTCCTAGGGGTCTAAGGGGACTCCGTAGGAACACAAGATGCCCTTCTTCTGTTTTCTTACAGTGTAGCAACTCGTGTGTTTGCTGCCCCTAGTGGTCGATATAGGTGTCATTTTAAACACGTCTTCACAACCACAGGTGCTGCCAATCAACCAGGTCTGAAAGTAGATTAGAGTTTGTAGTCTATAGTTGTGAAGCAGCACTGACACGTTATCGCTTTTTTCAAGTTGACATTGTGAACTTGTTAGCAAACAGTTACTTATTTAAACATCTACGTCTACAGAGCTACATTATCATTTGGAGTCGTGTTGGCACCTGGCAAGTGTGAGTCCAAATACTCTCTTTTAGCTCTCTGTTTTTTCCATCTCCTGAGGGAAATATCTGGCTCTTTAGCTGCTAAATGCTCCATTGTGTTCACCAGCTAATCGCTAACTGTGTCTGTCTGCTGTTTGGTGCTGGATAGGTAGTGTACATTGGGGTTTTATAGAAGTGCGTTTTTGTTTGGTGAACCGCTTCCTGCTATGACTGATGCGATGCTGATGAGAGCGGTGTGATTGAACCAAAACAGTAAAGTTGTGGGCCGTAAAAACCAAAACAATCAGCTGAATGATGCTGAAATGCTCAGTAGAGCTGAGGGAATCTGGTGATGCCAATGTAGAAATGTCTTAAACTTGCATTCTTTCTAACAGCCAGCAGGGGGCGACTCCTCTGGTTGCAAAAAGAAGTCTGATTGTATAGAAGTCTATGAGAAAATGAGCCTACTTCTCACTTGATTTATTACTTCAGTAAACATTGTAAACATGAGTTTATGGTCCAAATCACTAGTTCCAAGTCTTCTTCAATACAGCATGATGTTCATTTAGTAAATGATGGTCCCATTTAGAGACAAATAGACCATAAAGAAGGGTAGGATTTAGGACGTTGCTACCTTGTGATTGACAGGTCGCTACCACGGCGTTGTCCGGTCTGGGAGTTGTCCGTGTTTTCATCTTACAACTTTAACACTTTCACAGTGTGTTTTCTGTTCATGAAATTTAATTGTAACATTTTGGTCACCTGCAAATGTCTTATTCAGTGTTCAGTTGTGCTTAGCTCCGCCCTCCGCCCTCCTCTTAGCTCCGCCCTCAACCACTTCTGGTTGCAAAAAAACAAGATGACGACGGCCAAAATGCTGAACTCAAAGCTTCAAAACGGCAGTCCACAAACCAATGGGTGACATCATGGTGACTTTGGCCACTTCTTATATACAGTCTATGATATATATATTGATTTTAAAGCATGTGGCTCAAATCACGCAATCTGATTTGTTCATAGCCGTGGTTCGATGTTATAACCACATGTATGCTCGTGCTGTGACTCATACTGTGACTGTGTTCTTGTCGGTGCATTTGTTTGAAGGCCTGCGTGGTTGAAAAACACAATAATAATTTCTGCCACTTCTCTCTTCCCTGTGCCATTGCCTGTGGCTCCGGTTTAAGATGGAGTGTCATGTGGTGGAGGGTGACTGATGGAGAATGTGGGCATTAACATGCTGAGGCCACAGGAGACGTGGCACTGAAAGCATTAATGGAGTGACTGTTTCTGAAAAAAGGAGGGCTGATGTGATTGCAATGGGTGCCGGGGGAATCGTTGTGCGGGAGTCGACCATGCGGGCTGTATAGCTGCCCTTATAACACATTTATATGTATTTGAGAGATAAATCGGGTGGCCTTTTCAATGGCAGGGAGTGTAGGGCTCACACTCACATGCAGAGATATGCAGTCATCATCTATGACACAGCCCCCCCACCCATCAAGTTTCTCTTCATTTATCACTCAAACACACATGCATGCACACACTCGACACCGGTTAACACGTACAACGCTCCCACGCGCCCTCAAGAAAGAAAATCGGAGGGGGTGGGGGGGTAAGAGCATGGGGGAGGGGAAGCGGCAGAGATATGCATCCCCTGTGTGCACGACGGCAGTGATGTGTGGAGCAGGACAAAGAAAGGATGGAGGGTGGGACAAAGGGAGCAAGGGATGGAGATGTGGGGTGGCTCTGAGGAAAGAGGATCGAAGGATGCTGGAGGAAGCAACGAATGGCAATAGCTGCGAGGATGTAAAACCAAAAAAGGGAGGGGGAATATGGTGTGTGCTGATTTGGAGTTAGAAAAAAACAACATATTTTCTCACCTCTAGTGGTATCTAGCCATGCAGATACATGCAAAGAGATTTCTGCTGAGGTTAATGGAATTTCATTTGTGGTGCTTGAAGGATTAAACGCGTTATTTGGATTTACCCTGCCAGCGTTTTTTTAACATCATGAATTGTGGGATATTCCCTCTAGAAAGTTTGCTGAATTGCAGTCTCAAGATAAAGTGTTCAGAAATGGCTCGAAAAGGCCACGAGAGAGCCCTCAAGCACTTGTTGATGTCACTGTGGCTCAGCCCCGAACACTCTGTCAACAGTTTCGCTAAAGACTATTTCTTTATAGAAAGTATATTCTATGAAAACAGTTGATTTTTAGTGAAACATCTCAACATAGATGGATTGCCATGAAATTTGGTTCAGACATTCGTGAACCCCAGATGTTGAATTGTAATAGCTTTGGCCATCCCCAAATACCTGCAAAACTAACTACATTCTCATCAGCCTCAGCTGTTGGTATTCAGTGCTAATTAGCAAATGTTAGCATGCTAACACGCTAAACTAAGATGCTCAATATTGTAAACATTAACACAAGCATGTTAGCATATTCATTGTGAGCATATTAGCATACCGACATTAGCATTTTACTCAAAGCACTGTTACACCTCAAGTACAGCCCATAGACTGTATATAAAGATGGACAGTTGACAGCTCCCCAAAAGTGAAGCCAAAACATCTTGATCGCCCCCTGGTGGCTGGCTGCAGTATAGATCATAAAGAATGCCCCCCTCCATGTTAGCGGATGCAACAAATACATTTTTCCCAAAGATGGTTTCTATAATTTTAGGTAGTTCTTATCACGCTGATGTACAGTACGTTCAAGCGTTAATTTTTCTGATACATTTGATTTTAATTAGTTAATTGATGCTATAAAAAGGGGGTGAGACCGACGTCATGATTGGCAGCTGTGAGTCTCTCTCTCTCGCTTTGACATCTCTCGGCTCGCGATTGGCTCGGGCGGGTGTGTGGGCGGGACCTTGATAACTCGGCTCCACCTTCACAACTGCGCAGACTCTGGCTCCAAATGGCATCAAAATGTCAAGATAGCAGCTCCTGTATCCGGGATATTTTGGCCTTTCACTTTTGTGCAGTGGGAGGACGAGGAGACATGTCGTCCATCTATATATATACAGCCTTATGGTACAGCCTCATAGAGATACTAGCATGCTGTAGCTGTTAGTCTTGTTGAAATATTATTTTTCAATGCTTTGAGCGCCACAAACAAAATTACATTTACCTCCATCGTACTGGTTTAGAGGCAGAAACCTGGTCAAAGAAAAGCATAAGTGCATGTATGCTTAGATAGCCCTATAGAGATGAGTGAGAACATGTTTTTGTCATTTGGATGAACTGAGTTGAGAGAGAAAGGAAAGGGTGGTGGAGGTTGAGGCAGAGCTTCACGCTCACTACAACAGTGTAGATTACTGGTCGCCACTGAACACATCGTCTCACTCATTCTGTCTTCTTCTCTGCTTTTTCTTCCTCTCCTGGTCTCACTTTATCTTGCTGCTTGTTGCCCCAGGCCTGTCCCTCTCCATTACCCCCAGCCCTCACCTATCTCTAATCCATACTCAGGAGGAAAGCCACTGGGGGATTGTGGTCTGCAAACAGGGCTTTGTTCCAACAAGAGGGTCAGGGCTTTGTTCCAACACTTGTATCTGGCCTTGAGGAAACGTTGTTCCACAGCAAATGACATGAAAAAAAATATGGTATTCATTGTCTCTTTGATTGACTCAAACATTTTACGTATTGATTTTCCAGGGTCTAATCATGCTGCTTTGTGCCAAGGTCGGCTTCCTGTTTCATTGCCCTGAACAGAGTACAGTTGTTGCAGGCAGGGGGAAACAGCTAATGCAGCAATATATTCTGATCCATCAATGAAGGAAGCACGGGAGAGTGGACCCCGCCTGCACCCCCCCACCCCACCCCACCCACTCCTCTCCCCATATCTCCCCTCCTCTCTCTATCTGTTTAATCACACAGAGCCATATGGATGCACAGTGTGTTGTATTAATTAGACCCCAGGGCGTGGCCACACACCGGGGACTGGAGTGACTCTAGCAGTTGCTATGCTGGGAGCAGAAATATACCTCCCAGCATAAACTGGGTGGATGGAGATACAGTAGGTGAGCTGAGGATGGGTCACAGGCAGCAAAATATTGTTCTAGTACTAGCGCTGCTACGATGGAGACCTGTGTTTTTACAGAGCAACAGATCTGGCCTCAGATCGGCTGGTGTTGGCATGCTGGTTGACAGCTGGCAGAGCTTCAGAGCAGAAAGTCTCTCATGGGAGGAATGAAACTAATATTGAACTGAATGTAGAATGATTTAAGGTAGTCGTCATGAGGAAAATCAATAGATTTGGATGAAAATCAAGTGGATCGACTGAATATGTAGGTTGATTAATTAAGCAAAGTTAACCAAATTGAATCCAGATCAATTTGTTTTTACTCTACAGTTGGATATTTGCCCACGAAAAAGATTACATCACATTCAGCTAATCAAATGAATCTCAAATTTCATTGTGTCATCATTTGTTCCTCTGGCTACAAGATTGGACTCTTTTATTGATTGTGAGAACATGTTTTGTTTTGATTTGCTTTTTTTTTAATGTTTTTCTAACAACTTCTGTTACAATTTTGAATCGCACCACCTCTCTGTTTGAAAGATTGGTGATTACACAGAATAAATAATCAGTAACACTTTATTTTATGGGTCAATTGTTTCCTAATAACATAGTAGAAAAGGAACTTATATGTAATTAATAATAAATAATATATTTAGTTATATAGCACATTTCAAAGCAGATGTGACAAAGTGCTCCACAAGACAATAAAAGCAGATAAATGAAGTAACAAATAAGGTAACTGTTAAAACAGAACATCACAGAACATATCAATAATAATAAGTAGTAAAATGGTTGAACAAGGTGATAAAAACAAAAATATATATACATAAATGTATGTGAATATATAGACATGCATACACAAACAGGTGTATATACAGTATATATGTATATGTATATAGATATATAGATCAAATCTCTACAGGACGTGCATTGCAGAGTTTGGGAGCCCTGACAGCAAAAGCTTGTATAAAAATAATAATTTTAATATGAAAGTATAATTATAATCTCTTGGAAAGACTTACAGACTTCCTTTCCAGGAATCTTTCTGGAATAATTAAAAGAGAAATTTGCGTTCAATCTGTACACTTTCTATTAATTACAGTTAATTGGTAATGTAACTTTCCTTTACTAAAGTAATTACCTTTTAGTCAGTGCGAAGCAGGTCAGATAAACAGAGAAAAACAGCTTTCTGTGCAGTTGCTAGTTGTTACAGGCAAGCATGCAAGAGTTACCCAACAACCAAGAGTCTAAGGACAGAGAGTGCTTTTTGTTGTACAGATGTAAATCCCTTTGAGGCAAGCATGTGATTTTAGATTTTAGGCTACATAAATACAAATTGTTTGACTTGAGTGGACAAGATTAATATTTGTGGTTTAAAGGAACAGTGTGTAACATTACAGGGGATCTATCAGCAGAAATTTAATATACCATTCATATATGTTTTCATTAGTGTATAATCACCTGAAACTAAGAACCGCTGTGTTTTCGTCAGCTTAAAGTGACCCTTCATGTCTACATAGGGAGCGGGTCCTCTTCACTGAGTCCGCCATGTTGCTCCGCCATGTTTCTACAGTAGCCCAGAATGGACAAACCAAACACTGACTCTAGAGAGAGACTTTCACATTTTTACGTTACCTGAAGGCCACCGTAGTTCTCCGGCACGCTTATGAAACTGTGGTAACGTGAGCCGCAGAGAACAAAACTGTAGTGTTATTACTGTAAGGATGGGCTCTGAGTGAGGTGAACGGTGTTACCGCGGTTTTGCACTCGGCAGCTCACGCTACCGCAGTCTTGGAAAGGGAGGAGTGAGCGCAGGGGTACTCAGTTGGTTGCAATCTGTAACCACACCACTACTGTAGATGTCGCCAAATCCTACACTGTACCTTTAAATGGATCTGTCATCTTCTTTTCATTAAGATTGTAGCAGTTCTATTCAAATTCTTCTAAAAATCAATTTTACAATCTACAAACGTATACAGTAACTATTAAATGAGTGTTATGTCGCAGAGCATTGTCTCTATTAATGAGTTCAGTTCCTTCCAGGAAACCTTGTACACTATTATGAAACTACAATACCTGACAGCATCACCCAGTGTGACGATCAGCCTCGAAGTAATTGGTTAACAGTGGAGTGTTGTTAAATGTAACGTTGTGATTGTGTGACTAATCATTCACATTTAGTTAAGCTGCTACCAAAGCAAATTTAGTGTAAACAAGCCGCGTTGTTTGCTTTTAATGCTTGCTCTTCCAACACATCAAGTACTTTACAATAATGCTGAAAGAATAAACAGCTCCTGGAGTGTAGAGATTTAGTTTTGTTTCATAAGAATGAGAGTTTATGACGTGTGTGCCGATTATATAAGCTGTCTGTCTGAGCCTTGGAAGGGTTAAGGAGTGCAGTCACTGGGGGATGAGTGAGGCGAGGGTTTGTTGTTGGTGTTTGAAACAGAGAAGAGAAAGAGGAGATGCCTATGTTCAGTTAAGCTTCATCCATCCCTCATCGGGCCACTGCAGGAAAACAGCACTAACAAGAAAACAAAGGAATAAAAGTTTACAGCTATGTGCATGTAGTAAAGAGAGAAAGAAAGAAGTTGGCAGTAGTGTCTGCTTAGTTGGCCTTGCTCCTTGTGTGGAGCGACCTTCTGTATTTGCCCAAACTCTTAAGTGTTGTGAATTCCTGAGTCTCACACGTCGTTCCCGCTGAGGGACCGCAGACCTGGGTGGGCATCAGGTCCAGTTGCTTGGCTGGCGAGGTGGGCCGCTTGAACTAAGGGGCCAACGCAGGGAGCAGGGGGGCCTAAACGGGGAGCCGGTGGGGGTGAGGTCAGCTTAAGGGGTCACGGAGAAAGGAGCAGATACGGGTCAGTGTTTGCCCAGCTGTCCCCTGGGCAGCTGAAAAGGAAGTTACTGGATAGAGATGGGTGGGTGGGTGTAGATGGGTGTGACGTTCTTATTCAGGAATTGTGCTTACTGTGTCCAAAGGTGGCCGCAGGGAGCGATTTAAATCCTGTGTATTATAGCAATATTTCCTCAAAGCCGATTTTCTTTGGTCACTTGGGGGCAACAGAAACAAGTAAACATCACTGACACCATATATCATCACCATGTAGGTTGATCTCACTGACAAACTTGTTAACTTATTTACATATCAACAGATACAGACGACATTATCATTCATTTGGAGTCGTGTTTTTTGGCCGCTTGGTGAATGTAAATCCAATATTCATTTTCTTTTAGCTCTGTTTTTGGTCTTCACCAGCTCTTTAGCTGCTAAATGTTCCACTGTGTTCACCATTTAGTCGCTAACTGTGTCTGTCTGCTAAAACAACGCTATGAGAGCGGTGCGAGGGGAACCAAACAGTAAAGTTTAGGGCCAGAAAACCAAAATAATGACATGAAAGATGATGAAAAGCTCAGTAGAGTTTGGGGGAAATGCGTGAGTGATGAGTTTGTGTTATTTCTCTGTGAGTTCATCACTTGTGATTTTACACATTGGCATTTAATCCATTGTTCTTATAAAAATATAGATTGTAATATCATTATAATTTAATTGGGGTTTGAATCCACAGATACTTATCATTCAACTCTGCTGTTCCCCCCATCTCTACTGAGTGTTTTAGCGTCTTTCAGTTCGTTGTTTTGGTTTTACTGTTTTGATTCCCGCTCTCCGCTCTCATCTGCAACATTTCCAGACAAAGCAGGAAGCAAAAAAAAAAACACTGAACAGACAGACACAGTTCGCAACTAGTTGGTGAACATATATTGAACTGATATATCCCTCATGAGAAGGTGGAGACCAAAGCAGAGCTAAAAGAGACAAATGATAATGTAGCTCTGTACTCTGCTGGGTGTGCATCTAGGCAAATCTTTGCTAAGAATGCTAACAACCATACGTACAAAACATAGATTTAAATGCTATTTTGAGGTACTTGTACTTTACTTTAATTTCATTTTATGCAACTTTATACTCAATTAAATTTTAGACTGAAATAATGTACATTTTTCTTCACTACATTTATCTTACCATTTTAGTTACTTTGCATATTTTACATACAAAAACTGTTATCTGCTCATGAAACAAAATGTATTGTTATAGTTTTAACTTCCCTAAGGTATAAAGTAGTTAAAATATGAGCTTAAGAGTTCATTCTAGACTTTTGAGAAGATTTGATATTCCATCTATGTGCATCAGCATTAAACGCATCAGGTTTTCCATTAATTACAATGTAAACCCATCCGCAACAACAATAAACGCTTTGAGAAAGAACGCCGGGAGTGTGGTGACGTAGTTTAAAGAGCGAAAAGACACACACAGGGCGGGCGGGACACACATAGGTGGATGGGTCCAACAAACACAAGGCTTTCATCTAGGAGACCGCTGTTCGTGTCCTGTGTGTTAAGTTTCCCTTTCGTGTTACAATCAGCTGGTCATTCGTGTCCCGTATCCACAACGTTCAGTTTAATTTTCTCTGTAGGAAGTAGTAGTTTTAAGCCCAACCATGTAGTTCTTTCCTAAACCTAACTATAGTGGTTTTGTTGCCAAAACCTAAAGTGACGCCAAGGGGCGTGACAGAGCGGTGGTATGTGACGAGTTGGGATGAGAACGTGTTGGAAAACCATAAGGCCGTAGATATACTGGCTTTTTAACCACGCATTCGCGTTGTGTATACGTTGCAATAATTTCTGACTACGTACACAATCAATGCTCCAAATTGGATGAAGGATACGCAAGGCAGCGTCTTGCAAACGCGTAGTTTAAAGCAAGTATATCTCCGGTTTAAGATGAGTTTGAAAGCTCCAAAAGCTAATAAATGGACCTTTGATTAGATTATTTTGTTACTTGTAGTTAAAATTAGTCCCGACTCGACCAGCAACAAGATTAATATGCTGCATGATTATGTTGATAATACGTCATTGTTGTGTTTACAGCAGACAAGAAAAAACGTTAAAACAGGTTTAAGTTAAACTACTGATTTATCAACATTTTTCTGTTGTCTGCTCTGTGTCTCATCTGAACTCTGTCGCCTCTGTTTCACCTTGAAGCTGCAGTTCATGCACCGTAGTAAGATTAATTGTCCGTCTGTGTGTGTATCAACAATTTATGGACGTTTTAGCTTGTGGTAATACAATCTGAAGGAGCAGGCGGTTGCTTGCTTCTTGGCTCAATATGTGGTCACTTATGTTCGCTGCTCTGATATTCTTCTTCTTCCAAACCACTGTGGTCACTATAATCCTCTCTAAGTTACCCTCCATTATTCTCCTGCCCTCTCAGGAGTCCCGGGATAATTCATTTCCTCGGCTTCATCTGCTTTACAAAATCCTGTGAAATAAGCATGCAACATACAGATCCTTAATCCTCTATCAAACGTGGCCACATTTATTAGATTTGTTAGGTTTAGATTTAGATTGTTTTTAATCTGTATGTCACAGTTTAAACTGAAAATGTTGGACTGTTAATTAGAGGCAATTGAGCAAACAGCGGATGTACTTTAAATTCCTATTTTTCTCATCTATTTGTAAAGTATCTGCTATTGAATCAAGATGTATTATCAGAACTAAACATTTTTTTAATCCTCTAAGGTCGAGGCTCAGCCCTGAAACAACAAAGGCAAACAGGGATTTTCTTCATGTATACAAGGTCTTTGATTGAAGTTTTAGGTCCACAAACATACAAATATGAAGCTGTTGAGCTTGTTTTATTGACAACAGAAACATATAAAAATGAGGACAAGCCTTAGGGTCCACTTTAATCCTGTTGCTGTACTCCAAGATTGGATCATGTGGAATGATTGCATTGCTCTCAAATTGCATCATCACCCGCAGGATGAAGGATAGTCGGCCTAATGGATGGACCTACTTCTTTGCTGAAACACAGGAGCAATTTCCAAGCGTCATGTGATAAGGAGTCGAAAGGGTGCAGAGATGGGTGGATGGTGGGGTCACAGGTGGAGGTCACCATGGTTGCTGGTTTGTCTTATTGAATCAGTGCGCTGGTGTGGATGCAAGGTGAAGGTCAGGGTCCCCCTCCTCCACCACCACCACCAACACCACCACCATGTTCCTCTGGTCCTTCTTAACCATTGACAGCTCACTCAATAACCATTACTCTCAACTGGACATGAAGTGGGTGGACCCCGCTGGGTCGCTAATCGCACGATCAATAGGTGACCATAAAATACCAGTGAGCTCACCAGAGGGATCTATTAGTATAAAGAGTGTAACACTAACTGAATCACAGCACATAATGATATTAAGAGGGCAGAGTGTACAAGAATAACACACGGTAGTATTGGCTTATATACTGTACACTTTGTGGTAATTTTTATACATAATTTAATCATTTAAAATTGCATTTTTGTCCAAAAATATTTTCTCTGGCTCCATCTTGTTATGAATCATTGCACCTGACTGGCTTTTGTCCCATCTTTGCAGCCATTACAGAGACTCTTTACGATGGCCTTATCCTTTGTTGTCTCAACCTATAGGCACAATGCTATTGGCCTGCATCTTCGGTAATGTATGGATGGTGAAACACACACACACACAAACACACAAACACACACACACAAACACACATACATTATCTCAGTGCACAGGAAAGAAAAGCATTGCCACCTGATGGTCAGACGTTGCCACTGCAGGAAGAGTTCGCCTCAAATCTTCCACATGATGCAATCTTTTTTGATTTGATTTTTAACTTTTACAACAAGTAAATACGAACAATAATGAAAAAAACTAAAAAATGCTCTCACTCCAGTGTCCATAGCCTTTAATTTGAAGAGATTTACTTAATATTTAATTCACATTTTAAGAGATTTACTTAAAGATTTACTTTACTTGATTGTGAACTGTTTCACAAGCTACATAAAATGATGCATTTCTTCTGTTTGAGGTCTCAGAGATCCCAGCTGTCAAACATGGTTCAATACAGTGGATCTTTTTTTTTATCTGTAATTGGCACTTTTTATACAGCACTACCTCTCCCAGATCCCAAATAAGCCTGTATAGATTCCTGTTATTGGAGTCAGACATCTCTGGAGTCTAATTGATCCCAAACATAAGTAGCATCAATAGGAGAACTTATTGTACATTTATTTCTCTGTGAATGACTTTTTGAAAAGAAATAAATCAATATTTGATCATGCATAGCCCACACATAAACATTAAATATGTCTTTGGTGCAAAAGCAATGTCTTATGTTTATTCATCTATTTAGTCAGTATTACGTTACGACTTCATAGTTTTCTACAAATAGTGTTTTAATGAGGTCAGAAGAAAAACCAACAGCATATTGTTACCTTCAGTAACTGATATTTTTTTTTACCACTTGGGGGCAGCAGAAACAAGCTATGAACACAACATCGACATATCATCACCTTTTAAGTTGATTTGAACTTGTTAGCAAACATTTGGTTATTTGCACTTCCAGCAGTTACAGAGCAACATTGTTATTCATTTGGAGTTCTGTTTGTCTGGCGAAGGTAAGTCCAATATTCACTCTCTTTTAACTCCTGAGGGAAATATCTGGCTCTCTAGCTGCTAAATGCTCCATGTGCTCACCCAGATAGTCGCTAACTGTGTCTGTTTGCTGTTTGGTGCTGAACAGGTCATGTACAGTGGGTTTTTAGAGCTTATTCACTGAAAACAGCTTCCTGTTGCGGCTGAAAACGACACTATGAGAACGGTGAGAGTGAACCAAAAAAGTGTGCCGGACAGCTAAACAATGAGCTGAGACTCACTATAAAGCTCTTTTGTTTTCATATTGTCGTTTGATTGATTGTATTATAAAAATGTAGCTGCTTTAAAGGTTCTCTATACGGTATATCCAGAGCATTAATACAGCATCAAACAACTATTTGTTATTTAAAGATATAGAGGAGTAATGTCTACCTGAGCAGACAATGAAGTCACTCTCCCTCTGTGTGTTGTAATCTGAGCTTCTCCGTGCTTTGTTGACATTGCCGGGACGGCCGCGCATGCTTTTAGTGCATGTGAGCGTCCCCTGTTGGTTAGCTCAAGAGCGCCGTTCTGCACTGCTCTCATACGGTCGTTACAGCTGATAACGCCAAAGAGTATAGAAGCAAAGAGACAAAACTCCGGTCCCGTCATTTTTTTTACACTGCCGCCATTTTGAACTGAAAATGCTTATTATATTTATAATATTTTATTGTTCAGAATTGTTAAGAATATGACAATAGAATAGAAATAATTTGGTTTTACGTTTGAATGGCACTTTTTAGGCAGACGTTTTACTGGCATCCGGTAGTCACTTTCAGTCCAAAATGGCGGAAGCGTAGCTTTATTGCTGGGCGCTGATGTTGCAGTGGAACTTTCACTTCTTGGCAATATACGTTCTTTGACAACGCCCTACCGACCAACAGTGTTGTGGAAGCGTAGCACACACCTTCCAGTTCCCCCCAGGTTAAAACTGTTAGCTTCATCAGCACTGTTGCCATTGTTTGCACTGTTAGCGCTGTAAGCACTGTTTGCAGCGAGTTGCTGGCTGAAACGTCGCCATGTTGAGAGCCCTGTGACGGCAATAGAAATGCGCCCAATCTTGCATTTTAGCATCTATAAGGGAAAAAAATGGTTAATTTTGCAATAATTATCATCATTTTTATACCAAAAGCAGAGGGGTCCGTGAGGAAGTGTGTGTGTGTGTGTGTGTGTGTGTGTGTGTGTGTGCGTGCGTGCGTGCGCGCGTGCGTGTGCGTGCTTATGCGTGTGTGTGTATTGAACCCCAGAGGAAGAGAGCATGCAGGTCGTCTGGGCGGTGATTGACTGTCTTGCTGAGCATTGCTGACGAGGGTGCAGTTTCTTTACCACGTCAATACAAACAGACCTGTATCTCACTGACTAGATGGACAGTGCACACACACACACACACACACACACACACACAAACACATACAGCGTCCAATTCCAACAACCATAACTCCTCGCAGGGCAATCAGTCATCCACTGCTGCATATTGCTGTGTACAGTAAACCAAGTAGCAACAAGGCTGTCAGAGAGACACACGCTTTCTCCTCGCACTACATAAGTCTTTGTCAAAACATGTAATACCCCTCCAGCTTCTTCTTCTTCTGCAGGTTACAGCGTCTCACCCGAGCTTTGAGGGGATCAGCTTAGACGTATGTGTCCAGAAGTTCCTGCATCCAATCAATATCTGGGGATTTGTCGAGACTCCCTGGAGAAGCTGCTCGGCGTGCCCCTGCCCCCATTCTGCATCCGCTGACTTAACCCCCCATACCTGTAACCTGTAGACGGCTCTTCAGAGCTACAACATAAACCCACCCTGTGTTGTTATCGATTTGGTGCTAATGTGGTTTAGAGCAATACTGTAACATGGGTTGGTTCACCACAGCAGTAGTTGATGGTGGAGCGGCTAAAACTTCAGCAGCAACGTATCACTGTGTTATATGATCCTGTTTATTGCATTTGATGTGAATTCAGCAGCTGGTGATGTTTCAGATTGAATCCTATAGGGTGAAGTGGTGAAAACTGAGGAGAAAATTACTACACTTTTACTTTTGTTCTCTTTATTTCCTTTTCACTTCTTGCCTTTAACTTCTTCACACATACACATGCGTTTACTCATACTTACCCCATAAAAACACAAATAACATCAGATATACTAACACCATTTATTTCTCACCTGATGAGCTCAACCTGTAGCCTCCCACAACTTCACTGGAACTATTGTTCAATGCCACCGTTGTCTAAGTCTGTCTCATGTCTTTCGTTTTGTAATACTGCACCAATGTTTTTTTTACTTTTGTTGAACAAGCTTCATCTAACAGCGAATATTTTTATTACTTGCTTTAAAGCAGTGTTTCTTTTTTTGAGGCTCTTGGAAGAAAAAGTTTCCTTGTGAAATACAAGTAATAAATAATTTCAGCATTTGGGCATATAATGAATGATGAGCTGTGTTTCCATTCACATATTTTTATGTGCAATTTCAACACAGTCTCAAAGCAGTTCATGAAATAGTCCCGAAATTTAATCTATATAATTTGTGTACATAGACACGAATTTCCCTTTTTTTCGTGATGCTCAGCACGACTTTCAACAACGTATTTTTTTTGCTTTTTCCTACAAATGTCCAGCAACACGTGACACGTTTCCGCTACAGTCTTTTCAAAATAAATGTACTTAGATTTAGAAAAATATCTATATGATTTGGGTTAAAATACAGGTGAAAGAGGGCGTGGCCTGGGGAGAAAAAACAGGAAGAGAATTATTTGTGGAGGGAATTTTGGTTTTGTTTGTCAGGAGAGACGGAGGAGTAAGTTTGGAGCCGGGCAGCTTGTCGGGGAAAATAACCACATCTAGCTCCTCTTTATGTTGGAACCTCGACCGACTGAAGACAGCAGGGAAACCAGTGTGTATGGAAGACCATAAAGAATACATCTGGTGACTTTGATTCTTTTTTTTTTTGCAATGCATTGCTATTTTTCCTGGTTTATATTTTTGCATTTTGAAGGGAGGACATTATCCCTTTTTTCTGTTGGATTATTTGGTCTCATTAAGGAAGACTGTTTTTGAGTTGGACAAATCCAGTGGACATTCCTCCAGTTGATTGTCTTGTGTTCTTATTTGGAGGGGTAGTTTTCTTAATAAATCGCGTTTAAGCATACAATTAAATTTCCTTTCAGTGCTTTCCTTTGGTGGGGTGACAAAGGATTTAAAGGCAACTCAAATCATTTTCAGTTTCTCCTTTAACCCGGTCCTAGTACCACCGTACCCCTTGAATTTGACCTGTAATAGGCTTAAAATGTAAGCTTATTGTTTTAATATTTTGGGGAGCTGGAGATGTCTGAATACTAAAATACCCATGAGCCTCTGCCAGTACCACCATTACAGTGGAGAAGAGGCCAGTCAGAGAAATCAGAATCAGCTCTAATGGTCAAGTAAACCTACAGTCAGTGTGAACACAAACATTTGACGCTGGTATTTTGTTGAATCAGAACAGTAACAAATTCAAAACGTTTGGTTGGTGCAGTTGAGAATAATTTTGAAGTCATTTGTGGCACATTTGACTGATTTTTTGATGTTTTTCTTACTGAAATGCACACTACCGTTGATTCAGTCTCAAGAGTTTCCTGTTGATCCAAACTGTAGAAGTGCTCAAACTGTGAGTCGTGTATTTGACTTTTATTTCCGCAATCAGAGGTGCCTGAAATAACTCTAACTTATTCTATTGTAAAAACAAAAAACAAGGAGAAACTGCACAGGGTTATACGTGGCTGGGACACATATAGCCAAAAAGCCAAAATCATTGTCTTGGGCAAGAATCGGGAACAACCCATATTCCACATAAATAGTTTCTCTATTGACTTTTTTTGTATTAAAGGGGACATGTCATGCTCATTTCCAGGTTCATATTTGTATTTTGGGTTTCTACTAGAACATGTTTATATGCTTTAATGTTAAAAAAACATAATTTTTCTCATACTGTCTATCTGAATATACCTGTATTCACCCTCTGTGAGAAAAATACGGTGCACCTAGTTCCCAAGCCGTGGGCGGTATATTCTATATGCTGTAGGAAGGGGAGCCAAATCTGAATGGCTTGTTGAATCCAACCTGGTCTCACTCCCAACTACCGAGGCACCCTTTAGCGACTGTATGCGACACTTTCAACTAACTCCAATGTAAACCCACCCGCGGCAATATCTGACAGTCAGAGCAAGTGACGTAGTATTAATAGCATGAGAGTCCGCTAAGGGTGGTGGTGGGGGATGGGAAAAACAAACACAGGACTTTTAACCAGGAGACTGCTGTTCGCGGCCCGTATGACACTAAAAGTAACTGTTGTTATTTTGTCATGTGAATCTTTAGTATCGTCAGACCCGCAAGTTATGAGTCACGAGTCACGTGAGTCATTAGTCAGTGAAGTTAGCATCAACCACGACCGTTTCCTAACTCTAACTAAATGGTTGTGTTGCCTAAATCTAACTTCCCGTGGAAACAGAAGTTTATTTTGAAAGAAACTATGCATGTAACGGAGTGTATATTGTCACAGCGTCCCTGACACGTCCAAAAGTAACGTAAATGGTAAATGGACTTGCATTTATATAGCGCTTTTCTAGTCGTCCGACCACTGAAAGCGCTTTACACTACATATCAGCATTCACCCATTCACACACACATTCATACACTGATGGCAGAGGCTGCCATGCAAGGTGCCAACTTTGCCCATCAGGATCTAATCTAAATACTTATTCACATACCGATGGCTATGCCTTCAGGAGCAATTTGTGGTTAAGTGTCTTGCTCAAGGACACATCGACATATGACCAGGCTGCTCTGGGGATCGACCACCGACCTTCCGATTGGTGGATGAATTCCGATTGGTGAAAAAACTGACTGGATTGTCTTAATTCACAGTTTGTGGGTTGGCAGGAACTCCATATACCCAAATGTATGTGCACAAGCACTGAACAAGTGATTTTTTTCTTGATATGTCCACTTTAAGCAATATTTGAGACAGAGTGTCATCACCCTCGCAGATCAGAAGCAGGATATAAACATGCCAATCACTACAGTTGTTGTACTGGTGGTTGTCATCGTCTCCACTCTGGGTGATCTGCTCCCATTTTTCCACTGGGAGACGATGCCCTGCACCCCCTGCATCTCTCTCACTGTAGGGGACGTTAAGGTCAATTTGAGTGTCGCATGCACATATTCACCCGCTCTCCCTCTCTCTCTCTCTCTCTCTCTCTCTCTCTCTCTCTGTCACACACATCTGTATGGCAGCACAAACACACAAAATACCCTCTGTTTCTTTATTGCACTGAAAAACTCAGCTGATGTGAGTAATTAAATGACAGCATATACCAACATGTATGCACGAATGCAATTAAGCATACAGTACGTGTGTGTGTTTTGTGAGGGGGTCATATGTGCATTCAAAAAAGTGCAGTGATTGCCAATAATGAGTTTATGAATATGTTGAGTTGTGCTACAAAGAGCAGTTGTCCCTCCCCTCACATCAGTTACAATCACACTGAAGTCCACCACCTTCATTCAAATCAAATTTCTCCTGTAATTTACATACACACACACCTTGAATAATTCATTATGCATAACACCGGCAGACTTGTTCATATGGAGATGGGAAATTCAAAGCTTCCTCATTCGACTCCACTTGTTAATTCCCGGCGTGCATAATTGCATATGCTTCTGCAGCGCAGAACAAAGAGCAGCAGGTCCTGCATCCACATCCAAACGCCTGAAGCAATTTAATTTCCCCTCAACAATGTTGATTAAAGTAATTTCTGTACAAATAATGTGACAGCAAACTGTACAGGTAATTGTTGTGTTCTCATTTAGCTTTGTGTTAAAATGTGTTTGCCGTCACATATTTCAGAAGAGACAAATTCATCTGTGTGTCCCTTAAATATCTCACTCTTTGACTTCCTTTGAACTCATCATCTCGATGTTTGCTCTCCCTTCGCGTTGTGCTGCTTCTTGCCTCTCCGTCCTTCTCTCTGCTTGCCATCAAATGCCATTATAGAAATACGTGGACACTTTTGGCGAAATTGAATTGAATGTACTAGAGAGGTGGGTTTGTTGTCCACTGATTTAGATCACATTGCTGTTCCTCAGGGCTAAGCAGAGTTGGATACCTACGATATCACACAGTCCTCCCGCCTCCCAGCTTTAATATGAGGGAGATGCTGATGTTTGCCAGCCCTGTAGTGTTTTTCAAATTAGCATTTCAATAGCTGAAGGTGCCACATGTAGTTTCGGGAGAGATAATGCCTGTCAAGCACATGGCAATAACGCAGAATGAGGGAGTCTTCCCTCTCCTGGTTGTGAATGGAGACACTTAACTGCCAGAGTCAATTCCACGGCTGGAGACACATCTAGGGATTGTCTGCTGCTGCTCTGTATGTATGAGCATTCATAATTACCAAGTCTTCAATTAGTCTCTATTGCTTCACGGTCGGGCTGAACATTGATTTGAATATGCCTATAAGGAATTAAACAAGTGTGTGTCTTTGTGTGTGTATTTTCTTGCTTTTTAATGAGAGCTCCACTCGCTTCTTTCAGATGCTGCGATCTCAGAGAATATTGTCCCATCCCTCCGTCCTCAACACCTCCATCACCGACTGTCTCTGAGAAATTAAAGGTAGGGCTGGTAATGCCGTTCAAATGCATTTTGTGTTATATTTGATAAATATATTTTCAACGTTATCTCTATCTGAGTTTTAGATATCGTGTGAACAGTTCTTTCCGAAGTTCTCTGTGTCTCTGGCGCACAGCTGCAAAATCTGTTGTTCTTCATACATCGAGTGACGGGACAGTGACGTTGTTGGATGCAAGGAAGAACTTCAGCTTCAGCTTTGGTAGCTGTGGGGCGGTGCTCAAAAACTTCTTTGTTCTCTTAGCTTGAGTTACGTTTCCAACAGCGACCACAACTGAGTGCAGAGGATGTTATGGACGAGGATTTTTTTACAGTGTCGCCTATATACAGTATTACTGTGTTTTGGCCGGCTCGAATATTAATCCGGAGAGAGGTCACTCAAGGCCATGAGGCTGCTGCTGCAGTGTGGTGGATACGGCCGACGGGGACCTTCGAGAACCGGAGCTGCTGAGAGCAAATACTGACTGGGGGAATTTATTTCTTCAGTGGTCTACATTTACCATCAGCACTATCCACATAAAAGGTGCCGAATGTTCCCTTTGAAGTCGGTGGTTTTGGATGAAGAAGAAAGTAAACTTGTCATTTCTCGTGCTTCCAATCACTGTTGATTTTTTTTAATATTTAGCTGCTATGAGTGGATATTGTAGGGAAAACCAATTAAATATATTGTCAGTGAACATTTTGCAAATACATTCAGCATTGACGTTTTGTGCCGGACTATTTCTTAGCCAGACGTAGTCTCTTCCTGAAGCCTTGTCATCACCATGAGGTTGCCTGGTAACCAGCAACAAATTAATGAACCCCCTGTAACACCATAATATGTTTTTTTAATCAAACTAGATATACCGTGTTAATTAGTGAGCTTCAGAGGTGCTGGCAGGTGGGTTTTGTTACGTTTGACAGAGCCAGGCTAGCTGTTTCCCCCTATTTCATATATACCACACAGATATGAGAGTGGTTGATCTTCTCATTTAACTCTCAAACAAATAAGCATATTTCCCAATATGTCAAACGTTTCCTTTAAAAAATATTTCTCAATAATGTTGATAACCATTTAATTGTTCACTCTCACATGGTCACAACCTTAATTTAAAGTGATTAAGCACTCGTGTGAACAGGAGATGTGAGGAGAGCACCCAACGTTGGAGGAGCAGAGGGAGGCGTGGCGGTTAGGTTATTATTGTCTGTCCAAGGTCTGCTGAAGGTCAAAGCATGGCTGAGCAACAGATCTGTTCTCCCTCTTTCTCTCTCCCCTCCCCCACCTCCGAAGTAATGTCGTTCAATCTCCAGCGTCCCTGCCGACGGACTGGCTGTCCCCTCCTGACTTCCATCAAACGGCTGAGCTGCTGCCTATGAACAGGACACCGCTCGGATCAATTCACCTCCTGCCCTTCATCTGAACCACTCAGGCGCTAATCAAAGAAGAGGAGGAGCTTCGCCGTCAAGCGCCTTACAGAACCTGGTATATTTTACGAGCTGCACGGACCCATTTATCAAATAAAAACATTGGAGAATTTAATTTGGCCTCTCAGAATGTGGAGCACAAATATTGCCGTCTCTTTAATGAGGTGTCAGGGATGTTCTTCAATGTATGCTGCTTTAATGGTGCGCCTGGGACCAATTACTCTGTCACTGTCGCAGCCCATCATTCACTCATCATTTTTCAGTCACTTCAAATTCACTCTATCTCTCAGAGGATCTTGATAAAAACGGCTATCAGTGTCAATTTACAAGCTCATTCTTTTTAAAACCAGGTTTTCTGAGCAATAAAACTGATGAAACATTTATTCCCCCGTATTACATAAATAGCCCTTGCTGTGTGTGTGTGTGTGTGTGTGTAGTGTAAAAAATCTTTATTCCTGATGGTATCTTCAAGGCCAGCAAAGGTCACTCTCTCAGTCTCTAAGGTAATAAAGGAGGATCTTACAAACTGTGGCCTCTGACAATTGGAAATCCATCATGATTAATTGATCGGTCCAGGGAATATAACCTTGTCGTAGAATCAATTGGCCCGGACCAGAGATAGACAGGAATTGACCAAACTAATTTTGGCCCCTTCGACTGCCGAGTTGCGAAACCCACTTAAAATCAATTAGAAAAATTAAAAGCCAACAAAACAAAGGCGAAGAAGCCAAACAGATTAATTATGTCCTCGGTTTCCATGATTGTCTGTAATCGCAGGTCAGTCAGGATCTTGGTTAAGTACTCACAGTACTTGGCACATGCATCTGTTGATGGACCCGATGATGGACCTGTTGATGGACCTGATGATGGACTGATTCATTCATCTACACAGCCGGGAGGAATAGTCTGCTAATGTTCTTCCTGAGAGGAGGATCCATCTGAGGTGCTCTGCTGATGGATGGACAGATGGCCTGAAAAACTGGGGCAAACAGATTGCAGGAGAAAAAATGAGAAAAAGGAAATGCGAGTAAAGGAAATGTAAGACAAGGAGAGGACACAAAAGGAAAGGAAAGAGACAGAAAGGAAAGGAGAAAGGGGACGGAAGAAAAGGAAATGAAAGACTTAAAGGTGCTAAATACGGAATTGGGAGCATTTCTATTGCCTCTCAATAGCTCTCAACATGGCCATGGCGAGCCGGCGAACAGCTCTAAACGTGAAAACCACGGCAACAGTCCTGACCGAGCTAACAGTGTTAACCTGAGGGGAAACCGGAGGCTCCACAACGCCATCGTCGGTCGGGACGCCATTATCAGCTGTAACCGCCGTATGAGAGCAGTGCAGAGCAGCGACCGTAAGCTAGCCAGTGGGGTACGCTCACATGCACGAACATGCACTAAAAGCATGCACGGCCGGCCCGGCGATGTCAACAAAGCACAGAGAAGCAGGACAGTGACTTAATTCTCTGCTCAGGTAGACATTACTCCTCTATATCTTTGCATAGCAAATAGCTGTTTGCTGCTTTATTAATGCTCTGAATGTTGAATTTAGAACCTTTTAAAAGGAAAGGAAAGATATGGAAGAAAAGAAAAGGAAAATAAATAAAAGAAAGGGAAAGATGTAAATTTATATCAAATCATCAAGTAAAAAAAAACAGTAAAACCTTGCTGAAAAGATATTAGAGCAAACACAATGTCAAAAGATTCACTGCTGCTCTGCTGAGAGTTAATGAAGAAAGATTGTGTCTGTTATCGTTGATGGTTGACAGTCAAAAGACCTTCCTCATAACAAGGTGAGCTTGAGGTGGGAAATGATAAGAGTGAACAGTTCATTTATGTGAGGCGAGGCATATCTCATTATAGGTAACTTGATGCGCTTTACATTAAAATGTATACAGTGACATGTACAAATAAAAAAAGAAAATAAACTGTGTTCAACTGTCGTGTTCGTGTCCTATGTGTTAAATTCAACTTTCATGTTACAATCAGCTGTTTGTTTGTGTCCCGTTTTTTTAACAACGTTAAGTCACATTTTCACTGTAAAAACGTAGTAATTTTAAGCCTAATCATGTTGTTTTTTCCTAAACCTAACTATGGTTGTTTTGTTGCCTGATCCTGAGCAAGTATTTTTGTGTAATTCACAACATTAAGCACGTGTTTACAGCGACCGAAAAGTGACACCGAGGGGTCTTAGAAAGCCAAGTATGTGACGAGTTGTGATGCGAATGTGTTGTATACCGTCAAAGAATATAAATATAACTCTAACTCTATAAACAATGCAAAATGAATGAAGCAATGTGGCATTTGATTTTGTTTTCTTTATACAAACAGCTATCTTGTACTTGTCAGGCAGTGATTTTAGAGCCTTTGGCCTTGACTGAAAGCCATTTGATCAAAAAGACAAACTTATCTCATGATGTGGGGATCTGCTTCAATGAAAAGAGAGTTCAGACGGAAATAAACGAGAGACTAAGAGGCTGAAGGTCAGCGGCAGTGTGGGTAGGTGACCATGAGGAAGCTTCTATGAAGGAGAAAAGAGGAGAGAATAGAGGTCAGAGAGGTCAGAGTGAGTGAGAATTAGAGGCTGTGGATGGTTGAGGCCGATGTCTACAGGTCTGCAGGGCACTCAATCAGTCCTTATAGTGTGAGTACAAGGACAAAATGAAAAGCTTTGAAAGTAATCTCCAAGATAATAGACTCCTGCTTTGTCCAGAGGTGGATCAATGTCGGCCCGGACCGAGCAGGCCAGAAGAAAGACGTTTTCCTTCTTCATCTGCTAGAGATGGGGCCAGTAGCTCGCGTCATAACCTCGTCCATTATCGAGACGAACACAGGGCAGCGCTGTCCAAAGGCTTCAATCTCCGTCTCCATGATATTACTGCGAGTCTGTGCTTCATTCTTTCTCTCCGCCGCACGCTGTGTCTCTCTGTTGCACAGCAAAGATAGATGGAAAGTGTATAAAAGAGGGTCACCCACTCCCTTATGAGAGTTCATTATCTTACACACTGAGGGAGGAAGAGAGGTGTTCACTGGGGGATCCCGTCCACGCTGGAGCTCTGAAAGAGGTTCAGGAGGGATGCTGGTCCAAAAAATGCAGGTCAAGAGTGTCAGACACAAAATACAACACAGCATTCATAGCAGGCAGACACCTCCACAATGCCGGAGAGGAAAGAGAAGTGTACTTTATTGTACCAGCAACTGTTCCACTGTTATGGAAATGCTCGTTTAAAAAGGTGAATTGTAGGTTTTGTGTCGCCAGTGGTGGAGCTTTGTTGTCCTCCCTGACACACACTTAAACTAAGCAGGAGCAAAGTTGATCTCTCCCTGTATGTGTGTGTGTGTGTGTGTGTGTGTGTGTGTGATGAGTGTTACAGCATGGGTATCTGGTAGGAAAGTGTGTGTCGGTGAATGTGCACAGACCGCTGTTTGTCCCCTATCGGTATGCTGCCAATTGTCAGACTGGAAGCTGGCTCTTTCAAATCCGCAACAAAAGGCTCTTTCCCAAATGTTCGCTCTCTGCAGATACACTGCTTTCCTCTTGAATGAAGCAAAGCCAGTAGTGCAAAGACAAAGCGTGAATAAACGGGGGGACACAAAAAAGGATTTATCAACTCATGTAAGCATAGCTATCTCAAGAGGTGTGAAGAAAGAGTGAGATCCAGAGAGAGGTGGGAGGGGGGTGGGGGGGGGTGTACGGAAAGAAAGAGCGCCACTGTAAGTAGAGAGGGGAAGCGTTCCCATAGTCGCTGCCGTTATTTCTTCCCACCCGGACGGTTATTATGGTTTGGAGAGGAGTTCTGGCTGCGTCCCGTGTGGTCGCTGCTACAGTGTGACCCAGTCCAGATGGCCTCTTCTCTTTCTCCTCTGTGTCTGCTACACACTGCTGGGACTGTGACAGACGCACAGCATAGCTAACGGCCCACAGGGAGGATAGAAAGACAGACAGACTGACACGAGGTGTTTCAAACCAGAAAGTAGAAACTGGCGTATTTATAGACAAATTACAGGAAACATAACCTAACATAAAGAATGGTGCTGATGTTTTCATGCAGGGCACGAGTATGAAAATCATGTGAATCTGTGGCCTTCAAAGTCATCACCATTCAAATGCACTTCCGTACCAGTGGGTATCCTCCGGGTCTGAAAAGTGAAGCCAATGTGAAAGTGACTTAAACTTGCATTCTTTCTAATAGCCAGCAGGGGGCGACTCCTCTGGTTGCAAAAAGTCGAATTGAAGTCTATGAGAAAATGAGCCTACTTCTCACTTGATTTATTACCTCAGTAAACATTGTAAACATGAGTTTATGGTCTCAATCGCTAGTTTCAAGTCTTCTTCAATACAGCATGATGTTCATTTAGTAAATTATGGTCCCATTTAGAGTCAAATAGACCATAAAGCAGGGGATGCTTTAGGGCGTGGCTACCTTGTGATTGACAGGTCGCTAGCATGACGTTGTCCGGTCTGGGAGTTGCCCGTGTTTTTGTCTTACAACTTTAACCCTTTCACAGTGTGTTTTCTGTTCATGAAATGTAATTGTAACATTTTGGTCCCCTAAAAATTAATTTTTCAGCGTTCGGTTGTACTTAGCTCCACCCTCTCGTGTCACTTATGGTTGCAAAAAAACAAGATGGCGACGGCCAAAATGCCGAACTCAAGGCTTCAAAACGGCAGTCCATAAAGCAATGGGTGACATCCCGGTGACTATACGTCCACTTCCTATACAGTCTATGTTCAGTACGTACATCACTGCTCTCCACAATGTTCGGTGCTGATTCCGACTGTCTTCAGTTCAGTAGTCGGTTCAGTGAGTTGCACTGTTTATAAGGTTAATAACCGCAGCTGCTTTTTTGCAAGAGAGTTATCACTTAATGATAATGTCTGTGGCTTTTGTAGTTTTTCAGTAAGCTTTTAACCAAACTTACGGCTGATGAAAGCTGATGTTGCTATCTGTCGCCGGCAAGAGGACCTATACTGCTAAAACTTACTGATTTGTTCAGACACAATGATGATTCAGTTCAGTATAGTCAGTCAGTTTGAAGATTTGGTGTAAAAGACTAAACACCTCAATCCTCATATAGTCTCATATTTTTGGGGTATTCACGATCTGTGTTCAACACTTCTTTCCCATATTTCCTTTCTATTTTTCTTTTTGTTACATCTAATGAAGCATGAAATCAACCTTGCCCAAAA
Organism: Sebastes umbrosus; assembly: GCF_015220745.1. NCBI lineage: Eukaryota > Metazoa > Chordata > Actinopteri > Perciformes > Sebastidae > Sebastes > Sebastes umbrosus. The sequence continues at coordinate 24,771,557 of NC_051270.1, forward strand.
ATAGCATTATACTGAGCTGGGTTGACAAAGTAACGGTCAGTGAAATGCAACAACGACAAAAAAACATATGTTGCGGTTGTATTATTGCTGTTGAAGATCTAAAACAAACAAAAATTAAATCTCTAGGTGGAGTTTGTTAAAGTACAGAACCTGGAAATGGCAAAAATCTCCATGAAATTACACAGTTAATTCAAAATAGATGACTTCCTTTTGGGTTAAGGCTATACCTCCAAGAGGCTTTTTTTGTATGTCTGTAGGCTTTAACTTTGAAAACTGTTAGAGGCGCTACCGAGACAATTTGCCACCCCTGAGCACGAGACATTCAGATATCTATTTTCGCCAAGTCTGACATGTGCCAACTTTCACAACTTTCCGAGTAGCCAAAGCACCTCAAAAATGCGCTCAAGTTCTAACAATAAATATCACAATTAATAATAATAATCCTAACTGTTTCAATAGGTCCTTACAGACCGACGTTGTTGGTGCTCAGGCCCTAAAAAGAAAGGAAAAAATAGACTGTTTAAGCACTTTCTTTACAACATTGCAAATATATATAACAGTAGACTTCCCAACAAACGTCATTCTTTACAGGTGTGTCAATTCAACTGTATGAAACGTGACGTCAATATGTCACAAAACGTGAGGGACCAATTAAAAGCATCTTTTTTTGCCATACTGGATGCATTTACAGAGGTAGCACTTTTGGAACTTGCTCCCAACTAGATTACACTCTAGAAATGAGGGGAAATCGAGCAAAGTGTAGTTTGTGACCCAAAATAATCCTCTTTAAAACACGTACAGATAAGTGGCGCATTTAATACAAAACCTGAATAACTAAGTAGAGAAACATAATGAGTACAGATTCTTCCATACGGCACAAGGTATTGATGAGTGAATAGTTTGGTAAGCTGATGTGGCTTACTGCAACCCTTCATATTGGATTTCCCTTTAATTTTCACCCACAGATCCTTCAGCTCCTGTCCTCCCTGTTGTTTGAAAGATTGCCACCCACATCTTGTCAAGCCTGAAATGCTCAAACTGACACGGAGAGCTTCATCATTACAGCCTCTGACCGCCTGACCGTGAACCGCTGTCTGCCAGCTGCTCCTCTCCTCACAATCCTCTCAGCTACACAGGTGCATCCGTGCAGTCTATGTAACCCCTGAACACCTCGGCCCTCCTGCAGACCAGCCTCTGCCCTGCAAGTCCCAGCTCATATTATCACTGACTGACAGGCACTACACTTCACTTCACAGCTGGTAACAAGCTTCCAACAACATGTGGGATCCCCTCAGTCCCTCAGACACTCCTGTGCTGTGTTGTCACCTTTATAAGCCACGCTTCACAACAGATATACTCTCTCTTTCACCAAACAGATGTATTTGTTTTCATTTACTTTCTTTATCAGCCATGCTTCACTGTTCGCTCTCCATTTAGTTATTTCAGCTGAAGGAAGTCCCTTCTTCACTTAACGTCTTCTCTCGGCTGAAAGGATATACTGAGTTTCATACTGAATACCTCCCACGTTAACCATTTAATATTATATTATACATATTATATCTGTAGTATTGTATAGTGTATAATTATTACAATTATCTGTAATATTGTACAGAGTATAATTATTAACTCATATAATAATAATAATATTTAATCTTTAAAAAAATAATCTTTCACAGGGACTCCACAGGGTTCTGTCCTTGGCCCACTTCTCTTCAGGGTGGATGGGTCAACAAATTATCAGACTTTAACACGGGAGAGGAGCGTTTGGTTCCGACAGTCAACGTTGTTTGTTTTTAAGCATGACCACGATCGCTCCATAACTTTAACCAAGTGCTTATTAGTGTAAGCATGACAACAGCTGTCCCTTAACTGTAAATAAGTAGTGATTTAAACCTAAACCATGATCTAAACCTAACAAAGTCGTTTTAGTACCTAAACCTAACCAAACCTTAACCATGGTCATGTCGCATCATACAACAGATGTATTTTTCTACAGTGGTTTGTAATGGTTTTTTGAAGGTACGGACAAATGATTTCGTCCTGCTGATCTCAGATCAGAAAACACTTCTCTGTGCTGAAGGCATGGACAAACAATGTATTTTGTTGTTTAATTTGGAGGCCATGTTGGTTGTGGCTATGTCTACGTCATTATTTCCACCGAGCTGTTTTAGCGCTTACAGTCCTATAGCAGCATGGTTTGAAAACCTCTTTCTAACACTCAACATTAATGTGGCTACAATTGATATTTTTCTGTAACCAGGTGGTAAAATGAAATACAGGAAATAAAACCCCTGTAAATAAGATTCTCTACTGCAGCAGTCCTGCTGTAGATGTTGACTCTTACTTTACTTCTTTGGACAGCAGGGGGTGTAGTTTCACCGTGTCTCAGAGCAGTGTGCTTGTTCAGAGGTCAGAGGGCACCGGGAAAATACAGAAAGTACAACATAACGCGCTATTTTGCCGGGAATGGCTGCTGTGAGAAAATGTATGAATAACCTTATGTTGTTTAATAATTAGCACAAAACTGCATTACATTGGTTTAATGGTGTCTGATGTACTTGATCAATGTGAAAAAAATGTGAATGTGAAATCCACATTTTTGTGTAATTGTTAAATTTACGATTGCCGCAACAAAAACAGGAGCTTGTTTTCCGTGATTTATGAAGGAAATTGTTTGATGATGATTTGTGATATATAATGCATTGTATTGTTATGTGTCTAATGTATTTAGCAGAATGGACACAGTGTGAAGACACTTTCATATATAACCATTTGAGTTCTTGTCAACACTGAAGTAGAAAAAGCTTTATTTCCTGTCATGTGGTTTCCACATTGTAATGCTCCTTCTCTTTGTTCATGTTTCTGAGCTGTAAACATTACAGGATGCATCCGCTAAAAGCACCTCATACCGTCACGCTGAAGCAGAAGACAATAAGGAAAAACAAATCTACCACATAAGCTATAATTGGGTAATTAAGAAAAGCAAGAAGAGACATTAAGTGTCCCTGCTGGGAGGAGAATTACCCATTACCCGGTGATTTTCTCGAGCATGACTATTACTTATAGTATGTAAAGGCTTTATGCTACAGTGACCAGTTAATTACATCCATTACCAGGACTAGGTGGCGAGTTCACACCTGGAAACACACACACAGGCAGGAGAATATACGATCACATTTGCTCTCACGTGAACTCACATATACAGCGGTAAACGGTCTACATGTGTTTACACCAGGAAGTGGGAGTTTCCCAGTTGTTTCTTATTTCCCAGAGCGACAAAGACTGATTATTGCAGCCATTTTTTAGAAAAGAATGATTGATTGCATAAACTGACAGTAAAACCATTTTGTTGAATGTTTAAAGAAAGACATTTCTTCCTCTGCAAATATTTCCACTCATAGGTTATGCCAGTTTTGACCTTTTGTGTGCTAACCTTTAAACGTCATCATGTTTTAATGTGAATCTGTTAGCAGAACAGCTGGCTGGCTGTGCGGATCCACTCAGTGCAACCTTTTGTTTTCCCCACAGCTCTGTATTTGAGCTCTGCTGGGAGAGTTTTTTTTTTTTTTTCTTGACTGATGGATCTCATATGAGCTCTCATTTGTCATCCTGTATGTGTTTGTGTGATGGTGTGAGCAGTGTTGGTGGAAATGTGCTGCTGAACAGTGACACCTACAGGGCCAATGAAAGAGTCTGACGTTCCAGTTTTTAATCATTTTGACAGGAATCCCACCTGAAAAACACCATGTTGCAGAAAACATATTTATAAAGGTTAATTAATTTAGGTTTGAGAGTATCTAAAGAAGACAGACACTTTTCTTTCTGCACTAAATGCCAGTTATTGAGATCAACATGAGAGGAAGACATACTGGTGTTGGTGGCCTTGAAACAAAAAGGACTACACATACTGAGTCTTTCTAGATAATTAAAATCAAAAAGTATGATGCTCAGTTAAAGGCTAAAATAAATCAGGAGCAACCAGAAACTGTTTCACAGAAAAAACGATTTAAATATTTCTAAAGACAAGCACCAGGCACCCTAATGGATAATTAAATCATTCAGTAATCTGAATTACAGAGAGAATTAAATGGAATTAATCGCTACCTGTGTTCGGAAACTGACAAAAATAAACAATTAATAAATACATAAATGAGTCAGTAATTAAATAGGTCATTAAATGTACCTAAAATAATATTAAAAATAAATGTAGGCATTAATTAATTGATAAACATAAATACATACAATTTAACTATGAATAAATACATTAAAAATAAATAGAAAATAAATGCAAAAAATAAATAAATACATGTAAAAGTTAATTAAAATAAATAAATGAATAAATAAACAAAATGGAAAATAACATAGAAGAGTAGATAGATTAGATAGATAAAATAGGGGAATTAATACAAAGGTAAATAAATGAAGCAGCAATTAAAACAGAAATATCAATTTATGTCACATGTCATCAATTAATTAATGCCTACATTCATTTTTAATATTGCTACATTTAATGGCTTATTTAATTATGTATTTATTATTTTATTTTTATTTTGTCAGGTTCCGTCCTCCATAGTATTCACTTTGCACGATATCGGCAACATCTCATAATGCACTTTCTACTGACATTGTGATGAACTCCTTTAGTGCAATTCATACTAAATCAAAATAAATCCATCTCACAGGTGTTACACCAAAATCAAATGTAGACATACATTAAAAAAACTCCGGAAATTTTGCATCACACATGCTGATAATGTGTTTAATTAATGTTTCCCTTTTCAGAAGAAATAAATCAAGATTTTCAAATTATTCACTTTCTCTGTGACCTTTAAAAGAGGCCAACACCAGAATTATTTCTCTGTCCATTCACTTGTAGCAACAAGGAATTGATGAGTAAATAATCACAACTTGACAGTGGAAATAACATGTTTAACTAATACAAACATACAATTTTCCATATCCTTTCAGTGTGGAGATCAAAACCAAAAAGGCCGCCACTAGAGAGCAGCAGCGGCATTTGTGACCTCGATGGAAACTTGAGTTTGAACTCTGACAAGACATTAAATTATATTAGTTAAATGTAAACAACCTGTAAATCTACTCACAGAAGTTGTGCTGTAGAATTCAACCTGCATAAAGACATCAAAGGGAAGAAATACAGCAAGATTAGCAAAATGATTTTTGCCTTTTTGAGGTAAAGAAGCTGCCTGAACACAGCTGCACAAAGTGATTAAACGTGTAATCATACCTTATTCTCATTTGTTAATAGGAATCTGAAGTATTGGTTGTTCACATGTTATCTGGAGTTGCTGATGTGGATCGACTAGGACGTGTGTGTGTGTTTGTTGGAGCATTTGGGCCTGATGGCTTTCCCAGCCTCAGGGTTTCCTGCTTGCAGAGTATAAATGGCTGTAAAGGAAAGCGTTTAGTGTTTGGCTCTATACGCAGGAAAGCCCTGAACCTTTGAATGAATTATGGACCGTTCAAATTATAAACAAAGAGACAAGGATGAATTAACTTCTACTGTAACCACACAGCGGACACAGATCAATCCTCATTACACACTGACACTTACCCAAACATTAGTGACTTTGTTTTAATGATCTTTTAAAAAATTAAAAACACAGAATAAATTGGACAAAATTAAAATAAAAGTATTTCAATTTAGAATAAACATTATCGCTGAATACAGTGAATGAACTGCTAGGGAATTGTTATTCAGAAGATAAATAATGGCGTAATGAATGAACAACTGAAAGGACACAGTGACTAAAGGATGACTGCATGTTTTTAGTTGGAGGATAGATTATGTGAATGAGATGGGGAAAAGAAGACAGGAATGAGGCCACATCCTCTCATGTCAGAGTTTTATAACTTTCTCCTACATGCCAAACTACAGTTCTACAACTGATAGTATTAAATGTGACAGATCAAATTTGGGTTTAAAGGTTTTCATGAAGAATGTTTTTCTAATATTGCCTTAATAAAATCACAGACATGACGTACATAAGATGATAAAACTGTGTTCGCTTCCCAGCAGATTGTTAGAATTTAAAAAACACTGTCTCCGTCCAGTAGCCAAGATTGTTTCTCAGATTGCAAACAGATGTTCAAAGAGGACTTAACAATAGATTTTATCTCTGCAGTCTGATGTTTCACATTGGAGATTAGCGCCTTGCTACAGCCTGTAATACTGAGATAATCTTTCATACTCACGCAGGTCAGCATGCCGATATACAATTTTCCAAAAGACCCTTAATTCAAAGCAGGTTTCACACAGTAATTACAAGCAGAAAACTGTGTGACATTTTATCAGAGGAAAAATATGTCCTCACTTCCACAGATGAAAGCCGACTTAACTATTACCAGGTCCAAAACATTTGGGAGCACTGAAGATCGAGTTCATGTTTGTGTTGTGAGAGTGAATAATAATCCCTGTCCGACGGTCGGGGAGTATCAGTTTTCCACTGTGGCTGATGCTGGTTTGATAAGTAGTGAGTGTGATGAGGGAATGAGCTCCTAGACAGTGATGTCATACATTTCAGAAAAAAAACATGCACCAGAGGTGATTGCACAATCTCTTTACGTCTGAGGTCGCTGCAGCTTTTATGTGGCACTGGCTACTTATTCTGCTGTATTTCACCAATGAGGTTTGTTTTTTATAATGCAATACAGTAATGAAAAAAATGGCTTCCTGTGATCAATAATGTTGTGTTTTATATCATATGTCCATCTACTTAGGTCAGTTTTATGTACCTTTAAGTGATTAAGCAGCAACATTTATTTAGAGTGAAGTTAGACGGTATTGAACTGCAGCCATTTGAAATTTCACTACAGCGGATATTGACTTTTGAGTTTGGTCAGATGTACGTTGCTGATCGTGCTTGTTTGACAAGGTTTCTCCAGAAAATTACGATTTTTATCTCAACATAGCTCACGTTTGATTGCAGTGGTGGATGAAGTACCTGAGAACCACACTTGAGTAAAAGTAGAGATATCTAACCAGAAAAAGACTTTAGTAGAAGTTTAAGTCTCCTATTAGAATATTACTTGAATAAAAGTCTGTTTGAGATTTCCCGTACTTAAATATCAAAAGTAATTTTCTGATATTAAATGTACTTAAATATTGAAAGTAAAAGTACAAGTAACTGCTGTTCATAAAAAAATCAAGCAAGTCAGATTGAGATTTATGAAGTTTATTCCTCTTAACATGTACACCACTTTAAAAATAGAAGCTACATTACAATTGAAGAAAAACAAGGTCTTCACAACTTAAAGGATTTAAAGAACAAAATCCAGTTTTTCATTCCCTCGTCGCAAGTAGCATGTAGCATGTAGCATAATGCAGCCTGCCTGGACTTGAGTAGAAATTGAAACTTAACTATGGCTTTGAGAGCAATTTGTTTTTTCATTTGTCGCCCATCATGTGAATGATGTAACTCGCAAGCTAGGACCACTGATTCACAAAAACCTGCTTGCTTGCAATAGTAACAAGTAACGAAGATGCTTAGGGGAAATATATCGGAGTAAAAGTACACATTTTATTAATGAAATGTAGTATAAATGTAAGTATAAAAGCTCAAGTAAAGTACAGATACTCACAAAAAATACTTATGTACACTACACTACTGTTTGATTGGTTGTTTGTTTGTTGATTAACCATCCAAACATGTTTCTAGTTGTAATCACCTTAAAAAGATGTTTAGGTACCTGATGTGTGATCTGATTGCAGTTTTAAGCAATTATTATGAAGCATCACAGCATTTTTCGTATTGTGTTGTTTCTGAAACCTTCCACCCAACTCCACACTTGACCTTTGACATTGCTGTTCCCCCGAAGAAGCAATATTTCATATCAGTATAACTGGATCACTTTGTACTTCCAGAGCTCTGGCTCAGAGGCTCCGTCCTCTGTTGTTCTTGGCTTGAACAGTTTTCTCTCTGTTTTACAACCTGCAACAGTTTTCCTCATTATGCAACGCTGAATTCCTGTACAGTATAATTACTGTTCTTTCATGCCATGATGATGAGCTCTGTGTGTTCATTTTTCTTCTCTCTCACCGATATGTCAGGTGATATTGTTGCTGGACAAGGAGCCCATACGTGTAGAATAGTAAAACATCCTCATCAAAATAAAATGTTGGACAGCACCACCATTGGCGTCCTCGCCAGGGAAACTTGTCAGTAGTAGAAGTACATTTACAAGTTAAAGTATACGGTATGCTTTTGGGTGGTTCCTTTTGCAGAATACATGTACCAACAGTAATTATCGAAATAAACAAGTAGGTGAACAAAAGATTAAATTATCTGGATGAAGCAATGTTTACAAGAACATACCAGTGTAATCTGGAGTTTACACCCTCTTTGACTAACTCTCTGTTCATAGATGCAGACATACAGTGTACTCTCCAGTAGATCTCAGCCTGCCTTAATATCTACCATTTGCTGTATGGAAAAAAAAATGTGAACACGTGTTGCTACCCATACCGTAGCCAATTTATGTGATATGCCCATGTGACTACAACTGTGACTGATGGAAAAGTAATTCGTTTTGCAGGTATTTGGTCATAAACCAATTTATCGGACATGTTGAAGAAGGTGCTGGAGGAAGAAGTCATTATGACCGGCCTACATGGATATCAAGGCTACGTTCTAAATCTCATACTTTTTCTTTTTACTTTGAGTACGTACTGCATCTGCCCTTACAAAGTACGTACTGTTGCATGCAGTATGCATACAATTGGGACACACTACTTCATCTTAGCATTGCACCTTGAACTTTGACCCGTCTTGCTCATATATCCGCTGCACAGAGGATTGTGGGTCAGAATAGCCAGAAAAGCATGCTGTCTTGCATACTTCAAAATGTGACCTTAGGACATCCTGGTACTTTTGGCATACTACATTTGATATACTATGTATTGGGACATACGTTATATTTTCCTGTAATACTTAATAGTACGGTAGTACGGGTATTGGAACGCACAGCAAATTTCATTACAATCCATCCAACAGTTATTAAGCCAAAAATGTCAACCTCATGGTGGGGCAAGAGATAAAATCACAGGTCTCCTCTGTTTGTCTGTCTGTACAAAATTGCAGAGCAATCCATCCATTATATGTTTCAATATTTCACTAGATAAGTGAAAACTTTAACTTGTTGATGGCGTTGGAATAGTTGTTGAGATATAGTTGCAAACTGACCAAACGACCATCATTGCCGTCTCCTAGAATGGCTAAAAACATCATAATGTTTAGTGTGCACAGCTACGATTATCACTGTCGACAGACAACACAATGATCAAATATCATCCAGCCCAGAACAGATTTAGTTTTGGCCGATGGGATGCAGCCAAAGAGGCATCTTTCTTTCAGAGCAGCAGAAAGCAGAAAAGGTCAGATATTCAATCTCACTTACAATAAATCAGTATATACTTGTATGTGTATATATATCAAAAAACAGATGTCAATTAAGGCAGGAGGTGAGCTGGACGGAGAGTCACTGGGACGAACATAAAGCTGCACAGATTAATCTTCCACAGAGATTTGTGAGTCAAGTTTTTAATATTTTCTCAACGCTTTCATACGGAGCATTTTCATCTCTTTCTTGCCTGGATCTCACCAGAACTTTCTGCCTAAGAGTGAGTCATCTGATTGGGGAATAGTTCCTTGTCCAACACATCTTCCTCTCTTCTACTGTTAAACTACAGTTGAATCAAGCCAGGTTTTAAAGGATTCATGAAAACTCATGATCTTGTTTCTTCCAGCTGTTGAGTTTCCTGTCTTTTATCGTGGGACCGAAAGCACGAATAACTGATTACCTTCACATAAATGCTTCATGATCTGGATCAAAGTCTGTGAGTCTTCCTATTGTTATTCCACATGAATTTTATCCTCTGTACATCCAGTGTTCTTGAACATTTGTCTTCATTCATGCCAAAGATATTTCGAGAGGATTTTGCATTAAGCATTAGGTAACAATTGGGAGCAATAAAGAGAACAGGAAAATATATTTAAAGGAAACGTCTGACTGATATTCTATGTTTTATCCAACGAAAAGACCAAAACCAATGTAAAGTGGTCGCGCACATCCAAAACCATAGTAGGCTGGTGTTGGACCAGTAGAAGACAGCAATGAAAAAGGTAAAAGAAGGTCCAAACACAGCTCCCTTTAAGTGCAATTTATTGGCACATTAGTAAGTAACGTTTCTGCACAGAGACACCATCTTAAGAAGTCAACGCTCTGGTCACATGATAGACACATGATATCGCCAGTGACACAAATACCCCACATATAATCACAGGTAATGTTACATGTATATTAAGAAAAACACAAATTGCACTTAAAGTGAGCTACAGTGTGCAGACCTTAAAACCAACAAATAGTTTGGTATAGCTTCCTCAGCCGGTTTGTTCCTACTGAGGATGTACAACTCCTAAAAACAGATCAAAATTATATTCTTTTATTTATTTTTTAAAAAGGCTATTTTCCTAAAACAGCTGAGCACCGCAGTTGTTAGAGAATAAACAAGAGTAAATTAATGGTGCATTTGCTGGGGTCTATTTTCAGGCAGAGATCAGATGCGCTGGCAAATATTTAAGATAAATTAAGCCTTTATTGTTTATTATTATTATTATTATTATTATTATTATTATTATTATTATTATAACAGCAGGACGATGTAAAAAACACCACGTAACAACAACACTGACAGTAGGAATAAAAACACAATACACACAATTACATATTTAAGAGCTCCTTTATCTGTGCTGTAATTCCCTTCCTGTCCGGTAGTAGTCCTCAGTCACATGATCTCTACCTGCCTGCACACCGGCTCCTCATTACCCATCAGCCCACTCAGTAGATGCACGTGCCCGCTAACTCTGCTCCTCTGTTTGTCAGTCTGTTGTCTCATCTCTCCTGCTCACTTTATGGATCAGTTTGCCTCTGCTGACTGCCTACCATGTTGCGGACTTCTGCCTTGAATCGAGCAAACCTCGTTTTATTACTCCCTGTCCTTTTTTTGAGTGTTGAATTCAAACTGAAACAGAAACATTACAATACAAAAACATACTGTAGAAGAGAGTAAAACAAGCAGCTGAAGCATCACTGTGTTATTTGTAGAGCAGTGGCTGTGGGGGAGGAAGTGGAATTTGTGAAATTTGTTCAACAGATCAGTTTTTAGTTTACAAATGTTACCTAAGATTTGCTGATTTGTTTTGCAGACAAGGAACTGGGATGTGATTTAATGCATCTTTTATATAAAGAGAGTAAAAGTAAAGAGAGTTTAGGCTTAAATTAAAGTGAAGACAGAAGGTCTTTTGAGAGAGAATTGTCTGCTTCTCCTCCACTAAGTCAAATCTCCTCTTCCTCCTCCTCCTCCTCCTTCTCCAGACCTGTAGTGCTGGGATGTCCAAAGGTCTCCAAACCATGATCCAGGAGGAAAATGGACGATCTTGTTGAGCACATGTCATCCGTCTTCCAGGTCAGACGCACATGTTTCTAATCTAGCCCTTAATTCTGCATGTCTTCATGCTTTACTGAGCTACAACCTTTACATGGGCTCTCCATAATGTGTCAGCAGAAAAACACATGTCCTCTCCTTCTCTGCCCGTAGCCATGTTAACCACCGTGTAATTGGAAAGAAGTCTGCACTTTGGTCATGTTTTGTATAATGATAATGTGTTCCAGTGTAGTTTCATTTTTGCACAAATGCCAAATCAGTCATGAGTAAGGTAAACCTGCTTTCTCCATCCCAAAACACGACCACAAGTTTGTCGTTAGTGAGGATTTCATGATCATTGTGGTTTTTCATCTTTTATTATTTCCTGCACAAGTAACTTCATACAGTTAGCAACTAGCTGGTGAACATAGTGGATCATTTAGCAGCTAGAGAGACAGATATTTCCCTCAGGAGTTGGTAGAGAGCAAAAACAGAGTTAAAAGAGAGTTAATAGTGGACCTACATACACCGTATGGACACAAACATGACTGTAAATGAATGGTAATGTCGTTCCGTAACTACTGGATGTGTAAATAAGTCACTGTTTGCTAAATTCACTTAAAAGTTGATGATTCCAAATGGCCAAAAAAGTCAGTTATTGCAGGTTTAAGAATACATTTTTAATTATTTTTTTATTTTGTAGCTTAAAGGGCCAGTATACAGTAGCATTTCAGGGGATCTATTAGCAGATATTCATCTAGGTTTTCATTAGTGTATAATCACCTGAAACATCAATCATTGTGTTTTCATTAGCTTAGAATGAGCCCTTCATATCTACATAGAGAACGGGTCCTCTTCACGGAGTCCGTCATGTTGCACCGCCATGTTGTAGCCCAGAACGGACAAACCAAACACTGACTCTATAGAGAGAGCCTTTCGCATTTTTATGTTACCTGAAGGCCACCGTAGTTCCCCGACACGCTTGTGAAACTGCAGTAATGTGAGCCGCAGAGTGTAAAACCGTGTTACCGCCAGCCGCCATCTGACTTCCCTTTCTCATAAAGTAGCGTTAACATGATAAGGATGGCCTCTGAGCGAGGGCAGCCATGGAAAGGGAGGAGTGAGCGGAGGGGTTTTCAGTTGGTTGCAATCTGCAACCACACAACTAGATGACACCAAATCCTACATAGGTTACTGTCCTATTAACCTCCTTTACTGAAGTTTATCAGGACGATGGACACAATTGAAGGAATGCTAAATTGAAAGGTTGTATGGGTTTATAATGTCGTTATTTTTGTGTTTAGATTGGAGCTATATAACTCTGCACATTACCCTTAGCTGTTGGTAATTGTTTAGCCTGGCAGAGTGATGTATCCTAAGTGAGAAGAGACTATATTACATCTGCTGTCAGTGTCTTGTTGTCCAAGAAGAAGTTTATCCTTATGTTTTTACTTTTACCCACGACCTAAAATTAGTTGTACTAACTTGTTAAAGGGTACTAGTGCCAAGCAAATATAAATATATGTTTGATGTAAAAGGCTTGCACAGGCATCTCTGGTGATAAATTCAAATCCCTTCAGCCTTCAGACGAGCATGTTTAGCTGCAGTTGTTCAACCATAACGTCAATAAAATCCAGCGTTTAACCTGTAACATTTTAATCATCAGATGTCAGAGAACAGTCTGTTTGTGTTGCAGACTTCCTCTGTGGTTTCCCTACTCATACTTTAAATTAGCACCTCTCTCCCAGACACCAAGTGTCCCATCTTTAATCTCCAGTAACATTTCCTCCATTGAGACGCAGACACAAGCAATTTTATTTTATGGCTGTGACTGTGAGTAATGTGTCCCAAATATAAACCAAATAGTTTGTCCGGCTATGTTCTGAAACTTAAGTGTTAGTTTGATCCAGAGCACACTCTGTTAGTAGTCTACATGATACAAGTTTGATATTATGCTCAAAACACAAATGTTGTATCTCTATAAGTTAAAGGATATGTAAGCATTGTGTAGATCTGAAATGATTAGTTGATTAATAAATTAATCATTCGACAGAAAAATGAATCAGCAACCATTTTGCTAACGGAGTAATCGTTTAAGTTATTCAGCAAGCAAAAACACCAAACTTCCACTTATTCCAGCTTCTGGATCATTGTAAATCAAATATATTTGAGTTTTTGACTGTCAGTCGGACGAAATAAAACATTTGAAGATGTCACCTGGATTTAGAAAATTATACCGGCATTTGCGATATTCTCTGACATTTTACAGATTAAACAATTAGAAACTAATTGCAGCATTAATCGATAAAGAAATTAATAATTAATTGCTGCCCGACATTCCTTCAATTCTTATCTTAATATAATACTCACATGTACATTGAAAGAGTTTTTGGTTGCTGTAATCATTCCTCCTCTCTAGTTGTGATGTGATCCCTTCCCAGAAGGAGATGGGAGACAAAATCCACAGTCGTCATTCATTGCACAAATATATTCCAAAGTTTAATTGAAGCTAATATTATTTTGAGTCTTTTGAGTAGGAAAAGAATAACACAAAACTTTGGAAGATGATCATTTGATTTGTCTAACTTGCTGACGCCTCATATTAGCTTTAGCTGAACTTCACAATGTATTTTTACACAGAACAACAACTGTGGATTTTGTGCAACTAATAACTCTTTTCAATGTAATGTATTGTTTTAAGATAGACTTGAAAGAATGTGGACCTTTAACCTGGAGAGCAGGAAGGCCACTCAGTGTGTTGGTGACTGCTGGTTGAACAGAGAAGACTCTTGTATAGCTGACGACAGAGAGGAGACAGAGGTTAGGCAGAGAGCACTGGGGGGTTGCTGTTGGTCCCTTTAATGACTCTACCAGTGAAAGTATGCAGAACAACTTCTGCTTCTGTCATTAGGGGCCCGGCCTCACACAGAGGGAGAGAGAAACCGATCTACTTCCTTTAAGGAAGTTCAGGGAGGGGGGGGGGGAACGTTCAGATTCGAGGAAATTGCCAAGACATTTAGAAGTCAACACGTTTGACTTGTGGGGAAGGACTTCATTTTTCAGTTTACAAGAATTACATCTCTGATGAAAACGGACCACTTCTATTACCAGGAGAGGTTTTCCCATCGAGGATGAAATTGGTTTGGATCACAGAGAGCCCCATGAGAAAAATCTCTCAAGTGCTGCATCAACACTGACAGATTGTTGTTAAGATTAGACTGAGATAGCTGAGATAGCCTCATTCATCATATACTGAATACAGCAACTTGTCAGATTTAACACTATTATCAATTACTGATAATCTTCAGTTGAATGCAGTGGTGAAAGAAGTACTCAGATCTTTTACTTAAGTTACATTTTGAACAGATAAAAAAATAGGTGATTAATTGCAGTTAACTATGGACAATCATGCGATTAATCATGATTACATATTTTAATCTATTGACAGCCCTAGTAGCAACATTAAAATATTGCAGAAGGTCAGATAGTTACTTCTAGTACTACTACAACTACTACCTACTTTATAACTTTTTGGGTAATATCTATGATAATGCAACATATTATATATGATGATCATGTTTTATATGTAATATCTTAATCTAAAAAGTTACTAGCTGTTAGATAATTGTAACGGTACAATATTTATAGTGGAGTAGAAGTATTTAGAAAACAGAAATTATTCAGAACTTGACTATGTTGTCTATGTAGTTACTTTCCATCACTGCATAACACTGCTGTAGATGAATGTCCGATGAAGGACTAAAATGAGCAAATGGTGAAACTAATCAAACCACTGAAACGTCTTTCCATTTACCGTATAAAATATTTACTGTAAAGTAAGTATTTACTATGAATACTAGCCTGATGACATGACATGTCATGTCGTCATGACACAGTGCAGCTTGTTTAAAGCATACCAAAAAAGGAAATTAATAAAAATCGCTTTCATAAAAAATCTGTTTTATTTGATGTAATTCCAAGGACTTTGCCCAACGTGATTTACCTGTCTGGAATCCAGTTATAGACAGTGTAGGCTGTTAGAAAGTAGGCTGTGTCCTCTCCTGTTGCTCGGCGACCAAATTTTGTGTTTGAGTGTCCAATCTCTCACCTCTCTCACTTTCCTATCCTGACATCATCACCCACCACCTCTGTCCATCTTCTTCAAAACAAGACATCAAGGTCTTGAGGAGCTAAAATGTGCCATGAAGTTTTCTTCACTAAACGGCTTGTACATTTTAGAAATATATCATATTAGCAATGTTGATGAGTTTCACAATAATTCACTAAATCTAAATCTGCTGTACTGAGGAGGATGATAAACACTTCTGTACAATTAAGATATCAGTCTACCGAACTCACGTGACCATGTTAATGAAAACATTTGTATTTGCATGCCTTCTAGACAAGTAATATGAATACAGCAGTATCAGTCAGTGTTTTACCAATAGTTCTTACACTCCTGCACTGAAGCAAGCACTCTCCAACTCTGCTGAGTCAACAGTAATTGGTGGAAGGTGAACATGACGTAAGCTTGTGCTTGTTGAACAGAATTGTTTTTCCCCTGAGGTGAACACCGTCTTCATGTCAACATGCACTACAAGCATAATGTACTTTATGTAACCTTTGCTGCAGACACCAGTCATTTGTCCCCTCACTGGTGTCGGACCAGGTTATAGTCTTCCTTTGTTAGGTCTTCTTTGCCTTGTACCCGCTCCCTGTAGATATGAAAGGCTCACTCTAAACTAATGAAAATGCAATGATTGTTAGTTTCAGGTTATTATACACTAATGAAAACATAGTTATGAATACTATAATCCATTTCTAATAATAAATGCCCCCAAATTCTGTCCCTTAATGCTTCAATAGGCAGAATGTTTTTGACATCATTGGGCAAAACTTCCATAATAACCTTTCAGCATATTGTAATTCAAGTGTTCTGAGAGAAAACTAGACTTCTGCACCTCCTCATGGCTCTGTTTTCAGGCTTTAAAAAAATTGTGACGGGAGACTTTGGCCAATCACAGGTCATTTCAGAGAGAGAGCGTTCCTATTGGCTGTTCATTCAACGGAGGCAGCTGTCAATCACTCGCAAATTCCGATCAAAAGGTCAAACTAGGCAGCACTGATCAAATATGAATCAATATTCTGTTACTGTAATGCCTATTTCTTTCTCCTCAAATGTTTTCAGAAACATCTTATAGTGTACTGTTTAGCTGTGTGTGCTGCTTGGTATTTCTTCAACTGATCTCAACATGGCTGCCGGGTCACAAACTTTCTCATTTTTAAGTCATAGTAAAGTATGTTGAAACATTTTATGAAAAAAAAGTCATATTATAGTATGTCGAAATATTTCGTGGAAAAAAAGTCATACTATAGTATATCGAAAAATTTCATGAAAAAAAGTCATAGTATAGCATGTTGAAAAATTCAAGAAAAGTCATATTATAAAATGTAGAAAAATTTCATGAAAAAAAAGTCATATTATAAAATGTAGAAAAATTTCATGAAAAAAAAGTCATAGTATAGTATGTCAAAAAATTTCTCGAAAAAAAACCAATAGTACAGTATGTTGTAAAATTTCAAGAAAAAAGTCATACTATAAAATGTAGAAAAATGTCATGAAAAAAAGTAATAATATAGTATGTTGAAAAATTTCATGAAAAAGTCATAGTATAGTATGTGAAAAATTGCATGAAAAAAAGTCATTGTATAGTGTCGAAATATTTCATGAAAAAAAGTCAATGTAGTTTGTCGAAAAATTTCATGGAAAAAAGTCATAGTTTAAAATGTCGAAAAATTTCATGAAAAAAAAGTAATAGTATAGCATGTTAAAACATTTCATGAAAAAAAAGTCATAGTATAAAATGTAAAAAAAATTCAAGAAAAAAGTCATAATATAGCATGTCGAAAAATTTCATGGAAAAAAGTCATAGTATTGTATTAGTCAAAGATGATAACATTAGTTTCACCACCTTGTGAAGGTTTACTAAGATTTAGTTTACTTAGACAGCCGATAGTAACACTAAGTGAGTTTTTTTTGGTTGTGTGGTGTTGGTGGCATAAATCAGTGTCAAATTACCTCTGTGTGATTGAAGATGTATCAGATCTATTAACACCAGCATTTGTTACTCAGACCCCCTGACGGCCCTGCTTTGATACAACGCAACAACAATCTAGTAACTGTTGGGCGTCATGGTTGTGCAATGATTGTGATAAATTATAAAGATAACAGTGCAATCAAAAGACACTGTGGCACACTGCAGAGAGAGGAAGGAGGGGTGCTGGAGGCAGAGAGGTATAAAAGAGACTGTGAAGGAGTGAGTTAAACCAGAGCGAAAAACAGAGGAGGAGAGAGATGTGTGAGAGAAATATAAAGAAAGAAAAAAGAGGGAAAGAGTAAAGAAGGACGTTCCTACACAATAATCTTAAACCAGGAGTTCAGTGCACCCAACAAAAAGGTAAGAAAGAAACAGATTATGAAATCAGTCCATGTGTTCATATCAGTCTGCTAACCATGTACTTTAAATGATATAGGCGGAGGAATAGCACAATCTAAAAGCAACTCCCAAATCATGCAATTTATTATGTACATGATTAAAAATGTAATCAGAAAAAGTCCTTTGATTTAGTGATTTACATTTAAAATAAGTATATTGCAGTAATGTAATGTGAATTATCATGTAAAATACATCACTTCAGATTGGTAACATGTCTGTTAACAGCTGTTATTGTAACTACTGCACTCTCATTTATTGCATGTAATCCAGGCTGCCCAATCCTAATCATTTTATCAATATCCTTTGTGTTCTTTTAATTTAAAGCAAAGGTGACAAATTAGTCATTTACAATTATGCCAGTAACTTTTTTTTTGTACAAATGCAAACCTTGTGTGCGTGGGTGTTTGGATTATTTCGTCAGTGGATGCTGAAATGTCTGAGTATCCAGTGACAAATGGTGATGGCTAACACAGATGTGTAATCTGAGTGGGGGGTTTCTGTCCGGCCGTGTTTTTTCACCCAAATAGACAACGATGATGGAATCTATCCTTAAAGAAACATTTTTGTTGTGAACTATTCACTTTTGTGAAGTTAAACACTAAAACACAAGTTATGAAAGTAGTTTTTTAAGTCTAATTGACTCATATCTACAGGTATGCAAGGTATGCGTTGTGTTACTTAAAGAAAAATGAAATGCAACATTGAACATTTTTTGTTTTGTTTCACCATTTTGTACCGTCACCAGTGAGGCTCTGCTGCTGGACACAACCTTCTTTAGAGTTCCTGGGGTGAAACCCACATTAGGAGGGGTGAAAGTTCAAGGGTCAGACGTAGCGGCAGCGTGTGAGAATGTCGGTGAGGCCAATTCTTCTTCTCATCCTGGGAATCACCACAGCGGCTGTTGTTACATCTCAAGGTGGGTCAATCACCGATATGCAGTCTTGTTATTGGCACATACAGTAGGTACTGAAAAACACAACACCGTTTCTACAAACGTATACACACATTTACATACATACACATTTTAAATAACAGATGGGGACACTTGCAAATGTATACACATCAAAACACAGACACATAGTTGCATTGCAATACGAGGATGAGCGGCAGGCTGATAAAACAGAAAATGTACAGTCAAAGGAAAATTGAATGTTAATGTGTGATTTAGTTGTCTTTCCTGCAAACATTGACCTGCAGCTGAAAAGTAGTTCTCCTACATGCTTGGCACACGGGAGAAGTTTCAGTTAGTTGCAATCCGCAACCTCACCGCTAGATGCCGCCAAATCCTACACACTGCTCCTTTAAAAGTTGTCACAAGCCGAACACTCAGATACAGAAACATTATACTCAAGATCAACATGATTTTAGATATTTAATGGTTTGATTTCATGTTTGAGATAAATACAACTCAGTTACTTTGGAGAAGTGACAACAAAAGTGCGTTGTCAGATATTAATGTGGTTAGACGGTATAAAAATCCAAGAAATGTGTCACATTTGTATTCGTCTCTTGTAGGATCATGGAGAAGAGACGACAAAGAGTCATCTCCTGCTGCGTACCACTCTGATGGTAACTTTTATTCCCAATTTAACCAAATATATAGCCATAACTATAATAAGGCCTTCTTTCTGGTGGTTTGAGTCGCATTCCTAAAAGGTTTTTGTACTATGTCCAGACGAGTGGACCACATGGTTCAATGTTGATCACCCTGGGGGCCGTGGAGACTATGAGCAGCTGGAGGCCATTCGCTTCTACTACCGTGCCCGAGTGTGTGAGACTCCCCGGGCAATCGAAGCCAGAACCACTGAATGGGTCCCAGCCCGTGAAACTGGGGAGACGGTCCATGCAGACCCCACTGTGGGCTTCTGGTGCCTCAATGAGGAGCAGGGTCCTGAACGCAACTGCTCCAACTACGCAGTCCGTTTCCTCTGTCCCAAAGGTTCAGTCTCGGAACACCTTTAATATTCATTCAGTAACCAAAAGTTGGTTTGATACACCAGCAAATAAGAGAGATCCTTCTTTTCAGGTAATTATTTGCACTTTTCCAACAGATGGTGTGAACATTCAGGGTAACTGGGGTCCGTGGTCAGACTGGAGCCCATGCCCTGCCCTCTGTGAACAGGTGGGGGTCCAACTGCGCTCCAGAATCTGCCAATCTCGCTCTATGCCTTGCAGTGGATCTAAAGTGGAAGGGAAGGCATGCGATGGACCTGAGTGCCCAGAACCAGGTGAGCTATCCCTGGTTTAAGCTTCCGTTATGCTTTCTGCAAGAACGACCTCACGAACATGAACTGACGTGGAATTGTGACGATGAAACGTTTAGAACTTTTATACTAGGTGTGGGATTTTTCTCGTGGCAAACAGACCTTCTCAAAGCTCAAAGTTTTTTTTTCTCCGCCCATCCACGTTCACGTAGTTAGGAAAAGTTGGATATGCATTTTAAGGGCTGTATCTGATGGTGTGATGTCACTTTGGCCGTATGGACACTCACAACCCTCGCAGATGCCACAAGCATAAATCATTAGTCAGACAGACCCTTCTCTTGTATTATTAATATTATTATTCACAGAATGACTAACCTGGTTTTATTCTACTCTTCAGATTGCTCCCTGCATTGTGTGATGGGGAAGATGAATGCTGAGTGTGACGCATGTATGTGTGAAGAACACATCCTGTTGGGTTCTGTTCGTGGTGCTGGGGGTCTCACTGCTGAAGGGGCTACCATCCTTCGCTCTGGCAAACTCCTCACCCTTACCGACCACAACGGGCATTTCCGCATCCCTGGTATCTGCCCCGATGGCAACACCACCCTGACATTCAGCCTGCAGGGCCACACCACCCTCAGCGTTGTCGTGCCCCTTAGTGCTGAACGTACATCTGTCCTCAGCGTCCAGATGAAAAGAATAGGTACAGTGGATTTACACCAAAATATTTGATTGCAAAAAATTCACTTTTAGCTGCATGTTACTGACAAGTTTGTTAAGCATGTAAGGAAGCAAATAGTTAACGTGTTCCTTTACCTCCAATTGTGATTTGTCAGAGAAGCTTCACGTGTTGAGCAGCCCTGAGAGCAAGGTCAGGAGGGAGGGGCAAACTGCTGCCTTCTGCTGCAAAGTGGCAGGAACACCACAACCAGACAAGTTCCAATGGTAGGACTTGTAATAGTGAAATTACAGTCCATAAATGTTAATGAATCACATAGATGCATCTAATGTCTGGATAATATGGTATATTCAATGATTTTGCTTCTCTTTTCTTCTGTGTGAACAAACAGGTTTCATAACAACAGCCTCCTAGAAAAGCAGTCTGAGAGCACCTTGGTCCTAAAACATCTGCATCCTGAACAGACTGGGGAGTACTACTGCACAGCAAGTGGTCCCTCTGGGGCTATTAAGACCAAACCAGCTACACTCAAAGTCCTAGGTATGTTGTAGATAAATTTATAAATCTGTGAGCATTGAATAGAGTACTATCAATGGGGTTCATACTGTATTTTACATCAGAAAGATGGCAGTATGATCAAACTAAATCAACATTTCGATTGCTACATCTCTTACACAGGTAGAGGTGAGCATTCATGTAATCCCAAGCCTGAATCCCACCTCATCCGTCTTCCACATGACTGCTACCAAAACAGCACAGACTCCATCTACTATGATGTGGGCAAGTGCCCCTCAAGAACATGTAGTGGACAGCTGGACAATGGCATCAGGTGCAAAGACAAAGTGGCTTACTGCTGCGGAGTCAAAAAGATGGAAGAGAGGCAGCTAACATGCCAGGGCTACCAACTACCCACCATGGCGGTGACTGAGTGCGGCTGCCAGAAATGTGTCGACACCAAGGCCATTGTGCACGGTAGGGCCATTGCTGCAGACAATGGTGAGCCAATGAGGTTTGGCCATGTCTTTATGAATGGAGTCCGAATCAGCCGCACAGGCTACAAAGGTACATTCTCCATCCAGGTTCCTCCAGACACAGAGAGGTTAGTCCTGACTTTTGTGGACAACATGCAGAAATTTATCAACACCACAAAGGTACTTCCATTTAACACCAGAGGAGGGGCTGTTTATTATGAGATCAAACTTCTTAGAAAGAAAGCTCCTGTGACCATCAGCTCTACAGAAACCAACACTCTGGAGCTTGGGGAGGTGGAGGGCCAGGAGGCAATGGTTCAAATCCAGATTCCTCCCAATGCCTTCTATACGGAAAAAGGAGAAGTCTTCACCGGTAATGTAAGCGCTAGCGTAACGTTCCTCGACCCCAGAGACGTCTCCACAGCTGCTGCAGCTCAAAGTGATCTCAACTTTGTAGGAGATGAAGGAGATACCCTGCCGCTGAGAACCTATGGGATGTTCTCCGTTGACTTTAGGGGTGAAGAAAACAATGAACCCCTGAACGCAGGTGAAGTGAAGGTGTTCCTGGATTCTGCCCAGGTGAAGATGTCCGAGCACCTCGACACCATGAAGCTGTGGTCACTGAACCCTGATACTGGGCTGTGGGAGGAGGAAGGAAGTCTGCAGGTGGAGAAGAAAAGAAGAGGCAAAAGAGAGGAGCGAACTTTCCTGATTGGTAACATGGAGATCAGAGAGAGACGTCTTTTTAACCTGGACGTCCCAGAGAACCGCAGGTGTTATGTTAAAGTGAGGGCCTTCCGCAGTGATCGCTTCATGCCCAGTGAGCAGGTGGAGGGGGTTGTTGTGAGTCTTATAAACATGGAGCCCACAGCTGGCTACTCCACTAACCCACGTGCCTGGGGCCGTTTTGATAGTGTCATCACTGGCTCTAATGGCGCATGTCTTCCCGCCTTCTGCGATGAACAAAAAGCTGATGCCTACTCTGCCTATGTCATGGCCAACCTTGGAGGAGAGGAGCTGGAGGCAGTCTCTTCTGCTCCCAAACTCAATCCCAACCTCATTGGAGTGCCCCAGCCTTTCCTGGGTAAGCTGAACTACAGGCGGACTGACCATGAAGACCCCAAAGTGAAGGCGACTGCATTCAGCATCAATGTGGCAAAACCAACTCCCAACACAGCCGAGGAAAGCAACGGACCAGTGTACGCATTTGAGAACTTGAGAGAATGCGAGGAGGCCTCGTTCAGTGCGGCACACTTCCGCTTCTCAAGAGTAGAAGGAGACCGCTACGATTACAACACAGTGCCGTTCAATGAAGACGACCCAATGAGCTGGACAGAGGACTACCTGAGCTGGTGGCCCAAGCCCTTGGAATACCGGGCCTGCTACGTCAAAGTCAAACTCATCAGCCCACATGAGCTCAATGTGCGGTCCCGCAACATGGGTGGCACCCATCCGAAGACGCAGGGCCAGCTGTACGGCCTCCGAGACACTCGCAGCATCCGTGACATGGATCAGGCAACTATTTCAGCTGTGTGCCTGGAGTTCAAGTGCAGCGGGATGCTGTATGATCAGCAACGTGTAGATCGTACCCTGGTGAAGGTGATTCCACAAGGAAGCTGTAAGAGAGATCAGGTCAACCAAATGCTTCAGGAGTATCTGGTCAACCATCTGCCCCTAGCCGTCAACAATGACACCAATGAGTTCACCATGCTAGCACCTCTCGACCCCCTGGGCCACAACTACGGGATTTATACGGTGACAGACCAAGATCCCCGCGCAGCCAAAGAGATTGCACTTGGACGCTGCTTCGATGGCAGTTCTGATGGTACATCTCGTGTCATGAAGAGCAACGAGGGCGTAGCGCTGACGTTCACCTGTGGAGATCGTGAGGTGACACGCCAGAGTGTCTTCCAGGCCCTGCAGATTAATCAAGGTCAACAAACGGTAACGAGCGTGGTGAGAGGAGAAGGCAGACAGAACCGACGCCGGCAGAGGGCCAACGCACCCCGCAGCAGCCGTAGACGTAGCACCAGAGATCCCGCAGGACGGCGCGCAAAGACCACGAGCTAAACGACAACACTGAAGGTGAAGGCTGTACACCTGCAATGGAGAGGAGTGGATAAGGTTAACATTGTGTTTTGATACAAACATTTTATATTGACTTTTCTTTCAAATTAAGTGAATGTTAACAAAGTTAGGCTTATTTTTTGCAGCTTCTTCGCAAGGAATATTTTGCATTGGTTTTCTGTTTTACCCTAAATTTTCAACTGTACTGTGGTGAATATTTACTTGAAACTGTAAATAGAGTATTTATTACACATGCCTTAAAAATTAGTTATCAGGGTGCAGTGTTAGTTTCTTTCATCACTGTTGTAAACAAGAACAGAAACACAACTTGTCCTTTTGACCAGTGATTTATTAAATTAGATGCTTATAAAACACTGCAGATGCTGTATCTTCCACATTGTGAGTAACCAATTGTCCATGTAATATTGAAACTGGTCGATTGCTTGAAAAGAAAAAGGAGAAATACGCCCCTTTCAACTAACTGTAGCCCATATGAAGACATGGTGGGGTGAAGCCCATAAGCCCCCGCTCCTCATCACACTTGATACAAGCCTGCAGAAGCAATGATTAGGAGACCAGTCAGAGCAAGTTAATCCACTTGCCTGATCCATACTCTTTCTGCATTAGTAGAAATCAAATTAGTAAATTACATTTTTTTTGTCATGCACAAAAAATACCTATAAGTACTCTTTGCTCCATATTTTCAAGGATATTCCAGAGATGTATCAAGAGAATGGCTGTGAGGTTTTAAAGTCACATGTATTACACTTGTCTATCCCTTTTACCTTACAGTGAATGTCATGTGCTCTCTGTAAAATTACAACTACTACTTACATGTTGCGTCAGTCTCAAAATCACCCACAATGAAACCTTTCCAGAGATAAAGATGAATAATGTAATGAATAATTGTTCTGAATTTGGCAACCAAAGTTATAGATACTATATACTTTCCTGTAAGAGAACCATTCACAGGTAAGCAAGACCAATAATATATACATGACATTCTGGTTAAAGAATTTGCATAGAACCTTGTGTTTCTATGTCACTGTTACTTATAACTGCAATACTGTATCTGCCATTTTAACAGGAGCAACGTTTAATAAAAAATGAGCCCTGCAAAACTCAGACAACAGCAGTTACAATGTATTCTCCATTGAAGCTGGGTCACCCAACAGAATGCATGATGTGTGAGTCGAGGCTGAATGAGACAGAGAAAAGGCAATTCCATATGTATGAACATAAAGAGTTGGTGAGACTGGATGCTCCCTGGTATAGTCCCTCTGGTCATTGAAGCAAAATGAAGGGGGCAAAACACAGTTCAGATTTTCCAGGATGGCACTGGACAGCATGAGAAGGTACAGCTGCATTTCTGAGGGCTGGGAGGGGGAAAGGGCAGTGGTGATGGAGCCAGTGTCACATGAAGTCCTCATAGTCTTGGGCGTAGCCACCATCAAACTCTGCATAGTCAAGGTCATCTCTCAGCTGTGCTTTCAATCCGCCTCCAGGTACGACCCCTTTCTTCTTCTTCTTTCCTTTGTTTTGCTGTAAAGGCAAATAAAATTCACTTTAAAAGAAGTACTTTATATAGGACTATACATATCAAATTCTCTGGTTCATCTGTGCAACAAAACTAAATCATAAATCGATTTAGCCGGGAAACTGGCATGTTACATGTTACACTTGAATGAACAAATATTACTTGTTAGATTCAGTATAGAAACCAAATTAATATTTGGGAAGAAATATGTGTCAGAAACTGAAGTTGAATCATTTATATTTGATTCTTAATCGCTCAACTTGAATAATTGCATTAAAAGAAATTTAATTTTAATCACAATTTGAATTTGTATTGTTTATCTTGGATAATAGCATTGAAAAACTGAATCTGAATTCCAATAAACTTGAAACTGTATTTGATCCTCACTGATGATTCAACCCTCAATTATTCCACATTCAGCTCTCACATTTCACTTTCAGTTTACTGAGACACAAATCCGGTCGTCGAGGAAGAGCAATCGAGTGCAGATTCACAGAACTACTAGTCCATGTAGCATACATTTTGATAGTTTGTTTATTGATTAAATCCTGAATCCAGACTGTCAGAAAGGGAGGTCCATCTCTGTGAAATATGACAGCTACAGTAGCTTGGAAAATAGTGAGGCACTGAATTTGTTGAATTTACTGTTTATCAGACCCCAAATGAGACAGGTATTATCAAGCTGGAGCACCCCCACAGTCCCTCTGTCTAACGTTACCTCACTCCCCGCCGCTGTCTCAATTGTGGCCTGATTAACAGTAAATTCATCAAATTCAGTGCCTCATGTCTATTTTCCAAGCTACTGTAGCCGTCACATTTTGCGGAGACGGACCTTCCTTTCTACCACTTTGGAGTCAGGATTTAATCAATAAACAAACTATCACAACGTATGCTACATGAACCAGTACTTCTGTGAATCTGCACTCAATTGCTCTTCCTCGACGACCAGATTTGTGTCTCAGTAAACTGAAATTGAATTATAAGAAGTGAATTCAAATTTAGTGAGGATCAAATACAGTTTCAGAGGAAATTCAATTTGATATTACATTCAGTTTCAAGATTATTGGAATTCAGTTCCAAACTAATACATTTAATTTCAAATTATGCTATTCAGATGCTGTTTTTTAATGCAATTATTCATGTTGAGCAATTCAAATCAAAATCTAAATTATTCAGTTTCTAGTGACATAATTTCTGCCCATAGTTTAAGAACAAACTACAAGACTGGGCATACCACAGTTGATTTCTACTATGAGCTACTATGACACATCAGGTGAATGTGCTAGGTAAACAGCACCCCCTTCTGAACATAAACTACAGCTCAGAATTAATAGGAGAAAATACAAGCATGCAGTCACTCACTTTTTCTTGTTTCTGTTTTTCACTAAGTAGGGCTGTCAGGGAATTAGTGACTTTCTTCAAGTCCTCTACTTCCACTGTAAGAGGGAGAAAGAAAAATAGTTGTTGGTTAAACCGGCTTTGATTGAAATGCAAGGTACTTGCAATCACTTGGTGATTATAGTAAACAAGTGTAAAAATACATATAAAGACTTACATGAAATACAGAGTTCCCGAAACAATGAATCCAAGAAACTTGAATAATGATCAGATTTTTCAAACTGGGATATCTTTTCTTTCAACAATTTTTCAAACTCTGTGAAGTCGTCTTTGGAAGATGGACACATAGCGTCAATCCCAGTGACACTGTTTGAAGTGCTGCTGACACCTGAAATAAAAAAAAAGACAGTTTGAGGTCTGTTTAAAGGGGCATGAAGAGTCACAGATGTAAAGCCATACTTATATATAGACTAATATTTGATTTTTTTATGTGTGATCATGTCTTACCAAAAGCATCGTTTGCTAGCTCCAAGTCTGCATCTTCCTGTAATTTCTGCACTCTTAGCTTCTCTGCTTGTTGTTCTTCATGAGTGAGTTCTTCCTGTAATAACAGATGTCCAAAAGTCAAAATTAAAACATTAGGAGATGACAGAGAGGACAACAGTTTGTGAATTATATAAAACTAATTAATAACAAATAAAAAATAAAATTTCCCAGTTTTAATCCTGTGTCACTGTTAATTGTTCATTTATCTCTTGTTATATGCCAAATTGTCAATAAATCAGTATCAGAGTATTTATAAAACTGCCCTTGACTGTTTGTGGATCGTAATAGCTAACAGAGCAATATGGAGAGACAGGAAGAGATGTGTGTTTGGATATCAATGGGCAAAAACATTGTTTTCATTTCCAAAACAATGTGAGAGGGGTCTAGGTCATTCAAGGGAAACTTTGTCGATTTTCAACCGGCTCTGTGTCACTGCAGGGCGGCAGTACATGCAGATAAACAGCAAAAGACCGCCAGATGATGATGCGACACGACCGGCGGACTTTCGCCGTCGGGTGAGCGGGGGGGCTTCAGGCGCCGTTCATCTGTATGTACTGCCCACGCTGCAGTACCACAGAGCCGTTTGAAAATCGCAAAAGTTTCTCTTTCATCTCTCCCTCGTCCTCCACCAGATCAAAAAACAGGTGAGCAAGGTAAGAGAGTGTGTGTGAGTGTGTGTGTGTGTGTGTGTGTGTGTGTGTGTGTGTGGCGCCAACAGTTCTTTATAGCTCCCCATTGTCTTAACAGTCCTCTTAACTTTTTAGAGGTCCAATCAAATGTGAAGGATTTGATTTAAATCCCTCTTGTAACTGTACAACGCTCCAATATTACACTTCACTGTGAGATACATCACAGTACATAAGTTAAAGGCGCTCTCAGAAGAGATACTGTATCTAAATGGGACCTTTCTGGTTAAATAAAGGATAAATAAAAGCCATAAGGGGTAAAAAAAAAAAATGTAAAAATAAACTCACATCCTCTTCCTCTTTCTTCAGCTGCTCCTGTAGTTTTTTCTTTAACCGGTTTTCTTTCTCTTTGATCTTCTCACTCAGCTTTTTCTTGTCAGAAACCTTTGCATCTAAAAATTTAAATAATGAAGTAACACGTGAATTTGCAATAAAAGCAGACAACTTTGCCACTTATTAACATACAATGTATAATGTTCTTGTGAAACAGGCAGAAATTAAATGCATACCCTTTTTCATCTGTGCCTTTTTCGCATCACCTTCTTCATCCTCATCATCCCAGTTGTCCTGTCAATAAAAAAGGTGAGATAGCTGCCATTTTATTGAGCAAGATACAAAGGCAAACTGTAAAATGTTATATTAACATTTGAGTTATTCAAATATAACACACAAACAGTTCATAACTTAAACAGGGTACCCCGGCGTTCTCCAAGTGAAATTTAAGACTTTTTAAGACCTTTTTAATACCCCTTGGAATTAAATTTAATGCCATCTTTGCGACTTTACTAACAAAAGTATGAAGGATATAATGGAAAATCTGTATTGATTTTAAGCCCTAGAAAAGAATTATGTACCAAGAACTTAAATTTAATAAAACATGTTACTATAATACATTCATATTAAATACACAATAGCATTGTAAGGTGTGTGTGTGTGTAATCTAATAACATAAAATGAAAAAGCTTTATGTGTATTCGTCACATAAAGAGCCCCAACCTCTCTCCATGACCTCACTTAGCACCTTTTAGTCACAAAAGCTTCTATTTGACTGAAGCTACTCATGTAAAAAGATAACGTGCATAGCATGCAGTAGATTAGGATCAGATAGTGCAGCAATCCACTCTAGCTGTGCAAACTCCTAAGTAGCTAAAAAGATGACAAGATACAAAACAAAAATCCGGTGGCCGATCCCAATTTTAGTGATTTTAATACGCCTTTTGAGATTATAATACAACCAGAAAACAACGTGTTTTGATAAATAAGTTTTATTACATAGGCTAATATATTATATTATTATAAGTATTGACGTATTCATGTGTTCATTGTGTTAATGTTGCAGCTGGTAAATGTGGAGCTAATTTTAATTTATCTATATATCTTATATATTACTTTACATACTGGTGGGTAGCTTGTGAATTTCCCCTGGGACCAATACAGCCTTATTAATTGGTACAATTTATTTATTGACTATGTTTTGTATTGTTAATCTTAATCTGCAAAGTAACTAAATGTAGTGGAGTAAAACGTACAATATTTGCCTCTGAGAAGTAGGAGTAGAAGTATAAAGTAGCAGAAAACAGAAATATTCAAGTAAAGTAATGTTACAAGTACCTCAAATGTACTTGAGTAAATGTACTTAGTTACCAATGGTGGAAAGTAACTGTGATGAGACACAGCATGAAGTTAGCAGTTACATTGCATTGTTCTGTAAGGCAGCGGATACTGTGTCATTATCACCAGTTTATTTGCTCAGGCTGCAGGTAATCAAACTTGACTCACAGCAAACTCTTGCATGCCATGGACAATCATTCACGTGTATTCTCTTTAGCCTGAGCAAATAATGCAGCGCTGTATTTATTCAACCCTACTAAAGGAAATAACTCAATTCTTTTGAGGCCTTATTTTGAGAATATTAAATTCAATGTTTTTTTTAGTACTTTTAAGACCCCACGGGTACCCTGTTAAACACAAACACATACTACAAATCAGATAAATGGCAAAAAACTACATAAACATTCCTAATTTTACAAACACATACTTATCTGTATACAAAAACACATACTGTCCTATTAATTCCAGCATTGTATGATTACGCGTTCAGACAGGTTAACAGCCTAAATCAATGCAACAGGTACAGTCCATAGGCATTAAGGCAAGAAAAGTATGCAAAGTTGACAAACCAATAAAGACCTTGATGACGGGGATGGGCCATTATTCAATATCCTCATTTATCAAATTTCAGTGAAATCAGATTGTAATCATATTGCTCTACAATTTTTGTTGCTAAATGAATGAATCTGAGCAAGCTGTAATTGAAAACTCACAAAATTAAAGTTTTTGTTTGACACATTTAAAGAATCTGGTCTCATGTAATACTTAACAAGGAAACATGGTTCATTGCTTAGAACAGAGGTTCCCAAATTTTCCAGACCATGTAGCAAATCATATTTCCCAAGTACTACTTCCCACTGCAGATACCAATAATGAAAGAGCCACCTCGCCAATATACCGCATTTATCTAACTCTAACATTATTAGTTCATGCTGTGTCAAATGTCACATCCAACCAAATTCTGGATTTGCATATCCGACCAAAAATCTGTGGAGTGCGACTAAATATTTTCATTGGCTGCACTGTTGCGCCTGACAGGTCTGTCTTTGTGTAGCCTGTAGCCTACACCTCCTCGAGCAACATCACAACCATAAAACCTACCAGTAATTCAAAATAAAGAGAACTAGTGATTGCTTTTTCATCAAGAAAAATGCTGCAGTGCCCGTTACACCTGTCCCCAGTCCAGTCCAGCATAACCGGAGGAGCACCGCTCAACCACGTCTCCCCGGTCACGGGTAAGATGCCTAACTTCAATAAATCCAGTTGTTTTCAGAGCAATAGAAAATAGATAATAGAGAGGGAATTGAGACCTGTTTAACTTCCCTAAAAAAAAAACCAGTATGTAAACAGTAATAAAAGAGGATGTTGAAGTACATGGGGTTTATAGTTTTACTTTTGTTTTATACCGTGGTATCAAATTGGTAGGGAATCATGGAATTTGGGACTCCTAAATGTCTGGTATCATGACATCACTAGTGTAGGCCTATGGGAAATGACAAAACGCTTAAAATATATTATTACGGCACCAAAAGGTGCGGTGAAAAATTTGGGTAAACCTAAATTTTGTCCTGGTGCACCGAAATGAAAAAGTTAGGCACACCAGTGCAACCGATTAGTTAGTTAGTCTGGAGCCCTGTGTGATGTGTCCATGTAATAAATAACTATTGTCTGTAATAAAATTAAATGACATTTTTTTGGTTTTAAGTTAAGGACATGGGCCAGCTGGAGTGCAATTGTTAGGTAGGATTGCACCGATACAGACTCAAATAGATGGATCGGGTATCACTACCAATGGACCGATCTGGAATCGCATACCATTATTTTAATAAATTACAATTCAGGACATTTATATCTATGTATTTACATTTTGTTTTACAAAGTTAGGAAAGCAATGTTTAATTCAAGCCTGATGTTTTTCTTACACATGAAATAGTGATCCCAGTCACTTCCACAGAGTGAGGCATACAGCTAATTTATTGGAATTGGATCGGTACTTGGTATCGGGCAATACTCAAAGCCCAGGTATCGTTATAGGGACTGAAAAAGTTGGATCGGTGCATCCCAATCATTAGGTCTTTAGCAAGGCTCTTGTGTACCACCAGAGCGGAGCCCACGTACACAGTTTGGGAATCACTGGCTTAAAACATCAGTATTTTTTTTTATTGGATTTGGCGTACATCTTCCATATTGTGATAGGAAAATCTAAATGTTAATATTGAGTTAATTACCATACCAGCCCTTCTTGAAACTGCCTGAAGAAAGTGCTGCTAGTCATGGTGATTGATGCAACAGCCAAGTTAAAGAAGCAATTGTGTACTGAACTTCTAAAATATCCACGTAATCTATGAAAATCATTTAAATCCTATCTTTTACCTTCATTCAATCACTTAAAAGGTCTTTCCCACACACTACTCTTATCTGCACAATTCAATATGCCACAAACTGTAACTGGAATAACTATCCTTTACATATAAATACACACATTACTCAATGAACTTTGACAAGCGACCTGATGCATTTGTTGTAAATACAAATTTCTGAATACAATCAAATTACAAATGACTGTATTTTTGACCCTGGTTTGAACCTGTTTGCTGAATAAAACCACAGCTTGTACCATGGAGGACATGAAATCATCAGTTTCTTTAGTTTAGGGCACCATATGTGACAGAAAACTGAACAATTGAAGAGGCCTCTATACCAGCATTTTCCTCTGGGTCAATAATCCGAGGTTTCTGGACAGCAACCATGTCAACAATCATCTAATAACAACCTCAGTGACAGCAGATCACCCTACTCCTACCTTTAGGAAGCTTCTAGGCCTCCTCTTGCTGCTGCTCGGCTGGAGTTGAGTCATCAACCCAGATCATGATTTCATCTCATTGCAGCTAAAGTTGGTTAGCAAAGCTAAGGCCGCCTCATGTTAACTCAAACTGAGGGATGTTAATCTCCTATAAATCATTTAATACAACAAACTGTGGGTACAATCGAGAGAAACCCGTTTAACCACATGTTATCCACACTACTCCAAACCCACCTAACGACGCCGTAGTCAAGGTTACCCGACATTAAAGCTCATTTTACAGACGCCAGATGATATGTGGAGCTAGTTAGCCCCGGTGAGGGGTTAGCTTCAAGCTACGTTATCCACATTTAGCCCGACTAATCCCAAGAACTACATCGCTAATTGTTATCTCCCACATAAAAAACAAACATCATTAGCGTCCAGAAATTAAGTTTAACCCAGAAACCGTTAACTGTCATGGTAACGTTAACTGTCATGGTAACAACCACTATGGTTACGTCAGTTGAAAACCGAGTAGGTGGCTAACGTTAGCATTAGCTCGCTAAGCTATGCTAAGCTAAGCTAAGATAAGCTAAAGTGGAGTTACTACAGGATGCTAATTATTAGCTTCCAAAAAACAAACATTATGAGCGTCCAGAAATTAAGTTTAACCCAACAACCGTTAACATGCACTGTGTTGTTCACGTCAGCGTTAGCATCAGCTAAGCTAGCTAGAGTGGCGTTACTACAGGCTGCCAGATGGAGCCACATGAGTTAGCTCGTCAGCTAGCACGAAGCTAGCTCCGTGGTTCGGAGTGACAGGCAGCATGGTGGCTGTTCGCTTAACCCCGACACACGGAGGCTTGTCTTTAAATCAACCCCAGTGTGTTTTAACGTACCTTAACATCCTCGTCGTCGTCCTCTCCTTCCCACTTGTCCACCATCACTGCCGCCTTTTTATTCTCCTCCTCCGGCTCGAAGCTCTCAGCGTCTGGGAAACAACGACACCAATAGACATGTATTACATTAATCCACCATCTAACATCTAACCAGTGAGTTTAGACAACACACGGGAGTAAAATCTGAGACTGTTGACAAAGTAAATGATGTAGATAATAGCTGTTCTTCTCCCTAACTTAGTTTCTCACCCCAATCCGCCATGTTGGCTCTGTTGTGTTTGACAGTCTCTCAGCAGCTCCTCTCAGTGAACAGTGAAGTCAGTGAAGCTGCAGCCAGTTGGCCGTTCAGAAGCAGCTCCCACCTCCATGACGTCACTCCGTGCGCTTATCTCTTCTGGGCTGCTTCACAGGCAACATGACACTGATAACTAACCTAAGTGGTAAACAGGAGGAGGATGATATGGTGTGGGGTTGGGTTATGTGACAACACTACTGTATATATATACATTATTTCAACAGATCGTCCACACAATGGTAATTTGAGTCAACATTTTCAGATTTAAGTAAAATTAGATAGTTAATTAAAATTATGAGCTAGTAGCCAAATTATGGAGTAGCTTTTCACATCTATCAAAAAACTGTTCATCTGTCAAATGTTTCAAAAGTGGCTTAAAGGGTCATTTAATTGCTGTTTTGTAATTGCTTTTCCCCATGTTCTCCATGTATCTGTTTTTATGTTTTTTATTTTTTCCCACTCACAATGTTGTTTGATTGCCCAGAATTCTTTATAGATATTTAAACAATATCCTCCTCACAAACACTAACCATACACTTCCACGCAACACACACACACACTTGTCTTTTTTAATATATTAACTGTATTGTTATTGTTGTTATTATATATATCTTGTCCTAATTGTTTGTTATCACTATTATGTGGTCATATTATTGTTTTATATTAATCGTGTCTCTAGGTGAAGGCTTCAGATAAGCCCAGTGGGTTTTCTGCCTCTTCCTGCACTTTATATTATTCATTTATTTCTTTTGTTATGTTGTATAGTCTTAAATTGTGCAAAACAAATCAAAATTATAATCATAATTTTTACAGAAAAAGTCAGAACCTTGTACATTACTCATAATATCACTTGTATCACCATATCTGAATTACTGTGTGGAAGTTTGGGGTAACACTTATAAAAGCAACTTACAACCATTATGCATACTACAAAAAAAAGAGAGCAATCAGGATAGTAAATAATGTGGGATATAGGGAACACACGAACACACTGTATTTAAAGTCACATGCATTGAAATTCATGGATTTGGTCAAATTTAAAACCGCAATAATTATGTTCAAAGTAAGACATAATTCACTTCCGGGCAATATTCAAAAAATGTTTTGTGACAGGAAGGGGGGTTATAATTTAAGAGGAAAATTGAATTTTAAAAAGCATTGTGTTCGTACAACAAAGAAGAGTATGTGTATTTCAGTCTGTTGGGTGGATTTGTGGAATGGGTTAGGTGATGGGTTGAAGCGGAGCACAAATATAAATCAATTTAAAAAGCTATACAAAAAATATATTTTTGGGAGGTATATGGATGAGGAAGAGTTGTGATAAGGGTTGCGTTAAGGGGTGGTTTATATCTACTTTTTAACTCCGGATGGATATGTGGGTTGTAAATAAACTCTGGATGCTGTTCATATATTTAATTTGGGATGTAAATAAATCTGGGATAGTTTATATATTATATTATATTATCATTCTATGATATACGAGTTATTAGAGGAGAAGTGAGAAAAGGGTAGGGAAAATAAGTTTTACTTCTACCTGCTCCTTTTCGGACACTATTACTTTTGTTTTGTTTGTTATTATTTTGTATCTGTTTTTTATTTATTTTTATGTTCGAAATAAAGTCATTCATTCATTCATTCATTCATATTTGTGGGAATGCTGATTCAGCAAAAAATATCTATAGAGTAACTCTATCTACTATATTCTGTCTAGCGAGTTACAATTTTAGAGGTTCTAGCTACCACTTCTGCTGCTACTACTACTATTACTATTACTACTGCTCCTGCTGCTGTTCCTACTGCCCTTACTTCATTCCACCAAAATACTACTTTCTGTCCAAGCACTTATAGTTTTAAAGTTGTGTTCCTCCCAAATACTACTTTCTGTCCAAGTCGCCTACTTATAATTCTAAAAGTTTATTCCAGCCAAATACGACTTTCTATCTAACAATGTACAGTTTTAAACGTTCAGTCCACCCAAAAAATACTTTTTGTATAACCAGTTAATTCGTTTCAACTTCCACCTTTGACAGTATTACAGTTTAGCTTCCTGTTTTTCTAGCAATGTATTTCAGCTCTTTTTTGTGGGTCATGACGTTCAGCTTTCAACTCTGCCATTTTTACAATTCAGTTCTGTATTTTCAGACATGCTTTGCAATTAATTTCAGCTCTCAGAATTTCCACACATTTTCAGCAGGAAACAACAGCTGTCAGTGTGCTGACTTGACTATAACTTGCCCCAAAACTGCATGTGATTATCATAAGGTGGGCATGTTTGTAAAGGGGAGACTCGTGGGTACCCAGAGAACCCATTTTCATTCACATATCTTGAGGTCAGAGGTCAAGAGACTACTTTGAAAATGGCCATGCAAGTTTTTCCTCGCCAACATTTTGCGCACGTTGCAGCGTATCATTACCATACCATACCATACCATACCATACCATACCATACCATACCATACCATACCATACCAGTATCTTCACTCTAGCTTTAAAACTGAGCCCGCTACAACTTCCGAAAGATTGATTGCATTAATGCGTTAAAGAAATTAGTGGCGTTAAAACAAATTTGCATTCACGTGTTATTATTGCGTTAACTTTGACAGCCCTAAATATTACACAAAGTTTTACTGCAGATGTGAGGTATTAATGAGAATTGAAGATAATTTTCCCACGGTTTGATTCCATTGTGCTAAATTTAAAAAAAAAAAATAAACAGAGTCAATCAGAGGCAGATTGGTTCAGTTTAATAATTTAGGACTATATTTATCACACCAGAAAGTGTGCACAACAATACAAAACTCACAGCAAAAACAGACTGAAGTTGACCAACACGAATACAATCAGGTCTCATTGAGCATTATGTACTTGTTATCTAACCAAGATAACTCACAATAGATATACTGTATAAATGTTGCAAACATTACAGCTTCCACTCTGACAAAAATATTATATAATTTCACAAAAATATATAACTTTGTAGATTTGCAACACAATATTGATTTGCTCACAACAACTGTATCATAAATATATTTAAATATTTGAAGTGTTTGGGTTGCTTTTCTGGGTATGGCGTCACATCCCTGAGAAGGGGCAGTAGGGGTTCATAGAGGTTTATCAAAAAAATAAATAAATAAATAAGCCAAGTGTAATGAAAATAACTCTGTGTGTGTTGGTTAGGATTGATGTATATAATGTTTATACTGTGAAAATGTATTGTTTTTTTAACTATTAAATATGGTTCTTTCAGTGTTGAATGCTGTTATGTATTTAATATAATAAGTGCTGCTTATTTCAAAGAGGTATGGTATTGCACAGATGAAGGATCTCGGTTATGTGGGTGAGAAGGTGTTTTCCCGATCCAGCAGGGGTGAGTGGGGTCATGTGCCGGGGCAGATCAGGTCAGTGCAGGGCAGCACCAGCAGCATCAGCAGTCCCAGTACGATACACAGAGGACTATGGCTCAGTGCCAGCCCCAGTGACCTCCCTACAGGAACACAGTGAAACCAATATAGAGTCATGCAATATATGATCCCTGTGGGTTATCCGACTTTGTATGTCATAACAAAAAAACACTGTAAAACTAATTTCAGAGTATTTCATTACACTGTCTTGATTTGTGATATTCCAGTATTAGTGGTACATTTCTGTTATGGCTATTATATAACACAATAAATAGAAGAATATTCATCTCAGTTGAACCTGTTTCTGTTTCTGTTTATCACAAAATAAGCACATCATCATATGAGAAGTTTGCAATCACTCTATAAGGCTGTCTGAGTCAGTGTCTTCTTTTAAGTCTCTTCTGAAAACATACTTTTATCAGAAAGTATATCCTTATTTTATCTGCGCTGCATGTTTATTTTATTGATTTTTAATTTCTTGTTTATTATATTAATCTTGCCCATGTATTTTATCATTCACTTTGGTATTTTATTTAATTTCTCTCTGTGAAGCACTTTGTACTTTGTTTTGATAAGTGCTCTACAAATATAGTTTATATATAATATTTATACACAAATTATTATTATTATTATAATTATTATCATTTATATAATTTATGTAATATGATTACGCAGCTTTGTAGAATACTGGATTCTGATTGGTCAATCACGGCGTTCTACGTTGCTCTGTATAACTCTGGCAGACCGTTTTTGTGTCAAATCTTTGAATTCTTAAGTAAGTAGCCGTGTAATAAGCGGGACAATGTACAACTAACGGGGTCATTGTTGTGAAATAAACTCTGACAGGGCTTTGCGGCATCGCCCTGTCAGGGTTTATTTCACAACAATGACCAGATCACTGTATATTATCCCTTACTCATATCATTTAGTCTATCAAACAGATATATGTAATTGTGAGATAATTAAAGCACATATAAACGGCCCAATTGTGTACCATAATGCGTCCCAATCCCAAACCACATACTACTCAAACCAGGGTTTGTGTATAAAATGCATTCACACTTAAACAAATTAAATTTAAAGCCCCTTTATGTAGGGTCTGATAATATATGGCCTTGGTGACTGTGAGTGGTAAACTCAGTATAAAGTGAACAAAAAGACTTTTCACCAGGATTGTCTCACTTTTCTACAAGCAAAACTTGCGCCATCAGAATAATTTGAAAAATGCTAAAATTATATAAAAATTCACATAGGGGTTTAGCGATATACCGGTATTGACGAACAACGTGATATTTACAATGCGATATTGATATCGGGTTAATGATACTCACCGACTTTCTCTCCACCTCCCTACACTCGTATTTTAAGTGTAATTCATTTGCCAAAAAAGAGACAAAATACACAATAAACAAAGTTAAAGATGAATTTCACTGATAGCATTTTTTTTTCAAATTTTCTATAGAAATAGCGATAATATCGTTATTGTGAGTAGTGAAAATCTGATATTGTGGCAGCCCTAATTCTACACATATGGGGATTTATATGTACATTCAAAGATGTCTATATGCATTTTAAATTTGCTTGAATTTTGAGTATGCTGCTGATGCACAAAGGTCATAGAGCAAAACAAATCGCAGATGATGGCAAGACAGCTCCACGATGATCTCAGACAAGAAAAATAAAGTATTACATCTTTGAAAAAAACATATAACGTCGTAGTTGGGGTGATGTCTGTCAGTGCACAAACTTTTTTTTGAGTGGTTTACCTCTGAAGTCTACAGGCCTGGCCTCCCACGGCGTTAGCACCATTGCCAGAGCGGTCTTCTGAACATCTGACAGGGCAGAGAGCTGCTCCTTAGTTACTGCAGCAGCCTGCTCATAGGTGAACATGCGGATGGTGACATGGTGAAACACCACCTTTGAGGAAATGACAAAACAGACACAGACATAAAGAAACAGAGGAGCAGATTGGCAGAGACAAGACAAGAAAACAAAAGGAGCTGTTAGAATAAATGCACCCCTTCTTGAGAACAACATGCCGAAACATCATCTGAATAAAAGAGAAATGCATATGGAGCCAGAGAGTATAACACTTTTGTCCTACTTTCAAGTCTACTTCCAGTGATCAGCATTACTTTTCTAGTATTTTATAGAATAAATGCACCAACATAGACATAGATCAAGACATTTCGGACTCCAGAGGAAGAACTTAAAGGTATAATATTAAGAATTAACTCAAATATTTGCTCCATTTCTACCCACTGCAGTTTTAAATCACAAAAGCTAAATGCTGTGAATATTGTTTTGTTGTTTTATTAAATGTCAACTTACAGCAAACTTATCAGATGGTATCAATGGGATAGCCGCAGGTATGATACCTTCTATTTGCTCTTTCACCAGAGCTGACATAGCCATGTCTGGGAGACCAGCTGTGAAAAGTGCAAAAAGTTACAAAGAGCGTGAAGTAGTGCAAAGGTCGCCTGAGTCAAAAACACTGGGATCCAGCGATAAGAGCGTGACAGAATACATTTAGTGGGTGTCAAGAAAACAAATAATAAAAATAAGATGGCTTTAATTTAAGGGTGTGAACACATAGCATTTGATTGAGCAAGATATTTGTGTCAGACAGATATTAAACCAGATGTGCAATTAACACTACTGAGAATTTTTCCTTGCACAATGTGCTTTAACACAGCTGTGCAATTAGCTACAGAATGAGCATAACAAATTCATAGTATTAGTGA
Organism: Sebastes umbrosus; assembly: GCF_015220745.1. NCBI lineage: Eukaryota > Metazoa > Chordata > Actinopteri > Perciformes > Sebastidae > Sebastes > Sebastes umbrosus. The sequence goes on from NC_051270.1 coordinate 24,811,260, forward strand.
AAGTAGGTGTGAAAATATTGGAAATGTATATGGTAAGGACGGTGAAAGCATAGTACCTGCCAAAACTCCGATCTCAATGAAGACATCAGTTCCCCATGAACTCATGTGTCCAAAAGCAAGACTGTGGGCCAGAAGCTCAACAAGAGCCAGCATCTGGTCCTCCGAGCAGGTCAGCCTGAGCTGACCCAGCCAGAGCACCGCCTTACTGCAGCCACCAGGGAGAGACACAGCACCGGGAGTGGAGGAGGGAGGGGAAATCACCATGACTGAAATATTGTCAGCTGCATTTAAAAAGTGCCTGTAAAGGTTTCTTATTTTCTCACCTGAACTCTACTGCATTAAAGGAATTCATTTCTGTGGTTTTAGCTCCGCACACCATGTATCCCATCGCCACCAGTGTGCTGGAGTCAAGCTGGCTCGGACTCTGATTGATGGAGTTTAACACGGCGGTAAACATCGCAGAAAGCTGGGATGAAAACAAGAGAGTTATGAGCCATTATCATGCTCTTTGAACATATACACTCAGTTTATTAGGTAGCTAAAACTAATGCAGTCAAATACAACAGCCCTGCAAAAAGTACTACTTTCATGAAGATATTTTTTGGTGTTTCTTGGAACTTTTTTCGAGAGACGTTGAGTCAACTCTAGGGTCATTTTTTTCTGGTTCCTCTTTGTCATCCATGACAATTGCAGAACATCATTTGTTGGGTATTATCCTACTTATACAACCCATACATAAATCTGATATATGACAAAATATTTAAACTACATATATCATGAATATATCTATTCGTTGTAGGTTTGATCCGGCTTGAGGCCCTTCTGTGTGGAGTTTGCATGTTCTGTTAAAGCATATCATTGTGTTTATATATGTATATATATATATATATACATATATAATAGCAAGTTTATGTGTGTTTACATTGTTTGATTATCAGAAGATCATCATTTTATTATTAGGCTAATAAGCCCATTCATTAGTTATGTCTTGTTTAGCACAGAAATACTTATTGTCAAAAAGTTTGAACTCAGGCTGTGTAAGCAGAGTGAATTTAGGAGAGTCAAACTGCATAAAAAAAATGTTAAATGCAGCGTTGTGTTTATTAAAACAACAACCAACTAAGATTAAAAAGGTGTATTGACTTCCCATTTGAATTCCTAACTTTGTAGATCAGATAATGTAAATATCCGGCCCCTCGGCACTTCACTGTTTTTAAAACCTGGACCTTCTAAAAGGTAATTAAAAAGGTTTGTATAATTATACAAAATATTGTAATAATGGTGCCTTTCATTTAGCAAACAAACATCTGTCAAAGGTGTCCAGCTATGTCTGACTACTAATTAATGGACATCTGCTTATTAATCAGAATCAAGAATTCTCAGTTAAAGCATAATATTTTTTATACGGTAAAACAAAACAAAAATGTCAAAAGTCAGATTCCGGTATTACCTACTGTGCATATTTGGTCAAAATTGAGTTAAAGCAGGCACTATAGTAAATCTATGTGATATGTTAACTACCTGTCTGTTGCTCCAGCCACTGACAGCACCCAGAGCAGCGATGCTCCTGCGCTCAGTCAGTCGGAGGCTGCTCAGCTCCACTAGTGACAGCTCCAACGCTATTCGACCCAGTTGAGAGATCACAGACTGGGAGAAGGACGAGACGGGGCCGTAGATCTTCACACACCCAGTAAAGACAGAGCAGACACACAGTATTAAGACCTGGACTGAGGAGGGGAAACCCTGTACAGCCTTAAATTAGACACGTCTGAGAGGTTGTTAAATGGACTGAGGTGGGCTACAGGAGGATCTCACCTCTTTGACTTTATTGAGCACCTGGCTGCGTTGGTAGGGTGCAAGGAACGGGTCCTGACCCATCAGCTCTAGACAGTTGGAGAAAGCCGATGTAGACATGCTGGTCAGACTGCTGGAGGCCCAGGCAGACGGAGCTGTTGTATGCAGAATCTCACAAGTAGGAACCATAGGAGTCGCTGGTAAAGGACACAAATATCTGATTTGGAGATGCTGTTGACATACAACATATACAGTATATACACACATTATTATATTATATTATGTATATATATATATACATTATTATACATATGTATAATGTATATGTATAATAATAACATAAAAATATATACATTTTTTACATATATATGTAGAGAACATAACATAATTTTTTTTATATTTTTGTTCTACTTTTTGTGTTAATTTCATATTCTTTATTTTTTTTATATTGTCTGAAGAAAAGCATTAGCTCAAAATGTCACTTACTTGTGGATGTGTGACCTGATGGCCATACATTAAAGGAATAATCAACACTAAAGGAATGCCTGACCAAGAAATAGTTCCTAAAAAATACCTTTGTTATTCTTTCTAATTATCCAATTTAATCTGTAGGCCAACAGATATCATATTTTAAGATTTTATTGCAGCGTAAATGCACTATAACACCGATCAGCCATAACATTGACAGCATGGGAACCCTGCCCGTTCTGCGGCTACGCAGCCCCTTACGCAACAAACTGTGATGCACTGTGTGTTCTGACACCTTTCTATCAAAACCAGCATTAACTTTTTTAGCAATTTGAGCTACAGTAGCTCTTCTATTGGATCGGACAACACGGGCCAGCCTTCGCTCCCCACGTGCATCAGTGAGCCTCGGGTCTGACCCTGTCGCCGGTTGCCCGGTTCTCCTATCTTGGATCACTTTTGGTCGGTCCTGACCGCTGCAGACCGGGAACATCCCACAAGAGCTGCAGTTTTGAAGATGCTCTGACCCAGTCGTCTAGCCGTCCCAACTTGGCCCTTGTCAAAGTCGCTCACATCCTTACACTTGCCCATTTGTTTTGCTTCCAACACAAAGTTCAACGTTCAAAATGTTCACTTGCTGTCTAATATATCCCCCCCACTGCCAGGTCTCATTGTAACAAGATAATCAATGTTATTCACTTCACCTGTCAGTGGTCTTAATGTTATGGCTGATCAGTGTATATGTGTGTACAATTTGATTTGTATCAATAGCATCATAAAAAGTATTTATTAACCAAATATACATGGATGTACAGACTGGGGAAATGTATGTCCTATGTAATGAAATGCATACAAAAAAATAAAGTGGGATATATTACCAAGATATACGTATAAATATAAATATATCCAAGATACATGCGATGATGATCATGTCAACTGCTGAATTAGGGTACTGGCACCTTTTTTGGTACAACTCAGGCACTGACTGTAATATCTATTTGGTCAATAGCTCTACTATAACTGCTTTGGATGGAGAAGCAGACTTATGGCATATTTCCCCAAATGTCAAACTATTCCTTTAGAGAGTACCATTAGGGTTATTTCAGAGATTTAAGGAACCAAACGGATGCTCACGTGAATCCAGATTTATTTTGAGGAAGCCCAGGAAAAACTGTAGAACGAACTGCTGCTTTTCAAAAACTCTCTCCCTCTCCCTCTCGTCTGAACAGTGGATCCCCACATCACCACGTTCCCACCGCCGCTGGCTCATGAACAGCTTCTCGATCCGCCCCACAGTCATTAACGCCTTTGGGAACACAATCAACAATATATATGAACTTGTAAAGACACACTGATGGCTTACGGGAAAACAGGAACTTCACCACCTGATCCTGACACCAACTGGAGATGTGACACCTGAGGGATTTATTTACAGCCTTTGTTGCCTAACCTGCCACCGGATCAAGTAACAATCCCAACGCCTCACTATGGATCTCTGTACATCGAATGAATCAGGTACAGAAACGAGTTTTAAATGTTCCTCAATCTGAGGAGCAATATAGATGTAATACCAAACGAACAGCAATACAGCAGTAACCTCACCAGAGAAATCTCCTGCAGTTTGTCGTTAGGCAGGAAGAAGACGAACCGGTCCACCTGACTGAGTGTTGTCTGGTTCCAGTTGTTAACTGGGCTGTGAGGAAACACAAGAACACTTCAGCACCTCACTGGTATGCAGAGAGCTTTTTTTACATGAATATAAAACTTATAAACCCTACTGGATAAACTCTAAATGTACATTACTACGAGGCTGATTTCATCAGTTTGCTTAGTTGGAGAAACTGGAAAATTTGCTGATTAACTCAGTTCTCATAATGGCAGAATTATCATATACATAAAGTCAAATTCACAAAAGAATCCCACTTTCAAAGCCTTTTATAACTCATTGAAATGCAAATTCAAGAGCATTACATTATTTTTATTAAATGTGTTTATTATTTTCTGGATTAATTTATTTAAATAAAATTATCTTGTTTGATATTTTTATAATTTAATGTTTATAGTTTTCTTTCTACTTATCAGACGTGCCAAGGATATGTAATGTCATGGTTATACTACCTTGTTGTTTTTTAATTCATTGTTGAATAAAGCATTAAAAGCAGGATTCGATGATCTTGAGAAACTAGTACACTAGATTTTTTAAAATTATCCAACCCAAAACCGAGCCCAGTGTTGCCAACTCTTCTCCAATGAAAGTAGCAGCACTAGCTCCAAAAGTCCCTAAATCTAGAGAGAAAGTCACCAAGTCGGCAACACTGACAGTCCGTCCCTTCAGGCCTCCCTCCAAAGCCACTCCCCCAAAATGATCATTATGAACATAAACAACAAACATGGCTATTGTTAGTACTCACAGCTGTCAAGCCAGCAGCTTGTGGAAGACTTTGGTGAAACACAATGAGTGCACGGGCAGAGTGCCTGCAGGTAGGCAGTCAGGCAGGTAACCCATCCAATCATTACATTCGAGCCAAATGAAATGATTGGGCGGGTTTATTACAGTCCTGCGACAGCAACAGATACCTGATTTTTTTTTTTTTTAGTTTTGTCACAGCATTTGATTTATTGATTTCTGTCGGGTTGCAATGAGAATTCAGTAAATCAATTAATGTAACAAAAAAGGTTTCTAAAATCTTTACCAACCCTACCTTTAAAAAAAAACTTCAGTTCGAGGTGCTAACATTACCCGAAGACTGCAGGTTCCTGCAGGATACGAGCCACAATGTCCATCTTGCTGGTGCGGTAGCAGAGCCCCTGCAGGAAATCCAGATTGTCGATGAAAAAGCTGCGGTCCAGCTTAACAAAAACTTCATCCCCCACGAAGGGTGCCATAATGCCCAGTGAACGAAACTCCTCCTCAGTGAGCACCCCTGGGTACATGCCCTGTAGAGAAAGAGACCTGTTTTCAAACCCCAAATCATGACTTTCCATCTTCATCTCGTTTCTTTACCTTTTCACTTTTTAAAAGAGGAAAGGCATTGTTATAACAACACAGTGTGGCTCTACTGACCATCCTCTGCACCATTTTGTCCACCAGCAGCTCCTTTTTTGTTCTAGACAGTAAGAGAAACTGATGAGGCTCCTGGACAATAACCTTCCTCAGAGTGTCCATCATATCTGCGGAGAATTTCTTAATGGTGCTCACCCTGCAAGCAAACACACAGAAACAACATGATAAAGAATATTTTCCTTATATAGTGAATGAATCGTACATCTAATACATATTTTATCACCAAATAGAGGGAGTGGCCTTTTTACCTTCAATATTACTGTAGTATACTATACTTTATATGTTATACTTTCTTTTTTTGGTAGATGCTATTAGCACCCAGGTGTCGGTAGCCAACAATGCTATTTGCATCCAGCCCAGGCACACATTAGATACTGTATGTGTATATGTACATTTTTCTTAAACATATGGTGCCTAAACCAAACTGTGACTGAAAACTGAAAATAATAATAACAAAATAAAAAAAAACAGAAAGTAATAAATCAACTAAGTGTAAAATAGGCTTCTCACAGGACTCAAATACAAATCTCATGGGTCAAAGACCTGAGTTTGACCCATTCATCCACCATAACCTACTCTGTGCATGTACTTTGTCGCTCTTTATATTACATCACCTGATTTCCTCCTTTGCTCCCACCATAATTACTACGGCCACTGTAGGTTGGCATCGTCTTCTTGTATTTCTATTAGTAGTAGTAGCAGTAGTAGGTAACGTAGTTGTAAGCCCTTCGGCTAGCTTACTTTTGTGAAATTAAGTAGCATATTTGACTTGGCTGTGTGTAAATAGCCGAATAGCCACTGTGTGACTATTCTCACCCGGGTGCAAACAGACACTTTTTTTTAATAGATCAAACATGATAAGTACACAAGAGTTTTCCATATCTTTCCTGCCAACATGAAGTGATTTTTCAGTGAAGGTTTTTGACATACATTTCTTATCTACTCATTATGAGATGGCTATTATATTGTTATAATATCTGAAAATGATGTTAAGATGAGGAGTGATGAATGTCTTACGGCATGGACAGGGCAATCTCAGCTCCGAGATCTGTGAGCAGCTCATCGAAGAACTCAAACTGATACAGCTCCTCGAGCAAACACTTTTTCTGTCCAGAAGAACAAAGACGTATGACAAAGGACATATATCACATGTATTATAGACAAGAAAAAGTATTCTAAAAATATATATCTAATAGACAGTGGAATGGCATCAATCAAACAGGTGAGTTTACCAGCGAGGTGTGGAGAGGACCAGGCTGCTGCCTGAGGAAGGCCAAGATCCTTCTCACTGATGAAGGCGAGGAATCAGCCTGAAAACGTTCCTGTAAGACCCTGCAGGTCACACCCTGACCCACTGTTCCCAGACTGCTGCTTACATAAAGAGGTGAGTGTCAATAGATGCACATAGCAGTTACACAGACTGTAAAGCTGCAAATAACCAACACGGTTAAAAAAGAGGCTGAGAAAATAAAAGCATCTGCTGTCAATAGTGTTCATCAGAGGTGGGACCAAGTCATTGTTTTGCAAGTCACAAGTAAGTCTCAAGTCTTTGCACTCAAGTCTAGACTGACAAGTACCAAGTTCTAAACTTTGAGTTTCAAGTCCTAAACAAGTCATAAAGCGCCTTCACCAAATGTAATGCCATTATATCTGGCACCAACTGGCACTCAGTAACGTAACGTTTGTCCTTCATGGTTTTCTCCTGCAACTTGATTGGATGCTGTCAGATTGGTTCAAAAAATGTGGATCTGGGGAATTAAGTAAGTAAGTAAGTAGGTAAGCAAAGCTTTATTTATATAGCACCTTTAAAACACGCCATTACAAAGTGCTTCACACACAAATGAAGAGATTCAGCAGCTCTAATAGATTGGGGAAGGTGATTCCAGAGAGTTGGGGCTAAGACAGAAAATGCCCGATCACCTTTTGTTTTGCAGTTGGAGCGGGGGATGGATAAAAGGCAGAGATTTGAGGATCGAAGTGGTTCGACAGGTAGAATAAGGAACCACGAGATCAGAAATGTAACTAGGGGCGAGGTCATCCAGTGCCTTATATGTAATTAGCAAGATCTTAAAGTTGATTCTGAATTTTACAGGAAGCTAATGGAGGGATGCCAGAACAGGGGTGATGGGAGATCGACGGCTAGTTCTGGTTAATAAGTGTTACTTGCTGGGAATGAATACCGTTAATGCTAGTTGATTTGGTAAATGAAGGGAAATTAATTGATTCATGGTGTAACGGATTGCCAGGTTGTCAGGTTGGTGTCATGTTTGAGATTTGTTTATGGTCAATCCCCCACATGGATACATCAATCAGTGCTTCATACACCTCCGGTACCGGGCAGTTGATCACGTTCATGCACAGACTTTTTAAATAACATACTTTTAAATCTTTGGGCTTGGGGGATGGTATCAAGTATTTTCAAGTCAAAAGGCTCAAGTCCAAGTGAAGATTCATTGATGTTAAAGTCCAAGTTGAGTTGTAAGTCTTTTTGGATTTTGTCAAGTCGAGTCTAAAGTCATCAAATTTGTGACTCGAGTCAACACCTCTGGTTTACATTTTGGATACAGACGAGGAGTGAGCACAAGAGAACAAAGTGTATACACATGTACTCACAGAAAATCTTGTTGGATTACGTTTGGTTTAGTATAAAGCAACTCTTTGAAAAGTGCTTTAGCCTGGGGAAGAAAGTGGGAAAAAATGTATTAAGTGTTTATGCAGGTTCTGGGCTGCTTTCTTTCCCAGTTTTCATGATCAGAGACAACCTGATATGAATAGTGAATGATATTTATTGTCAGTGTTGTATTCACAGGCCGGTCCATTCACAGTGTCAGTGATGATGACGTCTACGTTTTTGCCTCTCCACTTAATAATTTAGCAATTAATCAAGATGCTGTCATACACACCTTGTCATGACAAACAGAGGAAGCATATTTAATCAGAGGAAGCGTGAGGAGATCATAACACAAAGTAAAAGTCACAGGCTCAGGCTCAGATGCTCTCAAGACTCGAAGGCCTATTCCACCATGGGACGGTTATTTTTGCCTCTGTTACGCTCTAAATCTACACTTTTGTTTTTTGTAAAATTTCCAAATTTGACCATTAATATTACATAACTACTGTTTTGCAGGAAGCCATATTTGTTTGTCAAACACTGCTTTAGTTGCCCCCATGTGAACAAGCCGAGTGTTTACTGGGGCTTCCTGAGGTCAAAGGATAAATTTGACACTGACATTCTTACAGAATAGTGTTAAAGGGATAGTTCGGGTGTTTTGAAGTGGGGTTTATGAGGTGCTTATCCATAGTCAGTGTATTACCTACAGTAGATCGGTCGGCACGCCCCCAGTTTGGCGAAACATGTACCAGCACGGAGCAAAGCAATACAGTGCTGTGGACAGGGTCGGCTGAAAAACATATTTTAACCACCGAAAGGAAAGGCTCACCGCTGATTTAAAAAAATCAATATCCGTTTAAGTGTATGCTATATTTAGAATATTTTTACCACCTTACCTTACCTTTCCGATGGGGAACTGAACCCCCGTAAGGTAAAATTTATTTTTCTTTTTTTCATGGAGTCGATTGCTTTGGCGGCTTCAGTTCCCCGTCTGAAACCTACGTATAGCTGTCTCACGGTAAAGGTAAACCAGCAAAAATATTCTAAATATATCATACACTTAAACTGTTATTGATTTTTTTAGGTGAACTTTTCTTTTAGGAGGCTAAAATACATTTTTCTGCCGGCCCCGTCCACAGCAGCATTGCTTTGCTCCCATGTCGGTGCTCCTGTCTGCTTCTCCAAACTGGAGGCGTGCCAACCGTCATCTACTGTAGGTAATACGCTGACTATGGATAAGTACCTCATACAATCCCACTTCAAAACACCCTTTCCCTTTAAATACTGTATATTGAGATTTTCAGAAAGCATTCACTTTCTTGCTTGTTAAATGCTGGGTGTTTTTGATACAACTTGACAAATGAAAATAACTCTTTGGCTGAACTATTTACTACTCTGCATATTATGCAACCTGTGATGATGTCTCATGAGCCGGCAACACGTTTATTAAGAGGTACTGAGCTTCTACCCTGTGTGTTACCTGCTGTGTGTTCCAGGGTTTTGTGGATACAATGGTCATGTTGTTCACAAGCAGACGAATCCTGGGCAGGACGCTGAGCAGGGGCGTCCAATGGAGCAAAGGCTCCACATCATCCTGCCAACCGACCACTTCTGGGAAACCCTGGTCGGAAAATAGGAGAGATAACATCTGGAAAAGTGTTGCAGCCGTCCTCTACAGATGAAGAATCTCACACAACTCAAAAGGTCTTATGATCAAATATGAAATCTACCAAGAGAAAGTGAAAAGCTTTATTTAATTACATTATATACAGTACAGTACAGTGTTTGAAGTAACTGATACGATATTGTGTTCTTCTACAATTCAGCATTTGACTGTATGTATTTTCCAGTTTCATTCATGTTTTCTTTGACTTCAAAGAAGCCAAACACCAAATACCTTATTTTGATAACACTTGAAAATTGTTAATTTTTTTCATAAAATCCTCCAAGTCAATGTGAATTTGTCTCCCCGCTCTTTGTGTGTGTGTGTGTGTGTATGTGTGCGTGTGTTGTACCCATAGTTTGGTGGAGATAGCGTTGACTTGTGTCGGTGTGAGGCCTGGCGTTTGTTGGGCCATGACAGGCAGCGATGACAGCAGCTTGTCCGCGGTGAACATCAACAAGCTCTCCGTCTTCATTCCCATAATGAGGGAGCCGAGCTCCTGCAGCTGGCCTGGAGCGGTCAGCTGGGCAGAGGGGAGGAAGGTGTGAGGCTCGGGGGGCAAAAAACGCAGAGAGCATCTCCATACTAAATTCACAGTGTGATGTGTTTACAAAATAACTCACGGTGCTACTTGAAGACATCTTGTCTATGATTATGGAAGCCTGAAAAACAAACAGAATGACAGCAAATGAATCAAAAGGAATTACCTTCAAAGTGGTAATAAATAAATACTCTGCATCACTGGTTTATACTGCGTGAAATATTAAAATCCAAGATGCTGTCTTTACCATTACTTCACCATTTACTAACTAGAACTAGGGCTGTCAATCAACTAATTAATTGCATGATTGTCCATAGTTAATCGCAATCGTAAATAAAACGCACATTTTTTTAATCTGTTCAAAATGTACCTTAAAGGGAGATTTGTCAAGTATTTAATACTCTTATCAACATGGGAGTGGACAAATATGCTGCTTTATGCAAATTTATGTATATTTATTATTGGAAATCAATTAATAACACAAAACATTTACAAATATTGTTCAGAAACCTTCACAGATACTGCATTTAGCATAAAAATATGCTCAAATCATAACATGGCAAATTCAAGCTCAAGCCCAACAGGCAACAACAGCTGTCAGTGTGTCAGTGTGCTGACTTGACTATGACTTGCCCCAGACTGCATGTGATTATCATAAAGTGGGCATGTCTGTAAAGGGGAGATTTGTGGGTAACCATAGAACCCGTTTTCATTCACATATCTTGAGGTCAGAGGTCAAGGGACCCCTTTGAAAATGGCCATGCCAGTTGTTCCTCGCCAAAATTTAGCTTAAGTTCAGAGCATTATTTAACCTCCTTCCCGACTAGTATGACATAATTGGTACCAATGGATTCATTCGGTTTTCCAGTGTCATATGATACCAGTATCTTCACTCTAGCTTTAAAACTGAGCCCACAACAACCTAAAAATCACAAGTTGCGTTAATGCGTTAAAGAAATTAGTGGCGTTAAAACTAATTTGTGTTAACGCGTTATTATTGCGTTGACTTTGACATCCCTAACTAGAACATAATGATGTCATGATGAACCTGCCAAACTATCTCTAGCTTTAAAGGGGTTCATCCTCTCAAGAATGACATAAATATGACATAAAAGCAGGACAACAGCTGTGAGGCAGAGGTAAACGTAAAAGGCTCCAGTTCAGATGATAGCTGTGGGTGAAGTAAAGCTCAGCTCTTTGCCTCATTAGAGGTCAGTGTGCTGAAGACCAGCTGCCTGTCAGCTGTTCCTCAAACATACAAGCCAGACCAGCTGCCAGGAAACCCAACCATGTACAACAAATAGGGGCTCATGCAGTGAAAGGGGCCGACCAAACCCCTGACGTTTATTTTACACGAAAGAAAGAACTGTGTATGTGGCAGAAGAAATCGAGCTATAGATGATGATTCCTAAATTACAGGTTGAGTATGCTCATCTACCTGTGCAGGGCTGAATGAAACAGAGTCAAGGGCCGGGCGGGCAGCGAGCAGCTGTGACGGAGTGACACCCTGCAGGAAAGTCACACCCAGCGAGGGCAGGAGGTGGCTGAGCTCTGCCAGTCGATCGGGACTGAGCGCGGAGGGGACCTTTAATTCTGTGCTGTTCGGTAACAAACTGGAAATCTGTACATGAAGTTCAGAAGAAGCACAGAGACAGTATTATATATTATACATACTCCTTAAAGGGACTGTTTGTAACTTTCAGAAATGCTTGTTAACAGTGACACCTGTGGCCGTTAAGTCAACGAAAGTCAGCGTCGGGCTCGCGCTTGTGCTCGCTCTACATAGACATGAACGAGCATCGCTCAAAACAGTGAGGCGACACACGTCAGCTAAAACCACAATATCACTCTATATTTCACCTGCTTGTCTGTAATGTTAGCTGACCAGACGAAAGTCTCTCCATGAATCACTGCTGATCCTAGTGTTGGCTTTTCCTGCTTCAGCCTCCCGACCGCGATCGGAAAAGATAACGTTTCTCACTGTGGAGCCCCGTCACTTCACAAGACACGGAAAACCTCTGTTGGTCTGGAGGAGCTTTAGCAGTTATTTCTGCACAAACGTCGACTGTACATTCACTAGATATTCTCAGAGCTAAACTAACTCTTCTGCAGTGTGGAGTGTGCGCACATGCACGTGAGATGGAGCGAAAGAGCAAGCGAGAACGAGCGTGGTGTGAGTGAAGGCAAGCAGAGGAGCAGAGTACAGCAGAGACTCCAGCCCTGGAGACCAAAGCTACGGTCTCCCCCGCGTACTACGACCGCCGCCATCACTGTTTAACAGACGGGCTTCACTAGATATAACTTTGAGGTTTTGGTGCTTCCGTGTAGTTTGTGTTGGAGTCTGAGTCTGAACAGTGTAGCAACACGCGAGCGCGCATGGGAAACCGACCCGGTAGATTTATAACTTAAATAGTTACAAACAGTCCCTTTAAATGCAACACACATACAGTATTAAAAACAATAAGGAAACCACATAGTGAGTTCTCTGTTCCTACCAGACCGCTGGGCAGACTGAGTCCCCCTCGTGTGCAGTTCATAACGATGTCCCGGATGACGCTGAAGACTTTAGTGTCTCTGTACACAAGGAGGTCCTCTGGGTCTGCCAGGCATGAGAGATTACCCAGCCTGAAATTACAGACACTGTTTTAACAACACACAACTGAGAGGTTTCCTCCCAAAAATCTAGACATTTTGTAAAAAAATTCATCATTCATTATTACCCATAGCACATACCATAATATATCTGTAAGATATTCAACAGTTAAAGGAATACTTCTTCCCCAAAATGATCGTTTGTATATCAATTAATCAATGTACCTGGAAAATCAATCAAACTAAATATCAATGTGTTTAACCAGGTTTTATCTAAGGTTACACCTACTGAGCTCATGTCTAATAAAGGTTGGAGATAGAGGTTCCTCCATACAGCCAACCAACCTGGTAAAGTCCTGAGCTGTCAGGTTTCTGTAGGTGCCGATGAGGCTGTGAGCTACGAACTCCTGCTTCAGAGATGTGAGCGTGTTTCTCCGCAACACATCCAGCCCGTCCAACAGCTGTGCAGAAACATGAAGACAGAAATATAAAGTAATAGCACCTCTGTGTGACTATGTGACATTGAATAGAAAATGTGAGAAATTAATATTAGAGAAGAAATAATTCAGCTGTTCTCACACCCAACAGAGTCATGAACTCATTTGAAGGAATACTTTGACATTTTCCAGAAATATGCTAATTTGCCGTCTTGCAAGGTTGGGGAAATACTCTACATTCCCTAATAGCTATATGCCAGGCACAGATGACATTTTTAAAAGAATAGTTAGACAATTTGGGAAATATGCTTAATCACTTTCTTGCTGAGAGACAAATGAAAAGATTGATACCACTCTCATGTCTGTACCTGAAATATGAAGCTACCCTAACGGAGGGAAACAGCCTGGCTCTGATCACAGGTAACACAATCTGTCTATGATCTCCTCTAAAGCTCACAAATTAACATGTTATATCTTGTTTATCTAATCCGTACAAGAACATGTCAAAATAACTATTTGTTGTTGTACCTGACTGTAGCTTCTTATTTACAGGTCAACAGTAGATGTCACATAGAAGAGGTATACATCATCTGAAAGCTGGGAACCTGAAGATTAATTTGAGCATTGTGTGTCAAGTTATTATAGTCATAAATCAGGAATATATATGAATGAATGAATTAAAATAAATGTTAAAAGTGTATAAGGGCTTAGAATATTATGATAGAAGTATATGATGGTCATTCCCATGCTCTATGATGTCTCATAAGTTGTTGTAGAAATGTTTGTGTCGATACCATTTGTTACACAGATTTGGTGCTAAATGTTACCATTTTTTACCACTAGATAATTGATAAAAAATGATCAATAATCCCTCCAAAATACCACATTAAGACACCAAGACCTTGAGGAACACCATAGAAAAAGCCATGCTGTGATTTGGAATCTAAAACTTTTTACATTTGGAGATTTCTGTGTTTGGATGGCGAGTACTTCAGTTCTGGAAACTGCTCAGAAACCCCATTATTGTCAATATAGTTAGGAAAGCCATCCATCCTCTGAATGCTCTAAGTCTCTAGTTTGTGGTTGTAAAGTTTCATGAGTCTGTGATTATCCTAGAGGTCTCAGCTTTACAGTCATACCCAATTTATGTCATTTCAAGACTGTAAAATGGGTGAAAATAACACATTTATACTGCATGCATATAACTGCATAGTTTTTGCCCAAACTGCATGTGATTATCATAAAGTGGGCATGTCTGTAAAGGGGAGACTCGTGGGTAACCATAGAACCCATTTTCAGTCATATATCTTCAGGTCAGAGGTCAAGGGACCCCTTTGAAAATGACCATGCCAGTTTTTCCTCTCCAGAATTTAGCCTAAATGTGGAGCGTTATTTAGCCTCCTTCCGAACATACTGGCATCCTATGGTTGGTACCAATGGATTAGTTTCATATGATATCTGCACCTTAACTCTAGCTCTAAAACCGAACCTGCTACAGCCTCTGAAATACAGTAAAGTCGGTCGGGATCGCCCGCGAGTAAGCGGATTTCCCAAAATGTCAAACAATTCCTTTAAAACTTGAGCACTGAGAGGTCAGTAACCCCTTTATCTTCAGGTCATTCTTAATTCATGTGTTCCTATCTTTACTTATTGAACATCAGCTAGCCTACAAGCATATGACACACATTGGTGGTGACAGAGAAAGAAGAGTCTGTCTGTGCTTCCCTTTGACCAGTACGTGACCAGTAGCTCCGCTATGCCCGGAGGCTAATCGGACTGACTGAGTGCTGGCTTCTCAGGTTTCCCAGCCAGGTGTCAGAGCTCAGAGGGCTGTTACCTGAGCAGGTGAGAGGTGTTGGAAGTTGTGGAAGGGCAGGTAGGCGATCACGTTTCCAGTGTCCCTGATGAGTGACTGATGACCTCTGATGAGGTCGGTGGGGGGAATAACTTTGCTGTACCACAAGCCAAAGGCCCGCCGCTGGTCCACAGTCATTTGCCCCAATTGTCTGTTAATGGTCTCTCTCCTAGAAAATGAAAAAGTTTTGTTTAAACTTGTGTGATATTCAGAAACTGTGGCTTTAACAGGCTTAAAGATTGCATTTAAGTACTTTAATCATAGTGGGAGGTTGGGGGAAAACTTATCATATATTAGGCCTACCCTAAGCCAGGCACAAATAATAAAGGAAATGTTTCACATTTTGGGATATGCACCTCAATGCATTCTTGGACTGACATTTTGAAGCCTTGAGTTCGGCATTTTGGCCGTCACCATCTTGTTTTTTTGCAACCAAAAGTGACACAAGAGGGTGGAGCTATGTACAACCTAACGCTAAATAAGACATTTTTAGGTGACCAATTAACTTTCATGAACTGAAAACACACTGTGAAAGCATTAAAGTTGTAAGACGAAAACACGAACAACGCTGTGGTAGCGACCTGTCAATCACAAGGTAGCCACGCCCAAAAGCATACCCTGCTTTATGGTCTATTTGACTCTAAATGGGACCATAATTTACTAAATGAACATCATGCTGTATTGAAGAAGAAACTAGCGATTGAGACCATAAACTCATGTTTACAATGTTTACTGAGGTAATAAATCAAGTGAGAAGTAGGCTCATTTTCTCATAGACTTCTATACAATCAGACTTATTTTAGCAACCAGAGGAGTCGCCCCCTGCTGGCTGTTAGAAAGAATGCAAGTTTAAGACACTTCAGCATTGGCTTCACTTTACAGAACCAGAGATAGCCCACTGCTGGAAACAGGGGGAAACAGCTAGCCTGACTCCGCTTAAAGATAACAAAAAAAATTTGCCTACCAGCACATCTAAAGTTTACTAATTAACGGTATATCTCTTTTGTTTAATTTGTATAAAATCCTAAATGTAAGGATGACAATTTGTGGTTGAACAGGGGTTATGTGCTGGATTGATTTATACTGTAAAGAAAAGAAACACAATGTTCATGTTTGACAGATATGTGTTTTGTACTTGTGTTTGTTTTATGTGTGCACAGCAGACAAAACTACCCTTAACAGAATAATACTTTTGACTTGAATTTACAGTTAGATACGGATAGACCAAAGCAGAACTGGGACTTTATTGCTGTTCTACATTTAATGTCTCATTCTGGTTTCCACCACACACATGATAAGCTTTTACTAGATTGAAATCTAGTCAGTGAACTAGTTTCATTTACTTTCTATTTATAATGCATGTTCCTGGGCAGGCACCTCGGGGTGCAATGACACATCCCATCCCGCAGAAGACACTAGATCCACTGGATTTGAGCAGGCTGGTAGAATAAACTGAATTCACTGTTATGGTCCTTGTCTCAACGTGGCCAGGAACATGACATATCCTACCAGAAGTGTCCATTTAAAACTGGAAAGGCAGCTACAGTGAACGAATGCATCTTGTCAACATGAAACTCTTTCAGTCAGCTTGTAGGAACAGCTTTAGTCTAGATGTTTACTCTCGTGACTGCCATGCCCGAGATTCAACAGCAACTCTATATATGTATTATTAATTACACAATTTCCCACTTGGATTAATGAACTACTCTATCTGATTCTGGTACAACTTCTCCTGCTGGCAAGGTGCATGAAGAAGGGAGGCAATCATGGCAACAACAAAAAACTAAACAAATTTCATTATATTTAAATTATGGTTGTGTCTGAAATTCCATTCTAACATGTGAGATTATTTTAGTATGTCCAGAACCTTAGTATGAAACCAGTAGTAAAATTGCATACAATACTACTGCATTCTATTCTATACATACTTTCAGTATGCGAAGCTGAACACTACGGAGGCATAAATATCTGTAACGTCAATAACGCTTTAATTTAACTATAAGTATAGGATTTCACTTCGCTAGGTGTAATATAAATTTTAAATGAATTCAGAATATTGATTCTCACAAAACCCTTGTTTTGGTCGCATGAGGTTGGCACGGGTTACCATGGTTACATGTCTCCAACCGGCAAAGAGGCTCTCAGGAAGTGACGACTTAAATTACTGCTCAGTGCATCCGAAAAGATACTACTGTTTATTAACGATAGTATACATAAACAAAAACATGTTCCTCTGCTAAAAAAAATATTCCGGTGTTCAAACTTAAAAAGCATCACAAATGAAAGAAGGCAACCTTTAAGAAGCCGAGGACGGAAACAGTCCTCATCATTCACACACCAGAGAAATAATACTGCTGTTTATAGAATAGAATAATAGACAAGATAATCATTAATAAATGTGCCTTATAATAATGAGTATGGGGCTCATCAGAAATGATAAGGTGACACCATCACTTACACATTGACGTTGTTCTGCAGTGGGGGTAATCGTTGGATGTCAGCAGGGCTGGCTGCAGCCAGCAGGGGAGCCAGCTCAGGGAAGAGACTGACATCTTTTACCAGGTGAGTCTGGAACAGCACTGACACCATGATGGACAGGTACCTATCGGACAACTGGCAAACAGAAGCAAATAGCAGTTCCAGGAAGGAACAGGAACATACTGTTCAATGTGGTTAGTGTAGGTTTCACCTGGTTGGGTAATATTGTGTTTATTCACCTGCAGCGTTTCCTTGTTTCTGCTGTAGTACTGAAGGATCAGTCTGACGGTGGTGATGTGAGCTGCTCCGAGCACTGACCTCAGGCTGCTCAGCGGTATCCTGAAGTACTCCTGGACACATAAACACACAAGGAGATTAGTCCAAATAAACATGGCAAACACATATAACAGATGTGTCCTGATTAATGTCCTGATGAAGGTTCCTGTTGACCGAAACGTTGACTAATGAAGCAGAGAAAAGTGTGTGTGGGAGCAAGTCATTTTTTTGAAAAAGTAGATATTGGACGGGATCTACTCCCAGCACCACAAACAATTTTGAGAATGGGCATGTTTTCCTCTCCTTGAACACGTGTAATAGAGACATAAACAATAAAAGGGTGTCCATGGAAACAAGACTAAGAATCAACAGCCATGCTAGCAGCTGTGAGGCTGTGCTTTTAGGCACAGTGCTTTGAGCCTAAAGCGAATGTCAGCATGTTAACATGCACACAATGACAATGCTAACATGCTTATTCTAAGCAGGTATAATACTTACTAGGGCTGTGCAATATGGCCAAAATCTTCTATCTCGATATAGGTCATTTCATATCTCAATAACAATATACAGTATATAACGATATAGCATGCTTTCTGGTAATTCAATAAATAAATAGTCCATATGAAATAACTGCATGGTAAAGCCTATTTTGTATACTCCTGTGTGAATTTAATACTTGACAAATGAGTATTTTTTCATTTTAAGAATTTGAGTGCAAAATTAACAAAACAGTTTTAAGTGAAATTATATATATATAAAAAAAAAATATATATATATAGGCTTAGCCTATATCATGATAGAAATGATATAGAAAAATATCTACGATAGATATTTTTATATCGTTTTGACAATGGGCTATACTGTATATCGTCATATTGTCCAGCCCTAATATTTACCATGTTCACCATTATAGGTTACTGTGTTAGCATGCTGATGTTTTCTGATTAGCACTGAACACAACGTACAGCTGAGGCTGACGAGATTCAGGTCATTTACTTTTGCAGGTATTTGGTCATAAACCAAAGTATTGGGCAAATTAAAAGTTTGACCTGATCATGGTGCCAGAGGGAACGTTAGAGTATCACCAAAGTTATTACTATTCATCCTGAGGGGGACATGAATGTGTGTACCAGAATTTCATGGCAATCCACCCAATAGTTGTTGAGAAATGTCGCTCAAAACCACAAATGTCAAACTGATGGTTGAGCTACAGGAAACGTTGGGGGATTACCAATGTTAATATGCAAATACATCTAGTAGATGTTGTACAGGATAAGTGGAAACTTTGACCTGCTGAGCTGGTTCATAGCACCGGAGGAAAAGTCAGGGGATTACCAAATTCATCCTCTGGGGACCATGAATGTATGAGTGTAAAAAAGTTCATGGGAATCCATCCAATAATTGAGATATTTAAGTCTGTAACAAAGCAATGAACTGACCGACAGACTGACTCTGCCATCCCTAGAGCCATGCAGCTAACATGGCTAAAAAACCTACATTAACATTTAAAGTGTGGAATAAATCACCTTAATGACGAAGACTTTATCACTGGTCACGTCTCTTGCTGTCTGCATCAAGCTGGTTAAGACTCTCTACACAAAGAAAGCACACACACACACACACAGAGGGTTGTAACAACAGGGGGATTAATGTCACAACATAATCTGAGTCTGTTTTAACACATTACTGTAATTGTTAAATCAAGTGTTAGCCAGTAGAGATTACACGCAGAGGAAGGGACTCATTATGTGGATATCGATAACAGGAGTGTAACTGTACACCAGCTGTAGGCTGTCTGTACGCTGGAGGTCAGCTGCTATACAACGACGCTAATGGTAACTGATACGGAGGAATGATTAGATAAACTATAGAGTCAATGCATTTATCTACACAGAAACTGATTGAGCCGACAGTATATGAATAAAAGATGAGGGAGAATCACTATTCACACTATGCTCTGATTAAACTATAGAATACATTTCCAAGAAAGTGCTAAAATACACTTCATTAGTCGTTCATACAGTATAAGTATAGTAACAAATAATATAGCAAGCAGTAGTGGAATGTATCAAGGTATTCAACTGCTGTACTCAAGTAGAAATTTGAGATACTTGTACTTTACTAGAATATTTCCATTTCAGGGGAATATTTTCTTAATTATAAGCACTTTTACTTGTGATAGTTTAGGCACATTTTGCTTATAATACTTAAAGGAACAGTGTGTAACATTTCGGGGGGGCGTCTGTCGGCCTAGTTTTTCAGCCGATTCAGCATATTGAAAACACAGAAGGCTCTTCTCATTTTTCATCTTCATCTCATCTGATCATTCCAATACACAGATATTTTCACAGCGACATCATGGCCATCTGGAATGAAGCTAAGTGGTGAATGAGAGTGGTGTGAAAATGGTCGGCAAACACCACTTCATTTCATGTACGTATCTTAACAATGGCATATCC
The DNA here is from genome assembly GCF_015220745.1 of Sebastes umbrosus. Classification (NCBI taxonomy): domain Eukaryota; kingdom Metazoa; phylum Chordata; class Actinopteri; order Perciformes; family Sebastidae; genus Sebastes; species Sebastes umbrosus. The sequence continues at coordinate 24,831,495 of NC_051270.1, forward strand.
GCAGTCCTTCGACTTACGGTTTCCCTTTTTGAACAATGAATATCGACTACCGCGACCTGCTGGTGTGGAGAGTTATTTCATGTTACGCAAGTGCAGAATGTACGTGCTAGCCGGCCATTAGCTGTAGTCTTTGCGGTGTGTTCGAATGCAACTTTTTGCAGTCGAGTCGAACGGCGTTACCACAGTTTTTTGCACTCGGTGGCTCACGTTACCGCAGTATTGGAAAGGGAGGATAGCAAGACACTTTTCTTTTCAAACATTTACTGCACAATCAAACTACTCACCCCAAAGCACTGCAGCAACACCCTCTTTTTGTCAAAGTCCTCTTCCCTCTCGAGATAGCGAACGACAGACGCCAACACACTCAGTCGTATGTTCTCGGTGACATGCAGCGAGGTGTTCTGCACCTCCTCCAGGGCCAACAGGATCACCACAGTAGTGCCGACCGCCTGCTCCAACACTGTGGCCACAGGTGGAGGCAGCAGATCCTCCACCCTGGACCTCAGACTTTCCACCCAGCAGCGCACCATCATCTGCAGGGCCATATTCTGACTGGCCCCGGGCTGGCAGGCTGAGGTGAAGTCAGCTGAGCAGGTCCAGTTGAACCGTCTCACCAGGCTTCTGGCCAGGCAGATATGAGGCTGTGCGGTGGTGCTGCTGCTGCTGTTAGTGGTGGTGTAGTTGGTGTAGGTGGTACACATGCTGCCCACCCACGTGCTAGATGGCTCCCGGGACAGCAAAAAGAGAAGACCAGCGTCAGGGCAGATGGAGGAGACAAAACTGGTCTGGTCGTGCTCCCAGCAGAGAGTCAGGAGCGCTGCGTCTGGAAGAGATACGATCCAGCCGGAGTACTGGCACTGCTCTGCTGGGTCAAATCCAATCAGGCCGTCCTCTTGTCCCCCATCTCCACCGGGAGACACCCCTGTATGTGAATGGTTGGCACAGTGCTGTATTAACCAGGTGTTGTCCTGATTGGCCAACAGGTTCTGGAGGACTGTTTCATTGGCGCAGACTTTGGAGGTGAAGTTAAGTGGGTCGTTCTCAGCGCAGAGAGCCAGCTCAGTCATGTCCACGATGATGCGACGGGTCCACTCAGAGTACCTGCACACCTAAAGTACAGATGAATACAACGTCAGAATACAAATTCTGTTCTATTGAGTTGTTTTAAAATAACATTTAACTTGTTTTCTGTAACGGTTTACTGTCCATCTAGCGATTAATACTGCTGATACTAGTTTTTTGTTGTGTATACATACATGGATGCATACAGAGTTTTCCCTATAGGTCATATGACCACACACCATAGACTGTATATAAAGGATGGACGACACGACAGCTCCCCAAAAGTGAAGCCAAAACATCTCGATCGCCTCGATACCGCGGCTCCACCGGCCGATCACTACTGCGCAGACTGTGGCTCTAAATGACGTCAAAATCTCGAGATGGCAGCTCCCGTATCCGGGATATTTTGGCTTCACTTTTGTACAGTGGGAGGAAGTGTGGCAATTCTTCTATCAAATGGGACTTAAAATAACATTTGTCCTAATTTTTTTGTGCATGCAAGTTGATTAAACTTTGGACACAAATCCATGTCATCCAGTTAAAACACCCACCTGTGGCATTTCATCTATTTCCTTTATGTCTGTGCAGGCTGATATCAGCCACTTGTTCCGAGGGTCTTCTACTAGCTTGTCAAACACCGACGCCTCGCAGCAGACATTCTTCTGAAAAGCGAGCTGATCGTGATGCCAACAGAGGCCGATCACTGTATCGTCCACCTGCTGCTCCGCCCAGGTGTGGTAGTTGCACCAGCCTGCGATGCTGAAAGGCCGGGTCGGCTCAGGGGGTGGAAAGGCGGTGAGAGAGGAGTTGCAGTGACTCTCAAGCCAGGCGTTTTCTTTATTACGCAGGAGACGGTTTAGAAAAGTTTTGTTCGAGCAAACCTCTCTAGTGAAACCACTGTGGTCCAGGCGGATGCACTGTGACAAAAGGTCAATGGGGATTCGAGTCACATCCTGCCACTCTGAGTAACGACAGGAATCTAATATTAATACATCCATGTTGGGGAATGGTGGTGGAGGGGGCCGGTTTGTGCAGTTAGGCATGAAGCGCCCGTTCTCAGGGTTGGAGAATAAAAGCATGAAGAATCCGGTGTGCTCACAGATCAGTTTGGTCAGTCTGGGACTGTCCAGGCTCATGCAGAACTCCAGTAAGGACGGGTCCAGCTGGACCGAGGGCTGGTCGATCCACTGCTCATAGACGCAGAACTGACTCACCATGTACCCAGGGTCTGCAGACGAGTTTGCACAGTATCCATACAGCCAGCTGTTCATCTGATCTGAGAGCAGCTTCCTCATCAATGAAGCATTGTTACACACCTGCTTCACAAACTCCTTGCGCTCGTTGTCGCTGCACACCGACACGAGGACGGCGTCCGTCGCCTCGTTTTCAAGCCAGTTGTTGTAGTTACAGGCGAGCTGTTGGAGGTTGAGGGCCTCTCTGGCTACTCGACGAGGTGGAGGACGAGTCTCAGAGGGAGGGGTGACGGCAGGGGAAGGCTGCGCGTCCCCAACGCCGCAGTCAGATGACCTGCCGAGGAGCGGCAACACCAGAGTTTGAATAACGTAACACATGTTGCTCCACACCTGCTCCATCTGGTCAGGGCTGAGTGAGCTTAGCGCCCGGCAGAAGGTGAGCACAGACGGAGACGACCCCACTCTTGACCCCGTGAGGATGTCAGCACACAGCGTGTCATTGAGCCTGGCCAGGTTGTGGCGATCACACTTGAGCAGGATGTCGTGGTTGTTATCAGTGTCGTCTTTAGCCTCTGAGGCGCTGCGTTGGAAGGGGACGCTGGGAGGGCTCTGGCACTCTGGCCCCGGATATGTGCAACGCTCTGGAGCCAGGAAGATCTCCAGGAGGATGTCAATGAGGGCGTTACTGAAGGACCAGCTCACATTGTGGTTTATTCCCCTAAACAAAACGGGAATTTAACAATTGTTACAGATTCTTTCGATGACACGATAGCATTTAATAAAATGTATACAGATTTAGCGAGAGCTGCTCTGGCTGATTTTACTTCTCTGCGACATGGAGGGAAGTGTTGATGTTGACCCTGCGGATTTTTCTTGTAAACATGCAAAATATTCAGTGTTTCTCACAAAAACGCATTGTTTGAACAACTGATGAACAAATAAATCAGTCATGCACTGTCAATTACCCTCCAACACCAAAACATCCGCTGCTGCTGTTATAGATTATCATTTTTAATGCACAATTTCTTTAGTATGTACATATCATCTGTCATTGTCAATATAACTCCTGCTCACTGTACATATAGTATAGACCTCTTAACATGTATATACTGTACATAATCATCCAGTCCACGTATATTCATCCAGTATATATACATATATAATATTTATTTATACACCTATTCTTTTCACATACTTGTGTACATAATAAACCTTTATTTTCCAGCTTTGGGTAACACTTCATTTTACAGGTCTGCAAATTTCATGGTAATTAGGTGATAATTAGTAACCTATTTGAAATTTCTTTGGAATTACTGCCAAATTACCCCAATATTTACCTCAAAATTTACCTCAAAATGTATGGAAAATTACTTTATTATAAACATTATTTAATAATTATATTCTGCTATTTCCCAATAGCTGGTAATTTATTTAATATATTTCCAGGAAATGTTAATTTATATGCTTTATTTCCATGTCTGCTGATAAATAGCTAATAATTAGTAAATAACTTCTTTGAAATTTCTTTAAAAACTCCCTGAATCATTACATTAGCTACCAGGTTACATTTGTGTAGACAATAATATGAGAAAGCTTTATGAGAAGTTTTCTTTTTCACTACTTTGCTACACTTCATGTTTTGTACATTAGTTTGGCATGAATGGCTATAAATACTACAGTATGCATGAGCTTGGCCGCCACTGCAGTGAAGAACCAGTCAGAGGCACGAATTAAAGCGCTAGTGAACACTTCAGCATTTCAGGTTTGAACAAAACTCAGCGCTACAGTTGCTAAATTGATCCAAAATGAACAGAGAATCCATTTAATTTGATTAAGTTAATATATTAAATTAATTTGTATTAAGCTTTCACTAGCTGTTAGACTTCTACTGCTGTGCTGTGTACTAAGATCATGTGCAAACAAGCTAGTTGATGTCATCACTGTCATTTTTTACAAATCAATGTCACAGGAGAGTGTTCCCACCTTCTCATCAATTTTCCAACATGTTTGTTAATATTTGTTTTACTGATGATTCAAATGGGAGAGTTTCATGCCGATCCAAGCCGTAGAAGAGCTCCAACTATGAGTCACTTAACATTGTCTATGAGAAATATTAATGGGACTTTAACTTCCAAAACCAGGGGAGCCAGAAATTGCTTCTACAAATTTGCAACTGCATATAGTGAAATGAAAAGCAGGAATGTGTATTGCATCATCTGCGATCTCTTGTGCGTGCACAATACAAACATAACTAAATAAATAAAAAAAGAGGGACCTGCTTTTAAAAACATTGCTTCGTAGCACTACTAGTGGTCAAAAGCTCTACAGGGTAACTTTAATATGGAAAAAGGTGAATTTCATGAATGACTTACCACATAATGAGTTGCTTGAGATCTCCTGCAGAACAAATGGGAAAACAATTCAATTAGCATGAATAAGTTACAGTATATTTGACATGGCACTACTACTAAATGATTATACTAATGAAAAATAATGTTTTACCGTGGACACAGGTCTCTTCTCCGTCTAAAGATGGTATCCTGATTCCAAACTGTAAAGCTATTTTGATATAATCTATTGGTATCTGGAGAAACGTTGCCATGAACTTTGAGACGTACGACACAGCTGCATCCACAACGCCGCTCACATCACTTATCAAACTCCCAGCAGGAGGAAGACTTGACAGCACGTTTAGAAGTATTTGCTGAAAGCTGTTTAACGCTGCCGACGTTGATTCTTCCATCCTGATGTAGTCCCTCAGGAAGCTGTTTGGCGCTCCATCGCTACTCAGCGGAGAGCAAGTCTGGGATCTCATTGACGACATGAACATCAGCAGTGGCTTTCCTAACTCCAGAGACGCGGTCTTTGTTAGTTCTGCCTCCAGTCCACAGTCCTGTCTCCCAGATAGGAGACACACCAACGTCTTGGGAAGGTCGTCTATGAACCGTTCTCTCAGCAGCGGTTGAAGGACGCCGTACGCGCTACTCAGAGCTCCATAATATGCGTTTAGGTCAAACCCTGGGGACGAGATGCTGAAGCTGCGTGTGTTTTCATTTTCACCTGACAAAGAGTGGATTTGATCAATAACTTTCTGGATGTCTTCCTTTAATTGGGTGGCATCGTCGGGAGCCTGGTCAGAGTTTCTTTGTATCAATTTGGGTTGTGAGTACACCTGCTTAACATCACATGTGATCCCTGTAGATACGAAGAAAACAGAAAAAAGGAAATATGAATTTCCTGTAAATTTCCTAGTGACAACTGTGATAAAGTTTATCTAGTAATTGTGAAAACGTCACAACATGTCAATCAGGTACTTCCCATTAAGGTTTGAAATCTCTTTAGCAGATATGACAAAAGAAATTAATTCTCCTTTTTGTTTACAGGTTTAGTAAGATAATAAATTTAACAGACAAATATTAAGTTGTATTTATACAGTATGCTATTATGTGTAAGCATTTATCCATCTTACAACAAGCACTTCTTTCTCATAATCAAGTTAATACAGCTTTAATTACAGTTTCTATTGATACTGATCTCATAATATTGACATTTCAGTGGGAAAGTTCTGTATTACTACATACTACTACTACTATCACTATATTTAGACAATACAGTCTGAAAGCTTTGTGAAATCTTATTTTGTACTCACCAAACAGGATGCACACCATGCATGCAGCTGGTGTCGACCACATTGTAAGTGTCCTCAATGAAATGCCAGCTGGCAACCACTCCAAATAATAATAATATTAATAGTAATAATAAATCCACTGTGTTTTATCCTGTTGATGTTGTGGAGATATTCAGCTGAGGCAGAAGAACCGGACTGAGAACAGGCTTCATCATGTTGGTTAACTGTCAAAAGTCATCATTAATCAAGTTGTCGCTCATCCTTCAAACTTCATGTGTGCCCATCAGGCCTGAGGTGATGATCCCTCTGACATGCCGCTCTGCACTAAGAAGACTCCTCAGCTCAGTCTCTTCCTGCAACTCTACACCTGCCCTGAAAGCAGCGTAATTAAGGACACCGGTAAAGGGGAAAAAGTAGGTGCGAAATGAGGGCTGTGAAACGCAGAAGGGATTTCGGCAACAAGCCGGGCCATCGGTGCTGAATTATTAATGAAGTGTGTTGATTAACTCCTGCGTCTGAAACCGGAGTCGTGTCAGAGGAGCCTGAAGACACCATACTGACTGCTGGATGATTTACAAGACATCTGCTGCAGATACGCTGGAGGACGACTGACTACTCCCACATGCAGCCTGATGCTGTGGTGAGGTGGTTCAGATGGTCAAAGAGTTTATTATTAGCATTATGTACTCAAGACAAAGGTCATTCAAACAAAACATATTTTAATTCCCCAATAATAACCCCTTTAAATGTCATATATAATCGGTTTACATTAAGTGAATAATTATAAGTCATTTATTTTATGGTTTCCTACATTGTTTAAAGGTCTTTCATGGAAAACCCATCAACAAATAACATTTACAAATTGTATTCATCTAATCCCTTTTAAGTAACAAATTCAGAGGTAACCTTGACGTTTTTATTACTTAAAATCCCTCTAAACCACAGAGAGCCCCATTAAAATACAATCCATTAATTGTGCACTTAAAATCTAATTTTAAAAAGTTAATTAAATCATTATTAAAAGGAAAAAGTTGACGCTGGGAGTTAACATAAGAGACTACTCTTTCACAAGTATCTGGATGAGAAGGAAACAAAATTAAAGGGATACTATAGCCATTAATGTTATTTGGCAAATTATAAAATATGAATTAAAAAAATTCCACATTATAAACCCTGGTGAAATTAATACTCGACAGTTAGGCCCATTACAATAAAAGGGCAATCGTTTTTTACTTTTAACGCTACAATCCATAGAGTGAGTCTAGATGGGGAAATAGATTCTATAACTCTCTCTTCACTAGCATAAGCATAAAGGTAAATAACTGTACCATTACACTAACACTAGGGCTGCAGCTAATGATTGTTTTCATTGTCGATTAATCTGTCAATTATTTTCTCGATTAATTGATTAGTTGTTTGGTCTATAAAATGTCAGAAAATGGTGATCAGTGTTTCCCAAAGCCTAAGATGACGTCCTCAAATGTCTTGTTTGTCCACAACTCAAAGATATTCAGTTTACCGTCATAGAGGAGTAAAGAAACCAGAAAAAATTCACATTTAAGAAGCTGGAATCAGATAACTGACTTTTTCCCCATACTCAAACCGATTAATCGATTATTAAAATAGTTGGCCATTAATTTAAAGGGACTGTTTGTAACTTTGTAAGCGTATAAATGTAACAGGTCGGCACACATGCGCGCTCGCATATGCGCGTTCGCGTGTAGCCGCTGTACCCTCCTCCTCTGCCTGCTCGCCTTCACTCAGACAGCTCAGCTCAGCTCGCTCCACCTCTAGACGTGAACGCGCACTCACTCCACACTGCAGAAGAGTTAGTTTAGCTCTGAGAATATCTAGTGAATGCACAGGGGACGTTTGTGCAGAAATAACTGCTGCAGCTCCTCCAGACCAACAGAGCTTTCCCGTGTCTTGTGAAGTGACAGAGCTCTGCAGAGGGTTACGTTGTCTTCTCGTTACCGACCGGGTGCAGGTGTCTCCTCTGCTCTCTCCGGCTGCGGGCGGAGAGAGCAGGGAGACATGCTGCAGAGCCCCGCTGCCTCAGCCTGCACTTAGGCAGGAAAAGCCAACACTAGGATCAGATCTAAATCATGTTCATGGAGAGACCTTCGTCTGGTCAGCTAACATTACTGCCAAGCAGCTGAAATATAGAGTGATATTGTGGTTTTAGCTGACGTGTGTCGCCTCACTGTTTTGAGCGATGTTCGTTCAGGTATATTTAGAGCGAGCAAGCGCGAGCCCGACGCTGACTTTCGTTGATTTCACGGCCACAGGTGTCGCTGTTAAGAAGCATTTCTGAAAGTTACAAATAGTCCATTTAATAATTGACAACTAATCGATGAATCGTCGCAGCCTTAACTAAATCATTCCTTTTTTCTCCCGTGAATTGTCCCACATTCTCAGAGTCCAGAGAAATAAAAACAAAGGGCATGCAAGAGGTTTTTAACTTTAAAACTTTGTTTCAGAAATTCAATGTAACTGTATATACACTTTACAATAGCATATAGCCAGAAGGCTAACAAAAGATGTCTTAAAACATTTTAAATACATCTTCAGCACAAATAGCAATTCTTGCAAGTAAAATGGCTTAACGGATATCGGAGGGGGAAAAAAAATCATTAACACGATTGCTCTTTTCTGCAGAAAAAGTGCCATGATTAAAATTTAATTCAGGACTTTCCCACAAAGCAAGCGGTATTCTCTACATGCTAAGTTTAACAGTTCAGTGACATTGCGCTAAACTAAACATACAGATATTTGTAAGAAAAAAAACAAAAAAACACTCCATCTGATGTAAAGTTAAATCTTCATTAATACATTTAAAAAGTATATATGACATGCCTTTTGAAATCAAAAATTCAAAAAGATTTTCCTTACTTTAAGGATTTTTTTTTAAACATGAAGCTGCATGTATTGTACAACACTCAGTGTACAATAAACTGGAAATGCACATAAAAATGAGCTCTGGATATCAAATGCCTCCCACAGATCCTTCAGAAACAAGCCAGGACTGAGTTACACATGATCACACTGAGGGGACGAGCACACCTGGGCTACATCGCACGCTCCAGGTGAGGCTTGCATACTGGCAGATGGCGGTCAGGATGGTGAGAGGTCATGGGGGCTGGGGGGTTGGGTAGGGGTTTACCATGGTTGGACCTCAAGACATGTTTCCTCTTCCGTGCACATTGTTCAAGCGTCCTCTTCAACGACTGAACGGCAGATAACGAGCTGCCATCCTTCATCTTTTTGCTCGTTGATGAGGAGCGAACAAAACAAGGAATTCGGAAAGACACTCAAGACTTCACCCCCATGTACAATTTACATTCATAGTCTGGACATGTGAGCTCATAACATTACGTCCGAGCAAACATTGTGCCCCTGTAACAATTTTTCTTGAACTAATTTCTGGAGAGCTACTAACTTCTGGTGAAAAAAAAAGAAAAAGGCAAAGACAGGCGGGCGCTGAACAGATGGAAACCATCTCTGAGCAGAACCTGCGTTAATGTGAGCAGCAGGGATAGTTTGGGGGCAGGGCACAGCAGGACTCACCTGGCAAATTTACTTAATTAAGGGGCGGGGGAGAGGGCGGGGGGGTTAAAACCAAATGGAATCACAGTACACAAACACTTACAGCACACCAAAAAAATAGAGGAAGGCTGGGTGTCTCCAGGGTTCAGTATCTGCAGAGCTTTGAGGTCTGATTGTCTCTTTCCATCTAAGCATTTTGGGGGCGAGAGCGCAGGAAACGGGGTCTAAGGAGGGGAACGTATGGCACTGTACAGGCAACCGAGACAAATCCAAACACATTTGCGTCAACATAAAATGCACTTTGCTTCAAACCGAACAGAAAAAAGGTTCAACAACGCATGCCAAATTGTCACAGAGATTCAAGTCAACTCTTTGAGGGTTTGTTTGGGCGATGACAGAAGACAAGTCAGGCATTTGAGCTTTTACCTCCCAGGTTTAGGCCTTGTAAAAGGATGCCTATAAAACATCTACATTTCTGCCTACTGTTTGTCTCACTATTAAATAAATTAAGTAGAAACAACAGAGTAAAATGTCAGTTTGGCTCGAGTGTCCAGGCTGATGTCGGGCAGAAACACATTCATATAGTTACCATTCTTAAACACAATGCTTTAAACTGCACTAAACATAAAAAAAAAAAAGCTTAAAAGTACAAAGTAAAAAGTATGAAACAGGTAGAGGAGCCGTCAGAGAAGCTGACTGTTAAACAGTATGTTGCTGGTGCCAGATGTGGCTGGTACAGGGTCTGGCAGAGATGTGCTACATTAGTCATAATGCTACTGCCATCAAATTACAACTAAAAGAAACGGATTTTAGCCATAATACTTGATTAGGAGTAAAAGACAATACTGATTATAGACAAATCAAATACTATTATTAAAAGAAAGGTCAACGTTGACACATATCACTTTGAAAATGAATGCCCTCAAACCGTCACGACGTGTCAGATTTACAGGTAAGGAGATTCTTAAATCCTAACATTTAATTAAGGAGCCATGTTGTCGATTTAACCCTCTATTTGTTAGAACAAACTATACTTAAAGTCCTGGATTAATTCCATTTCGTTTGACTATGCGGTGGACTGTCATCATTAATATGCACCCATGTTCTCCTGATAGGAAAAAAGGCTTACAATAAAAACATACACGACCCCTTTTAAAACATCATATCTTACAAACAGAAGTAAAACATTTTGAAACGCTATCTTTTTTTTTTTTTTTTAAACAATGAAACACCAGTTTTACCAGAAAAAAAAAAACTGCAACCAACAATAGAAACTTGACTCAGCTACGGAGGAATGCATATGATTTTTAAAGGCTACAGATTGTAGGTTTGCCAAACACCAAATCAGTGTGTGTGTGTGTGTGTGTGTGGCTGGGAGTAAACATACACAGGTTGATTAACAGGCCAGTCATTCCTGCTGAAAATGGTCTGTAGCCACAGAGTGTGGTTATTCGTCAGCGTCAACAGCGTGAGCACCAGGAGTTGGTTCGGGTTCAGGGACTCTGTCGGGGTGGAGTTCCTCTTTACCAGGCGGTGTTTTTATATCCACTCAACCAGCACCAAGACTTCAGAATTTAATGTGGAGGAGATATCCGGCTCCACAGCTGGAGAGTCAGTCAAAAAGAGGAGTTTACCTGGGCTTGTTCATAGCGTGTGTAATTTCATCTATACATTTAGAGATTTAGAAAATTTCGCCCAGTTCTTTAAAAATGTTTTTCTTTCCAAGTTTTTTTTTTTTAAAAAGCAACGGTGGATTTAAAAACAAAAACAAAAAATGAAAAAAAGCTAAAATTTTTAACAGTAATGGCAATGTTGTAGTTTGTAATCCAAAGAGGGGCTTTTTACACGCATGTTGTTGTCAGTCTTTTCATGTTGTCCCGTTCCGAGAGACTGTGGTCAAGTTCAATCAGGGGGCAACAAGTCGTGAAGCCGGAACCGCTCCCGAACGTGCGGCCGCACATCCTCATTCTGACGAGTTCAGCAGGCGGGACAACCATGAAAGGAGGAGATTAAAGAACAACTTAGCTTCATAGAAATGGTAAAAATAGTACGCTGAGGTACCTGTTGCCAAAGAGTGCTGCAGGAATTAGTCCTAAAATCCAGAAATGAGTTAGCATTTTAGCACCGGCTCCCTCGCCTCGAAGTCAATGGGGTTTTTATTAGGGCTGTCAAAGTTAACGCGATTATTACGCAAATTAGTTTTAACGGCACTAATTTCTTTAACGCAATCAATCTTTCTGAGGTTGTAGCGGTCTCAGTTCTAAAGCTAGTGAAGATACTGGCATCACATGAAACTAGACAACCTAAGGAATCCATTGATACCAACCATGTCATACTATACATTGCTCCAAACTTCTGCTAAATTTTGGCGAGGACAAACTGTCATGGCCATTTTCAAAGGGGTCCCTTGACCTCTGACCTCAAGATATGTGAATGTAAATGGGTTCTATGGGTACCAACGAGTCGCCTCTTTACAGTCATTTTATGATAATCACGTGCCGTTTGGAGCAAGTCATGGTCAAGTCAGCACACTGACAGCTGTTGTTCCCTGTTGCTTGAGTTTGCCATGTTCTGATTTGAGCATATTTTGATGCTAAATGCAGTACCTGTGAGGGTTTCTGGACAATATTTGTCATTGTTTTGTGTAAAAAATGTGCTATTAAATATTTCAATCGATTGACAGCCGTAGTTTTTATTTAGATGCCTGAAATAAGGTCTGTGGTTAAAACAAGCTTGAGAGATTTTAATGTTTTGTTCTACGATATAAAATACATCAATATATACTCCAGTTGTGAATTTTTAAGCTTTTTTATGAAAAGGCGGTTGCTAACAAGTGATTAATTGAGACTACTAGACGTCATCATGCCGACTCGTCCGCCTTTACAGCCTCCTTGTGTATACTCGCGCTCCTGCGACTGTGTTGTAGTTTGTTTATAGCCGAACGTTTGCGTTTTACTTGTGGCGATTGCATTGAGACTTCAAAAATCATAAAAGTGTTTTTTTTTTTTGATTTGTGGAGATTATCTTGCTGAACAAAACTTTTAAGTATCAATGGAAAAATCCCATTGGCTTTTTGTTGAGGGAACCCGTGCAATTCCAATTTCTGGACTGGCCTACATAAATACGTCATCCCTGTAGCACTCTATAGGTCCGACAATAACTATTGACCTATATTGAATTATAGGACATCTTACCATCTCAACCAGCTTCTCCAGGAAGGGAACCAGCTTGAGCAGCTCATTGTCATTCTTGTCCATGAACCAGCTCTCTATGGGAATCCCATTGGACAACTGTTGGAATGAAAAACAGAAACGTCAATGATCACGAGTAACGTCTTTGCATTTTTATGAATTATACATTTTTTTCAATGTGCCTCTCCAATGCAATGAGACAACTGAAATCAAAACTCGAAATAAAAAAAATTATTAATATACCAGGGTTTCCCACAGCGTATAATAGTGACTGCCTCCACTAATGAGGGAAGAAATTATTACACTTTTATGAAATATAGTATTAAGCTTCAGGGAAAACAAGCAGAGGAGCTACATCACACAGGAAACGCCACATATCTGATGAGTGCAGCGACTGTTGAGATAATCATCTGGTAAATACACTGACCACAACATGAGCTCAGCAGGTTACAATAGTTACTCATCCACATCCTAGATTATTAGATACGATATTAGAAAATTTGATATTGCGATTGTTGTTTGATTTTGTTGTTTGTTGTGATTAAACGCTACAGTATCTTAACTGTAGCTTTAAAACTGAGCCCCCACAACCTAAAAATCACAAGTTGCGTTAGAAATTAGTGGCATTGAAACAAATTTGTGTTAACACGTTATCTTTGACAGCCCTAACTTTTTAATATATTGTTCTTTGGTTGACTTTGGTGACAATTGCGTTGCTTGAACCCAAACACAAAACCGCCAGTGTTACATTTTGTTTAGATGTTCACCTGATATGCAAAGGCTTGCGGTGAATTGTCAATGATGATGGTCTTTGACAGGTCTCTGCCCAAGATGTTGAGGTCCTTGATGTAGTTTCCCTGGACACAGACACAATGCTCACGAAACAACCTGTGTCTACAGTTACAGTAGAGAGGAGAGAAAAAGAAAATCAATCAGTGACAGGGACAGAGCAATCAATAATTCAGAAAAACCACAACACTGACACCTCAACAGCAGCCAATGCCAACACCACTGCTGCACTCAGCTTTGAGCTCGACCTCCTTTCATTCAGGCTCGTATCAGCTCTTGAGTTTGTTGTGCAATTGTAACAGACCAATACAAAAAATAAAGCACACTGTACCTCACTAGCTGCTTTTTCGGATCCAAGATGTTGAGCAGTTTGTCTGCATACACCTTTTTAGAGGCCGTAAAAAGGATGATCTGGGAAAGGGAGAAAAATAAAAAAAAAGGTCAAATTTTTCAAATCTGACGCATTAATAACATTAATTAACAGGAGCAGTCAGGTTATATTTACCTCATAGATTTGAGACATGCGTTCCAGAAACTCTCTAAAGAACGGCCTCAGGCGCACATACACCTGCACATGACAACAGACCACAGGTAAGCATACATTTATGATCAACACAGACATTTTTCACTGCAGGTCAACATATATTTTACTGAAATAGTATTTATTTAGGCTTGTCTGTTGAATTGGACAGTCCTCCAACTGTACGAGTACTCCTTTAAAGTAAGGCTTTTTACAAATGACACTTTATCCCCCTCTAGTGGCATCATGAAATAAACTGAGGCAAACACTCCTGTAAGAAAGCACTTACCTGGTAAATGACATCTTGAAAGAGGACAGGGAAGGTAAGTGCTGCGTCCTCCAACTCATTTAAACTGCAGTGAACCAACGTTTCATCCTAATGAACAAAACAGAGAAGATTCTAAGAAACTCTTACAAATTAATGAATACATTATTTGTTGTTGTATACTATAACTGACCAGGTCTAGGACCAAAGAGAATTCAGGCGTGCTGCGAGTCTTCAGTGGCAACGCTGGCTTACGAGTGAGCTGCTCTTCTGTCAGTGGAGGAACGTGCTTGATGAAGAAATACCTACAAATCAAAACATCACACATACAGTACTTTAAGTCAATTAGTAGAGGTGGGAAAATCTATATAATTGCTTCATTTGAGTCTATGCGGAGGTAGAGGGAAGTTTCAGCTTTTATTGTTGTAGTCAAGTTTTGATTTGGTCTAATCAAATGTCTCACCATGCCACAAACAATGCTCCCATTTGCAGAGAGTAACTTTTGCCCCTCCCCTTGCTTATCCCTCATGCTCGGTTAAACTATCCCACTACTCCTTGCTTTCCAAATATCTGCAGTCTGGTTTTGTTGTAAATTATGGTCAATGGGGTCTGGATACAAGTATACGCATTTTATGACTGCAGTGTTTTACTCACGGGTCAAAGACTTCCCAGTCTTCCTCATAGGTTCCCTCTTGTGGTACTGCGGGGGGAGGAGCGTCCACATATGTCATATCTGGACTGGAGCCTGGAGCTTGGACCACAGCACGAACAAAATGGTAAAAAGAACAAGATGAGAAACAGTGACATAAAATGGCAAAATATTATAACCTCAACATTAGGGATGGAACGGTTCAAGTAAAAATGGCGTGCATGTATTGTTCGGTTCATTTGAAATAGGTTATGAGGCCCTTTGTGTGCTTTTTTTCATGTAGAGTTTGGCTCCCGTTTATTGCCACACCTCACATATATTTCAGTCAAAAAGGGCATGTGCAGAAAAAGAAAAAAAAACTTAAAATAAAGTAATCGAGGGAGTGGGGGGGGAAACGTTGCAGAGTGCAGCTGTCAGTCAGTTAAGGCAATGGCGAGTGGACATGATAAAGTACAGGATCCACCAGCATCGTTTCGCTCTGCTGTATGGGAGCATTACGGATTTAGTGTTACCTATGAAAATGACAAAAAAGAGTGGTGGATAAAACGGCGACTGTGTGTAAGCACTGTGCAACACGTGTGGCTTATGCTAGCGGCAACCCTTCCAATAAGATTAACCATTTATGAAGACATCACTCCGGTGTGTCCGTCGATAGCGCTAGGAGGAGAGACTCGGGTAGGAAAGAGCAACTCCTTCTCCCCGCAGCATTTAAACAGCCTCTACATGCAGACTCAGACAGGGCAAAAAACATAACTAAAGCATTGGGGAGGTTAATAGTGAAAGATATGCAGCCTTATGCAGTCGTGGAGGACACTGGATTTCAGCATATGATTAACGTAACGTTACTTCAGCAGCGCTACAATATTACCTCTTGCCGACACTTAAGCAGCACAGTAATTCCTGAACAGATACGACTAGGAATTGTCAAAGAATTGTCCAACACAGCCTACGTAGCTCTTACTACAGACGGTTGGACAACCAGGGCTACTGAAAGTTACTGAACTGTGACTGGCTGCCCACAACATCACTTCAGAGTGGGAGGTAAAAAGTTACGTTTTGCAGACGCGCTGCCTTTATGAGAGCCACACAGTGAGCATCTCTCTGATGCACTGACACAAGCAGTGACTGATTGGAAACTGGAGAGGGGCAACAGCACAATCCCTGAAATGAGTTTTATATGTATTTATTAATTATCAAATGGTACAGAAATCCAACCGTATTCCTTTCCAAATACTGCACTTTTCCAGTGGAAAAACTAATCTTTCAATTAAGAGCTGATAATCAGGAAATTGAGACACATGTTATACAGTTGTTGTTGTTGTTTTCTTTTTTTTTAGTATAGTTCTGGTTGAGCTTATGCTTCAATTTATGTTGATGGCATTAGTCTATAATTTCATCATATTTATATGAAAATAACAAAGCTGCATTTTTTGTTTGCACCAATTACTGTAGAAGACCTATTTTTTTCAATTAAGATTTGACAATGAAGAAGTGTTTATGTTCTTTATGTAACCCATACTTTTGTTAAGGCAAAAATTTGTTAACTTATTTTTGCCAAATAAATGAAAAGCATGTTGAAATCAGAACATGACTTCCTCGCTGTACCATAAATGTACCGAACTGAAAACCGTGACCCCAAAATACGTGATATGAACCGAACCGTGAATTTTGTGAACCGTTCCACCCCTACTCAACATGAATTAAAACTCTTGTTTCAGAACCGGGTGTTCTTAGCTGCGATATCTACCTGTGAGGGGTGGAAGGTCAGCATCAGCACAGAGCTCTCCCTCCCTCGCTGTGGGAGATACCTCAGGGATGTGGGGAGGTCGTATAGGTGGTAGCTGTGATACACTAGAGTAGAAGTTAGTGGTGGCACACAGTTCCTGTGTGGATGTAGCTGTGCTAGTGGGAGTCTCCACGACTTGCTCTATGTCCACCTGCTTTACTATCTCCTCTGCCTCCAATGACTGGTCTGGAGAGTCTGAGCCAGAGGAGACTGAAAAACAAATACAGAGAGGCATTTGAGCTGTGTGCTATCCTGACATAACTGACACAAAATAAATACATCAACACCATGATAAAAAACATTTGAGTACAGATATACTATAGGTTTGAGCATGATGCGAGCTACGAGTCAAACATGGTCTGCTTACCAGTTTTAGCTGGTGAGAAGAAGTTGAAAACGGGGGAGAAGATGGTCCCAAGAAGGGTGGTTCTGGGAGGGCTGGTGGGCAACTCAACGTCCGTTGTCTCCTCCAGACTGCCATTGGGCTTCTCCTTACTCCTGTCATGATTGGTTGCCTCTGCAGAGTAGAAGTGACAGGTTTAAGAGAGTAAACAGAGGAAAGACTACTGATTAGTGTTTTTCTTTGAGTGCCACTCACGTCCATTGAGGGAGCCTCTCCTGCCAACCCTGCTGATAGTCCTGCGGGGGGTGTTGGTTTTCGGGGTTGTAGAGGTGATCAGGTTGTTGTCCACATCACAGTGGAGGCGTGTCTTCTTGGCTGGGCTCTCTTGCTGCACCTTAAGGAGACAAGACATCATGCAGGAAAATAGTTGTAAGTAAATATAAACAGCCAGGGTTGTCTCAGATGAAAGTAGACAACAATGAGAGACACATGGTTAACTCCTTGGTCGTCATTCAAAATGTTGGTCCTAGATCACACATCCACCACTGGCCGATTGGAAAATTATATTTTTTTGTATATATATTGTCATACCATTTACAAATAAGGCAATATTGTTCCTTCCATTTTTCTTTTCTTCAGCAAACATTAATGGAAGGATGAGCTACCACTGATCCAAAGATGGCAAGTAGAGGATCTGCTGCGATAGCTTTTTTTAAGGACTTGGATATGTAGTCAAATATAAGGGTTGGGGTACGATTGGACAATTTAGTGACCAAAGACAGGCTGTGTCAAAATTCTGAAAAGGACAAATTTCTGACTGAATTCCCAGTGTATCTGCTGCTATGATCTGTGCCTGCAAACCAACCAACCAATATGATTACGGCATGGAATTATGCAGACAACACTGGCTGATGCAGCATTTTCAATAAAGCGTACAAAGAAGAAGAAAAACACAAAAAATGGTCAGAGCTTGTTTTTTGTTTTTCTGCATTTTCAGAGTGAGTGGTGCTTTTTCCTCTTTACATCTTCTATTATACCCATGGTGTGGCATAGGGTTGGGCGATTGGACGAATATATCGGCTATGGGCGATTGGAAGAGTACATAGACTGTTTTTTGCCAATATTTGTCAATCATTTTGCTAATTTAATGGTTTGCCTCTGAAGAACGAGAGCCGCTCATCCACTTCTCTGCAAGCAAAGAGAGACATTGGGGCTAAACAATGTGCAGAGTTGGCATATTTTCACATCTAACTCTGTGAAAAAATAGTTTATTTTGACCAAAAGAGAGTTGGTGATCATTGGAAAGACTAAAACGGTTTTGGTGAGATTTATTGTTGTTATTGTTTGTCGAGTTTGAATAAAGTGTGCTTTACGATGCTCCGCCACTAGAACGGCTGAAACTACAGCAGCAGGGCACACACACACGCACACGCAGCGGTTGCTGGGCTTATGATGGCGAGTTGGAAAATTTTAACATATCACCTAACTCTAGTGTGACATACAGTAAACCTGCAAGATCACAGTTATCATATACTGTACAGAAGCCATAAGATACCAATAATCAAAAAGGCAGAAATCTAAGTAAAATGTGATTTTTTTGTACTCAGCTTGTTAAGGAATTAAACAATAGATAAAGATAGGCAAGAAAACAAACTGAAGCAATATGCTAGAAGTCAGGGAGGACCATGAAATGACATATCATGTAAAAACATCTAAAAGTCCCCATCTCGTTCCAGAGGAAAAGCCTCTTTTAGCCAAGTTGACTTTTCCACTTGTTACTGCCTCCTGTTCCTGCACACCAACTCTGTGAGCCAGAAGCTAAAATTAGAACTGAGTCCGAGTTCTCAGACAAGCTGCTGCATTCCTCCAGACATTTCTTGGGAAACATGACACTCTGCACCAAGAAACACTGTATTTAACTCAGCGACCTGGAGAGCACAGTGATGAATACAGTTTTAACACAGAAGTGCCAGAAAAGCTTAGCTGTTAAACCAAGCACACTGAGAGGAGGAGGACAATATTCCAAAGCTCACAGAAGGGGCATCACACTCATATTTGCATTAAACTCAATTTAAAAAAATGTGATCAATGAGGTAGTTACCTTGACAGCATTTCCTCTGATGAACTTCTTGATGGTGGAGAACAAGCCCCTCCCTCCACTAGTGGGCGTGTCCTCTTCTACTTCTGAATGCCGCCGCTTGGTACGGGATGGGCGGCTTGCCAGACTGGGGTTCGGCTGCTGAGACGCCTTACGCATTCTCAGCCTCATTGTTTTAGCAGTCACATGTAAGGTTGTCTGTTATAAAAAAAAATGAAAAAACACAGGGAAAGATGTCAGAGAGTGTAAATCAATATGACTGTACAGTCAAGGAAACACATTTAAGCAAATACTCAAGTGTAAAAGTGGACGAACAGGTTGTTCCAAATCGACTCGACTGTTTTATGTCTGTGGGATGTATCTATTTGTAGTGGGGTAATACTGGTGCATTTTCTGCTAACATCTGGATGCATTCAAGATCCCCTTTCACTTACATCACAGTGGATCACGGCAGCCACAGCTGGCTTTACTTCCATTCGTAGAGTAAAAAAAAAAAAAAAGAATTGCCAGGATCTTATACACACACATACTTATTATTAGCTATGTACATGTAAGATCAATGTTTAAGTTGAGGCAACAAAATACAGTAACTGAATGGACAAATATTTTTAAATGTATCCAATCAAAAGGAAATACACTCCTTATTCTCTAAAGCTGAGGGATTTAATTGCTCTGCGTTGTCCTCGAGTATGTACAGGGAAAACTTAAAACCTATTCGCAGTGAACATGAATTGTCTGTCAGTCAAGTATGCCAGCCCCTTGCGCTTATGTAACAGCAGCTGGCTGAAAATGTGTCTGGACATATCCACAACCTGTCAGGAACCTTAAACACACAATAGCACCACTCTCAATATATACTGTAAATCTCACATACTGTAAATGTCATTCCCTACATCTGCTTTACATTTACACAGGGCTGTACTGTATCCATGAAGGCGTACGTGCTGTTGCTGAATCGCGCGTGCACAAAAACACCAACGAGTGCTTTAACAGCTTCAAGAGTACATAGTAACATTAAAGTAACAGGCAGGCGGGAAAAGTGGGACAAGTCAGAAAGTGAATTTACATGAATTTCAGTGTACTAGTTTGAGAAGGATACACTCCCTGATATCATAGCGCCTTACAGAGCCCTAAAATAAAACATATTTTGAAGACGTCAGCTACACTGGAACATCGATCTAGGAGAGATTTTATAATGCGAGTTGAAAATGTTAATTCAATTAATATTCAAGTTTCTCTGAGATCATTTTAGAAAATATAAACAGTGCATGTGTACTGTTGAGAGTTAAAAAGCTGATTAAGACTGTGCCACTGAGCTTTGATCCAGCTGACAATTACTTGGTTTCACTGCTTTTTAAGAGGTCAGCTTTACAGACAAACTTGTGAGTACGGCTCTGGGCTATTATGGCTTTTGCGGCAAAAATTGCTTATTGTTATCCCATTTACTTTGCCATGCAATGACTATAAATGAAGAGGGTAAAAATGATATCCCCCTTCCCACTTACAGTATTTTGACTTGGCAGGAAGCTAATGCTATACAATGTTTAACTTTTGATTAAATCATCCACTTCGTGTCCAAAATTAACTTTTTCACACTGGCCAAGTATATTTTTTACAGGCCAAAATAATAAATTGCCCTTTTGGGTCCCATATAAATTGGTTTCAGTACATTTCATTGAGTTAATAAAGTATGAAGTTGAATACCAAACAAAGAGAACTTAAATCAATAACTTATTTGCATGTTTGTTTTGATGTTAACAATGCAGCTAAGTTTAATTTAAATATATTTTGTGTAAAAAGTAGCAGTAGCAAAAACAAAAGCAGGGTAAATGACACCAAAACGCAGTAGAGACTGTGTAAACAAGTTATTTTAGTACAAACGTTTACCCGCCAGTGTGGCGGATAGCCTTCTGAGATTTACTCGCCAAATGGAAAATCTACCCGCATTTGGCACGTTATTTTCAGACCCTGCGTCTACCTGATATTTTGGAACGGCTGACTATAAGCCTTTTTTATGTACTTAACTACAAACATTGTATACAGTGTTTTACCAAATGTCTTTAGGACTTTATTCTGAAGCCACTGTAGGAGAGGACCTCTCTTGATGCTTTTGTGATCTTGGAAATCATTTAACTCATAACAAACAGCCCAAACAATTTGGATATAGACATCACAGTGTCAGTGTCACTGTCCTTCATAAATTAATTAACCACGTCTGTATAAAGTAACTCTGGCAAGATCATATTACTTCTGCAGTTCAGTGCTGTACTACTCACAGTACTATTTTACAGACTAGAAAGTTTGGTTTGACTCCCTTGTCCAATCTTTAGTTGGTTCAAAACCAACTTCAAAAACTACTCTGTCTACTGCCCTACTAGATCTCTACTTGCTCCCCTTATATTACAGGAAAATAACACTTACCACCACAATGATGGTTATGTTTTACGTGTCAAAATGGATGGATAAAAAAATAGCGGGAACAAAAGCCTTGAAGTTAATATGTTGATGACCATTTTGTTTGTTTTTGCTGAGGTGCTAATTCAACTACATGAATATTTCAAGCAGCAGTATTGAGCGTTTATTCTTTCTCTTTAAAGAAAAAAAAGATATAAAATATTTGCAGCTTAAATGTGTGCAGACCTCCTTTGTGCCCTACAGTTAAGTTTTTTGTCTTGCACCAGAGTTATCTTTGCCTGGATGTGCGCACACTTGGTCCATCTTCTGCTAAGCAAAAAATATCCCACAGGTTGTCCAAAAATCAGTATTGCTGAGAGTCTCCTTGTGACCACTGCTCGTCTTTGCTAATGCAATGTTTGTATGTGTTTGCTAAATATACACATTTTTAACACTTCCCCCTCATTACATTACATATTTTTTTGAAACCGATGCGTCAACAATTAAAGCTGCAATTATTTGGACTCTTGTGCCAATACATTTCTCTGAAACCTCGAGAACACCTGAAACAGTACAACACCTCTCTTTGGGGGGGGGGGGACAAAGGAGGACGGTCTGCAGGACAGGTAATAATGCACTATACTCATTTTTAACAGTCTCTTCTGCACTATATTCACTTTTTTAATAGTCCTGTATCACAGCTGTTACCATCCACTATATCAGGTGTAACAGTTTTCTTCAGTCCTTGTATTTTTATATCTGGTATATTTCTTTGTACTCCGCACTACTAACTTTTTACTAACATGTTTTGCACTATGGAACTGTGATGCTGGAAACTTGAATTTCCCTCGGGATCAATAAAGTTACTATCTACCTATCTATCTAAAAGCTGACTGATTTTGCTAAAGGGCATTCTCCCTGACTCTACTGGATGAGATTGCTCCTGTAATGTGATCATATATAGATATTTTACAGGTGTTGTTCTTGGAAATACTACTACATTATGCCTATTATCTCACTTTCTGTCTTGCTTGTATACATTGCAAAATGTTAGTATGTACAAACACACAAGGTTTTCATATTTCTGCTAAATAAAAACATGTAAGTGCCTGTTCTATTAACTGTAGGATTAAATCTCGACATGGTTTGCATGGCAACACCGCCATGGCTGCTGCTTAGCATCCACCTCTTAATGAAATCACCCACTAACCGAGGATCATGCACGCAGCTATGGTAGGAGCAAGTGAGCGGGAAATAAGAACATGCATGCCCACTGGAGACTGTATGAGCTGAGCTAGCAGACGCTACAGCGGAGGAACCAGCAGGGCCTCGCTGGTTGAGACAACCCAAGGCTAAGGTTGGCTGACTAGCTGACGAAGTGGTTAAAGCACACATCCTGACTGGAAAAGCAGATTTGATCCACGTGCCCCAAATCAATGCTTGTAAAAGCTGCACTAATTAATCACGACTATCAGTGACTTTAGCAGCTAGCTCGAGTAAGCTAATGTCAACTGAACGAGCTAACTTAACAAGTGGTCGTGTGTTCAGTCAGTGGTTATGAATGTCTGCAACATTAGCTTTATATAGTAGTTTATTTTAACACTGGTTTACTATACGTGACGTCAACTGTTAATACAACTCGGTAACGTTAGCAACAAGGCGAGCCCAGACAGGCTAACTGTAACCGTTAGCAACGCCAGAGCGGCATCGCACATTTAACAAAATGACGTTAAAACAATGAACCAAAGTCTGAAGTATTAACTATCTAACTGAGGTTAGGTGTGCTGAGCGGGTTGACTCCACTGTCTCCTCTAATTATATACACACAAGGTTAAACATCTCCGTTATCTGAGAGTGAAACTCCGTCAAGACATCGTCAATCAAAACAGCTAACGATAGCTAACACCGCTAATGCTAACATTAGCTGTGCCAGCTAATACTAACGTCAGCTAGCACAGCTAATGCTAACGATAGCTAACACAGCTAATGCTAACACAGCTAATGCTAACGTTAGCTAACACAGCTAGCTGATGCTAACGTTAGCTAGCACAGTAACGGTTATCCAGATGAGCCGTTGATTCCGTCGATCGACGTTATCTTTAGCCAACAATGCAGTTGATGGGGCTTCATTCATCATATTGTGCTTAACGTCACACCAACAATGTGCAGCTCAACCTCCAGTGGAAGGATAATAATAAAATGGTATAAAATACGGTGTTAGCTAGCTAGCTAATGTAAAGCTAGCATTAGCAACGGTCAGTAGTGGAATGACAGTTTGAACGTCAGTTAGCCTCAACGGAAGCTAGCTAACGACGTGCGTTAAAATCAACTGCTTTATTAGTTTTAACAGGATGCTACAGCTTATATGATATATGTTTTATGTATTGAGCAGCTTTAGATAGTTATGAATGTTAACTAAGATGTGTCGAGTGGACCAGGAGTTAGACAGGTCCGTGTAGGTAGGCCGTGTTTTAGCTGCCTTTAGCTATGTAGCCTAGCACAGTTAGCTTAGCTTAGCGTTAACCCGACCTAGCCTTCTGGGATAAACAGCTCCGGGCTCACAGATGAGCTCACAGACAGACAGACAGACAGACAGACAGGTGAAGTAGACATATCTATCCTGTCGTTAACCAACAACAGAACACAACATAACACCGCCGAGCAGCCAGAAGACAAATGAACGATACAAGGTTGACTTACTTTACAGTGATCCGCAGTGTCTGGCTGAGAGCGACTCAACACCGATGATTGGCCATCACACCGGAGGAGGCAGCGGGTTGTTTTCGTGATCTGATCTGACTTCTCTTCTGTGTATATATATATCTATCTATCTAGTTAGTCAAGGGCCGTCTCTCCGAAACGACAGATCGTTATGTTACCAGGCGCCATTTCCCGCCTCTGCTCAGCCTCTTGAAGGCAGAGACCCGTATGGGACACAGACACACCCCCTTACCTCTCTGAACAACACCAGCCAGGCTGCAGACAACTACTACTAACACTTCTCTTCTCTCCTCACTGCTTTGCTCCTCTTTAAATGACTGAATATTGTTATCAAAATGTATGCATGTCTTTACTGAATATACTCATTATCACCACTGAAAAGAAAAACACAAAGGGCATAACAATTATGAACTAAAGACATCCAGGTGCTCAACATCCCCATCACCTTTGCAATCAGAAAATCATTTCTTTACTGAATATACTTAACATATTCATGTGCAATATACACCTCAAGTGCAACTACCTTTGTTTACATTTTATTCATTACATCTACCCTACCTATTTTACAAGTGCAACTACCTGTTTTACATTACATCTATTTTTATTTTGTTATACCTCTAGTGCAGGAGTCAGCAACCTTTACTATCAAAAGAGCCATTTTAGGCAAAAAAAAAAAGAAGAAAATCTGTCTGGAGCCGCAAAACATTTGAGCATTATGATGAAGTTAACACAGTTTATAGTGTAAGTATATAGTATATAAGTCTAATAAAGTGAGGGCCAAAGAGCAAATGTACTACAGAGTATTAGGGCCACATTGAGGGAAAAAACATCTGAGATTTACAGAATAAAGTCATATTACGAGAAAAATATATTCTAATATTATGACTTTATTATCAAAATAATTCCGACTTTATTCTTGTAATATTATGACTTTATTCTCAAAATCTCTGATTTATTTATTTTTTCCTCAATGTGGCCCTAATACCCCGTCGTATCCACAGGGAGCCACTGGAGAGGGGTTAAGAGCCACATGTGGCTCCGTAGCCGCAGGTTGCTGACCCCTGCTCTAGTGTAACACTTCTGCTTATATTTATTTATTACATCTACTTCACCTGTTTTATTTGCTTTATAACTGTGTGTGTGTTTTACCTGTTATATGTTTCATCTGCCTCGTTTAGTCTTGTCAAGTATTTGTTTTAAAGCACTGACCAGAAGTGGCAACTGTGAATCTCGTATTTAATACGATGACAATAAATCTTTCTATTCTATTCTATCTATGTTTTATCTATCACTGAAAAGAAAAGCACAGGGCATAACAATTATGAAGTAAAGACATTCAGGTGCTCAACATCCCATCACCTTTGCAATCAGAATACACCCCGAGTCTCCACTCACTGCTGATGACAATCTACATCTACATTGACTCTAAAGCACAACTGACAAATGACATGAAGCATCACCTTTAATAAAATTAAATTACATTCAATGTGCCTTTCCCATGAGAAATCAATTTTTCCTGGCTGCACAAAACAGAACTGATTTTCACGGATTTCCCTAAAAGGTGAGGAATTAAGTTTCCTCAGTACAAATGGCAACTACATTATGTACAAGAGAGAGAGAGCTCATTAATGGAAGCATGTGTACAGTATGTCAGTTCTAGATGTGCTTGGTTAATCTTTTGCACACTGTGGGAGGATACTAACATCGCTCTAAGTATTGCTTAAGCATCAGTATTTTGCTCAGTTTGATTATTAATAAAAAGTTTCAAATGCATGCAATGGCATTAAAAAAAACAACAGAACGAGGAGCACTTTGGAGTGTCTGTCACAAAGAAAAGAAATTGATTTAATAGGCCATAAGCAAAGTCCTTGGCATTTGCAATGCATTTCCACTCCTGTAAACGAAAAAAATGGTCTTCCATGTAAAAGTCCCAAAATCATGTTAGAAAGGCAGAATGCCGAATTAGTCTCTTTGATTAAACACCTCGGGTGAAGAGTTTGTTTATATCAAGCGACAGCAACCTGAAAAGAAAAGTAGCAAAAACAAAACACAAGTTCGACCTTGAAGTTCAGCTGGGAGTCAACGGGGCTCTTTCAGATCACGACTGAGGCAGTTATCAAATAACAAAACAGTCAGTGTACAGTATATCATCTCTACTGCCATAACTTAGAACCATTAGCAAATCAACAGCAGCTCAGGACGATGCCATTATTTTTTTTCTTTGTATTATGGTACGTTATTCAGAATTAATTCATTAGTTGCAATGTCTGTTTTTCAAAAGAGTCCGCGACATTGAGGATGCACCCTATAAATTCTTACTCATGATGTTCAAACTATTTTCTCAAGAAAAGACCTTGGTTGTAGAGGAAGGTCTGAATATTTTGAATGAGTTACGGCTATACGAGTTCCCATTCAAAGAATGTCAATGGCTTGATGTCTTTTTCCATAATCCACAGCGCGGTCTCCCTGCATGTCTCGATCATCATCGTCTGGAAAAAAAGAAAGCGACACAAACATTAGAGATAGACGGTACACGTAATGAAGTGCTGTAACCATACTCCACTATCAGATAAGAAAACTCATATTTTCACATAAAGTTAAATGAATGATCTTAACTATATCCTCTCTATCAGTCAAATCACATCAGTAGCTTGATTCCAAATTAGGGCTGCAACTAATGATTATTTTCATTGTCGATTAATCTGTCGATATTTTTCTCGATTAATCAATTAGTTGTTTGGTTTATAAAATGTCAGAGAATGGTGAAAAATGACAAGATGACGTCTTCAAAATGCCTTATTTTGTCCACAACTCAAAGATATTCAGTTTACTGTCATAGAGGAGTAAAGAAACCAGAAAAAAAAATCACAGTTAAGAAGCTGGGCCAGTTCTAGCCCTTTTGCTGCCCTAGGCAAAATTCAGATCCCCCCCAAAAAAATTAAGACAAAAATTAAGATTTTTATTTTCATAAATAACCGTCAGCTGATTTGACCCAAATATTATAAGTTATAAAAGAAAACAACCTTCTGTTTTCTCCAGATAATGACATAATTAACTTGTGATCTCGAGATAACGGCATTAAAAAAAAGAAACCAAAGAAACCAAGTTTGAATCATGTCGGTTTAGGGCTTCCGTAGCTAAACTCTTATAAAATATTACAAATACTACTAATACTAATACTAACTACTAATAGGCAATCACAAATTCATGGCAGGAAACAATAACAACAAAGAAAAAAAACATGCATTTCAATATTTCAGGGAGAACACAAGACACATTCACAAACACAGTGAGCTATATTTATCTACTGGTCTAGATGTGGGTCAGATGTGTGGTGGGCACAGACAGGTGGTATAGCTAAAAAGAAGCACAGGCAGGAGAGAAAATACAACTAGATGGCAACTGAATTACTCTCACAGAACCGCAAGTTCCTGGGTCAAGTTCTCCCCATACATGGGAGAATAGGGTGCTAGGATTGTTTACTGCGCCCACACAGTAAACAATGCCTCACACAACTCAGTTACTCATCCTGAACTGCACACAGAGCAGTCCTGCTTTGACCTCTGCAGGTGTTTTGGTCACAATTCTTAAACATCTGTATTTTTATGATGGATTCAAGGACCAGGCTCAGGGTACTGTGAGCTACTCTAACTGTGGGGACAGATGCAGGTGGGGGGCGGCAGCAGGACAGGGGTGGAGGGAGGGAGGGAGCAAGGGAGGAATGGTGGATACACATCTGGACAGGCAGTCCAGTCCCCCGGCCTGGCTCACCTTGAACGTCTTCCTCCCCACCATCACCATCCTCTTCCTCATTGTAGGCCAGCTCGGCCTGCTTGTCGGCCTCATACTCACCCACGTTCCCATCGTCCCCATTGTAGTCCGCTAGCTTAGAGCCGTGTTGCGGATCTACTGGGGACTCGTTCTCATCAAAGAACCGGCCTGCAGGAGGCAGAGAAGGGCCTCATCAGGAAGGGAGGGAAGCGGAGGCAGTTGTAGGAAGACAGGGAGGAGTGGGTGAAATACTGCATAATGAATGCATGAAGGAATAAGTGATCGCATGAAGAGGATGACAAAAGGATGATGAGGTGAGTGGATACACGGTGGCAGATTGTAATTAGAAGACAAGTGTTTCTGGAGAGTAATTAAGAGTCAATCATGGACTTGAAAGCAGAGAGCTGAGTGGAAACAAATGGGGTTCCCTTTGTGATGAGGGACTGTTTAAAGTCTGGAGTGCACAAAGCGCTAATTGAGTTACCGGTTTAATCGTCCTCACAATCCAATCAATCAAATACAATAACCCTGCTGTAAATCCTATTTTATGTTTAGTTTTTGTTGGTACTGTGAGAAGTGTTGATTCAACTCAAGGGTCATTTTAGGCCATATATACAGTAAGCGTGGTGTTTCATTGAACTGCATTTTAAAAGGTGCCATTGATAACACTGATAACATTGAGCCACGAGATGTCTCATTCTCCCTCCTCCGTTCCATTGCATTTACGTCACAACAAGTCGTTGCCAGGCACTTACTGTCAATCTCGGCCATTTATCGTTTTTTTTCAACACTAACTGACGACCCAGAGATACCACGTGATACCAACGTCGTTATACTATTGGCTCACAAGTCTTGCTAGAAGAGGTAACCAAATGTCAGATTTCTTCCACAGAGATAAACAAAACATTCATTTTGGACTCGCCAAAATTTTTAAAATGATTAATTCACAATCATAATTTCTTTCAGGAAAAGCCACACATTTATTCTAAAAAAAATGCGGCGTCTCATTGCTTTCTGTGTTCTAACAAAAAATCAAGTATTTATTTAGTTTTAAAACGGTCATCTTTGTCATTTAAAAAGCAACAATAAACCCAATAATAGCCTAGCAATAAAGCTAATTTATGTAGCACTAAAATCAGGATAAATTAAATCATTTAAAAAAAGGCAATAATAACATATTGCTCAGTTGAGCCAATCATTATCACCATAGGGGAAATTCCTTCACCGCAATAGCCCTAGATATTAGCAAGTCACCATGGACCAATGGCATTTTCCAGTCTTATAATTTACAATATTTTTCAATTTTAAATTACATGATCAGAAAAAATGATTATAAAATATGTACAATGTATAAATAAACTTAATAAAAAAATGTGTTTTTGTCCTCCTCTGATCTATAATGGCTGCCCAATCTCCATCACAAAAGGCATATGAGGCAGTTTACTGTATGTTCCTATCTGGTTTCAGATGGCACAGTTGATCACGACAGAACTGGGTGGGACTGGAGATTCTCTGTGCCAAGCAGTGACTAGTGAGCACCAGACACTGCCAAAAACCAGACATCTGGTGGGTGTCGGGTGTTAATTTGCCATAATAGGATGCAAGTATAATGAAATCAGAGGCAGAAGATTAGAAGAAAAACAAAATGAAGACGTGGACTGAATGCAGTCAGTGTTTTAAGCAGCAGAGCTGCAGGGGGTGAGGTGGATGAGATGAAAGAATAGAGAAAATGAAAACAGAGGAAGAGGAGGAGGAGGAGGAGGGAGAAAAGGCAGCAGAGCAGAGCAGAAGCCAGGCAGCAGGAAAGGATCATCTGGGAGCCAGGTGTGTGTCATTTGTCTCCTCTCCTCTGCAACTGAGCCCTCTCTCTCTCTCTCTCTCTCTCCTCCCTGACAGAGCTCCGAGCCATATTCAGACATGACTGACGTTAAACTAACTTTCATGAAAATGTGTTATGTAGAAGTGGGGGTGTAACCAGTTAGTAATGGGCAAAATTCACACAGATGGCATGACTCCAAATTGTATTTTACTCTCTGCGTTGACACACATCACAGAGAGCTGGGAGGCAGCAGCTAAGCACAAAGGCAGAGCTAACAAGAATAGCTGTGATTGTACTTTTTCCAGGTGTAAGGTTATTTTACACAACCCTTTCAAAATCAAATCACAAATCAACAAGTTAAAGGGTAACTTCGGTATTTTTCAAACTGGACCCTATTTTCCCACGTTTTTCTGCCTAAGCAGCAGCAAAACGAGCTGCGAAGGCTATTGTTCAGCGTCAATGTAACATGCACTAAAAGTGCTTGTTTTTGCCACTGACAGACTCTGATTGTTATTATAAGTGTCTGACAACATTATGGAAATGACCCTACAGAGAAATAATGTGTTTTCCTTACCTTTCACTTGATCCAGTCTGTTATTGTGTCCAAGTCCTGCTCAAGGAGAAGTCTCGTTGGGAAGTCTGAATATCCATATACTCTGGCTCAATTAAATACAGGCGGCCATCGAATTCAAAGACCTCATCCACATTGTCAAAATCATTTAAATATTCAGCCATGATGCTGAAAATCTTTTAGATAACACTAAGCTACGCTCTCTGCACTCCAACACAACAAACTCGGCCCGGCTGGCTCTCTCGTTTCCACCATGGATGTACTCCACTATTCCACCGTTGTCTTCCAGCAACACGTCACCTCGCCAGATTTCAGAACGAGACTTCTCATTGAGCGAGACTCTTTTCTTAATGTCAGACACTTATAACAACAATCAGAGCACTTTTGGTGGACGTAAATGACAGTGCCAGCTTGCCCCAATAGCACCATATCGCAGCCTGTGAGCGGCTGCCGACTACAGCGCTCTCCCTAAATACTGGACCAATTTCCGAAATTGTTGTTGCTATTAGTCAGTTAGACACAAAAACATGGGAAAATAAGTTGAAAAATAAAAGTTACCTTTAATATAAAAAAAACACCCATTCAACCACAACCTCCCTTGCAAATTACAGTATTCTCTTTTTTCAAAGTATTGAGGAGGAACTCACTTTGGCGGTGGTGTACTGGCTCTGCTGCAACTTGGTCTTTGGCGTGGTGAGGCTGGATGGGGTTGGGCACCTGGGCCGGGTTGGCGGGCAGAGGAATCCCCTTCAGGTGTTCACTGTCACCCTTGACATGATCAGGAGCTGACAATAAGAAAGAGGGTGAGGTTCTGTTGTGTGGATGATCTGTTGCAAACACCTCCTCACCTGCTACGACTAAATCTTCTGCTTTACTTCAAGGGCAAATTAACGCCTTTTTATAACCTCTTATTCATAAGGCACAGTATGGTGAACCTACTGCATGTGTGTACTTTAATATACTGTAGCACCGGAAGTTTTGGAAGATGTTAAACAAGACTGGGGAAAACTCAGAAAAATGTACCAATATAATAGTTCTCTGCTCTTGCCCACACATTCAGGGAAATAAACATACTTGAAGTAATAAATGAGTAAAGCAAAGTTTCAGTGAAGCCTGAGAATGAATTATCACATGCCTAGAGGCTCAAAAGACAGACTAGTATAATAAACGTGGTTGTGGTGCATTCTCTACCTCGAATTTGTCTTTGCTGTTCTCCCAGTTCGTCCGCCTTGATACCTGCTTTGTTGTCTTCTTCAAACACTATCGGTTTGTCTGGCTGTTTGACGACGCCCAGAGGTGCACCCGCTGCTGCTCGGCCCTCCACTTGGTCCTGCTGGAGCCTGGGCTGG
Organism: Sebastes umbrosus; assembly: GCF_015220745.1. Taxonomy (NCBI): domain Eukaryota; kingdom Metazoa; phylum Chordata; class Actinopteri; order Perciformes; family Sebastidae; genus Sebastes; species Sebastes umbrosus. Next base: position 24,863,190 of record NC_051270.1, read on the forward strand.
TCCAGGCCCAGTCCACCAGGGCCATCAGCTGCCCCAACACCAGGGCCAGCACCAGCTCCCACAACCACATCAGGAGCATCATCATGCTTCTGAGTGATGGCTGGTTTCTTCAAGGCTGTAGATGAATGAAGTGGAAAAAGGGAGAAAGCTTGGAAAGTAAGACAACTATGGTTTTACTTGCCACCATGACAGAAATACAGAAGGCATTCGGAGCCATGACCCTGGAAAACTGTTTCTTTTATACAAGCGAGTGGACCCAGTTTTGGTTTCAATTTCACAGTTCTTAACCGGTAAACTCCTGTGATTGTTTGCGGTTTGTAGTCCCCTCAACAAGTCGCAGATTCAAAATCATAAAGCAGCAAATGAGTCCTTATTTATAACCTGAATCACTCTCTACACTGACATTTGGATCATCTTTATTATTGTTTTACTTGACCTTGCTCTGCCCACACTGCCTTAAAAAAAGGCACAGTAAATGTATGTACGTTCTACATCATTTTCGACACTCATTACTTCACTGCCAAACTAACAATTACTCTTGAACGTTCAGGACCACTGCTTACCAAACTGCACATCGTCGATTTTTCCCACCTCACTGTCTTCAATACCCGGCATGCCAGCGTCACTGCCAGGTTTACCCATCTCTTCTGTAACAAAGCAAAAGGAATGGGACTTAGGAAGTGGACAGATTGACATTCAAATAGTTTGACAAGTTCCCTGTTTTAGATTTTATTGTCCCAAGGGGGAAATTCCTCTCCACAGCAAAGGACACGTCAGACAATAATATGTACAGCAGTAACAACATGACAGACAACAGGACACAAGGTTGTTCCTCAGTGCTGTGTATCTACGCCTGGAGGGCAGTAGGGTGAAGTGGTGGTTGACTGGGTGTGTGATGTCCTGTTCTATTGAGGTTGCAAAGCGTGTTATGGCCTTATTGATTAGCTCTGCCAGGTTAGGTTATATGTGTGAGTTTGGCCCGGTTAGTAATGGATAACATGTCACACAGATAAATGAACAGGAATAATTATGATATCAATGAAATTCTTGAAAGATTTACATGAGCAATTGGTGCATTTTCTTCCAGCTATCACATACTACAATATAAGGAAGAATAGTCAAGACAGTATGAGCTTTGGTTGACACGGTCACATCCACTGTACCTTTTAAATCTGGACTGTCGTGCCGGTGCGTGGCCACCGTATGGCGCTCTCCAACCATCTCTGCCCCGGGTGCTCCATCTGTATGTCTACCTGCCACTGCAACTTTTTGGCCATCCAACAGACTCTGAAGAATTATCAAAGGTGAATCAGAAAAATTTACATATGGAAATGGAGGAGTAATGAATAAATGCTTCAGTGCTGAATAAATGCAACGCGTACCAGAACACAGGGGGAGACAACCTCTCAACATTTACTAAACAGTCGCGACAATGAGATTTCATCAATACTAACCTGTCTTAGCTTTGATGCTTCATTCTCCAGAGCCTTTTTTGTTTCTTCATACTCTTCTTTCAGTTGTGCAATCTGGCGTCCACACTGTAAACTAGTGAACACATATTCCTCGTTAGTTTCACCCACATAATCTGGGATTTTTTCACCATACTATAAAACTGATGCACGATCCGACTTTTTCAGTTCCAATAGCGATACCTGGGCTTTGGGTATCAGCTGATACTGAGTACCGATACCAATGTTGATCATTCTTAAATGTGTGTGGCAGCATCAGGCTTGACTTAAACATTTTCCTAACTTTGTAAAACAAAATGTAACAAATAAATACATAGCTATACATTTACTGAATTGTTATTTATTATTAAAATAATAAATTGTGCACCAGCAACTTGGTAAAAAATCTTCAAAATTAACAGGAATTATAATTCAAGTGTAAACTTTTTTAATGCAGCAACAACTTGGTCAAAAAAAGGAATTAAAATTCCTGTATATAATGTCTATAAAATGTATAAGATATAAACATAGAATTTAATAGAATAGATCGGCCCCATTGTCTACGATACGCGTGCCAACTATTTGAGTCAGTATCGGCCCGATATCCGATCCCGTATCGGTGCTAACCTGAGAACGGATTTGTGCAAACAGAGATTTTTGAAAAACTGAGCCAAGTATAAATCTATTCTAAAAACTTTATGACACCCAATGTGAGTGAAACATCACTGAGATCAGATCAGCCTTATAAAGAGACAAAATAGGAAATTAAGATAACCAATGACATTTTAGTGAATATTACTCTCAATAAAAAAAAAAAAAAAAATTATAATAATAATAATAATAATGGATAATTTGAAAAGCACAAATTCATATTTAGAGAAACGTTTTAGACATCATGTCACAGATCCTCAAACCCCCAGGGCAATCACTAAGGCTTCATACCTCTCATACTCCAGCTTTCTTTCCAAGGTAGTGCTGTTTTTCTTCACTTCTCTTAGCTGCTCTTCCTGTTTTATGAACTCCTGCTTCAGCTCCTTTAGCTGCTCTGTTTGAAGCAACACAAACACAGCATTTTAGAGAGATTTAGTTATTGTCTGTTAATGAAATATTATGTTTCCTGAAGAAACTTTCTATTGGGGGATTTAGTGTTCGAGAGTGCCCTCTGCTGGCCACACGATGCTCAAGTCCTACCTGTCAGCCTCTGGTTTTCTGTCATTTGAGCTGTGCTTTCACCCTGCACCTTCATCTGTACGGAAGAGAGAGAAAACCAGTTCAGTGATGACATCATCTTACAGCTTCATACATTTTAACACTTCTACACCTTAAACCAGTTCGACAAAAGAACAAGAGCTTCCCTGCTAAGACATAGATGACTAAACAGTGCACCAGGTTCTCGAATTAGAAAACTGTTGCCATAATTAACACAAGGAATACAAAGGGGAACAGGTTTGTCTTGTTTTTTCTGTGCAACGAGGCTTCACAGCACAAACAGATGGCACCCACTGTGACATTTTAAGTAGTTACTGTTACAAGGCAATGAATTGCTCCCTATCAAAACCAATATGAGGTGTTAGATGTTAACCAAATGCCTGATCTCAAGCTGGGCTATAATGTTTATACGGGTGATTGAAAAAGTATCTCAAAACAACATGCATTTGTAATACCAGCACAGAAGTTCAAACATAACTGGTTTATGATCTTTTTTAAAGCATCTCAGCATGGAAACCCCTGAATATTGAAATGCAATCCAATACAACAGCTGTGTAATAAACCGTACTGATGTGAAACTGAAGGGAGGGAGCAAGCAAGTTAAGGAGGCAGGCAGGCAGACGGGAGGGAAACTTGGACCTTGGGCTTTAAAGTGATACCTGAAATCTATCTTTTGAGTAACAAACACTCGATCCCTGTAGGTTTGAAACCTGGCTGATAAATTGTAGTTTCGTCCTTCACAGAACACAACAGCTGGGGTTATCTTGAATAATATCCACTCTTTTATGTTACAACGGGGACAAGCTTTTGTTTAAAGCAGACAAAGGGTCCACAAAATATCGCAGCCTTGTTATGTTTCAAAACTGATTGTTCTGTCAAAATACAGATGAAGAAGTTAGAGTAAAAATGACTAATGTATTGGGAGGAGCCTGTGCTGTACTTTGTTTTAGGTTTGTGACCATTTTCTTAATTTAATTTGTTGTATTTATTTATATATTTTTATTTATTATATTTTCATTGTAAATATATATCCTTTTAACTTAATTAAGATTTTTTTTAATAATTTTTATATTATCATTATTATTATTATTATTATTATTTTATACACTGTGTTAAATGTATAAAATCAGTTATAATTGACTGAGACCGAAGGCAGAGAGGAAAGAGTGGACAGAAAATACAGCATCAATGTCAAGTGTTATAAAGACTAAAGCTTCATCCTGTCACTTCCTCACATGTGGTAAACGGCTTCCCCCCTTGCAGCCTGCAGACACTGGCTATATAGACGACAAGACCCGACTGTATGAAGAACTATAAGCTTGCATGATTCATTCTTGCACCTAAGTGGGTACAAGACTGTAAATACTGTACTGTGTGGAAGCCATTCAAGACTCTATTTTCTCTGCAATGCAGGCTCTCTCGCTGTTTATAGCATGCATCTCTGTTCAAACAGGGTTAGGCTGTTGACAAAAGAAAGGAGTGGAACAACTGCTATTCAATACCTACCCTTATCTTGATTACGGAAACAGTGAGCCGGATCCTGAATGTATTGGTGAGTAGCAAGGGAGCTTAGATTCCTCTGTATTCCACACGTCACAATCTAACCTCTCGGCTATAAATCTCTTAAGCAAAGAGTGTAACGGTGTCAAACAATTTAGCTGCCAATATGGATTTTAGTGTCACAAAAGATGAATACACATTTTTTTGGAAATAAAATGGCCAGTAAAACATGTCAGTTTGTAGAAGGTTAGACCGTGCCAACGTAACGGGCCACTAAACAGAAGGCTAACTGTTACAGGGCCATTGTTTTGCTATGATTTGGCCACAGACTATGGGATTTGGCTCACAAACACAGTGTGATGGTCAGCAGGAGAAACTATTCCGAGTTAAAATTGACCAGTGACTTGTTGATTTATCCATCCAAGTTTATTTTTATACTAATGGATGTTCATTTTAAAGAGCACTAGCTGATTTTATTTCAGACCTTGTTTAATGAGCATGTATATAAACATATGTATGCATGTTACGGCTGTCTCAAATACAATTTTTTGGGCTTCGAAGATTCGATGAGAAATATTCAAAGTTATTCTAAGCTGCGTGGAGCAGCAGGCTGACATGTTCTTCTGTTCGTCTGTCTCAATCTCCCCTGTTTCAGTGCCAGGACAGTGCCGCTGCCGCTACTGTACACACACCTCTACACACAACTAACAGCAATATCTGTCTGAAAATCACTAATAATAATTCATGTTGAATATGAATAATGAATAATGTTGTGGGATTATTCCTTATTTCATGGGCTATTTGGGGATTTATACATTATTATGACATACTTATATAAAAAAAACAAAAACAAAGCATTCAAATACTGATTTGAAGGTTGAATACCATGGCAATGGTCAAAGCTTCGAAGCACTCGGGTCAGCCCTACAGCATGCGTGGCCCATTATAAGCAGCATTATCTCCCTGGTCACGAAGTAACTATCTCTGCTCAAAAGGATGGGGGGGAAGTTTGAAGGACAGTTTGTCAGCAAATGTTGAGCAAAACAACACATTGTTACTCATGGCCTTCCTCCAACCTGATCTTCCTGCAGATTAACCTGGCAAATACACTTAAGTGTTTCTTTAGCGTATAAATCATTACTTATCAAATGGGTAGTGATAGTTTTGCCTCTACAGGATCTGACATTTTGTCATAATGAGGATGTTGATGATCTTCTGCTTCTGGTCAAAATGATGTGTCCTATAGTTTCGTTCTACTGGATTGGACATTGCAGACAAGCAGTGGTTTGTTTGACTACGGCGCTACACCACACATAAGTTAAACAAATGTATGCCTGTCCGTGAGAAATAAGCATGTCAAACAAAATGCAAATTACAGGAAAACCTCCCCCTCCATCTGTTGTCTAATTGTCTCCCTGGGCAGCTGGACGCACGCTGATGTTCAGAGGGTGCTGGGTCACAAAACAGACTGAATTACTGGCTGGGCCCCTGCGCAGGACAAGAGGTGGGAACAGCCTCGTGGAGTATACAGACGACGTGCCACACTTAAATACATTATAAGTGGCTTAGAGGCACAGTGAAACAACACCATTACGCTTGTTTTCTTCAAAAACACTTGAGAGAGCTATGATTTTCTAAAAAATAAAAAATACAATGTTAGTGGAGCAGCACTCAGGTTCAGATGTGGATGAATGAGTTCCCAGCAAAGGACAAGTTCACATTTCACAGACAACTCAGGGTTGAAAATGAACTTTTTTGTTCACCTGCCACTGTGGCTGGTGGATTCCAAAAGGCACCAGCCACTCAATAAATTACCATTGTTTACTTTGGCTGGTGAGTGAAGAAAATCTAGCAGCCATGCACATTTTACCAGCATTTGGCTGGTGGCTGGTGCTAATTTCCAATCCTGGACTACTCGAAACAAACCATTGCCCTCTTTATAATGACTCCATCACCTTGCCTCTTTAATATAGATAACAAATGATGTCCCTCCATCATGAGTTACCCACCTTTTCATGTACATGCTCCATCTGATAGAGTGGGGAGATCACAGTAATATGATGTAGATAGTAGTAGATATCGTGATGAGACATCCCCAATGATTTTGGCATCATTGGGGAAAAAATCCATAATAACCTTTCAGCATATTGTAATTCAAGTGTTCTGAGAGAAAACTAGACTTCTGCACCTCCTCATGGCTGTTTTCAGGTTTTAAAAAATCTAAACAGTCTTTAATTACATGAATTTGGGTCTCACTGTAAAGCAGAGACTCTTGTGGATCCAATGAGCCCAACTGTATTCATGTGTGATGATGTTAGGCCCCATAGTAGCCATTTCATTGTATCGAGACCATTTTTTAAAACTTGACCTCACTGTATGAAATGACCTGTGGTGACCTCTAGGATAATCACAGCCTCATGAAACTTTACAACCACTAACTAAAGACGTAGCGCATTCGGAGGATGGATGGCTTTCGTAGCTATATTGACAATAACAGGGTTTCTGAGCAGTTTCCAGAACAGAAGTGCTCGCCATCTAATCGCCGAAAAATGCAATTCTTGCAGAAATCTCCAAATGTCAAACATTTTTGATACTAAATCACAGCATGGCTTTTTTCTATGGTGCACCTCAAGGTCTCGGTGACTTGTGAGCTTTAATAGATGTTTGGCAACATTTCACTTGCAGGTAAGATAAGGGGCAATTTACAGAGGTGGAAGAATCCAGATATTCCTGGCCTCGTTCACTTGGTGTGTGGGCCTGCCTAGCATTGGTATTCAGCATCCGGACTTTCCAGTAAGTTACAGAATGTCTCCGGGTTTCTGACGGTAATTTGGGGAGAGGTGTTTATATATGCTCTCTCAAAGAATATGCCACCCACCCCTTGATTAAATATTGCATGAGAGCACTAACATGAATACACCATCAATACAGAGGCATTGAGTCAAAAACCCACTGTGATACTTTGTTATTGTCACCTATAGTTTTACCTGGTTTAGTCAAAGGGCTTACCCTGTGAAAACTTTGCTCACGTCTTTCTACGTGTATACGATACGATTCAACTTTATTGTCAGTTTGCACTGAAATTCATTTTGCATCCATAGGCAGCTCAGTTTGAGAAAAAGTACACATACAATAGGCATACTGTTACCATAGACAGACAGACAAGTAAGACCCATCAGACAAAAAACCAAAACACATCACATTATTCATACATAACCCATTAAAAAAGTACCATCTGTCCTCTGGATTTACATGTCTTTAGCAGCACATTAATTATTATTTAGCAACAAGATGGACTGATGGACAAAAGCGTTCTTTAGCCTGATGCGGTCAAATGTAGGGACTCTGAATCGCCTCTTGTGAGGGCAGAAGTTGATATTCCCCATTTAAAACATGTAAGGGATCAGAATAGATGCTGTTGGCAAGTCTGAGCATACTCTTGTTGTGAGCTGCTTGAAAGGAGGCTGTCACAGGTTGGCCAATGTATGTAATGTGTACCCTCACTCTGCTAGATTTCAGTAACCAGTGAAATGAATCAGACATTGCTACTATTATTACTACTACTACTACTACTACTACTACTACTACTACTACTACTACTACTACTACTACTCCAGTTCTGAGGTCTCTACACTGGCTCCCTGTCTCTCAGAGAATTGATTTCAAAATACTGCTGCTGGTTTACAAAGCACTAAATGGTTTAGGGCCAAAATACATTTCTGATCTTCTGCTATGTTATGAACCATCCAGACCTCTCAGGTCATCTGGATCAGGTCTGCTTAGTGTCCCCAGAGTCGGAAGTAAACATGCAGAAGAAGCGTTCAGTTTTTATGCACCTAATATCTGGAACAAGCTCCCAGAAACCTGCAGGACCAACTCCAACTCTGAGTTCTTTTAAATCAAACTTTCCTGTTTGCTGCTGCCTTTTATTAAACCAGATAATGATCTTATACTGCACTAGAGCTTTTACTCTTGTGTGTTATACTCTATTTTAGCTTCTATCCTAGCTTTTATTTTTTAGCTTGTTTTTATTTTCTAATCTTTAATGTTTTTATAACTGTTTTAATTATGTCTTAATGTTCTTTTGCACTTTGTCGCAATGCTCTTGAATGTTTGTGTAAAGCACTTTGAATTGCCCTGTTGCTGACAATACAAATGCTTTACAAATAAAGCTGCCTTGCCTTACTAGGATTACTGTAATTCCTTGTATTCCTTGTATTCCTGCCTCAGTCAGAAGCAACTTTCACAAATACAACTGGTTCAGAATTCTGCTGCCAGGCTTCTAATGGGCATTAATAAAAGGGAGCACATTACACCAGTCCTGGCATCATTGCACTGGCTTCCTCTACAATTTAGAATACATTTTAAAAATCCATTACTCACTTTTAAAGCAACACTTGGTCTGACCCCAGAATACATAATGGATCTCTTAACACCCTATTCGCCTGTACGTGGTCTGGGATCATCTGATCAGCTACTTCTTGATGTTCCTAGGTCCAATTTTGTGACAAGAGGCGATCAGGCTTTTACTGTCAAGGCTCCCAAACTCTGCACTCATGCACTTCCTTTAGAGATACGATCATCTAACTCTGTATCCACTTTTAAAAACACATTTCTTTAGGATTGCATTCCTATAAGTAGAAGGGTATAAATATATGTATGTACACATACGTTTCTGGACGCATGTGTACATTTATACACATTTATGTATATATACTGTATACTTGTTTTATGAACTTGTCCTACCATTTTACCACTTCTATTATTATTATTATTGATATGTTCTGTGATGTTCTGTTTTAGCAGTTACCATATATTTTACTTTATTTATCTGCTTTTATTGTCTGATGTTCTGTTTTAGCAGTTACCAGGATTTTACTTTATTTATCTGCTTTTATTGTCTGGTGTTCTGTTTTAGCAGTTACCAGGATTTTACTTTATTTATCTGCTTTTATTGTCTGATGTTCTGTTTTAGCAGTTACCAGGATTTTACTTTTTTTATCTGCTTTTATTGTCTGATGTTCTGTTTTAGCAGTTACCAGGATTTTACTTTTTTTATCTGCTTTTATTGTCTGATGTTCTGTTTTAGCAGTTACCAGGATTTTACTTTATTTATCTGCTTTTATTGTCTGGTGTTCTGTTTTAGCAGTTACCAGGATTTTACTTTATTTATCTGCTTTTATTGTCTTGTGAAGCACTTTGTAACATCTGTTTTGAGAAGTGCTATCTAAATAAGTGTATTATTATTATTACCTTCTCATCAGTGCACTTCTTGATGAGCGTCTCCCTGGCCAGCAGCTTGCCCTCCAGGATGCTGTAGTCTCCATCCTTCTGCTCCATCTGCTTCCTGTGCGCGTCCACCTGCACCATCAGCTCCGTGTTGCGCTTCTCCAGCCGGACCCGAGCCGCGTCCGTCCGCTTCACCTGCGTCTGCACCTCCACCAGCTCGTCCAGCAAGCGGCCGTGCTTGTTGGACACCGTCCAGTAGTTGAACGACAGGATGGCGATGATCACCATCAGGAAGATGAGGATGAAGGACGGGAGGCGGCCTCCACGTCGGTTTGCACCAAACCCGACCATTTCATCCAAAAAAATAAACACCAAAAAGTGTGTATAACGTTGCTTCAGGTTGTTGTTGTTGTCAGGGCGACATACAGAGAGCTCAATGAGAGAGACACATCCGTCTACGTGACATGCCGTGTTGGATATGCGGCAACCGAGCTGAAAAGCAAACACTACACTGGACACACACAGTCATGAAGACTTCTCACATCGCTACTGGTCCTTCCTCATTCCGCACATCTTCTCTCTGCATCCAATGTCAGTAGGTTAGCTGTTAGATGAGAGACGCCCGCAGAGACGTGGCCTAGCTTCAGCTGGCGACGTTAAACACAGCTCAGCAGACAGAGACAGAGACGTGGACAGCTTCACTACACGGCTCCGTGGCACAGCGAGGAGAGCAGACACACATCACACAGCTAAGCTATAACACGTTCGCCCTCAGTTCTTGTCCCTGGTGCTCCTGTGAGCCCCGTAGGAGCGCATCTACCGCCGCTTACAGCTCCTCTAAGCGCCGTCAAACAAGATGATCTTTTGATTGCGACCGTTAAACGTTATTAACGTCCAGCTAACCGCTCCACAGTAGCTTAGCAACAACGGTTGCACACTTAGCGACGGTCATTCAGAGAAGTATGGTCTCTTCTTGTTGAGGAGGACGGGTTTAATCCGTTTAATATAACTAACTAAATCACTAGAAACACTAAAAGACACAGGCTTTGTGTCACACTCTCCACCTTTCCTTTCCTCTGCCTACCAGACATGATTTATGAGCTGTGTGAAGCTAGCTGCCATCAACTTCCGCTCTCTAACTAGCGAATACATTTCAAAATAAAAGGTCCGAATTCTTTTTAGCAGCACAAAGAAATAATAATAATAATAATAATAATAATAATAATAATAATAATAATAATAATAATAATAATAACAATAATAACAATAATAACAATAATAATAATAATAATAATAATAACAATAACAATAATAATAATAACAATAATAACAATAATAATAACAATAATAATAATAATAATAATAATAATAATAATAATAATAATAATAATAACAATAATAATAATAATAATAATAATAATAATAATAATAACAATAATAATAATGATAATAATATAAAAATCTAGCCTGTGACGGGAGACTTTGGCCAATCACAGGTCATTTCAGAGAGAGTATGTGCCTATTGAGCGTTCATATTGGTATGTGCTTGGTATTTCCTCAACTGATCCCATTTTACAGCTAAACAGTACACTACAAGCCAGAAAAACCTGCTGGCATGCATACTGCCAAATGTGACCGCATTTAGTAGGACATCCTGGTATTTTTGGAATACTGAATTTGACACACTATGTATTGGGACATAATTATAATTCTTTTTCTGGCATACTAAATAGTATGGTAGCAGCTAGACCCTTCATGAATTTTGCAATGTGACGCCTATCGTATTGACAAAATCTGTCCACAGACTGACATATAAACACCTCTCCCCAAATTACCGTCAGCAGCCCGGAGACATTCTGTGCAGTGACTAACTGGAAAGTCCAGGTGCTGAATGCCAATTCTAGGCAGGCCTACACACCATGTGAATGAGGCCAGGACTATCTGGTTTCTTCCACCTCTGTAAATTGCCCTGAAACTTACCTGCGAGGGAAATGTTGCCAAACATTTATGAAAGCTCAAAAGACACCAAGACCTTGAGGCGCACCATAGAAAAAAGCCATGCTGTGATTTAGTATCAAAAACTTTTGACATTTGGAGATTTCTGCAAGAATTGCATTTTTCGGCGATTAGATGGCGAGCACTTCTGTTCTGGAAACTGCTCAGAAACCCTGTTATTGTCAATAAAGCTACGAAAGCCATCCATCCTCTGAATGCTCTAGGTCTTTAGTTAATGGTTGTAAAGTTTCACGAGGCTGTGATTATCCTAGAGGTCACCACAGGTCATTTCATACAGTGAGGTCAAGTTTTAAAAAATGGTCTCAATACAATGAAATGGCTACTTTGGGGATTAACATCATCACACATTAATACAGTTGGGCTCATTGGATCCACAAGAGTCTCAGCTTTACAGTGAGACCCAATTTATGTAATTCAAGACTGTTTAGGGACCCCAGTATGCAGAAATACTCAGATACACCATTTTAGAATAGGAGAATAGGAAAATAACACATTTATACTGCATACATATAACTGTATGGTTTTTGCCCAGAACTCCATGTGATTATCATAAAGTTGGCATGTCTGTAAAGGGGAGACTCGTGGGTACCCATAGAACCCATTTTCATTCACATATCTTGAGATCAGAGGTCAAGAAACCCCTTTGAAAATGGACATTATTTAACCTCCTTCCCGACAAGCTAACATGACACGGTTGGTACAAATGGATTCCTTCGGTTTTCTAGTTTCATATGATACCAGTATCTTCACTCTAGCTCTAAAACTGAGCCTGCTATAGCCTCTAAGAGAGGCTTTTGATCTATTTGCTGTGAGAATTGCCAGTTCTTCAGTCACAAGTTTAGGTAATTCTGCAAGGGGAAAAAAATCAGGAATACCTGAAAGCTGCCCTGCATGGCATGAAAAACAGTGGTCACAAGTAGACTCTTGAAAAAGTAATGTAATATTTTTAAATGTAGGTGATGAATTTTCTGATATTTGAGAATGAATATGACATAAAATTACATGTTTGATATTTAGAAGTATGGCTTTTGTATTATTGTCTCCATGTACTTTATCAAATTATGAATTGTTTGTGGATGTTTTTATCACGCTGGTGTTTTGGATGAACTACACCTGCCATCATACAGCTTGTTTGCCTATTGGTGTGCTTTATGTATAAATATCAGTGTGGTTTCCACTTTCAAACATTTTGACCTGACGAAGATCCAAGCAGGATCGAAACGTAGTCAGTAAAAATATTGTGGCATGGAGTAGTGTGCAGGCGTTTACCTTTTTCTTTACTGACACAAGTAAACTCTTACCAACACTGACTATAAGAAACATTACTGGGTATTTAATTAAACAACACTACCAACTACAGCATCTCTACTTGAATAAAAACAATATATAAGCCTCACCCAATTGATATTTATGAAAGGTTATTGTATTGTCCAGTGTCTCTATTATTTTGTCCAGTCCTGTTTGAGGTAACCAGATGTTCAAACGCATACAGACTGACGTGCATGATCCAGGAAACATACACTGAAATAAGAACACAAACCACAAGATACAAACTCATATTTTATTGTAACACTGATAAGAATTGTAACACAATGAGGTAAGTTAAATAATCCCGTTCTGTGATGTTCTTGAACCAGCGACACCACAAAATATTCACCACCCGATCAGTAACAGTTCCACAAAGTCTGCAAACAATGGCTAGTAAAGCCCAGTCTGGTCAGTTCAGTTTAATACAAACATATTTCTTCCTGTTCCTTACGAGGACAAGAGGAATACTGATAACACAATCTCCTTTGTCTTTGAGTCACAGATCCAAACTTACCAGCTGCGTGTTTGTTTCTTTTTTAAGAGATGAAACTCTGTAGAAAAGGTCCCCTGAGGGAGAAACATTCTTTTGTTTTTCTGATGAGAAAGAAGCCATTACAGACGCTGGCAGGCTCAGTCTGAGTTTGCTACCATTTCTGCTGATGACTTGGCACGGTCTCACAGGGCACTAGGAGATACAGTATGAGACCATTTCAGTTTGCCCGTGCTGCAGTCACATTGTGAAAATAAATGATCTTTCAATGCTGGAAGAGTTACTCATCACTCTACAGACGTCTGCTGCACAGCACAGCACAGCGCGGCTGCAACACCAGCGCCCTGAAATGTCTCAGAGCTTTGACCCGAGTCCTCGTTGGGAGAGTGGTCAGAGAATAGTTTCTTTGCACTCAAGGCTTTGTTCAGAGGAGGGGGAGTCCAGTGGGTGGGTGGAGGCGCTGGTTGTTTGTGGGAGGTGTTTTGGACGGCGCATGGAAGGGGACGAACTCAAAGCACCGCAGCTCTGGAGGTGAAGATCCTCGTGGCAACGCTTCCTGGGACTGCCAATGATGCTCTGGGTCATCACCTGTTCAACAAAACAGAGAGACACGTTGCTAGTTTTCTCTTTTGTTTGTTTTTATATGACAATCGTGATTGAGTCATCCATTTTTATACATCTCACATGTTTGTTTTCTGGTGTGTAATGAGCATTACTGCCTCACAGAGCTGCTGCTAGGGGTGGGAATATCCAGAGGCCCCACGATACAATATTATCATGATACTTAAGTCGCGATACGATCTTATTGCAATTTTAAACATGGTGCTTTATGCTGAGTATTGCGATATTAATAGTTTATATACTAAATGGTAAATTAACTTGCATTTATATAGTGCTTTTCTAGTCTTCCGACCACTCAAAGCACTTTACACTACATGTCAGCATTCACCCATTCACACACTGATGGCAGAGGCTGCTAAGGTGCCAACTTTGCCCATAAGGATCTAATCTAAATACTCCTTCACACACCGATGGCTAATGGCAATTTGGGGTTAAGTGTCTTGATCAAGGACATGTGACCGGAGCAGCCGGGGATCGAACCAACAACCTTCCGATTGGTTGACGACCTGCTCTACCCCTGAGCCACAGTCTCCCCTAATAATAAAATAATAATAATAATAAAAGAGTGATAGTTGACAGCTGTGTATCGATATAATATTGCCACACAAAATATCGCAACACTATGCTGTATCGATTTGTTCCCCCTCCCCTAGCTGCTAGCATAGACTGTATATAAGAAGTGGACGTAGTCACCGTGACGTCACCCATTAGTTTGTGGACTACCATTGTAAAGCCTCTATTTCTGCATTTTGGCCGTCGCCATCTTGTTTTTTTGGAGCCAGAAGTGACACGAGAGGGGGGAACTATGCACAACCGAACGCTGAACAAAACATTTTTGTTGACCAAAATGTTACAATTAACTTTCATGAACTGAAAACACACTGTGAAAGGGTTAAAGTTCTGAGACGAAAACACGGGCAACTCCCAGTCTGGTAAACGCCGCGGTAGCGACCTGTCAATCACAAGGTAGCCACACCCTAAAGCATACCCTGCTTTATGGTCTATTTGACTCTAAATGGGACCATAATTTACTAAATGAACATCATGCTGTATTGAAGAAGACTTGAAACTAGCGATTGAGACCATAAACTCATGTTTACAATGTTCACTGAGGTAATAAATCAAGTGAGAAGTAAGGTCATTTTCTCATAGACTTCTATACAATCAGACTTCTTTTTGCAAACAGAGGAGTCTAATTAGAAAGAATACAAGTTTAAGGCACCTCAGTATTGGCTTCACTTTTCAGACCCAGATGTTGCCCACTGGCTGCTAGTCTGCTATCTACTTATAGTCTTGTATGCTTATGCTCACCAATAAAACCAGAAACAGGCCTACAAACTGCTGGTTTGCCATAAACCATTTATCATTGGACATCATACACCGTCTAATTCAGTTACCTGATCTATGACGTTGGCACTAAAAATGGCCTCCTCCATGTGTTTCTCATCCGATTTGATGACACACTTGATGTTGTTGACGACCTGCTGGACTTCAGGAGGTAGGCTGCAGCTCGAATGCTCCAGGAACTTGGCCACCAGTACTTTGGTGTCTTTGTACATCTTAAAGTCGGCCAGGGAGTGTGGGCGTTCGTGGGAGGAGTGTGTAGTGTGCAGGGCACGGGGTTTAACGTGGATGTCAACTTTCCTGCCCTCCTTTTGCTGCTTCCTGGCGCTTATGTGACCGGGTTTAGCTCCGACTACGCCTGTTGTAACGTCTGTTGACCCTGAAGATAAAACGGAGGAGAAAAATACATTAAATTACATATAATTCTTAAAATCCTGTGGATTTAGTGCTTTGGGTAAAGTGAAATCACAGTTTTCTAAGTCACTGACGTAACACATTTTCATTATCAGCTCAGTTATAATTGGTTTAGGATTTTTTGTTTCCAGCTTAATGATAATGCATTTTTTAGATAATCCAATGGGCCCTGGAGGGTTTAAAATTATTTATTTAAGGAATATTTAATCCTTCAGTTTATCTAAAAGATAGAAATCACCTAATTTGGAGATACTACATGGTTTTCACTGGATAATGATGACAACTAACATTTTTTTCTATTAGGGCTGCAACTAACGATAAATTCTTGATTAAGCGATTAGTTGGTTGGTCTATAAAATGTCAGAAAATGGTGAAAGATGTCGATCAGTGTTTCCCAAAGTCCTCAAATGTCTAGTTTTGTCCACAACTCAAAGATATACAGTTTACTGTCATAAAGGAGTAAAGTAACCAGAAAATATTCACATTTAAGAAGCTGAATTTTTTTTTTTTTTTCTTAAAATATTACTCAAACCGATTAATCGATCATCAAAATAGATTAATTTAATAGTTGACAACTAATAGATTCATTGATTAAGCTCCAGTTTCAATGGTTTGTTAAATTAGCTTTCCACGCTGCCAGTTTGTCCTACGGGTCCAATTGTTTTATAGGATGTGAATGCTGTTTTTATATGTCCCACCATCACATGAATTCACAGTTTCTATGATGGTACCTTGCTCAGGTGATGTATGAGTTGAATCTTCAGCAGCAGGGTTATTTGCAGAGGCGCAGCCACTATTTTCCCCTGTAGAGGGAGACAAGGTACTTAGTGTGGACACAACAAAGCAGGTTCATGATCCACCATTGACTGTTGACAAGGAAAGCCTGTAGGGCTGCCTCTAATGATTAGTTTCATTATCAATCAATCTGCCGATTACTTTCGTGTTTAATCAATTATTTGTTTAATATATAAAATGTTCTCAGAGTCCAAGGTGATGTCTTCGAATGTCTTGTTTTGTCCACTCAACAGTCAAAAACCCAGTGATAGTCAGTTTACAATGATATAAAACAGAGAAAAATAACAGATGCTCACATTGGAGAATCTGGAACAAAAAACATGTTTGGACTTTCGCATGAAAAATGACTCCAGAATGATGGATCAATTGACTAATCATTTAAGCTCTAAAAGGCTGATCACTCTTGCAATATTTATATATATATTTAGTATATCAGTTGTAGTAGAAGTCTTGTGTAACACTCACTTCCTGTAGTAGAAGAGCAGGAGATGGGGTCGCTGGTGGAACGGACTATGCGTGCCAGTTTGCGGTACCTCCTGGCCGCTCGGTGCACCCGAGGCCTCTCTGAGGGCGAGTGGCCACTCTGGGCTGAGGTAGAGGGGGGTTGCGATGTGGAGGAGGGCGACCAAACGCTGAAACACAGCCTGGGGCCGCGTGGCCTGCTGGGAGGGGAGGGGGAAGGAGAAGGAGCCATGGGACTGATGGCTGAAGTTCCACCAGAGGAGGCCACGGAGGTGGGGGAGCAAGGCTGAGGCGGCGGGGGGAGGGTGACGGGGAGCGTGAGCTTCCGGCTCATCATTCGTGCCTTAATGAGGGAGTGTGTTGACGCTTTAGGTGGCTCCTCTGGTAAATGTTTGGCTGACGCGAGCTCGTCACATATGTGCATCGAAGCCCTGAGTTCCTCACACGGATGCGTGTTCTCCGCAGAATCCTCCTGGTCCAGATTGCTAAAGTTTTCTGAGGACCAGTCCGGAGAGCGCTCCAGAGACTCCTGGGTGTGTGAGGACTCGCTATAACCCGTATCACTGGGGCGAGCGTCACTGTTAGGCAGGCCACGATGGTCACGTGTACAAAGTTCCAGGCTGGTGCAGCTGCCGTCGATGGGGGCGGTGTGGAGCATGCCGTAGGGAGAGGAGTCAGAGCCCTGGACCTCCAGGGAGCACAAGTCCTCTGAGGAGCAAGTCTGGTCCTGATCAGCCACCTCTGACACCATCAGTGACGCACTGTCCACCGAGGCTGAGGACATGGGAAAAAATATCATCAGCACGAATACTAGTAGACAAAGACATTTGACAATGCTGCAGTGTTAACTGTGTTTACCCTGAGTGCTGAATCCTGCAGTGTTTCTCTCACACAGACTGGACTCAGTGGCCGGCTGCTCTATGCTGGTGGTGACCTGAGAAAAGGACATAATTAGTGGAGATGGATGACAAAAAAGCACTGCTGGATATTTAGTATGTACTGCATAAAAGCAGCTGTGTGGCACCTAACCAGTTTGGTCTGTAGGGGGCTCTATAACACCACAAACACACTAACAAATCCTCACTTTAAAGGAAACTACTGTATCATGTAGAGTTGGATAAGAAGCTTGAATTAGATTCACTAATGTGCTTTTATCTATACGTTCATATAACTTTACATCATAATCTTTAGCCTGAAATCCTCAGCTGAGTTTCTTCCCGCTGACTGTTCTCACACACAATCAATCCATCACTGCCTGCTTCCATTAGTTATTTACAGCGACCGCAGCTGATCTATTGCAGGTGAGAAAAGCTTCTCCTGATTCCTATTTGAAGGACACTGTGAAGAGAACCGTGAATTTAACATGTATAATGGAAATAAGGGATTGAAAGCCTAAAGTGTTAAATGAGGTTGAGAATATAATAGAAGATAAAAGGATTTGCTTAGACAGTTATTTTTAGCTGCTGTGAACAATGAGATGCAGCGAAGCCTCAGCCTGAAAAAAGCTCTGATCAGTTCAACGTGACTGTCAAAGGAGACGCCTCAGTAAATCTGAAGCAGCAGATAAATACTCAGATAGAAAATGCAAATGTGCAAGAAGAGAAATACCAACCATTTAGAGAAGAACATCTGAAAGGTTGGTTGGGTTGGTTAAATTAACGTTTATACTAAAACCTCTGGTCTATAATATCAAAATATTCACATTTCAGACTTCAGGTTTAACCTTGAAATCCCCTCGTTTTGAAGGCTATCTCATCCAAAATTAAAAGGTTTACATTTTTAACCAAACCTAATTAACCAAAACTTGACTTATTTTTTTATGTAATTCACATATGAGTATCGACTCGAAGAAAAAAAGATAGTTTAAAAAATATATTTAATCTGAGGTAGCCGAATGGTTACAGCCCATAACACATCATCACAACGTCCACAGTTAGTTTCTAGCCCGGGATATTTGGTGAGTGCTGTACCCCTCTCTCTCTATCTGTCACCTTCTATACTGTCAAATGCCAAAAGACACCCATAGTCCCCAGACGATGAATCCTAATGACCTCGATCTCCCGACTTTTCCTCTCGCACCACCATAAAGTTAACATTAAGGTTTTGCGGGAAATGCCTTAACAACTATTGGATATATTGTGTATGAAATTTGGTTCAGACATTCATGTCCCCCTAGGGGACGGATTGTAGGGGTGGGGGAAAAAAATTGACACGGCATAGTATCGTGATATTTAGCGAGGCAATATTGAATCAATAGAAGGACGTCAAGTATTGATCTTTCATTATATAAACTATTAACCTCTTAACAAGCCGACAGCTGCTAATCTGCCTTTTCAGAGGCTGCGGCGGGCTGAGTCTTGTCATGTTAGCTTGTCGGGAAGAACGCAAAATAACGCTCCAAAGTTACGCTATATTTTGGCGAGGAAAAACTGACATGGCCATTTTCAAAGGGGTCCCTTGACCTCTGACCACAACATTTGTGAATAAAAACTCTGAGATGAACTTTCTTATTAGATAAAACATGTTAACAAACTGCATAATTTGCAGTTGAAAAAAGGTAATAAATCACAATATATCTTATCACAATATAAGATCGTATAGTGGGGCCCTCTGGTGATTCCCACCCCTAACGAATTGCAATAACTTCGGTGACTTTTCATCTGGAACCATCATCAGGTCAAATTTCAATTTCTACAACACTTTTGTTTATGACCAAATACCTGCAACACTAATAACATTACCATCAGCCTCCGCTGGTGTCTACGTAAGGGATAATTTACAGCTAGCGGTCACATTGTTGTGAAAGAAACCCCGACAGGGGGATGCCCTGGGTCTCTTTCACAACAATGACCCGCTAGCTGTACATTATCCCGCTTATTACACGGCTACTTACTGAAGAAATCAATCATTTTACACAAAAACGGTCGGCCAGAGTCTGACATCAGAACTGCGCCCATAGTGAAACGGTCTGCTATACATAACAACGGTCTGCTATAAAGAAATAACAGATCGCAGAATGCTGTGATTAACCAATCAGAATCGAGTATTCAACAACATGTAATATTGCTAATTAGCAAATCTTAGCATTCTGCATTATACCTGCTAAATATCAGCATGTTAGCATTGTCACTGTGAGCATGTTAGTTTGCCGATGTTAACATTTAGCTCTAAGCATTGATGTGTACAGTCTCATGGAGCAGCCTACTCTTATTATTGCTACTGCACACATGTAAAATGTATGTTTAACATTAAAGAAGGTAACTGACCTATGAATTGGCCTACTGTCTTTGCAAACACAGGAATAATGTAATGTCCTAGACCATGTTGTCCATACAGAAGGCCTCTGGAGACTGTGTTGTTTTAAGGGCAGAGCCTGCAGATTGTTCTCACCTGGCTGGCAGGAGTCTGTCCCACCACAGACTCATACGGAGGAGGCAGGTCAGTTGGGTACAGCGTCCCTGGGCTGTTGATGGGAACCCCATAGATGGCACTGAAGGGAGAATGGGGGAAGTCCAGGTGCAGGCCTCTGTCAGGGGCAAAACAGCAGAGTTCAATCAAACAATGAATACAAACTAGAATTACCGCCTCATGGTTGTATGCCTCCGCCGACCAGTCAAGTTGCAGTTTACATCCATGTCTGTCCAAAATGTCATCATTTCATTATTTTATCCTATTAGATATTTGTGTTAAATGGTCATAAATAGCGTATTAATTCTTGAGTTGTTGTCAAAATCATGTTTTGTGAGGTCAAAGTGGCCTTTGAACACCAAAATCAAAGTGGACATTTGTGCCAAATTTGAAGAAATTCCCTCCAGGCGTTCCTTGAGAACATACAATAATGCCTTTGGCCACGGCTGTCACCAGCACAGAGACATAAAAACTAAATATCCAAATCATATGTCAAATAACTGGAATACAAAGAGTGGCGAGTACACTGAGCCAGTCACGCAGTCCAGAGCGTTTAAGAAACTGGCGTAGAAACCATCCTATCCGAGTCAAAAACACAGTATATTGTCTACTAAAAAAAAAAAAAAAGGATGAAAAATATCCTCTTGTCCCCGACACTCCAATCCAGACGACATATATGGATTTAGTATTATTCAATGTGCGCCACCACTGTTTCATGTGGTGCCAATTAGGAATAAGCAGCCATGCGTGCAGTCATATCTTTTAATTACAACCCCGTTCTCCTCTAAAGTGGCAGAGCATGAAATACAACCTGAGAGTCTCCACCAATCATCCGAGGCATGATGATGTCATGACACATCCCTGGCCCTGGGCAGGGACATCATAAACGCTTCCTCTGCCTTGTTTATATTTATGGCATAATTGACAAACAGATGTGGCTTCCTGCCAAATGGCTACAGCAGCAGAACGCTCTCTGGCACGACTGAGAAAAATGAAGGTAGTGATGAGGGAGGGCTCGACCGATCTTTCACAACAGCTGAGAATCACGGATGTCGCAGCTGCTTAGCGGAGGGAAATGCTCTGAGCTGACCACGGATGATAATATACCACATGTGATGGTCACAGACAGATAGCAAACAGACACATGCCACTGCTGCTTAAAATCATGGATTTAGATTTGAATGAAAATGTTTCTTTTGGCATCTGTATATTCACCATCTCATAGGATATTCTAGGGTTGTCTACTTTAATAAAATGCTAAAGCAGTTTTAACTGACAAAATCGCTTAACTGACAGTTACTGTACCAAACCAGCAAGAAGATGTAATAAAAACTCAACATCTTGTTTCACTGTGTCCTCTTTGGGGCGTTGAGCCTCCAAAAGCGTCCCTCCAGTACCTACTAGACCTGTGAGAGATGTTTCTAATCATTTTGCAATCAATGCTGCTCCTTCTTCAAATTATGACCACTTTTACATCACATATCAGTATCTGATTCATTTCAGGTGTCTGTGGAGGGGCAGGTAGGAAGTTATAGGCTCCTGAAGAATTTTAAATACAGTATATGTGTGCTATTGTGTTAAACGGGAAACTTTAAGAAATACCAGTGCTCAAGCCTGACTATAAGTTCCCTCTAGGCAAATATGAAAATTTTATTTCACAATTATCCCGGCCAAAATAATTGCAATTCACGATATCATCCTGATAATCATTAAAATATGCTTAAAACTCTTAAAATGGCACTAAAACATACTGGACACATAGGACACATCTTTTTTTAGACAGCTTCTTCAAGTCACTCATGTGAGGATATTCACGATTATTCTGATAATGGAAATTCACCACGATCAACTTATTGTGAATATTTTTTATCGCAATATGTGATAAAATCCTATATCGTCCCATATAGTTCCCAGTGGTGTAGTGATTGTTGATGAGTCGGGTGTACTACTAGGTAGATGGTAGTAGGCTACCAAGGAGGAGTGGGTATACTATCCTATATATTCCAATGACTTTTGGGCTGATTGGTGGGTAAACTATAACCAGACAAAGAGGACGGTATACCCCGATATACCTACGTATAGCCTCCACTACACCACTGCTAGTTCCCACACATTCCTCTTGCAGATATGAATGCAACTCAAGGAGGGGGAACTGAGTCAGGTACAGTATCCTGAACTACTGATCACTTGCAGCAACCAGCAGATTTTTAGTTTCAATACATATTGCAGAACATTTTGGGATGGGTCTCCGTAGCAATGCAGCATTGAAGTTCTCAAAATCTATTGAACAATGCCCGTTGTATTTATAAGACATAACATGCAGTGCCTTGATACCTAATTTGAATTGCAGCCATCTGGGAAGTGCTTTATGTTGCCTTTGGCAAAAAACTAAATATTTACATATTTATTCCCACTGCAATCAGTAATTTATACTCACTGTAATTAACCTGTAGTTTTTGTTTCATTTAATAAATCTTAATTAATAAAATATTATGTTTTTCAGGATTGCCCAGCACTTTGCATATAACTGATCATTGATAGTTGTTTAGCTGTGCACATAGATTAGAAATGTTTAATTAATGTGCTAATTTCCACCAATTGTTTTGTGTTGTACTGTAATAATCAGCAACAACCAATGTTCTCCACTAAGTAATAGGGGTGTAAGAAAATATTGACACACATGAGTATCACGATATTATGTTTTGCGATACTGTATTGATTCTCCAAAACGCTGTATCGATTTTTAATCAACCTCTTAAAAATCTGATGGCCCGCCGGCGGACCTAGCTATTCTGTCTTTCAGAGGTTACAGCAGTTTTAGAGCTAGTGTGAAGATACTGGCATCATATTAAAATAAAAAACCTAAGGAATCCATTGGCACCAACCATGTCATACTTGCATGCTGCGAAGAACGCTAAAAAACATTTCAAAGTTAGGAGGAAAAACAAGGAAAAACTGGCATGGCCTTTTTCAAAGGGGTCCCTTGACCTCTGACCTCAAGATATGTGAATGAAAATGGGTTCTATGGGTACCCACGAGCCTCCCCTTTACAAACATGCCCGTTATAATCCCGTGCAGTTTTGGGCAAAAAAACAAGTTGTTTTTTGCATGCAGTGCAAATGTGTTATTTTTGCATATGCTAAAATGGTGCATTTGAATATTTCTGCATACTGGGGTCCCTAAACAGTCTTAGAGTAGCATAAATTGGGTATAACTGGCCTCAGCTGAGACTCTTGTGGATCAAATGAGTCGAACTGAGTCAAACGAGTCAAATGAGTCAAACTGTATGATGATGTTTGTCCCAATCGCAATATATCATCTTGCTTACAGTATTGCAATATACTGAATTCCCCTGTATCATGATACGTATCGTATCGCCAGATTCTTATCTGCTTAGATACACAGCCCTACTAAGTACGGGAAATGATAAAGTGTCAATTGTCATTGAAAATTTAACAAAGAGTTACGGGATTAGCCAAAAGTATTATTTTGAAAGGGGGTTCTGATTTACAAATAGACTATTGTATATAATTACAGTGTCTTGTAAACTTTGGACAATATTTTTGTTAGCACATTACAGTTTTTATTGTGTATCCCTGAAAGAATCCACATATCCCAGAAGACACATTGGCCCCAGAGCTTGGGGAGCACTGAGAGAAGATGTGATGCTGATGAGCAGTATTTTCCTCTCACCTCTGTCCATCCATTGAGGGGGTGCAGGTGTACTCTGGGGGGTAGTACGGCGGTGGGGGAATGGGAGGAATAAACTCATCAAAGTCCAGTGTTTGGTGGAGGATGGTTCCATGGGGGGTCATACAGTCGGCATTTAGGGCTCGCGCTCTGTGCGGCATAAACTGAAACACAGCATAAAAACATCAGGCTTTTATTACACATGGTACTGAGTACTTAGTTGTTTATTCATTATTTTAGACTGTAATTTATCCAGGGAGACATGACTGAGCAAAAAAAGCACCTCTCCGCTGTTATTTCAAGCAGTTATTCACACGTGTGCTTGTTGTTTGGCCACTGCTGCTATTGACTTGGCTAAATTCACTGAGCTAAATAAAAGGTTGACACCTCTTGTGGCTAAATGAAGCCTCTCTTGGAAACTCTGTGAGACTGTTGGAGATAAGACACAATCCTTTATCTCTTATTTATTCTACTGTTTGATTTGTCTTATTCTATTTTAGCTTATTTTCATCTTCTATTTTACTTTTTAAAATCCTATCTATGTGTCTTTTTCTATTGCCTCATATTTCTTTTATATCCTTTCTTTCTGTCTTATGTAAAGCTTTTCGATTGGCTTTGATGTCGAAAGGTGCTACACAAATAAACTTGCCTTGCCTTTTCTTTCTGTGAATCAATAGTTAGATACCACCATGTTCAGCCACTTCAATCTATAGTTCTCCTGTTGGTGTGCATGTCTGCTTTAGTGTACTGTAATTTTATACTTTCATACATTCACGTAGTGTCAGCAAGACATATTACAGACAAGTAGGGCTGGGCGATAATTCAATATGATGATTTATCCTCTTTTCGAAGGAATAATTTCACTTTAAACTGTTGTGTTAATTTTGCACTAAAGTTCTAAATTAAATGGGAAAATACTCCGTACTTTTCATTTGTTTAGTATTTAATTCACACAGGACAATATAAAAATAGGCTTTACCATGTGACTATTTCATATAGACAATTTATTTATTTAATTACCAGAAAACTACATTGTGATGTACTGTTTATCGTTAACGAGATATGAAATAATCTATATCGGGATAGAAGATTTTGGCCCTATCGCCCAGCCCTACAGATAAGCATAAAATAAAACAAGCAAAGAAAAGACCTGCCCCCAATTCAAAGATTATAATCATTAATTAATCGTTAATTATATCACACCAAAATGCGTATATATACAGGTCTTCTTAGAGACAGTAAGAAGCTCTGAGAACGAGGTGCTCACAGCTTTGCTCATCTGAAATTGGGCCACTGAAACAGATACCACTGGGAATTAAGTCCTTATGTCAACGTGAGAATGATGTTTCAGTCCCATTTTTAATTGCAGTATAATTCAAACAGCTTCAGATGAATTTATTTTTACCATCTGTCTGTCTCTTCTTAAATAGTCACAGATATAAAAGACTATAATCTCTGTGGTCCTGTCCCAGGGATCTAAAAAGAAGTCTATTCATCTACGTAGTTATCACTGTTTAAACCTGCATTAACTGATTTGTTTTGCCAACTGGGGGCAGTGGAAACAAGATGTAAACACAACACTGACAATAAATCACTTTGTAAATCTGATATGTAAGCAAACAGTTGGTTATTTACACATCCTGCAGACACTTTATCATTCATTTGGAATTGTGTTCTGGCCACCTGGTGAATATAAGTCCCATATTCACTCTCCTTCTAGCTTTGTTTTGGTCTCCACCAACTCCTGAGGGAAAAATCTGGTCCTTTAGCTGCTAAATGCTCCGCTATGTTCACCAGCTAGTCGCTAACTTTGTCTGTCCGCTGTTTGGTGCTGCACAGGTACTCGTCCAACAGCTACTTGCTCAACCCTGTCTGCTATAAAAATTACGTTCCCATACAACTAAACTGCATTCTCAATTATGTTTCGAGGGA
Source organism: Sebastes umbrosus (assembly GCF_015220745.1). NCBI lineage: Eukaryota > Metazoa > Chordata > Actinopteri > Perciformes > Sebastidae > Sebastes > Sebastes umbrosus. The sequence continues at coordinate 24,889,056 of NC_051270.1, forward strand.
AACAAATTTTCTTCCGGATAACGGCGGGTTCACATAGGCCGCGGAGGCGCCGCAATTCTCAGAGAAGCGCTGCCCACGTCCTTTCGGCGCCTATGTAAATCATTTGGGCTGTTCACATGAAACATATTTGTGCAAGACATTCTCATCCCAACTTATCACATACTCACACTTTGTCAGACCCCTTGGCGTCACATTTCGGTCGCAGTAAACACGTGCTTGGTGTTGTGAATTAAACAAAAACACGCTTATGTTTAGGCAACAAACCAACTTAGTTAGGTTTAGGAAAAAACAACATGGTTGGGCTTAAAATGACTATGTTTGTAAAGTGAAAATGAGACGAACGCTGTGAACACGGTACATGGACTAACAGCTGATTGTAACGTGAAAGGGAAACGTGACGCACGGGACACAAACAGCGGTCTCTTGGATGAAAGCCTTGTGTTTGTCGGACCCATCCACCTCCCCTCCCGCCCACCCGGTGTGTGTTTTTTCGCTCTTTAAACTACGTCACCACACTCCGGGCACACTTCCTCTGAGCGTTTACTGTTGTCGCGGATGGGTTAACATTGTAGTTAATTGAAAGCCTGGTGCGTTTCCTGCAGGTGCTAAAGGGTGCCTTGAGCGATGGTATCACATGCGGATGGGTGCGACAAAGCCTCTGGGAAAGAGAATGGGTGGATTTGTGATATGTCAAAAACAAACGTAATCTGAGAGAAAATCCGTTTCCCTCGAACGCAATTGACGATGCAGTTTCATTGTATGGGAACGTCATTTTTAGGAGACCATGCTGACCTGCTGCGTCTGAGACTACGCTGATGAGAGCGTAGTCTCACAAGCGATCCCTTTCACAATACATGTAGTCATTTCTGACCCATTCTTAATGTAAAAGCAGCTTTAAAGAAGAACAAAACATACCTGAATAAATGAATATCAGGATTATACATAGTTGCTGAATATGTTTTAAATAAGGGTTATTAGACATAATCATTTTTACTGGGTCACATGAATATTTCCAGTTGATCATTAGAGATTTCATTAAAGTGAAATGGATCTCAGTTGACTTGTGACTCTCACGAAGATGAAACTAATGTCTGAATTTTGTCCTCTGAGTTAAACTTAATTTATTTTACTAGCTACTATATAGCTGATATTACTGCTGATTTCCCGCCACATCAACCTGTTATCAAACCAATCTCCACTTCCAGCCCGGAGCACCAGTTTTAATATCCAGACTCGTTTCAGCGAGCACAAAATTTACAGCCTAGTTCATAAAACGTGTAAAACGTCTCTTGCATCAAATGTTACTGCAAAGCTATTTCATACGTGGTATTGAGCTGGCAGTGTTGCTGTACCTTTCCAATTGCTGATGTGTTTGGAGGCATGAAATAACAATTGTTGGTGTGAAACCCAAAGGGGAGCTTGGACATGCTAATTTCCCTCATGACTGAAGGCATTTAGCTGTTGGTAATAGTTTCATTGTTCCACATAAAATGACAAAAGAGGGTCACACTGAGGACGGCGTACCTTTGATGGAAAACCCAGTGGGATGTTGAGCTGTTTTCTTCGAATCCAGCATAATTTTGAGATGCAGGACATTGCGAGAGGTCCTGTGGCAATTGACCTTCACTGTGTGTGTTTACCAAGCAGCATGATTCAACCAACCACTCAAACATTACTCTCCACTATCTTAAAACGGATAAAGGTTGGCGCATCCCTCCTGAGCTGCATGTGTTTATCTGACCTGATGATAGTGATCTTCAGACTAAAAAATGTTGTTTTTTTTAACAGCGGGTTGGTCACTGAAAATAAAATAAAGTCAGCTATTGACGTCTCCATCACACTCACCATCTGCAGCACATCAGTCGAGACCATCTGCATACAGCACATGGCGGTGGCGAGAGCACACACAATGGTGGAGATGACGTTGAGGGCGCATACGCTGAACAGCAGCTCCTAAAGGAGAGGGGGGGAGAGGAGGAGACTGTTAGAGGAACAAAAGGAGAGGAGGAGGAGGAACGTAAGAGAAATGACAAGGGTGCAGGAGAGAAGGTGAGGAGAGGCGGAGAAGACAGTCAACGTTATGAACATTAAAGATGAGTAATATGTAGGGCGGTCCCCTCTAACGCCTCGTTTCCACAGGGTTTTGTTTTGTGTCCATAAATCCGTATAGTATACGGATTACAACCCGGTGTTCAATGCAAGGAAATGCAAAAACACAGAAGGCTCTTCTCATTTTTCATATTAATCTCATCTGATCATTCAAATACACGGATATTTTCACAACGACACGGCCATCTGGAATGAAGCTAAGTGGTGTGAAAATGGTTAGTAAATGCCGCTTTGCCGTCGGCTGTAATCCTTGCAGTGTGTTCAAATGCAACTTGTCGGCCAAGACAAAGGCAACGTGGGGCGACGCAACAGTCGGGTTTCAACGCTTCTAGTTCTCTGATGTCAGCTTGGTGTGTCTGGGGCTTAAGATTTCTTTAATCGATTAGTCATTTTTTGATGCTTTATCATGATGAATGATGTATTTCCAAGAAACTAGTGAGCACATCTCTGATAAACACAAGATTTAAAGTGGTGCTTTTGTGTGATTCTTTTTGGAGAAACTCAGTTTCACAGATCTGTCGATTAAATCAACTAATCGATTAGTCGATTAAGAATTTCTTTGGTCAAGGACAGCCCTAGTAAAATGGTGTATGTGGAACAAAAGGAGAAGAAACAGATAGGACTGAAGGTGACACAAACAGCATTGACGTCACCAGTAAGGTAACCAAGTTTAGAAAGGCACAGCAGGGTGGCTCTGCAGTGAGAAAACACTTCTATAAACATCTGGTTTCATGAGACAACCACACAGAACCAAGAAGAGTCTTATATGCACTGTTAAAATGTCTAGAATATTATAATTTTAAAGGTTAAAGACTAATGCAAAGAATTATCGGGTATGCGTACATGGAGGCCGAGCAAACAAATGCAGTTAACAAGGAAAACAACCTCATAAGCATCCAAGGTTAAGCACAAGCATATACACATTGCAGTGAACAGTGAGGGGACAAACCAGTATTGAATCTGTCAGCAAAAATAAATGTTCACACTTTTGAAATACTAGCCCAGCACCTTGAATCAGAGAAATGACTTATGACTGCAGTCCCATTAGGCTGCTGTTTGTTCTATTCTTCTAAAAGCTAGAAAATGATCATCTTTAAGTGCCTCCATTTTTAAACCATATTGAGTTTTGAACATCCTAACAAATGAATCTATAATAACTGCACTGTATGAATTAATTTCCGGAAGAAGAGCGCGGGAACAGTAATACCACCTGCATGGTAATTGGCTCTGGGAATAGCAACTGTCGAGCACACAGAGCATGTTGAGAGGAGAGAGGATGATAGCAGCTTGTATTGGATCTGCAGTCCTCCCAGATGTAACTATAAGCTTCTTTATGAAGTTCACAGGGTTCGTCTGTCACTATAAACTCACTTATACAGTCACTATAACAGTATTATCAGGAGTATTATTATTAAACGGTGTAAGACTGTCAAAGGATGAGAGGGAGGGCGAGAGAAGGCAGAAAAAGGGGTGAATGAATGTTAAGCAGAGACTTTGACTTTGGCTGTTTTAGGGCTGTCCTTCGACCAAAGAAATTCTTAGTCGACTAACACTCATACGATCTTGTTCAATCGATTAGTTGGTTTAATCGACAGATCAGTAAAACTTTTTCAAGTTTCATATGACACCAGTATCTTCACTCTGGCAGCTACAACCTAAAAATCAAAAGTTGCATTAAAGAAATTCGTGGCGTTAAAACAAATTTGTGTTAACGTTTTATTATCAGGAAGTGAATCAAATTATCCAGCTCGTACATCTGCAACCACAAACTTACTTTACACCCACACAGGTGAATAAAAACACAACGATATGGTACAGTCAGCATGACAAATAAGGGATAATGTACAGTGAGCCGGTCATTGTTGTGAAATAAACCCTGACAGGATGATGCAGGACCCCGACGCGAAGCATCACCCTGAAGGGGTTTATTTCGCAACAATGACGGGCTCGCTGTATATTATCCCGCTTATTACACGGCTACTTACTTAAGAAATCAATAATTTGGCACAAAAATGGTCCACCAGAGTCCGAGATCAGAACTGCGTCCATCGCAACAAACAATATTTATCAATATTTAACACAGCTGCCCCAAAATATGTGAATATATCATTCATCATTCCTTACAGAGAAGGACAAGAGGGACTTTCAGCACTGAAATAAAAACCTCACTACACCTTTTATTCTTTGTGGCTCATGAAGCTCCCCAGTCACCACACAAAGAGCTTTCCAGCCTGTTGCACAGATTATTCACCAGATTCAGGAGGCACATAATTACCAGTGACATTACAAAACCCCCACTTGTACCAGGCTTCTGATAATCTGCAGAGAGGACAGCCGTCTCCCCCACCTGCACCCAGGTCTGTTGTCTGGGTGCAGGTACCCTGACTTTTTAATAAAGGAAATTCAGGCTGGGTGTTTATAGCAGGCGGTGACTTTTTGGCAACCAGATCCCGTGACTCACTTCCATTCCCTTTGAAGTTTGTGATATAAAATGGATCAGCTGCCAGCCCCGCAACTGTTTTTCAAACATGTTTGATATCCAGTAACTAGCTGCCAAAGATCAAGTCTGTGTGAAGTTAATGCAGAGATGATGCCAGTTGGAACCAGGGAAGTTGAAGTCGTGCAGTGCCAGCTATAAAATACAACTAATACATGTTTGCCTTGGAAGATAACAGTTTTGGAGCATGTTTTGCGTTGGAGGAAAGTTCTTGAGAACTGAGAACAAGTCTGTTTGGCATTTTAAACATGGAAAATCACAACCAGTCATTAGAGATTGTAACTGATTTCTCAGTGAGAAAGACAGCTTACATGCTTAAAAAGTGTTGATGTTTAACAGAATAAAACTTCTCAATTTCTACATAGAACAGAGCGAAGTGATGTAAAACTTCCAAGTCAGCCCGATCTCCCAAAAATATGTGAATGACCACAACCTCTTAACAATGCATTACGTGGTGGCGGCACATAATGTGTTAAAATTGTATGCCAACACCACGGAAATTATGCCAAGGGAAAGTCATTCAGGATCCTTTATCGTGGTGGACACACCGAGGAGGTAGGGATGGGTCGGTGGATGGATTGATGAATGGGTGGATGAATGGGTCAAACACGGGACTTTCACCCAGGAAACCGGTGTTCGTCTCCTGTGTGAAACCAAAAGTCAATGTTGACTTATTTTAAATTATGTAGGCTACATAAGTTATTTTAACCCAATGATCTTTTCTTCTAAAACGTGAAAAAATGCTGGTATGGTCATTTGATCCCACAACACCTGTATTCAAGACAACCATTACTACCTAACTTCACACATGAGTGGCACCTGCTGCCTAGTCTGACCACAACCTTATAGTGACAGATTGTGTAGCACTCTGGACCTTACAGGGAGCTTAATTGGGTTTTCACATCACTGATCACTCAACTGTTGTCTCTTGAACCATGAACGTCTTGACCAGACACAATCTACACACACGCCTCCACTAGCTGCTCCCTCTAAAGTACGACATAGACAGTAGCAAAGGGCAGCACCCTGCTTTTCTCAAGCCAACATGGAGTTTCTGTTGAGAGTCTCAGCTGTCTTTGGCATCCCCAAGCAACTCTTTACAGGATCTGGCAGAAAAGCCAGCACTTCCCTCAAGAAGCCTGACAGCAGTTTCAGGGCGGTCAGTCCAGACGGTTGATAAAGCCCTTCAGATATTTTCTAACCTCCAGTGACAGGAAGCAGCAGATGTTGAAGCTCTGTGATGCCACTTCTCATGAAATGCACAGACTCTGTAGTAAAGGACAAGCTTTTCTCATACCTCTTGACCTCTTGAGTCTCACAGTTTATTGTTGCACACAGTATTACATTTGATATACTATATTATGAATATTTGTTTAAGGATTACGTAAACCTTTAAGAAATTGTTTGTGAAACATCTATAACCATTACATAGAAAGATGGACCAGATATTTGTAACACTTTGTTAATAATTGGTTTGTAAACTGTCTATATTTATTATTTAGATGGCTATTATAAAGTTGCAACTAGGGCAACTAATTTGATAATCATTAACAAATACTTAATATACATCAAATGTTACAATGTGTACAATGATAAACTGTTGATAAATAGTTTACTAATGTTATCAGAATGTAATCGTTATCGTCTGCTATCAGCCATGATACAATAAATCATTTATAAACAAATTATTTCATATTACACAAACTAGTGATGAAATTATAGCATTACTAATAATAAGTAAACATTACTAATTATCATTAAATTGTTTGTTAACAGTAAAATAACTATTAACTAAGTTTAATTAACTATCAATTTACCATTTATAAATGATGGTTATTATAAAGTGTTACCAGATTCAGCTCTGCAGTCCAGGTGGATCACACCCTGTCTGTCCTCCTGGATGACGAGGTGTAGAACAACAACAACTCATAATTATGTCCTAATCAAAGGAAATCCCAAATGTTTCCTCTGGATTTCTGCCTGAAAGTCATTATTGAAGGCTAATACTCCCTCAGAAGTTGAGACCCATCCCTTTTGGCTCGGGTACACAGCTTAATCAGTCTTACAGGGCCCTGACACACCATGATCCAACCTCACAACTAGTGCCAACACAGACAGACTGATGATCCTCATGTCATCTAACGGCTTATATTAAAAGCTTTGAATACGCAGCAAAGACTACAGCTGCATGCGTGTTCTGCACCTGCATGAGAGAAAACACAAAAGCTAACCCTAACCGTAAACACCACGGACAAAGAGTCCAGGATGTCATCATCCAAAAAGGTCAGTAGTCTGTGTTTGAACCTTGCAGAGCGACTGACAAAAGAGCAAGACATGCTCACGTCTTTCACTGTAACTCTGACTAACGTCGCATCATTTGCACAGAATACAAATGGAGAATATGTCTGAGAATGTGGCTTTGCTTCTCTGTGGATGGATGTTGTCAGTCTGTGGTCTGACTTGTGGAAGACGATGAGGCAGAGGAGAAAAATGAACAGAAAAAACAATGAATGGGGAAATCCCTGATTCTTGAATAACCAGTAAGATAGTTTTCTCTCACAGATTCAACTAATTCAATCACTGATTTGGGACAACTAAAACAAGCAGCACGAAACACATCACAAAAACTCCAGGCAACAGTCGACTAATAAAGGCACTTGGTAAGAGGTTTTTCCAGTGAGTATCCCTGCAGGGAGGGAGTGATGGTTTATTACAGTAGATGTAGTTTTCCCAAGTCAAACTGCAAGCATAGACAAGAAATATTTATGACAGCTTCATCTGAGCTAATTTTTGTTATGGTAATGCATCTGCCGTGCAGATGTGAGCCGGTGCATTTCTGTGATTTCCCTTGTGACCGCAATGTACACAATGACATAATAAATCCTGCCGGGCACAGAAATGTAATAACACCTCTAAGGAAAGTGTTTAACATGCCTGCTCACCAGATATTTAACCTCTAGAAGATACCTTGCCTCAAGCCAAACAGGTTAGCGAGTTACACGACAAGGTTACACCTCCGCCCCCTTTCAGGAAACCACAAATTATGTCAATACACCCTCCTACTGATGATTTACGGCCCCAGGCAGTGTAATGACAAGAAAAATGGGATGGAAATGCGTCTGCACAGAGTGAATGGCACATATTAGCAGCAAAGTGGAAAGTGCTGCTGAGTGCTTTTTTATAAACTAATTTTGAAACAGAAAAGAAATACTGCTGGGGAATGCAACCCAGTCTCCCACAAAATTAGGTTCCCATACAACTAAACTGCATAACCAAAATACATTTTGAGGGAAACACATCTTCTCCTGGATTACGGTCACAGTTTTAACATTGTAAATGGAAACCAAAACAACGAAAACGCAACAGAACTACTTAGTTAGGTTCAGGCAACACAACTACTGGGTTAGGCTTAGTAAAAACACATCATGGTTTGGCTTAAAAAATTTAAAAAACATGGGCAAAAAATGACTGTGTTTCACACGGGACACGAATACTGGTCTCCTGGGGTAAAGTCCATTGTTTGTTGGACCCATCCACCTTCCCTCCCACCCACCAGTAGTGGGCTTTCTTGCTTGTTATACCCGTTATTATTCAATAACGTTTTTATTCAACGTAACTTTCATTCACTGTCGCTCGATATACTACATTACCTTCTCTGTGCGTCATTCGCTGTGGCCGTCCACAGACTGACAAAGACAAACTTAATCAGTGACAAAATATGCTTCCTTCCAAAACGAAATTGAGAATGCAATTTAGTCGTATTGGAAAGTAATTTTTAGGAGACAGGGCTGAGCAATGAGTGAATAAGAAATCTAAAGAGGACCTATTATGCTTTTTTTCCTGTCCTTTAGTGTGTTATATAGTTTTTTGTCCATGTAAAAGGTCTGCAAAGTTACAAAGCCCCAAGTCCACTCCAAAGGGAGCTACTCCTCCCCCACAGAAACACTGCTCCTGAACTGCCTAAAACACATTGCTTCAAGTCCAGCCTTTTCTTCTGCAACGTTGTGATGTCACCAAGTAACACATTTGCATAATACCTGCCTAGCGGCTAGTTTGGTACGCCCTCAAACAAAGCTAGTTAGAGCGGAGCTGGAGCCGAGTCTGAAGAGTTTGGTTCGGTCGACCAATCACAGAGTGGGCCAGCTGACCAATCAGAGCAGACAGGACAGGAGCTCAAACAGAGCGTGTCAGACAGAGGGTGAAAAGAGATGCTGCAGCACAGCCGCTATAAGAAAAATAAAGTGTTTTTGAACACGTATGCATGTAAACATGTTCTAGTAGAAACCCCCAAAAATACGTATGCGCAAATATGCACCTGAAAATGAAGCATAATAGGTCCTCTTTAAGGTGGTTTAATACCTGGTCTACCTGCTGTGATAATTCAGTACTCCCGTAATGTAATTTAGTGAGTGAGGAACTATATGGCAGCTGCACCATGAGTTCATTAGGATCAGCGAGCCGTCTGAAATGGCCGAGGACTCAGGGGACTCGCGCATGACAGCTTCCTCTTAGATATAATTCAACACATCTGACTGCTTTGGCACTTAATAAAGCTTTACGGCACCAATTCCCATATCTCTTTTAATGAGCTATGATCAAAATGACAAATGTGCTTGATCTTTCCTCTTTCCATACGCATGCTTCATCCCACGAAGTCTTTTATTTGGTTATCAATGTTTTATAATCAATCAGGGTCATAAAATGAATGGATATGATTGTCGTTATCCAATAAAGGCACAGTAGCACATACTGTAGATCATTCCTGCAGACAGTCGGAGTCGAGATAAATCTACAGAGATCATGCACTCGCAAACTACAGCCAGACCAGGCTGGATACACACTGCATACTAAGAGGTCTGTCTCTTGGGGGAAGACAAATGCTGTTTCCTTTCTCCACTTCCTGCACAATTAATCTGAGACTGAACGCTTTTGGTTATTTTACATCATTCGTCTGTTCTCACATGGGATATGTCACACAGTGAGAGAGAGACATCAGTTTAGACTGGATGATTTTAGCAATTTAAAGACAATTATGTTTGAATGACTACAGACTGTTACTCAAGTTAATGTTATCATTCTGATGAGAGACGTAACAAGACTAGAGGGGTAGAGTCTGTAGCCATGCTAGCGGCTCTGTGAGGCTGTACTATCAGTGCTTTGAGCTAAATGCTGATGTCAGCATGCTAACATGCTCACTACGACTATTCTAACATGCTGATGTTTAGCATCTTTATTGTTTAACTTGTTACTTATCTTCATTTAGTGTGTTTGCTTGCTAGCATTTTCTAATTAGCACTAAACTTTCACTTACTGTTTTACAACCCAATATTTCATATCTGTTATATTTTATCCCTATATTTTAACTTGTGCCCTATTTTATGTCTTAGATTTTCTTTTTTTATTTGCGTGGTGTTATTTTTATACATATTTAATAAGCATTATTGGAGGGAGCCAGAGATCTAAGATTTTCATTGCCAACAAATTGTTGTATATACTGTATGACAATAAGTAACTTGTAACTAAACACAAAGTACAGCTGAGGCTAAAGGTAATGTCATGTTTTGCAGGTATTTAAACTAGAGCCGCAACAATTAATCGATTAGCTGTCAACTATTAAATTAATCACCAACTATTTTGATAATCGGTTATCGCTTTGAGTGACTTTTTAAGAAAAAAAAGTTAGAATTCTCTGATTCCAGCTTCTTAAATGTGAATATTTTCTGGTGTCTTTACTCCTCTATGACAGTAAACGAAAGTTTACGGACAAAACAAGACATTTGAGGACGTCATTTTGGGCTTTGGGAAACACTAATTGACATTTTTCACCATTTTCTGACATTTTTTAGACCAAAGTAATCGATTATTCAAGAAAATAATCGACAGATTAATTGACAATGAAAATAATTGTTAGTTGCAGTCCTAATTTAAACAAAAAAAACAAAACAAGTTATGATTAGATGAAATTCATCTTTAGGGGAACATGAACAAGTAGATATTTCACTAAAACACAAGTCAGAGGGAAAGTCAGGGCATCAACTCCATCATTTTGGGACCATGAATGTCGGCACACAATTTCATGACAATCCATCCAACAGTTGTTGAGATATTTCAGTCTGGACCAAAGTGATGAACCAACTGACTGGCATTGCCATCCATATAGCCTTACCGGTATCTTGACTAAAAATAGAGAAGTAAAATCTTGAACGGTGACGCCTGCAGATAAAAATCAAGTGTCTTGAAGTAAGGCCAAAATCCATTTGTTTCCACAAATCTAGACTTTCATCTCTGGATTGCAAAAAAGAATAAATAAATAAATAAAAACATGAAATTCTGTTTTTGCAAATCAGATTTACACAATGTGGTTTGCTGTTTGAATAATACTGATTTCCTGGAGTTGCCTCTCAGTCAGGCCACTCAAATGGATTTCAAACAGTCACTCGCAATGGTGACATCACAGAGTTAAAGCCAGCCATGACGGCAGCATGAAAACAAGGTTGCATGAATCAACATCTGCCTTGACGGACAGGTGCAACAGAACATTTTGTTAAGATGTGAAAATCAAGAGAAAACATCTCCACTGTTTTCCTTGAATTGGAAAAACACACCACCAGTCAGCACATGATATGGTACACCATGTCGTTACCATAGTTACCAGCAGTTGCATCAGTTGCACACTTCTAACGTCTGGATTTTCTTTACAAATAAATCCAACTTACCTGCAGTCTGAACACAGTCTAACTTCTAAAAAAAGCTCTCACCATCAGCACAACAGAAACACACGCTGACTCACACCCACCTTGAGACGGAGGCGTATGGTGTTGCAGTCCCTCAGTGGATTCAGCTTCAGCGTCTCTCCCAGGTTGTTGCAGCTCGAACTCTGCTGCTGCAGCTCGCAGCACACACACACTCCATCGCTGTCAAACTTGAGCTGGGGGGGAGGAGGGGAGAACACACATCCACACTCATGCATGCACGCCACATACACAGAAGCACACACATACAGACACACACAGACACACACATACACAAGAGCACACGCACAGACACACGCACAGATCAGACCTGAGCTTGGTGTTTTGATGTATTGTTCTTAAATTCAATGTGGTGGAGGTGTAGTGATGTATTGTGAAAACAGTACACTCTACGTGGCTCAGTGACATCATATTCTTCCTCCAGTTCAAGAAAACAAAGTACACCCTCAAATTACATATTGTATCTTTTTTAGGGCTGTCAACTGAACGTTAACACAAATTCGTTTTAACACCACTAATTTCTTTAACGCGTTAACGCAACTTGTGACTTTTAGGTAGTAGCAGGGTCAGGATTTAAAGCTAGAGAGATGATACTGGCATCATATGAAACTAGAAAACCTAGGGAATCCATTGGTACCAAACATGTCATACCATACTATACTAAATAACGCTACGAAGTTGCAATAAAATTTGGCGAGGAAAAACTATCCTGTCCATTTTCAAAAGGGTCCCTTGACCTCTGACCTCAAGATATGTGAATGGAAATGAGTCGAGTCTCCCCTTTACAGACATGCCCACTTTATGATAATATATAAACATAGAAACAAACGGAGGTGGCAACCATTTTTGACTTTTTTTCAGAACTTGTCTGTAACCCCACCAGATTAGGATTTATAAAACTTAAACTGTCTGGAATTTTGGAAGTCATTACATATGTATGACATTTTTGGTGATTTTACAATGTCTTGATGGTCAATCGGGTTTATTTATTTATCTTATTTAATTTATTTTGTATTAATTTAATTAATTTAATTTAATTTAATTTAATTTAATTTAATGTTTTTTTTATTTTTTTTATTTATTTATTGTAATTTATTTTAAAGTATTCATTTAGTATTTTATATTATTTATATTTATATTTATATTTATATAATAATTTTTTTATTGATTTACTTATTATTATTATTATTATATTATTATTATTATTATTATTATCTCTGTCTTTCTTGGCTATTGTTATTATTAATTCAATGTGGCACAGCAGGCATGGATGGGGGGTTGTTCTATTGGGTTATTGTGCTTTTTCTTTCTTTGTCATTCTTAAAATCCCCTGGTGTGGTGTACTTTTCCACTATTGATTGCCTGGCGTCCTTTCTGCATTACACACGCATTCAATAAAAAAGCTGAAATTAAAAAGATTGACTGAACACACGTGAGAGACAGAATATAATACTATATTGTGATTGAGAAAGGCAGCTGCACACGGCTGATCAGCAGTGCACAACCAAAGAAGAGAGGCTGTGAGATATGTGGAGCTACCCAGCAAGGGGTGGAGGTAGAGCATACCTCTGCTATGTGTCCCAGATTGAGAGAAAGCAGGACATGAACCCAACAAGTGTGGGTTAATTACATCGGGGAGAGGAGATGAGGAACGTTAGTATCTCAGACACGACTGGGGGATGGTCTCTGGGGAGCCACATAAAGCAGTGAAGTCGGTCTACTCGGCTGGTCCCACTTTGCTGAGGAGAAAAGCTGCTTCTAATGTGGAAGTGGTCGGGTTAGAGGGATGGGTTCCGGATGAATCACAAGGGGCTTCTTCAGTCATGAAAAACATATAGGAGACGCTCTGACGCTGTAAATTCATCTTAAAAATCAGCTTAGCATCTCATTATGAAAATGTGAAGACTGAGTATTCTGTGTCCAACTATTTCTGATCACCAGCTGCAAGGAGCAAACGCTTAATACACTTATGTTGAAGTGTTGAAAACGCTCGGGTGTAGAGAGCATGTATCTAGCTGCTGGAATCCGTGTGTGAAAATATTTTTAAAAAAATATTAAAGGGATAGTTTGGGTGTTTTGAAGTGGGGTTGAATGAGGTACTTATCCATAGTCAGTGTATTACCTACAGTAGATGACTGTCGACACGCCCCCAGTTTAGAGAAGCAGACAGACATTATATTTACATTATATTTAGAACATTTTCGCCAGTTTACCTTGCCATCAGACAGCTATACAGTCTATGTATCCGATGGGGAACTGAAGCTGTTATCTACGCTCTCACCAAAACAACCAGACTCCATTGAAAAAAACTGTAATTTTACCTCGCAGAACACAGGAGTTGCTACAATAGCACAAACAAACTAACAGATCGAGGCAGCGGTAGACCTCCCGTGTTATGCGAGGGTAAAATCACTGTTTTTTTCAATGGAGTCTGGTGGCTTTGGTGAGAGCATAGATAACGGCTTCACTTCCCCATCGGAAAGGGCTGTCTCACGGCAGGGTGAAGTGGTGAAAATATTCTAAATATAGCGTCCACTTAAACTGAAATAGATTTTTTAGGTGGGCCTTTCTTTTAAGAGGGTAAAATACGTTTAGCTGCCGGCCCCGTCCACAGCAGTTGATGGAAATACAGGGGATTTCCTTCAATCAAAAAAAAGGTGAGTTCTGCTCAGCTTGTAGCTATCACATCTGAGAAAACAACCCTAGTGATGTCATCAGGGTTATCTTGACTTTGGCTCGGAGACTAAAAATGTGTAAGAGAAAGGCTGCGTTTCAAATTGGGGTTATGGAATTTGTAATACGAGGCATTTACAAGGAAATAGAAAACAACTAGATGCTACTGGTTTCATTTTGGGAAGTGAGGGATCAGGTGTTATTGGATATGGAATATGGGATGTAATTCACACATACAGACTCAAACACTGGCGATGTTGCAACGTGGGGGAGTTTAGAAAGATTCAGCCGGATGTAAATGTCTCTGACATATTCTCGCTTGTTTTTATTAGCTTGTGAAACTGAAGCCCATAGTTGTTTTCTAATCCACTCAACCCCGTAAAAGTACTTCAAACTAAAGGTCGGATTATGCTAGAAAAGAAAGGACAAAGTGTTTATAGATGTTCCAAACACCCACAGTCGAAGGGTGGGGTGAAAAGCTGATCACCCATCAAACAAGCACTTCTTGTGGAGTATTCGAATCCCTTTAATGTATCTGTATGAGGTAAACCCAGGATATCTCTGTGTCTGCTGCTTTGATTTTGACTAATCTTCTTTTAAACTGTCTCTTTAAAGTCTCCTAAATTTATGGCAGAGCAACACCAAATCACTGCGGTACTCTTTCAAAGTTGTTTATCCGTATTTGAGCTATTTTCGAGTCTGGCAAAGATGGATGTGATGATCACCGGCCATTAGTCACTAACAGACTAATAGTTCAGTTCACTTTTGATGTTGACTCAGATCTGCAGTCTGCTCGGAGCAGAAGAGCCGCCTGTAAGCCGGCCATGTGCCGACACTCTCGAATTGTGGACTCACATGCAGACAACAATGAACACATGCCTATTACTCACAATAACAAAATCCAAGTCTTGCAATAATCTTTCGCCTTTATTTACAGGCTTACGGCAGAGTCACTGTATATGTTTGTTATGACGATGTATGTTAGGCTACTCAGAAAGGCCATCATTTGATTCCCCCATCCTGACAATAGTCAGCAAAGCCTCGACTTGTTGATGGTTCTAAAGATTATCTTGCCAGATATTCCTGTCATGTGACGTGTGTTAAAAGCGTTTTTTACATCCACTGATGGACTGATTTCAAATCGGAAATATTAAACAAATGGCTATTTGGGGCGGCTGTGGCTCAGAAGTAGAGCTGGTCGTTCGGCAATCGGAAGGTCGGCGGTTCGATCCCCGGCTCCTCCAGTCCACATGTCGAAATGTCCTTGAGCAAGACACCTAACCCCAAATTGCTCCCGAAGGCATAGCCATTAGTGTGTGGAGAACCCGAGGACAGCCGATGACACAGTCTTGTGGGAATAAACGAGAGCTAATTGAGAACTAAACTGACTGAAAAAGGAAGGACAACAACCGCCGTCATGGCGGCCGCGGCTAATGCAAAACGCGAAGCATAAAGTAGTAGTAAGATGGACCTCAGAAATGGAGAACCAACTTGTTGATTTGTGGCAACAACACAAGTGTTTAATGTGTCTCCATGACTTCATCCATATGTTTGTCTTTTTCCTTTGTGAATTTTCTGTATGAAGTGTCTAGTAGTGCAAAAACTAACATCGCTAATTCTTCCTTCCCCGTCGTCCACCATGTTTGTTTACACATAAATTTTTTTGAGTCAGGACTCTTGTTGTTCATAAATGGAATCTGTTAGTGTGTGGTGTGCTGTTTTGGCCAAATCATTAACTTTATCATAACATGTCGTTATGTGTGGGGTTTCTCACATTTTCAACATCTGTTTAGTCTCGTCTTTTAGTAATGTAAAAAAAAAAAAAGTATTTTTTTCTGTTCTTTATTTCATTACATTTTGTCAAATCTGCACTTTGGAAAGTCAAATCAGAGATACTGGTAGCACTGGAAGGAGTAAAATGACCCGATTCCATCTATTATTGTGTGATGCCTGTGTGCATTATTACTCAGAAGAAGGGGGGTGATTTTGATGCATATTTCATCCATCAGGTTCTGACATTTGATTCCACAAAATGTATATATATATATACATATATATATACAGTATATGTATATATATATATATATATATATATATGTATATATAGGCCAAGTCAGAGACATACAGGGAATGTTTTGAAGCTTCAAAAATTGACAGCCAGATTAAATGACTTGTTAATGTACGAGTTAAGGTCCAGTTGGTCTCACCAGCTGACAGTCCTCCAGAGAGTTGACCAGCTGAGCGTTCTGGCAGGAGAGGATGGAGCCCGCCAGGTTGAGCATCACACACACCGCTGACAGCAGCATGAAGAATGTGATCTGTGACAGAGAAACAAATGGACAAAAAGAAGAACATTGTGTCAAAACTGTGGTGCTTACTAACAATGATTCGACACTTAACATCTTTCTGATATTGTGTTTGAAAGCAGCTGTAATACCAGAGGCGCGGTGTGCTTTGCCAATCGCTCCAATCACTCACAGTGATTTCAACAGATCGCCAAGAGGAAATTAGCACTGATGTCAAGAGAAATCAATAACCTGTTTCTCACACAGACCTCCAGAGTCTGACGGCGAGACAAATCATAATCACAGAAAAGCTTTTCACCCAATGACATAACAAACAACTTACTGTCAGATGGAAATTCTCAACCCACGAAGAGCTATCTCTATCTTCCTCGACATCTGTTGTGTTGCAGATGTCTTTCAGTCAGTATACAACACAGACACACACACACACACACACACACACACACACACTAACACCAGTCTCAACAGAACTAATATTTCTCTACGCTCCCAGCCGATAGAGCTGGCAGTTTAGGTCTAATGTACTTTCACACCAAAGGTCCCCTTGGCCCCCTTCTCCTCGGGGTAATAGCTTCTTTTTATTTCCTGGCTGACAGCCCCGTGGATATCAATCCCGTTAGCTGAAATATGGCTACCATTTCTGCTACTTTAAATTACAGGTCAAGCGTAACGGAAAGAGTTTTAAAACTGACAACAGACAACCAGCCCTCTCCGTCCAGGATATTGGACACCAGCCACCAGTTTTTTCTGAAATTCTTCACAAGCTCATAGTTGATGAATTTAATATAAAATCCCAATGACAGCCTATTTAGATTTTACAAAGAATAAAAATCCTGGAACAGTGTTGTTGGAGGACATAAAGGCCATTAGCAGGAGGAGTCTGACGGCTATAAAGGTTATTGAGAACACACATACACAGATGGAGAGGAGGAGAGAGCGACCAGGGGGCGGAGAAGGAAGGAGCTGGAGGTGGCGTGTAATAAACAGATGGAGTGATAAGTTTAAGTGCTTTTCACCATGGCAGAAAATTGAAAGATTGAGAGGCTGATGGGCGAGCTTGAGGAGCACCTCTTTGAATGGAAAATCAGAAAAAGAGTGACGGAAAATGCAAAGTTAAAACAAAGGCAAAGAGGCAATCATGATTAGACAGTGACGGAGAAGAATAAGAGAAGACAGACAGAACAAGACTCTGTAGTTTCATGGTTCATTGGTTCATTGGTGGTGGTGATGTGTAGATCTGATTAATTAGCATTTAATTTGAATGTGATATCAGCTGTCTGGTTCTCCGGTTGATCAGCTGCACGAGAATATAATCAAGTCTCCGGGAAGAGCACTGGTGGTATCGTACAGTGGCCCAGCCCGTTTGCACGAAAAGGCCTGTGAATGCCACAATAATGTGCAAGGCATTTAGTGTGCACCCACGTGTCATTTGTACACCATGTAGTCTGTACTGATTGCAATGTAAACGCATCGTGACGTAAAATAAAAAGCACAAAAGACCGCTTATGGCGGGAGGGGAGCCATCCTTAATTTCATTATTTACACCTGTGCTTTTCCTACTGTGACAAGTCAAAATGTCATCTGTGAAAAATGCCTATGATGGATGACATTTTGAAACACATTATCCAGAAATAGACTTATCTGGCAAGATTTTACATAAAATACACCCGTTCTGTCTGCCACTTCTGAAATCTATGTAGAAGGCTTTAGACTTGAGACACTGAGTCAGTGGTACCAGACCGTATAAATATGGAATATATCATGTAACCTTAATACATGACTATTTTTAACTTAGCAGTTGTTTTTTAAAAATGATATTTCTTAATAAAATGAAAAGCTATCTGCCATGGTGACAGGTGACCTGAAATTTTTACCTGCCGTAGCCATCAATTACCCTGTATTTGGCAGATGCTAATTTCTTTCACTGGACGTATGTCATGGGGGCGTTGCACATTAATCGGAGTATGCATGGCTGCATGTAAATGGGAATATTAGTGGAATATTAATTTTCATTAGCCATGTAAACAGCTTAGTAGGAATATTGTCTTTTTCAAAATAAGGGCAACAAACGTAATATTTTGTGCTTGTAAACGTAGTCATTGATTTCATTTTATCGATGCTGCTGTAAGTTACAGATATGACTGATTTTCTGTACGCTAGATAAAGTTTGGAAGGACTGAAGTATCTCACCCAGACTGATGGGATCTGTCTGTCACTGTGGAAAAAAACACTAACAGAGATGGGCCGTATAAATTCATGAACAGTGTTTCTCTTCATTCATAGTGATGAATGGTTTTGAAACTCCCTGAGATTTGTGAAAAGTAGAAATATCACTAACGCAATGATGTCTCTACACTTTCAAATGTTCAGACAGTGTCTGAAGTATCTACTGCCAACTTGGATTTATTTCGTTTTAAGAAATACAAGCAAACCTGAGGGCTCTTCAATGTGAACGTTAGTTTGGTATTACAGAGGAATACTGTTACCGCTGGTTCCTTAATATCCAGAGAGAGACAGACTTTTGTCATAACATCCAGACTGGCTCATACATCATTGATTACCAGGTGTGAAGGTAACTTTTTCAAACTGCTGTTCTGCAGAAAGCATCTTCATTAGTTCATATGGGAGTGCAGAAGTGTTTAACTTGAATAGTGCCATGACAATAACACAACGAGGATATTGTAATGCACAAACCAGTGACAGTAAAAGCTCCCAGACACACAGGCCATCAGTTGTATTTGAATAAAACCTCTCCGGGTCTGCATTGTTGCCAGCTGAGCCAGTCGGATAAAATGCTGCGCCTCAAACAATAACCAACTGAGGAGAAAACAATCTCTCTTTATCAAAGCTCCAGTGACTTCTGGAGTGAGCTGCCATAATATCACGCCGCTTTAAAACAACATTTAGTTTTTTGTTGTGTACATTTGCATAATTGTTACAGAAATCTGTGTCAGATCTTCCAATTACTCTTTATTGTAATCTGCGGCTACAATTAAAAGTGTGCCACCGTGAAACAACAAAAGACGATTCCACCGCAGACACACTGGCTGAATTGTGTGTTTTTGGGGAACAATGGTGAAAAAGTCCCCCAAGAAATCATTGTGATATCCAAACAGTCCTCTTCAGGCCTGTGTGACCCGGGTGTCACCTGTGCGTCCCCCCGTAGTTTCTCTCTGCTGAGCTGATTGTCACGCCTGGCCCCACACCAATGCCTTCTCATTACCATGTAGCACCATTTAGCAACTAGTCATTAATTACTGCTGCGCTGCCCTCTGCACGTCAAAGAGGTAAACACGCACACACGCACGCGCCACTCGGTCGCGGTAACAGCCGAGGCAGATTTACGCTGTGTGTCATCATCACATCGTTTAGCGCTCGCTGCGGAGGACAATAGACCACAATATAATCACCATTCATCTCCATGACACGCACTCATAGATTACGATATAAGACCCAAGGTTCAGGTGTATCACTGTAATTCTCCATAACTGTCACTGAGGTGAAAACCATTTGGCTTTAGCTTTGCTTCTTCCTATCCTTCATCCAGCTGCAGCAGTTCTTCAAACTACAGAGGAAAAGGATCTAAAACATGACGGACCATATGTGTTGTAAAAAGGAATCAGACTGGTTGGAGTTTTGTTCTTGTGCACTGGAGATACAAGTTGTAGTTAGATCTGTAAGGGGTATAATCTTAAAGGTACCTTGTGGAGTTTTTGACCACTAGTAGCGTAATGATGAGCAATATTTTTTCTGAGGGGGGTCCTGATTGTTTGTTCTCATGCACAAGGGTCATAGACTATATACATAAGAAGTGTATGTAGCAACCGTGACGTCACCAATTGGTTTGTGGACTGCTGTTTTGATGCCTCAAGTTCGGCATTTTGGCCGTCACCATCTTGTTTTTTTGCAACCAGAAGTGACGCTAAGTACAACGGAACACTGAATAAGACATTTTTAGGCGACCAAAATGTTAAAATTAACTTTCATGAACTGAAAACACACTGTGAAAGGGTTAAAGTTGTAAGACGAAAACACGGACAACTCCCAGACCGGATAACGCCGTGGTAGCGACCTGTCAATCACAAGGTAGCCGGTGGTGGTAACACACAAAGAAATACAGCAATGTGTCATCAAAGGCAGCGAAGAAGAAAACTGTTAGTTAGTAAAAATGGATTTAAACAATGCAGGATTTAAAATACTTTCATTTTGAGTAATCCTGAATGTAAACAGAAACTTTGATTATTTACATGAAAACTCCACGGGGCAAAAGTTCGACATTTTGAGAAATACACCTATTCACTCTCTGGCGGAAAGACAGATAAGAGGATCAATACGATACGATACGATTGTACCGATTAAACAAACAAGCGATAACGTTTCAAATAGTGAGCTTTAGAGGTGGATTTTGTATTCTATGGACAGAGCTAAGGTCGCTGTTTCCAGTCTTTGTGTTAAACTAAGATAACCGCCTGCTGGTTGTAGCATTATATTTATGTAATGGACAGACAAGAGAGTGGCATCAATCTTCTAATCCAACTGCCGGCAGAATTGTCCAAAAGGGTGTCCTTGTGTGGAGTGTGGATTTTCAATAGACATGGGAAATCTGAGTAAAACAATGCCAATTCAACAATTAACACAAACTCTAAACATCAGCATTTACAGTTCACCTTCAATACATTTGTCTAAATCACAAGTCTCAGTCAAGAAAATAGATGCTTCTTGGACGGCTGTTATTCAAACACATCTCGTCTTTCCATTGTTAAGCTCTCCTCATCTATCTGCGCAGCCACCGACAAAAACCCAGCTCATTCATCATCTCTGTTTATTTGAAGAAGAGTTAAGATAAGCATCTCAGTGGGGAAACTGGGCTGACGCAGCAGCAAACAATAATAGGCTGTCATTGTTTCATTATAAACCAACTAATAAGAAATACAAAGATAGTTAATAGAAATAAGAACAGAGCAAAGCAGGAGCTCATATATCATCAACTGACAATTTCAGCAGTAATTTAAGCAGCAATGTATGAATATTTTATTATTGGAGTATATGCCCTGAAGCTTGCACATATATGCACAAAACCGGCATGTAGATGTATAATAGGTTATAACAAGACATATACATTCAATGTATATATCCATACAGGTGCAGAATGTGCAGATTATGTGCATTACCAGCTGTTCAAGTTATTAAACATGTGTGGCGCAAATCTGATAATGTGCAAAGTGCATGTGCAGTTTTGTCTCCTAGTACCATTATGACTGAAACATTCACTAAAATACAGATGCATAAAAATAACCGTGTGCATAATAACCTTCTCATGTTTATTAGTTCTACAGATTATCTGCTTTTGCTTCATGAAGGCAGATGATTAAAATTCCAACACTATAAAAGCTTAAGAGTACATCTCTTTCTCACACGTCGTACAGCTGCAACACAGGGTATGCACTGCATTTCTCGCATGCGTAACAACTGCAGAAAATCTGTTAACTTGATGATAGTGACATAATATCTATTGAATATCAGGACCAAAAGAGTGTATTGTTATCTGAATCGAGGATCTAAAGATAGAAGAAGTTGTATGCAGTGAGAGAAACGTCAGAGAAACTTGCCCCAAGTCAGACAAACTTGTGACTTGGGGCTGTATTGTTGATGCTGCTGTTTGTCCTCATTAATCACTTATATCGTTTTTAGTGCTGAGTGGTGAAGCCAAAGGCAATTTGTCATCATGTGGACGATAAAGCTCCTAATTAACTTAATAGAGGAAAGGTGTTAAACTCTACAGCGGATTGATTAGTTGATAAGTTTATCAATGGAAAATGAATTGGTCTTTTTTGAAGCAAAAATGCCTGAAATATTCTCTGGAGTTGGAACTGAAGATTTGCTGCTTTTCTCTGTTTTCTAAAATTTCTAAAAAACATTTGGGTTTTGGACTGTTGGGCTTAAAAAAACAAGGCATTTGCTATTTTCTGACATTTCATTCCTCTGGAGTGCAAGTTCACTTTGGTACATTTTTGTTGACTTTCTATGCAATATTTTTCTTTATTACGACATACGAATGGTATCCTCCCAGCACAAACTCACATACAAGTCTGATTTATCATTTAATCAACAAGTATAAAGCTGCAAAGAACCCAAAATGCAAGGAAAAATAACACAGGTGCTTATAAACATTTGTAGTGATATTCACTCTAAATATCACTATACAAACTACAGTTACCGTTCAAGGTTATAAATATTATATTTATACACACAAATACAGCAGCAAAAATGTAAGAAATAAAACTATAATACGGTCCATTTACATGTAAAGTGATTTTATTCAAACTGTATTTTGTGTCTTTTTCATTGAAAGTCTACTGTTTGCGTGTAAATCACTGAATAATAATTCAAAGATTTGGTTTAAAAGACCTGTGACATCTATACAGACATGAATGACAGATTGTGTGAAAGCTCCACATCAGCACTTACAGCTGTTTTTCTCAGCTTGTCTCTGTATGATATATAAATAAAGTTATGTTACTATAAATGAAACATGCTCTGTGTGTTCACCGATTAATAGACAAACCAAGAAAATAATCTGCAAATTAATCAATAATGAAAATAATAGTTAGTTATAGCCCTATTCAACTGCACTCATCCAAGTACAGCGTCCAGCAGCTTTTTTGTGTCTTTTCTGCCAAACCTGGTGTCAGACAGGTGCAGACTGGTGTGGCTGAATAACTGCTGAAACACTGGCCCTCTACGACTACAGCAGTGGATAATGCTAATGTGGTATGACAGTGAGATATGAGCTCCTACTGTAGAGTTCCCAAGAAGTAAACAGTGACCGCACTGTGGGATACGACAACATTCAAATTAGCCTCATGACATGATGATGTACACCTGAAGTTTCACCCTGTGGATGTGCCTCAGGGCTAACTAATTAAAGATTGGGCATCAGATGGAAATTGAATCAAAGGAGAATTTGAAACACTGTTAGCATCCTTTGACTGCAGCACAAATTAGTATTTAATCCACAGCAGCACTGCGACACAACACTATTTATGTTAAAATATCTTTGAGCCATGAGAGTTGGAGGCAATGTTGTTTTGTTTTGGCTCCTGATGAGCGGATCACAAACCCTGTGATTCAGTTTCCCTCTGACACTGTTTATCAATCCTCAGGCCCTGCAGAGCTCAGAAACATCTGTGAACAAAAGACACCTTAAGGAGAATAAGAGATCATTACTGGATATTGATTAAGAGGAAACAATGCCATATATTGGCCTTAGATCTTAAAAGTACAGTGTGTAGGATTTGGGGGCATCTAGTGGTGTGGTTGCAGATTGCAACCAGCTGAGTAGGCTACCCTTCCGCACACTCCTCCCTTTCCAAGACTGCGGTAACGTGAGGGCAAAACCATGGTAACGCTGTTCGCCTCGCTCAGAGGCCATCCTTACCAAAATAACACTACTTTTTAAGAGCAACAGAAGTCAGGTGGCGGCTGGCGGTAAAACGGTTTTGCACTCTGCGGCTCACGTTACCCCAGTTTTACAGGCGTGTCGGAGAACTATGGTGGCCTTCAGGTAACGTAATAACCAAGCGGCAACCTGTGGTGCTGAGAAATGAAGGCAACGCAGAAGTGCCAAAAACAATGCAATTCCTCTGATGGCTACTTGAGGCAGGCTTCAAAACGAGTCAATCCCCATAGGCCTCTATGTTAAAATGGCCGACTTTACAGCAGAAATAAACATGTTTACAGCCTGGTGCAAAAAACTGTTTTGGTCTCTATAGCTAATTTCCCGTTCAAGACAACTGTACGAGGGGATGAATTTTTATGCAACTCACTTGAATTATATTTAGGCTTAAAGTTCGGCATAATTGAGGCCACTTTGAGTGACAGGTGGGTGCCGTCACTAGCTGCTAGCCGTCTGCTCTGCTGCGTCACCCGGGCAGCCTCATCTCCACCAACGATCCACCTCTTTGTCCATTTTTGGATTAGCCGGGAGTTAGGCTGGGTTGTCACTGTCAAGTTGACGACGGACGGAGTCACCCACTTTGTGCTTCACAATGGTTCCTCAGAAACCTATGGGTGAGTCATGGACTATGTCCATATTTTATACAGTCTATGGCAATAACGTAAAAAACTCTCTCTACAGCCAGTGTTTGGTTTGTCCGTTCTGGGCTACTGTAGAAACATGGCAGAGCAACATGGCGGACTCTTTGAAGAGGACCCGCTCCCTATGCAGATATGAAGGGCTCATTCTGAGCTAACGAAAACACGATACTCAAGTTTCAGGTGATTATACACTAATGAAAACATAGTTATGAATATCATATTCCATTTCTGCTGACAGATGTCCCGAAATGTTACACACTGTTCCTTTAAAGTAATTTCAAATACATTAAAATACACACAACCTGGGGGTTAAGCCACAATCAGTAAAGAAAACAACGTATTCCTCCTGGTGCCCCCGCAACTGACTTTATAAACACACTTGAGAAAGCAAATCCAAAGCTGCAACAGCTGGTTCCTATTGGTTCCCACTGCTAACTGAAATAACTTTCTACCTTCCTGCTCCCTCCTTCCACCGAGGGCCGCGGTGTATATTCTTATATGCGTGTGTGCGTATGTGTGTGTGTGTGTGTGTTAAGACCACATCACCAGTATTAGTTGTGATAGGAGTTGAGTGACCCTGAGTTCAGTGCAGGTCCAAATAAACAGTGGAGGTGTTGATACTAACTCTCAGCAGCAGAACCCAGGGGACGTCACACTAAACCAGACGTAACGACTTCCACAGACCCCTAATCCTGCCGGGGAATAACTTCATCTCAGGAGCACACATCACTTTAAACCCCCATTCATGTAAGTATATGTACTTAGAAATATTGGGACACACATACATTTGCAGAGACTCTACCCCGACAAAAACACTGATAGGAATCTAAAGAGAGTACAGTGAACAGAAAACCAAATTTACCGAAAAAATAAACACAGTTGAACACAGCATACACATTTGCATATTCTCAGTACTTTAAGGCGTTGTTTACACTGCACAGCAAAAGGATCGCATGGAGATTAAGTTCACACCAAGCACCTTGTTTCCAGAAATTGATGTATTTCCCGTTAAATGGGAAACTGGTTTTGTGGAGTGCATGATAAAGTTACACCAAATATTTTCAGCTAAAGATAATGAAAGGAAGATAGTGGATTCCTGCACACCGGCAATAGGAAGTGATGTTTCGACATAGACCCTCATCAGACATACAAGATGTTATCACAGCCTTAAAACTAGCTTTGTTCTATGTGGGCAGGAAAGATATATTTCTGTAGTCGTTGACTGTAAAGGCCTTTATACACCGGGGGTGTGACGAATTAATGACACAAAAATGTGAAATACTCGTCTGCGAATATTTAGCATCAAAACTATTCATGCTGGTAGCGACGCAAATTTGCAACAGTTGCAACTATTTTCAATAAAAGGTTCAAATAGATTCGTGCTAGCAGAGGACCAACTACCGGGATCCTATTGACCCAGAGCAGCGAAAATTGTTATAAAGTCTAAACTACTGTAAGTTATTTTAGTTTCCTTTTAGTGACATGCTCTGAGTGAGTCTGCCTCTGGTAAACGGTTACGCAGTGTATATGTCTAGGGCTTTTATTGTGAAAAGGTGAGAACGGAAGTAGTGGATCTGGTCTGCATTGCGTTTGTCAAAGTTGAAAGGAGTAATAAAGTTTGCCTCTGTGTTGTTGTAAACTAAATATAATGTACGTTGTGACCATAGACTGTATATATAGATGGACGACGCTAGAAAGACATAACAACTAACCACAATATCTCTATAACTACGTTTATGATTGACACGTTATATTACATAGACTCGTGACGGTTATGGAAAGTTAAAGTTCCTGCATAACTACTTTGCTTAGACAAACTGTCAATCATGATGTTTTGATAGCATCATATAACTCATTAAAACCAAACTACTGAACACTTGAAAAAAAGAGCACTTGAACATACAATACATCATTGTGATAAGAACTAACTAAAATGACAGAAACAATCTTTGGGAAAAAATCATTTCACATGTACTTTTTAGTTTGGCCCATGTTCCATCCGCTAACATGGAGGAGGCGGGATTTGTATGACCCATACTGCAGCCAGCCACCAGGGGGCGATGTTTAAGCTTCACTTTTGGGGAGCTGTCTTGTCGTCCGTCTTTATGCAAAGTCTATGGTATTGAATATGTCCGTTCCGCACATCGTGATTGGTTGACGTCTCTCTTCATGGTGCGAAAGCTCAGAAAAATCGACTTGTTCTTAAAAAGATTATGCCGCTTTTGCCGTAATATTCACGTTCTGTGTAAAAGTACTCACGACAAAAACAACAGTTAAAATATATGACGTACAAATTAATCACACAAAAAAAACCTCCCCCACTGTATAAAGGCCTTAAGAGTTAAATAAATGAAACAACCTGCCTTGTTACTTTGTAGACTTTGATGTGCAGCCATGTTGACAGCATGTCAGACTGCATCTCCACAGGCTGTGATGGATTAGTTCCTGTGGTTACAGACATCATGTGGAAGTTGCAGTCCAACACCTTTTATTGGCAGATGAGCCGTGAAACCCAAACCAAGCGTGCTGAACTACATCGCTCATGTTGGAGTACGTTTGGAAATTCAACCTTTTGCCTTTATAATAATGTGAATTCACACTTCAAATATAGCACCTCTACCTCCAAACAGGCACATGAGTAGAGGATAGATAATGGGTAATCAGATAGGCAGGTACTTGGGTGTATAAGGGAAGTAGAGGTGCTCTGTATAAGGAGTTCATCTGTGCTAGTGCTCACACATATTGATTAAAACAGACCATGAAGGACAGCATCAACCCGAGGGTCAGTGGCTGATTAACCTCCACTCCTCAACATTTTAATCAACCACTGACCTCTAAAGAGCTAAAACAAGGAGGCTCTGTCTTCTCCGCTCCCCTCAAGGCTCTTGGTGGGGGGGCTGCTGTAATGAGACAGGCCTATAATGAACCGGGTCCCAGCAGACTCTCACACCACACTGAAGTACAGCACGGACTTTGTAAAAGATACTGCTCGCCTGAGGCGGGTTCATTGAAAATCAAGGAAGACGTCTCCATAAGTGAGTAATAAGATGTAAAACACTGTCAAATATGTATATTACATACAAAACATTACAGGCTGTGATATGTGATTGGAAGATCAGATCTTGGTTTAAAGGAACGGTGTGTAACATTTAGGGGGATCTATTGGCAGAAATGGAATATAACATTAATAAGTATGTTTTCTTTAGTCTATAATTACCTGAAAATGTTAATCGTTGTGTTTTCGTTACCTTAGAATGAGCCGTTTACGTCTACATACAGAGCAGGTCCTCTTCACAGAGCCGGCCGCCATGTTTCTACAGTAGCCCAGAACGGACAAACCAAACTCTGACTCTAAATAGGGCCATTCGTGTTTTCACGTTTTCAAGTTGGCTACTGTAGTTCTCAAACACGCTTGGCACATGGGAGCAGTTCATTGAGGTCTCAGCTAATGTTAGCTAGTCAATAAATTTCATCCAATATCTTCATGACACATGATATGGAGCAGATTTGATGACATTTTAATGTAAGCAAGACTGGATAGTGCAAATTAAAAGTAGTAACCTACATTATTTGTACAAAACTAAAGTAACTCATGAACGTGCACTCGGAGCACGGGCTGAAGGTTAAGAGACGGTCACGGAGTTCACCGAAGCGCGCACTGCTACGTCCTGCAAAACCACGCCCACCCAGGTGAAACACCAAGTTTTTAGGGAGTCCCTTAAAAATGTATCCAATTTATATGTTGAAGTTTCTCTGACAAAATGTGATAATAAAAAAATATGGCAACGTTTTATAAGTAGGCCTATGTCAGCTACATAGACCCATGTAGCTATACAACAACAATAACACACATTTAAACACGCTATGCCATGAATAAGAATATAAAATGTTGTTGAAAGCATTTTTAAATCAAGTTTAAAAAAATGTGAGGTGTTTTCTAAAATGATCTCCTGACTTAAATTGAGTGTTTTCCAGATGAAGTTCAGTCTCTTTATAGCTTTTCTCTTTTTCTCATTTTTAGCTATATACTACAGCAGCATGGAACTGTTGGTTGGTTGGTTGATCCAACACTTTGGTCCAAAACCGAAATATCTCAACAACTATTGAATGTATTGACGTGCAATTTTGTACACACATTCATGCTCCCCAGATGATGAAGTCTAGTCAAGTCCACTGACGTTTCCTCCAGCACCACCAGCAGATTGACATTTGTGGTTGTGAGTGAAATGTCTCAACAACTAACGGACAGACTGTCATAAAATTTGATAGACATTCATGTCCCCATCAGGATGAATTGTAAAACCCCGCTGAACTTTTTTACTAAATACATGCAAAACTAATGACATTCCCACCAATTGTGCTTTGCGGTTAGTGCTAAACGTAACTAAACAAAGATAGTGAACATGGTGAACCTGCTTCACATCAGCATGTCAGCATTATCTTTGTTAGCATCTTAGCATGCTGACATTAGCATTAAGCAAAGCACACCTTCACATGGCTGTAGTCTTGTTTAGTGATAGACTTTTAAAGAAAGGTGTTTAAATGTATGAATAACCATTGGAGACAGTGTTATATCTATACTAGCAGCTGTGGCACCAGTATACATTAGCCGCCTCCGCTCTGTCCGTGGCATTTCTTGTGCTGCTCCTCGACATTTCAACATGCAAATTAACTTTCCAGTATTGTTAAATATTAATTAAAGGTCAAAGGACCTCCTGAGACCCCACATGTTTAGCACACTGTTTTGAATGTTTTCCAATGACATTGAAATAGTCAATTTTGTAAGTTGTGGACGAACAGTATCGCACTAAGATACAGGTACTTATAGTCTTAGGCCAGGGTTCGACAGTAAGGGTTACCAGGTGATCCTAACCTGACCGGCCAGATGGTTTGTTACACAGAACAATCTCAGAAGCCGTTATTTGAAACTGTTTGGAAAAAGGCAGGCACTTTCAAAGACTACTTGGCAGGTGATTGGATGAACCATCTGTCAATCAAACTCTTGCAGATGCCAGTCAGGAGCAGAGCGAAAACATCTTTTCCATCAAGAAAAGCCCAAAGTGCCGTTTTTTGTTTTTCTTTCAAAGAAGAACTCTCCAGTTCGGATATAACCGATGCTATTGCAGCTATGCTAACCTCTTCAGGAGCCGCCATTGTTGTTTTGAACGAACAATCGCCTCTCTGTGTCGCGTCACACACACCTAAGCCTTGCCCGTAGCTACCAGCAGCTACCAGCAGTTCCTCACAGGACGCTGATTGGTCCGTGCTCTGGCTCTGTAAACACATTACCTGAAGCCTGACGAGATGGATTTTCGTGTGATATGGGATCCCGCGATTCTTGAGTGAGTGAGCATAGTATCTTAATTACTCAAAATATAAGGTCACTAAAAAAGCAACCATATTTTCAGTTTTGGCAAACAAAAGCTGATGCCACTTTTACAAATTAATGATGAGCTCCGTCTTAGGCAATGTTTTTCTGTTATATTTTTTGTGCTTTTCCCTGTAAATATGATGACTCTATATTTGTATGTTTTAAGAAGTATGATGAACCAATAAACAGAGCTATTAAACAACTCTTTTGCCTTTTATTTGAGGCTGAAAGTGGTCATAATGATTGCAGGAGAGCAACGTGACCTGAGCTGTGACTATTTGCTCTAACACCTCTAATGCTGCCGCAGCCTGGATCATGCCGCTCTCGCTCCTCTGAGCCATCAGATAAGGGGGTCTATCTAATTCATATTCTAATTAATATGGAGCCACACTTCCTGCTTCTCAGGGCCTTAGGGGAGGACATCATTCATCCGGCGTTATCTTGAGTCGAAAGGTTCCCGTTCTCCCAGCCAACCGTTCTCTTTCACACTCTGCTCGGCTTTCTCACACTCTGTTCATCCCTTTGTCCGATCCCTTACCTGTCACTTCCTGTCATTTTACACATAATAAGAGCGCGCGGAAGATAGAAATAAAGAATCAAGGATGGTTATAATAGGTGTGCGCTTTTATATGCTGAGAGAGGCAATGTAATATAAATGCAAAGGAGAGGAATCAAGAGAAAAAAAAAGGAGACAGCGTGAATAAAACTGCTAAATAAGAAATACATATTTAGGAAGGAAGTGAAAAAACTTAAATTCTCCTTGATAAATGTATACAACTGAAAACACGGCATAAAACAGACTTTGAGACAAGTACTACTTACTTGTGCTTTTTTACTAATATGTTTGCACTATGGAACTGTGATGCTGGAAACTTGAATTTCCCTCGGGATCAATAAAGTTACTATCTATCTATCTATCTATCTATCTACCTATCTATGACACGAGCTGTTTAACAGAGGTATATTCTGGTATTTATTAAGCCCAATAACCTTTCACAGCTTTTACAGCTAAACAGTACACTACAAGATGTTTCTGAAAACATTTGAGGTGAGAAATAGGCATTACAGTAACAGAATATTGATTCATATTTGATCAGCGCTGCCTAGTTTGACCGTTTGATCAGAGTGATTGACAGCTTCCTCCTTTGAATGAAAAGCCAATAGGAACGCTCTCTCTCTCTCTGAAATGACCTGTGATTGGCCAAAGTCAAGATTTTTTAAAGCCTGAAAACAGAGCCATGAGGAGGTGCAGAAGTCTAGTTTTCTCTCAGTACACTTAAACTACAATATGCTGAAAGGTTATTATGGAATTTTTTGCCCTATGATGCCAAAAACGTTCTGCTTACTGAAGCTTGAATGCTCTGGATATCGTATAGAGCACCTTTAAGGTCAGTTGGAAATCGCAACTGCAGCAATTATACTGTACATAGACACAAGTGGAAAGGAACAATGAAATGGCAAAACAAGCTAGAAATTCCTGCAGCAATCCAGCATCTCCTGAATGCCATGCTCTCAGAGTACAGGAGCAACAATCAGAACATGAAATTACAGAGGTATTGCAATGATGCACCACATTGCCTGAGGCTGAGCCACTTAGCTGACACAGTTCATACACTACTGTTAAACTATACTGAGGGTGATGTGAGCAAACTCCCCTGGTGGGAATCACAAAGAAGCTTCTTTAATGAAATGCTTCTTTCAGCTGTTAAGAGCAAAGTTGTAGAGAAAAGATGCTCTGGTTTCTAACTCTCATTTGAATGCCTTCTTGGCAGATACACAGTGTGAGAGGAGAGGAGGTGATCTGAGGAGCAGTGGGAGACGCAGAGTGGCAGTGCTAATGCAAACTGACCAGAGGTGACAGGCAAACTGTGACCACATCAGAGCGGAAACACTCCTGAAGCACACATACACACACACATCCTTGTAGTCTCTCCTTCAGCTTGCCTGAACGAAATAACACACACACTCTTTATTCAGGCTGGCAGCGAGGTGGCTTTAGAGAGGCCACTCTTCAACAGGAGGACTCGGGGTGAAGCCTCCGTGTTGGCAGACATCCACCCTGCCCGAGTGTCCCTGAGCAAGACACTTCAGCTCTGTACACCAGGTTAACACAGCTCACATTTAACAGCTGCTGTTGTTTATGGTTAATTATACAACATTTACTGCTGATCCCGTATTGTGATTGGATGGGAAACACTCTATTAAAGCTCATAATTAAAGAATAGTACTTGTACCTGACTACTCGAGCGAGGTCTCTTTGCTTTTTTCTACACTTAATTAACCAAATTCATGGAAATTACGCTCATTAAACAGCTTTCACTGCAACAGAGAAACATCCAAAATGGATTATTTGGCGGCAGACGACATGGGATTGCCTCTGAATTTTGATTTTCTGGTAGTTATGACAACTAAATGTGCCTCTAACTTCTAACATTTCCGTCACTAGAAACCGAGTGGAACCACAGTTGGAGTTAGATGAACTTGAACACACTCAGATAAACATTCGCACTGAGCCAAAAATTAACTTTAAGATTTAACAAAGGATGCTGGAAAGATGCAAAAGGATGTTGCTTAGCAACGGGAAAATATTTTTTTCCTGGCAGAGGACCAGAGAAAATTTATCAAAACAAACCCAAAGCTTCTGTCCCTGGCTTTGTCCCCG
The DNA here is from genome assembly GCF_015220745.1 of Sebastes umbrosus. Taxonomy (NCBI): domain Eukaryota; kingdom Metazoa; phylum Chordata; class Actinopteri; order Perciformes; family Sebastidae; genus Sebastes; species Sebastes umbrosus. The sequence continues at coordinate 24,921,523 of NC_051270.1, forward strand.
TGCCTACGGCCACATCACAGCAGGGCCACTATCTCATGGAGTAAATCTTCTTCTTATGTGTTTACTGTTTATTTTTCCTAATCCATTTACAATGTGACAGGAGCAGGGACACATAGAAGTGCCTGAAACACCAATTACACAGTTCTGTGTGAGCTTGCTGGTGAAACTTGAGTGAAATCGCAGCTTTGTGTGGAGGGAGGTGAGTGTGAGGTCTTTACTGCAGGAACTCATTCCACGGTGATGCTGCTGGAATATATTGGAAAAATGCTGTCTTTCAGTTTTCTGTTTGGTTATAATTAAAATATCTGAGTTATAAAATTATGCGAAAAAATACTGAAAATGAGGACTAATAAGCATTTCAATAAACAATCTACAGGGTGAAAATATTCTGTATTTTATGTCAAAAGTTATGCGTCTGTCACTGGGTGCATTTCTATGTCCCACATTTACTGTTTCTGCAGATGCAACACCTTCACTCTCACAGCTGTGACTGGCAGCTAGATACATCTTTTTGAAAAGCTTGAACAAAATCACTAATCAAACATGACAGGTAGTCGTTGCTGTATAATACTGTATGAAAAAATAATTTATATAATGTGAGTTTGGATAATGATTTGCAAGTAACATATATAGACTGCAATATACTGTATTCACAATTTGAATCAAGACTGCCATTCCATCAATTACATATTAATAAATATCTTTTAACATTGAAAACTGTAATATAAAGGGGTGCACGCGGGGACAATACACACTAACGAGTCACATTATGAGTTGCCGTGATGAAATTCACGCAAGTTGGATCAGCCTGTGATTTCAATTTTTTACTTTGATTTTCGGTGTGATTTTGAATCCAGCGCTCAGCGGGTTGATGATTTTGGTTTCCTTTGACCGTTGTTACGTCACTTTGTTCTCAATAAATTATACAATGTACATCAGTAAAGATTTTCAACTTGAATAATTCGTTCATCAAGATCTGATGTGTGAGCAGTGTAAATGGACTTGGACTTATATAGCGCTTTTCTAATCTTCTGACCACTCAAAGCGCTTTACACTACATGGCAGCATTCACCCATTCACACACACATTCATACACTGATGGCAAAGGCTGCTAAGGTGCCAACTTTGCCCATCGGGATCTAATCTAAATACTCATTCACACACCAATGACTATGCCTTCGGGAGCAATTTGGGGGTAAGTGACTTGCTCAAGGACACATCGACATGTGACCTGGAGCAGCCGGGGATCGAACAACCGACCTTTCAATTGGTGGACAACCTGCTCTACCCTCTGAGCCACAGCCGCCCCGTGTATTTTGGTGGTGGTTAGTTTATAACAAAACTAGGTAATGTTATGTTTCATTTGTTAGGGACTTCTTTCATCTCAGCTGTCCAAAATGTGAAACACATTTTTATTATATGCATGGTAAACTATTGATATAGACACAAAGGGGGGCTAATTAAGTGTATAAAAACGGTATTTGTATGGGACCCACCAAAGTGAGTCTTTAAGAGCTAAATCGAGACAAAATCTAACATTGCTGAAGAGGCGAAGAGAGGAGGTGCATTTCTGTCCTCCTGTTTTAAATGCAGAACATTTTAAAAACAAATATATATATAATATATGCTAAAAAATAGTTGGTGTATTGATAAAGGCAAAATGTCACAAAGTGCAATGGATATAGACTTAAAGCGAATTAATGAGGACATACATGAAGCATGTGACTGCAGACGAAAACATCAGATCTGTGGAGCGGTGAGGACACTGTAACCTTCCTCAAATGAATACATGAAACAAAAATAAATGCCATGTTTCTATCACGTTTTCTATATTTCTTTCCCACCACTTGAGGTTTGACTGCACGCCGCTTTTTTGACATCATCTCGATTTGCACAATTTTAGATGCAAATCTGGCTGTGGATCGCTCCTTCCCCACTTTTATGTTTCCATATCAATTCAGTTGAACTATGCACCTCAAATGAAAGATGCAAGCTTCTATCTACAGGTGTGCTGGGATACCAATGAGCTTCCCCTAGCTGTGTGCCCATCTTTGAGTACAAAAGATACAGTTTCATAATATAGCACCTCAGGCTAGCTCTCATTTCAGGGCTTCTCCTCCTCTTGGTTCCCTGCCAGCTCTGTAAAATAACTCGAAAGCACAGAAAATCTAACCATAAAATCATAAAATCCTACTGAGATCATGTGAATGGGAGTAATCGCCTCCCAAAGCTATTTTTGAGTGCTTTCTGTCTGTTTGAAGTACGTTTCCTGAAGATTTGTTCTTTGTACATATACTCTCCACCCCAAAACACATCACCTTCCACTCAGCCTTCCTCAGCTCACACATTCGCACACATATGCACTTTTCATCTCTCTCTGTCTGTCTGTCTGTCTGACACACACACACTTCCTGTCTCTCTGTTTTCCTTTAGCAGCTCCTGACAGGTGGTCCTGCGGGGCCCATCTCAGTTGGCAGTAGGCTATATCTCCCACAAAAGCCTCTCCATCTGGGTCAAGTCAGAGAATAACAGGCCTCTGAGGAAGAGGCAAACACACACACACACAAAATGCAAACACGGAGGCCGACCTGAAATTGTGTGTGTCAGTCATCCGAGCGTCATGGCGTGTGGCTGGCGAGTGCTGGTTTTATGTCACTGGCTGTACTGTATGTCGATATATGTATGTTGAGCATTTGTGGGTCTACATGTGCAGTTGTAATAAAAAGCTGGAGCCTGGAGCAACAACGGAGTCTCTTCACAGCTCAATTATACAGGACGGCAGACGGCTTGAATTAATAGAGCTGTATTGATGCTCCACAGGACAAACTGGAGAACAGTATCAGAGAAACTGTTGCTGGACTGTTGCCAATCATTTAATGAATCATCATCATTTAATAAGAAGAAAAATGTAAGAAGAGGGAAATGTGTCCTCGACTAATATGTGAATTCTGTGGACTTTTGCTCTTGCTGTTAGCACCCTCAAGCATTTCAAGAGAATAACTATAAAGGAAATGGATAGACCCTTCTGAGTGCTTTTTAATTTTGGTTTGATTACATCTAAATTAAAAGGCAAAGTCTTTTTCAGGCTGAATTTTCATTTTCTTACCGCTTTGCTTCTCGCTGTCCTTTGGGGTGAGGATTTGATTTTGCCCTTGTGGGGTCACATGACTGACATGTGAAGTCGGGTACATAATATGCAGTAGTTAAGGTGGTTAAAGCCGTGCAGACACCAGAAACGGATGCTGCAATGACTTTGTGTAGTCTTAATTACATTGTCATGCTAGAATGAGACAAAGGGTGACAACAGAAGGAATTAATGAAAAACTGTGTTTTATATATACTATGTAAGACATATCATGAGCGAAATAAGCAGTCAACGCAAATAGCTGAGCATTTCCACCTTGGAACTGCAGTGTACCAATGACAATCTCAAAAACACAGTGTCAGACAGCCAGGTTTTTAAACGTCACCTAATGAACCAATCCCGTCAAATTAGCATAAGTCAGAAATTGTGAATTCTTGAACTCCTCTTAACGCCAAATTCACACCAGAGTAGTGGCGAAGTGCGGCCTGCGGCGAGCTGCCATGCAATGTCTATGAAAAGCTCCCCTTTTCTCTATTTTCTCTTGTCATGTTGCACCAATTTCAAAAGTATTTGCCCCTTTCTACTGCATAGACAGCATAGTTCTATCAGAAGACTATCTTTCCAGCAGTGAAATACTTCTTTAAGTTATACATTATAATGATATACATTACATCTCCTATTTCGGGAGATGTTTATGAGTAGCTCGGATATCTCTGTACATCTTCACTTGTCAAAGCGATCAATGGCTTCAGGATTGTTTGTAGCTTTCCTGGACTACTTTACTCTTACTAGCCTCACGGGAGCTCTTTCTTTATTCATCACGAACAATCAATTCATGGAAGATGAAAACAAACTTCAGCTCTAATACTTATTCACACTTTCCGCTTTCATTTTCTCCTGTCAATGATAAAGAGGCAGTGAAAATCGATGTTGCTAATCATAGCTGCCCTCCCGGAGTAGCAGGACTCAGTGTGGTTTCTTACTTTATTTCTGTGTCTCTCTTGAGAGATATCCCTCTGCACACGTTTATGAGCACAGACATGTGCACAGTAATATTATATCGATACATGGACGTCAAGAAGTATCTATCTTTTAAACTATTAACATCCTAACAATCCACACTGTCTTTCAGAAGTTGCAGTGGGCTCAACACTCAGCTAGAGTGAAGCTACTGGTATTATATGAAACCTAATAGATTGTTACCACCACCACATATCACGTTAGCTTGTCGGAAAGAACACTAAATAATGCTCCAAAGGAAAAACTGGCATGGCCTATTTCGAAGGGGTCCCTTGACCTCTGACCTCAAGATATGTGAATGAAAACTCTGAGATGAACAGAGTGAAAAATGTAGCTTATTAGATAAAACAGATGTTGACAAACTGCATAATTTGCAGTTGAAAAGAGGTAATAAATCACAATATATCTTATCGCAATACTTAGCATATCGCAAAATGTTTAAAATCACAATAAGATCATAATATCGTGACTTAAACCTGCAGTAGGCAGAATGTTGTTGGCATCATTGGGCAAAAAATCCATAATAACTTTTCAGCATATTGTAATTCAAGTGTTCTGAGAGAAAACTAGACTTCTGCACCTCCTCATGGCTCTGTTTGCAGGCTTTAAAAAATGGGGAGACGGGAGACTTTGGCCAATCACAGGTCATTTCAGAGAGAGAGCGTTCCTATTGAGCGTTCCTATTGGCTGTGCTCTGGCTGGTGGGCGGTGCTTGGTATTTCCTCAACAAACTTTCTCATTTTACAGCTAAACAGTACACTACAAGATGTTTCTGACAACATTTGAGGCGAGAAATAGGCATTACAGTAACAGAATATTGATTCATAATTGATCAGCACTGCCCCGTTTGACCGTTTGATCGGACTTCGCGAGTGATTGACAGCTGCTCAGAGACAGCAGGCTCCAGCTCGACTCTGATTGATTGCTTTCCTCCGGTCAGTGAAATCTTGCAGATGCCATTAGGAGCACCAGAGGACAACGGAGGACACAGAGGACACATGATTCTTTTTCAGATTACTTGTCTCATGCACCACTATCAGGATATAGTGACCGTTTTATAAAAGTAATTTTCCTTAATCATATTTGCTCCAATTCTACTCACTGCAGCTTTAAGTATCGTGATAACATCGTATCATGGGGCCTCTGGTGATTCCTACCCCTAATGTTTTTACAGAGATACACATAGTTTTATAAAACGCTGTCCCAGCTCTCGCTTCATTCATGTGCTTCCTCCTGACATCAAAGGTCACAACGTGAGAAGTGGTGTCCCGTACCCAGCCATCAAGTCCTGGGTGAGTCTTCATCAGCTATAAGCCAGGCTGCCAGGGCTGTAAAGCAGCGTCTGCAGTCATGCCGCAGTATCAACTCACTCAGCTGTGAAATATAGCTGACGTGATTGTGTGCAAACCACAATTACGTCTCGAGTCTCTGACAAGTGACCACAGAGCACTAGTTGTTCAGTCAACTGTGGAAAATAAACTGGTGGACCTTGCCTCTAATGCCTCTATTTGCCCAAAACACAGTCACTGCAATGTCACACACAATTCTAAACGTTTGCTATAGAAAGAGATTGGCAGCGATGTGACAGGAGGGAGAGTGGAGCCTATTTGTGCTGCTTAACAATAGCTGACAGAAGAGCACAAGCATCATTTTGTGTGTGTGTTTGTGGCATTTAAGCATTTGGGGGAGTTATATTCTAGATTGAGTAGTATAAATAACAATGTGCCTCTTTTCATCCTTTTCTCCATCTATTTTATTCGGCTATATAATTCTTCTATGTAAGGTTGTGTGTGTATAACAAACTAGAAACAATGAGATGTTTTGGCAGGTAGGTGACACATAATGTGGATAAATTTACCTTGTGGGTTTGGAGTTGGATTCACATAATACAGTAGATTTCAGGACACAGTAATCTGTCACTCACTGTTAGTTTAATGGTTATCCTCAGTATACCCACCATATGCACTGCTGCAGCTACTGACTGCTTTAGATTTGAGTTTCTCCAAAAATACATGCAGTTTATACACTGGTAGATTTACCTCTCCTCATTAGTAGTTACTTTTGAAACAATTGTTTCAGACAGATGCAGACAAAAGCAGCATTTCTAGCCAGCATTAATTTAGTAGGGCTGGGACGATTCACCTTTCTCCCGATTCGATACTATCAGGATACTTGGGTGCCAATTCGATATATATTGCAATTTGTGAGTATTGCGATTTGATATTACGATTTATTGCGATTTAGAAAAAAAACTTTTTTAAGACTAGACCATGGGAAAAAATTTAATCATACACTTATAGGGACTTTTACTTTGGAAAATATCTATATTAATACAGTAAAAATGTTTGATTATCAGCATACATGTAGTATGTAGTCGGAGATGTCTTGAAGTCAAATATATCAGTCATTGTCAGGCATTATGTTTTTTTTTTTCCCAGCAACCCAAAAATTAAAGAATAAAGACATTTCTCTCACAAATTACTAGTATTTTCTTTTTAATTTTATAAGGGACATGCAATGCTTTATACGTCTGGTGTATACAATCCAATCAATCTTATTTCCATATATGTATTTTGTAAATACAGTTCCCTTTGTTAACACCTTATTTTGAAAACCTGACGTAGTCACACATGTATACTTCCACTGACTTCGCCAAGTCCGTCGCTAGCTCTCCCGCTCCGTTCTCTTTATACATCCATGGTCCGCTCCATCGGGGTCGTTTGAATGCATTTAACATAAATGTCAGTATATGGGTGCTCTACAGTTGTAGCGTCGGCTGATTTGATCAAAGAGAAGAGTGACGGCTGGCTTGATCGCACGTTATCTCAATACGGTAACGTTTCCTGTCCATGACAGAGTTAGCATGCAGCTTTAGCCGTGATGTCTAGCTCTGCTTTTCCTGCAATGTGTGAAACCCAAAGTGTTTCCATACTTTACTGTATGTGTAGTGTTTACCACGTTGGATTTAACATGTAAGTTTTCTACTTTTTCGTTGCGGCTCGTTGCGGCCGACTGCAGTTTGTTTTGAGTGATGGATACGGAACGAATATGACGTCACTTTACTCAGACTACAACAATAAAAGCAGTAACATCCTTTTACCTCCGCATAGACTCAAATGACGCAAATATATTTATTCTGGCATTAAAAATCAATTTCAGAATTGAAAAAAAAAAATCACAATACATAGGTTAATAATTTTTTTTCCCATCCCTAAATGTTTTAGGGTGGAAAATGTCTGTACTTGTGCGCTTTATGTTCACAGAAAAAACACAAAGCCCCAATAATAATGAACATCTTTGAAATTCACACTTCTACACGTGCAGAAAATAGAAATACTGCTGCAAACTATTTTTCACATGTGCACAGCCATGTCGCCACCCACCTCTTCATTTATATTTACAGCATACTATGAACATCGCCTCTGTAAATAATCTGCTGTGGGAGCATTATGATCAAAAGACAAGCAAACCGCTGAAGACTAAAAGCTGCAGCTCCTCATCATTGTGCTTCTGTTTCCCATAAGATATTCATGAATTAAAGATTTAATATGAGCCTCAGAGGGCATGCTAGTGGTGGGTGTATACTATAAACCACAGAACATGCCTTGTTTATGTTCACAAACATCCAAGCGGGATAGATTTTTAAAATACCCCTCCCTGACGCCATGTACCTCCTTGCGTCTAACTCATATCTGTTTTTACACCAAACACCACGTCCCACAGCTGTAATTTGGTTTCAGTAAGATTTCCAGAAGTCACAAAAGATTAAATTGACTGTGTGCTTTCATGTAAATAGCCAACAGAAAAAGGGCATCAAAATAATTTAGGATTAAGAAGAAGTTCAACATTGTCTGTCTGGAGCCAAAAAGCAATAAGTTAAACCACTTACAGCTCAGAAAACACACACACACACACACACACACACACACACAAACCAATCAGCTGGCCACAGAGCCGGGAACAGAGGCTGCTAATGGGTTACGTTCACTCCTAATTACAGGATTAATTTGTCCATTTAGGTCTGTATGAAAAATGCTTAACTACTGGAGGGCAAAACTGCGCCGGACAGACCCACTGTCTCCTCCTCTACTGGTCTGATGGACAGCCTTTTCATCATTTCATTAATTGAATGATAAAAGATGGCACTCACGAACTGTGTCCTTTTGATTTTTTGTTGTTGTAGTGTCCGACCATCAATCTTTATTCCACCAGCGTATACATATCTGTTTCCTCCTCAGTCAGAGTGCCATCTCTCTCTCTCTCTCCTCCTCCCTCTTTCATCAGCTGCAGTAATATTTATGGCCTGTCAGGGTCACAGGCTGTCACAGAGAGCACCTCATAAAGCCTTTCACCGCTGTCCTGCCGGCCCTACTGTAGTTATGTGATCGTAATGGAAAGTCTACGGTTATCATGTGGACTTGCTGTCAGTGATTTGTGTGAATCGTTAGCGAGATATTTGGAGATGTGGGGAGCATGTGTGTGTGTACATATATATGTGTCTTGGTTGTTAAAAAAGAGGGAAGTGTTGCCCTCATGACCATGCAGTGTGTGTGTGTGTGTGTGTGTGTTATAAGCGAGCAGCAGCGTGCAGTGCTAAACAGATGTGCCTCTGGACTCAGATTTATCCCCAGGAAATCTTCAGCCGTCCACATGTCACTGAAATGGTCCAGTAAATCACACTGACTCCTTCTGTATCCGATTTAAGATAAACAGACACGCATTTGTCAAATGAAGCTGCAGCAGAAGTTCAACCAGACAAACACACACACGCTTAATATTCCTCCACAGCCAGTCAGTTATATCCACAATCTTACAGCGTTTATTCCAGAAACAGTTAATAAATCTTTTTATGCCAACTCCCCAATCTTTAATGAAATCTATTTGAACTTTGATGTCATTTTTCAAGGAAATACCCAAACCATTCAGAACCTCCCTATCAAATATATATCATTTTTCTAGGCACAGTATAAAACGCCATGCAGTTAGTTGTGCATGTGTTTTAGCCCGTCAGCTACAAATTCGATATGTCCTCTGTGTTCAACGAAGCTATATTGCATTCACATGCTGTGTTATTAGGAAATCAAACCAAGAAGACAAACAATAAACAAACAAACATGCTAAAAAATTAGGGCCGTCAAAATGAACGCAAAAAAAAGTCCAACAGGCTGCCATCAGGCTTGGCCGCTATTCGATCTTTCAGAGGTTGTAGCAAGCACAGTTTGAAATAGAGTGAAGATGGTGGCATCACATGAAACTAAAAAACTTAAGAAATCCATTGGTACCGACACTAAATACTAGCTTATCGCGAAGGAGGGTAAAAAATCCTCGAAACATTGCACTAAATTTTGGCGAGGAAAAACTGTTTCAAAGTAATTTTCAAAGGGGTCTCTTGACCTCTGACCTCAAGATATGTGAATGAAAATGGGTTCTATGGGTACCCACGAGTCTCCCCTTTACAGACATGTCCACTTTATGATAATCACATGCAGTTTGAGGCAAGTCATAGTCAAGTCAGCACACTGACACACTGACAGCTGTTGTTGCCTGTTGGGCTGCAGTTTGCCATGTTATGATTTGAGCATATTTTTATGCTAAATGCAGTACCTGTGAGGGTTTCTGGACAATATTTGTCATTGTTATGTGTTGTTAATTGATTTCCTGTAATAAATATATACATACATTTGCATAAAGCAAGCATACTGTATTTGCACATACTCATGTTGATAAGAGTATTAAATACATGACAAATCTCCCTTTAAGGAACATTTTGAACAGATAAAAAATGTGTGATTAATTTGCGATTCAATATTTCAATTGATTGACAGCCCTTTAAAAAACATATTGCATTACAGATAATTTTTCTGTATTTTTGCCTTTATTGGACAAATGACAGGAACTATGGGAAGAAATAGAAGGACACAACACACGGCAAAGGTGTTTACAAAAATGGACAAATGGGTGCCTGGAACACATGAAACTTACGTCCAACCTTTTGTCTTTTGTGTGCCCCCTCTGTAAAGCGTCCTTGGGTTTCTGAAAGGCGCTATATGAGTCCAATTTATTATTATTATTATTAACCTTACAGGATGTAGCTCAAATTTGTACTTGAGTAAATGTATTTTGTTACATTCCACCGCTGGTTTTGCTAAAGAAATCTGCTATAAATCATCTTGTTTGTCATTAGAAAAAGCTCCCCATGTTTCTTTCTAAAGCTGTGAGTTGCACTGTAAGATCCAGGCACTATTTTGGGACGCCTCACACTCACGCTTGAAGGAAAACTGTTTGCCTGTGTGCATAACTCTTTGCCTCGGGGTTGCCTTGGTGACTATACGAGCTGTTGCCTGACAAACGCTGCAGCAGTGTGAGGGTGGCAACACATTTCAAAGCTACAAAATACCCTTGTGTATGCATACTCAGAGGAAATATATTCTTAAAAATACCGTATTTCAGCAAACACTTGGAAGATTGGATTTTATTAGACTGTCAGGACATGTACATTTGTCTTACTTACTGCCTTTTTAGTGATTAAATGTGCATAATTGTGCTTATGTACATAAATAATAGTTTTAACACAGATTGATTGATTTGCCTAAAAGTAGTTGAACTTACATAGAAAGAGTATAAGATATACTGAAATCAGCTTATACTGTAAAATGTCCACCAGCTGTTTGTAGGGAAAAAGGTAATGCCTGTACACTACTCCATGCCACAATATTTTTATTGACTACGATTCGATCCTGCTCGGATCTTCGTTAGATCAAAGTGTTTGAAAAAGTGGAAACCACACCAATATCTATCCATAAAGCACACCAAAAGGCAAACAAGCTCTATGATGGCATCCAAAACACCAGCTTGATAAAAACAGCTCCAACCAATTTACAATTTGTACATTAATACATTAATGCAAAAGCCAAACTTCTAAGTATCAAACATGTAATTTATAAACATTATGTCATATTCATTATGACATATATCAGAAAATCCATCAACTACGTTCAAATCCCAAAAGACACCCGTTGTACAACATTTTTTCATTTTTACAAATATGTGTCAGAATATATAAATGTAACTGCATACTGTATATCGGAAAAGCCATCATAGTACAACCATCATTATGTGTTTTAGCTGTTTGTAACTGTATGTAACCCCCCTCCAGGTTCATATTTACTGCATGTGCGTGTTTATATATCGAGTAGGAGCACAGTAGATGACATTGATAGATGGCGTCAGAAATATGGGGGTGACAGAACATGATGACAGCCTCTAATCTTTGCAGATCAAACATGAGTGATTGTTTTTAGGCCTGTATGAGCAGGCAGCAGAGGGATGAGCATATCCCTCGGATCAGGCCACAGACATGCTCCGGGTCCGACCTGTCACTCACATCTTCTCATGTGGTTGAATACTGTTTGGTGCTCACATCACACCTCCTATTTTCTTTACATTGGCTTCCCATCAAGTTGAGGATTCATTTTATGGTTCTATAGTTTTCACATATAGAGCCCTGCATGGTCAAGCACGACTGACCTGCTTCATCCTTATATCACCAGTAGGTCACTTAGGTCTTCTGACCAGAGCTTACTGGTTTTCCTTCACGTCTGACTGAAAACTCAAGGTGATCGTGCCTTTGCGGTGGTGGCTCCGACACTGTGGAACCCTCTTCCTATAGACATTCGATCTGCGGTCTCTGTTGAGGCCTTTAAAAAGCAGCTGAAGACTCACTTATTCAAACTGGCCTTTGTCTTGCCTCGTGCTGTTTAATGTTTGTATTTCGATTAAAATATTTAATCGCTATTAATCGCATGATTGTCCATAGATAATCGCAAATTAATAATTTTTTATCTGTTGAAAATATACCGGAAAGAGAGATTTGTCAAGTATTTAAGACTCTTATCCACGTGGGAGTGGGCAAATATACTTGCTTTATGCAAATGTATGTATATATTCATCATGGAAATCACTTAACACAAAACAATGACACATATTGTCCATTTAGCATAAAAAATATGCTAAAATCATAACATGGCAAATTCAAGCCCAACAGGCAACAACAGCTGTCAGTGTGTCAGTGTGCTGACTTGACTATGACTTGCCCTGAAATGCATGAGATTATCATAAAGTGTGCATGTCTGTAAAGGGGAGACTCGTGGGTACCCATAGAACCCAATTTCATTCACGTATCTTGAGGTCAGAAGTCAAGAAACTCCTTTGAAAATGGCAATGCCAGGTTTTACTCACCAAAATTTAGCGTTATTTATCCTCCTTCTTGACAACCTAGTATGACATGGTTAGACCAAATGGATTTCTTAGGTTTTCTAGTTTCAATGATACCAGTATCTTCACTGTAGCTTTAAAACTGAGCCTGCAACAACCTAGAAATCGCAAATTGCATTAATGCATTAAAGAAATTAGTGGCGTTAAAACACATTTTTTTACTGTTTTTACGGTCTTATTTTTAACAATGTTACTCACTTTGTGGCCTTGCTCTGTGAAAGGTGCTATACTAAATACATTTACTTACTTAGTCACTTACTTAGAGAGTCACACCCCACCGAGCCAGCAGTTCTCAGTTCAATAAGTGCTGGTTATAGTTATGGCAATAATTAAAGTATTCTCAAGGATTCCACGGTGTTATTGGAGCTGAAAATATGCACCTTTAAACAGAACGTACAACATTGTCTTATTTCCATTGACTACAATGAACAAAAGAGCCCAGCACTGAGGAGAGATTCCCCCAGCAGAGATGCAGCTTTAATATTCTCTGGGCGTACGGTATAGGTCGAGCACTCACTGGCATCGGAATAAACCTTTGTAGCTCATCTGATTAATGCATTATAGAGGAAGGCAAGAGCAGCCACGAACTTGAATTCATTTTCTGATAATAATGCAAAGCAAAATGAAACACGCCTAGAGGATTACAGAGTATAGTAAAAAATATTTCCTCTAACCAGCTGGTGGGTTGGCCCTCAGTGACTGATACATTTACATTGTTTACACAATTACAGTAACCTGATTAAGACAATACTGTGAATAAGAAATGCAATTTAAACAGTAGCCACTTTCCTACTGAACAAAAAACCCACCAACACCCACTAACATCTGGCTATTGTCTTTACTGTGAAAGGTTACAATCGACATTCATTACCAGGATAAATGACTCCACGGTAGTCACAAGTATTTATCGTCTCCAGCTCCGAACAGTGATGGAAAGGTGACGCCCCTTTTCCTGTGCGATACTATGTGACACACGTTGAAGTGAATATATAGTAAATCAAATCAAGAGGGATTTGGACAATTATTATGATTTATTAATGTACAAAACATACAATTATTATGCTCTCCTCAGAGCCACCAGACACCAGTCAGACAACAGTCATTTTAGCTCGCTGATTGGTGTAAAACACACTTCATTCAAACTAGACAGACACAAAATAAAACTCATCAAAACCGTCTTTGTTAGTCGTACAACACATGTACACATGTCGTGCAACACATCCATATGACAATCCGTGTGCTTGTCAAGGCTTTGAGCAAAATGCTAATTTCAGCATGCTAACATGCTTACAACGACAAGACACTAGAAGAAAAATCTGTAGGATTCATCCTCTGGCGACCCAGTTGCCAGAATTTTTTTTTTGGCATTGCCCGTTTCTGCAAACCACGGATACGAACCAAAAATACATATCATAAATATGTTTCATATAAGCTTCGTATTTTGTGGAAACGCAATGCCACGTGGTTAACTTTGTGAAACGATTGGTTAGGCTTAGGCAACAAAACTACTACGTAACGTCACGTAACGTAACGTAACGTAACGTAACGTGACGTTACGTTACGTTACATAACGTGACATTGAACGTTATGAACACGAAGTTGATTGTAACGTGACGCAAAGGACATGAACAGCGATCTCCTGGATGAAAGCCTTTTGTTTGTTGGACCCATCCACCTCTCCTCCTGCCCGCCCTGTGCGTCGACATTCAACGTATCACTGGTTTGTAGAAACGTTCAATGCCAAAATTCTCCCCTGGCGACTGGGTTGCCTCTGGGCACCACGAATGTCTGCACCAAAAGTCATGACAAACCGTGCATTAGTTGCAAAGATATTTCAGTCTGGAACAAAGTGTTGGATTGACGGACAGTCTGTCATACAGCCTGATAGCCTGGCTAAAACGTGTGGCTCAAAACATGTTTTTACAAAATTTGCATGATGAGTAAACCACGGTAATATAACAGAAAACAGAGGCAACAGCATCTTCAATCATTAATTTCTCTGTTTAATCAACAGGAATATAGTTCTACTGGCCATTGGAATAGCTTGATCAAAAGCACCGTCCTGTATCTTGTAGCTCAAAAGTCGCAGTCCATGCAAACATAGTCAGCGGTGCAGGGAAGCACTGTGTAACATTCAGCTACACAGCTCTGCTCCAGCACTAAAGGACAACTTGCACTCACATCCCAGTGGAAACATGAATGTGAAGTAGCTGCTCATGTTCGTCCCTCTCACTGCCTGACACCTCACAAGTGCAGTGACCGTTTCACCTCAAGACTGCTGTGCCTCTCCATTATTTAAATCTCTCCACACTACACTTCAGTCCAGAGAGGTATCAGGCCAGTTCAGTGTAAACATGGCTTTCTTTTTATGAATGAAAGCCACACAGATAGAGTATATACATAAACTAAAACTGGGTCTATACTCTTAAAGGAACAGTTCAACATTTATTTAAATTTGCAGAGATGTCTGTGCATTCCTAGAACTAGCGCTACAATAGGTTGTGTTCGAAATCACTATTTACTATATAGTATACTACTACCCTCTGCCATTTAATTTGATTGTAAAATGCATTTTATAATGGCCGCATTTTATAGATGCAAAAATGAATTCTTGATGTCAATTCATGTGTCCAAAATCTCAATTCACAGTACTGCTCACTATAAAATAAACTACCGAGTGTTTGTTACACAGGGAGTTGTAAGAAAGTGAACGAAGGACTGATTTCGGTTGCAGCCAGGGTTCAAATTACAGTTGGATTGGGGGGTCTGACCCCCTTAATTAAGACTTGAACCTCCCCCAAAAGAGGTAAAAACAACAGGTTGGGGGGTATATATCCTTCTTATCTGTAATCTTAAATATTACAATATATTTCCCGTATCCATGCCTGGAAGAATCTTGTAATACGATTTTAAACACACCTAAAGTGGATCATACCATTTCTTAACCTGTTCTTGACGTAAGTGGAACGTCTGTTCATCATTGCAATGGCTCGCGTCACATGCGTCATGCAAGCCAGTGGAGATGCTAATGTAAGTAGCTACCTATCTAGCTAATCCAATATGCTTTAATTTCTTGTTCAAAGGTTGTTGTGTTGTACGTGCCCCATGAGCCGGTGTTATGGATTTGATTTATCATCACCTACAGACTGCAGACTGCGTTAAACAAGCAAGATACTGTAAGGTTTGTCAGACTTCAGTTCTCTGAAACGTGCGTCTGCGCTGTACTCATGGGTGCAAGAGCGCCGTCAACGAATGTATATTGCTAAGAAGTGAAAGTCAATTATTCGTTCCATTGCAACATCAGCACCCAGCAGCAAAGCTACGCTTCCGCCATTTTGGACTGAGAGCGACTACCGGACGCCAGTAAAAAGTCCGCCTAGGAAGTGCCGTACAAAAGTAAAACAAAATTATTTCTATTCTATTGTCATATTCTACCTAAATGGCCTGTGCTGTACAATAAAATATTATAAATATAATAAACATTTTCAGACCTAGATGGCGGCAGCAGCTGTTGTAAAAACCGTCTCTTTGCTTCGATACTCGTTGGCGTCGTCTACAAATGGATTTCTGTCAAAAGTGACAGAAGTCACATTTTTGTTCATTAAGGAGAGAAATAGAACTCCTTCAGTAGCATACTTTTTGAAGGTAAAATGTTGTATTTTATACTTTTCATTAATTATTTGGTGCCTTTACCAGGAATAAAAATCATGACCAGAATGCACCAAATAGCACCATTTAAAAAAATATCTAAAATTACAGGCGGGGGCCGGACGCCCCGGATGCCCCTAGGTGACTTTGCTCCTGGAAAAAGTAAAAACAAGCAAAAAGCAGCCATGTGTACTAGGTCCCTTTACGCCCTGGAGAACAAAGTGACCTCTTCGATCATCATTATATAATTCGTACTCTTGTCTTGTGATCACCGTGAGGTTGCCAGGCAACCACCAGAGACTCCGAGAGGTGAATTAACCTGACTGTACATTAAACATATATATAGGTATATAGAGGCATGTGTTGTGTGTACTGTACACTTTAAGCTAATAACAACAACAGTTGAGGCTTCCTGGGACAAATACTGCAGACTATCTCCGTCCTGTTTTCCGACAGGGCAAACAAGGACTTAATGCCCTCTAACTCTCTCTCCGTCTTTCTGTCTCTCTCTGAACACACAATCCATCACAGTCACAGACAGCAGAAGACTGCAGGTAGTCGTGTCTTTCTCCTGCCTCCCAGTGATACGGAGTAAACCTGCCAGCAGTAGTTTTCTATCCAGCCTGACTGGATAGAAAACTACACGATAAGGTGGAAGAGGAAGATTTCCCTCAAACATGGACACGGTGTGTTTTCCTTCCACTAAGAACAATATATCAATTCATCTTTGATGTGGAGTTTACAAGGAAAGTTTGGGGAAAGACAGAATTTCATATTCAACACGTCTTCTCTCCCCACAATAGTGCACCTGTTTTTTCCACTCTAGCATAAAAAACATCCCGTCTCCAACCATCCAAACATCGCACTCAGTGTCATACGCTGACTTGACTGCAATGTGTCAGAACCAAAGCCTGTCTCGCCTTTTCTATTTATAACTCATATCTGACTCTCTAATACTTCAGCATAAATACAAAGAGCTCACAATGCTGCAAACATTTTTGAATATCTCTAAATACTGACAGATCATTATAATTATACGCAACAATTATTTCAATATTTTATACCATTTTTTGGACTGCAACTAAAGATTATTTTTGTTATTTGATTGACAAAATTAATCCTTCCTTCTTTAAAAATGGCATAAAATAATAAACATGTCCATCACAAAACCATAAAGGGATAGAAAAGAATAGAAATCCCACTCTTACACCTGTCTTTCCATTATGAATGTACAGCCAGCGGCAGGTTATCTTAGCTTAGCGTAAATACTGGAGTCTTGTCATCGCCTTAAGGTTGCCAGGCAACTAGTGATGACTCGTGGAAGTCACTGCAACGGGACAAGAAATAGTCCAGCAGATAACCCCCACAATGTGTTGGTTTTACACTTGCACAAACAAAATATGTTAATTAATGAGCTTTAGTTGTGCTGGTAGACAGATTTTTGTCACCTCTGGAAAGA
The DNA here is from genome assembly GCF_015220745.1 of Sebastes umbrosus. NCBI lineage: Eukaryota > Metazoa > Chordata > Actinopteri > Perciformes > Sebastidae > Sebastes > Sebastes umbrosus. The sequence goes on from NC_051270.1 coordinate 24,939,009, forward strand.
GCCAGGCTAGCTGTTTCCCCCTGTTTCCAGTCTTTGTGCTAAGCTAAACTAAATATTTAAAGGACATCCTCGAATCTAACTCCGCAAGAAAGCGAATGAACATTATCTCAAAATATCTAACTATCACTTTACATAATATCTTTAAAAAAGCACCCCATCCACACAATTAAAGGTACAGTGTAGGATTTGGCGGTGTCTAGCGGTGTGGTTGCAGATTGTCACCGAAGGAATACCGCTCCGCTCGCTCCTCCCTTTCCAAGACGGCGGTAACGTGAGCCGCTGAGTGCAAAACTGTGGTGACGCCGTTCACCTTGCTCAGAGGCCATCCTTACCATAATAACTCTACTTTAGGAGCAATGGAAGTCAGACGGTGGTTGATGGTACCACAGTTTAGCACTCTGCGGCTCACGTTACCGCAGTTTCACAAGCATGTGAGAGAACTACGGTGGCTTTTAAGTAACGTAAAAACGTGAAAGTCTCTCTCTAGAGGCAGAGTTTTGTTTGTCTGCTCTGAGCTACTGTAGAAACATGGTGGACTCTGTGAAGAGGACCCGCTCCATATGTAGATATGAAGGACTCATTCTAAGCTAAAGAAAACACAACAATTCTTAGTTTCAGGAGATTATACACTAATGAAAACATAGTTATGAATATGATGTTACATTTCTGCTATTTAACACAACTAATAAATTAGTTGGTTAAATAGTTGCAGATTAATTCTGTCAACTGAGTACTTGAGTAATTAACTAAAACTTTCAGCACAAAATTGCTAATAGAGCAAAATCCTGAACCGCCCAGATCATCCGATTAGCCTCTGAACCTTGTTTTATAATTTAAGAGACCGATCTTGAATAAGTCAGCAAAGAAAACCAAGTCTGTAACACACACATGCTTAAACGGTTTGGAGAAACTCCAGTTATCATGAATCACGATGCAGAGCATGACCACCCACAGTTGGCAGATGGTTTGGTGCAGGGTTGCCAGGCCTGAAAGCGTCCAGCCGATGTATTAGTCACCTGCCAGTCAGTGCTGGGTCAAGGCCAGAAATGGAGAAGCCTGACTGTCAGGACTGAACATTACATGCTACAGTCACAAAAACCACAGCAGACATCACATTTGAGACCCCTCTACAGACAGGAAGCACCGACCACCGACTGACATCTCTGTATTCTAGCAGGCACAGACTATTCTGGTAAATTAGTCATGCTTTTTAAGGAAAGAGAGGTAAGAGGATTTAACTGTTTTACAGTGCACAACGTGTGACCAATTTCTGCTCACACCTCCAACGATGGGATATTTCCTTTGATCCACAAGAGCAGAAATGATTAAAATCTCTTTCTCTGGTGTAGCATCACACAAAGGCAAAGACTGGGAGGGGGGAGGGGAGTGGAAATGTGAAAGGGGAGGATGCAGATACGTGTAGCAGCGAAGCAAGGTGATAAAACTAAAGGGAGCGAGACAAGTGATACGCAGCGAGAGGGGAGGGTACCACCATGATGTGGCGAAGCAGCAGAAATGAGATGAGATTATTTATGGCATTAAGAGAGCATGAAATAGAATCGGGCGGAGGCTTGTTTGTGCCGTTGCCCAAAAGGACAGAAAGACTGAATTATATGTAGTCAGAGAGATCATCTTCAGTCCACAAATACACCATAATGCACCTCTCTATTACTTTTTGTAGTTCAAAGGTGGGAAAAAATAATGATTTTATGCAAGTTGCATAACATGCATAACACCTGCATCAAACATGCAGGTAAGGGGAGTGTGGGCTACAACATGCACTACATGACAGTCAATTAAAGGTTTTCTGGCTCTATTATGACAGAGAAATGACTCGCTGGGACTGTTGGGAAGGAGGGAAACATTTCACCACTCTGATGTAAAGTAACAGTGCTCATATTTATCAAAATAGTTATCTGGTTATTTATCAAAAGTAAAAATCCCTCACTTTTACTCCTACAAACAACTTTAAGAATACAATTTCTTACGACCTAAAAATGCTCTTAAATCTAAAAGAGGTTTCTTAAGTTGGTTGAGAGTAGATCCTAGACGGAGCTGAACAGACACCTTCTCAGACACGTCTGATGAATAAAACATTAGCTGGAGCAAGATTCAAAATAGCCTATTTTTTTTGCATTTGATTTGAACATCTGATAGGATGTTACACAAGTTTTTTTGTTCTGATTTCTTTTTTTTATCAGGGGTGCAGACAACAAGAGCAGTCACTTTCCATGCAGCGTTATTGCCTAAATTGGCAATGCTGTACTAAATTCTCCTTATCATAGGATTTACAGCAGCAGCACAATTTGTCAAAACTGGAGCAGGAAAGAAATTCCTAATGCATATATTTATACATTACACATTTAATTAATTTATAAGGAATTTAATGGATTTTTGTTAATTCCACATGTTAATTGCCATTGGATACCTTAAGGATTTAAAAAAAAAAAATTAACTTAAAAAAAAAAAAACATATGGCAGATGTAATTTCTTGAGAGCACGCATATGATTAATAATGTAATGACTTGAGAGTGGCTCTTAAAGGTCGCTCTCACACTTCGCTGTAAATACGACAGAGTAGCTTAAAGGTATAATATGCAAGAATTAACAAAAAAACAATGTATCGACTGATAAAAAATAATACCTCTCAATCATTACTAAATGTGTGGTGGTGTCTGTATCTGCAGAGACTCTGCAACCCTCTGCCTCTATTTTCTCTTTTCTTCTTATTTAGCTTCACTCGGGACGAGTTAACACAGTGGTCTGTCCGTTCTGGGCTACTGTAGAAACATGGCGGCCGGCTCTGTGAAGAGGACCCGCTCCCTATGTAGATATAAACGGCTCATTCTAAGGTAACAGAAACACAACGACTCTTATTTCCAGGTGATTATACACTAAAGAAAACATACTTATTAATATTATATTCATTTCTGTCAATAGATCCCCCGAAATGTTACACTGGTCCTTTAAGAATGATAAAATGTGATATACATGTATAAACAGGGAAAAATAATACAAAATTGGCCGACATGGAGGCAAAAGGATAACCAGCTGGTAGAAGAGAAACATCAGAGAAAGCATATAATGAGGAGAATTTAGTACCGCATTGCATGCAAATCAATGTCCGCTTTTTTGCTGTTGTTTGCACCCATGATAAATGAAAAAAAAAGAGATGTAACATCCTATCAGATGTCCAAGTCAAATGCAAATAGTGAGCTAAAGCTATCCTATTCTGAATTAGCGATACAGTTCAACAGTTTTTAATCCGTGCAAGCAAGCAGCGACAAGAAAACGGCTGAGACTTCTAGCTGACTTTGGTCCTGTAGTTTCCGGTTCAGTGGCTGTGAAAACACACAACACTGGTGCTGTGATCTAGGGATTTTAACATAACCTGAACACGCCCCAACTTCACAGAGAGTTGCAGTTTCTACGGCTGCTAAACCACAAGTGTGACCAGTGACAAGGTTCGACTTCTCAGCACTCTGTCACATTGTGTTAATAAACCGAGATGACAGCTTGAAGTGTATTCATAGGTTTAGAGGTAAGGCATATATTCAAAATCAATGATAGATTTTAATTGGCAAGTAATTAATGGTTGATTTGCATGTTGTTTGCTACAGCTACAGCATCTCAGGTACTCAAATATATGATTTGTATTCTTGTGTAGTGCATGTATACATGTACTTATCTACATATGTTGATTCTAACAGGAAAGAAACAAAGCATCTGTTTCAGTATGTAAGTAGGCTATGTGTCTCCTATGATGTCTCCCTCCTGGGTATTATTGCTTTGTTCAGAGTTGTGCGATTAGCAGCGTATGTGGGCGTTCAGAGGACACTCACCACCAGAGAGAGCGGCCTCTTCCATGACACCACGCCGATCAGTCCAGAGAGCAGCACCTGGGAGAGAAGACCCAAAACAGAAGCTGTAAGCGGTGATTGATACTGACAAGTATGTGGAAATAAAGATGGATGTGTCTGCATCGAAGAGAATCGATAACAATAACATTGTAATGACCAAAAGAATTACTGAGATCTGGGATACGAGTTTGATGGTGCAAGAAAAATGAGCAGTCAAGTTTCAAGTTCAAGTTATATATTATCAAATCTGTTACAGCATGGGGTAGAAGTAGGAACATCAAAGCTTTGTGGTGTTTTGAAAAGCAAGTAAAGGCAGCGGGAAATAAAGTGCACAAAAGATGTCCATGACTGATACTATTGTGATAGTAGCTGTACATTATACCTGTTTTCTATGAGCTTTAGACACATATTTCCACCCATCTATCACAGTGGGCTGAAGCCTATTCCTGCACACATTGGGCTAAAAGTATACTATAATAATACTTAAACTATAGGTATAAGATAATACTAAAAGTATACTATAATAATACTTAAACTATAGGTATAAGATAATACTAAAAGTATACTATAAGAGAACCTAATGTAAAGTAATTCCTGTTAGTATACATTTGTTAACGTGAAAAAGCCCTCGAGCAGCCGTAGTAATACAGAAGGCAGCGAAGGACGATGGCCCCGATCACACAGAGTGTGTTTTAGCAGCCTGGACGTCATTTTGTAATTGTTTTTAATGAGAGTGAAGCATTTTGCGCACTTCACTCTCGCGCATTCTTTGGTGTTGCTGAGCATCTCACGTTTTTACAGGAGTGCCCTGAGCACCTCGAGCTGAAAAACTCAACTCAGAAAGGAAAAGAGTCCGACCAGGGACGATTCTAGGATCAGGCCTTTAGAGGATCTCAGCCCCTAATGAGAATGTGGCATGTCATGACAGTCAAGGGCGTAGGCTTTGTTTCAAGATTGGGGGGGACAAGTAGTTATGTTGGAAATGTCTTTATTTATGTAAAGGAAAACACAAAATTCAGGCGCCAGGTGACAATTCAATTGATTGGATCCACAAGAGTCTCAGCTTTCCAGTAATACCCAATTCCAACACTGTTTAGGGACATCAGTATGCAGAAATATTCATATACACCATTTTTAGAATAGGCCAAAATAACCCATTTATACTGCATGCAAAACACTGCATGATTCCCCCAAACTGCATGTGATTATCCCAAAGTGGGCATATCTGTAAAGGGGAGACTCGTGGGTACCCATAAAACCCATTTTCATTCACATTTCTTGAGGCCAGAGGTCAAGGGACCCCTCTGGAAATCGCCATGCCAGTTTTTCCCTCAGCAAAAACTTTGCCCAACTTCAGAGCGTTATTTAGCCTCCTTCCCGACAAGCTACCACGACATGATACCAAAGGATTCCTTCCTTAGGTTTTCTAGTTTAAGACTGGCAGCATCTTAAAGACAGTAACGTCGGCCCGGATCGCCAGCAATCCTGCGAGTCTCAGAGGGTTTGATAATTATTTTTTAGGGGTGCTGAGATGAAATGTAGGTGTGCTCGAGCACCCCTTAAAAGAGTCTAAAATCATTACTGCACCCGACGTCATTTTTTTCTCATTGTGATGACTTTGCTTGATACCTGGAGCTATATGACTTTACCAACCGTAATTATCATGATCTGAGCAGACAACAGCAGGAGGCAAATCAGTGCGGTACTTCTAGATTTCGGTTCATTTACAGTTTATGGTTTGTGTTAAACTTACATTAGCACTCATTCGGTGGTTGCCTAGCAACAATTATAAAAAAAGACGCAGCCAACTGCAAAAAACGCTCTGTCTGAGCGTGAAACAAAAAGGCAGTACAGTGCGCCCTCCCATTTTCCACCTGCAAAATGTGCTCTGTGTGATCAGGGTCGAAGTCAAGTGACTATTATAATCCACACGGGGAGGAGGTGGATAGATGTGTCAACAAAAACAAAAAAACACGGGAGACCGACAGTCAATGTGGGTTTCTTTTGACCATCAATCATCCCCTAACCTTTACCAAGAGGTTGTTGTTGTAACGATGACGACAAAAGTCCCCTAACCTTAACAAAGTGGTCATTTCATCTGAAACCATGATGTTTTTCCAACTAAGTACTTATTTGAACCCAAACCATGTTATTTCCCTAAACCTAACCAAGTCGCTTTTTGTGACTAAATCTAACTAACAACTGTTTTGAGAGCCACAGACAAATGATGCTGTCCTGCTGATAACACGTATATCGATGTTGATCTGGACGGCATGGACAAACAAGGTATTTTGTTGTTTCATCTGGAGGAGTTCTTGTGTTAATACCACAGTGTCTTCATCAGACTGTCTCTCAGGACTTATTGGGGCTCCAGGTTTTTCCATTAGCACTGATTTGCTTTTAGATTTTGTGCTCCATCTACCTGGAACCAGTTACCCTGCAGCTTGATGCGCTGGCTGAAATGAAACAATTCAAGCTATCTGGACCCATCTTGTTGTGATGTCTGTGATTCCCTCTAATACTCCCATCCTGTTATTGAGCCGTCCGTTTGATTTAAACTGTCTGTTTGTCTTTTGTAATGATGTCACACTAAACAGCAGATGTTTTTTAAATGAGATGCCTGATTTAATTAAATTTAGATTTGAAAAAAACAACCGATTGATTTTCTCCGCACGCTTCACTCTGGGCGTGGTGTTGCATTTTTACAGTGTTCTGCTACTGTAGGTGTGAATTTGCGTATATCATCGAAATGTGTGTGAACAAAGGGTACTCATAGCCTCCAGCACTCTGCTGCTCCGCGGTCTCTCTCTGTGCCTTTCACCCTTCTTCGCCCTCCATTAAACACCAACATGCTCTCCCCATTTCCCCATCTCGTTCTCCTTCTTCCCTTCACTTTTCTCTCTCTTCCAGTTTTGCCATCTTTCCTTTTCCAATTTCTCCCCGCTGTATCACACTCCACCTCGGTATTTCTTGCTCCTGCTCTGCGCCCACACAATCACAGTATGTTTCTGCACTTACACACTCACTATCCAGGCTTCTCATTTCTATTTCCCTCTCCATCTTGTTCCACTCTCTAGTCAATCTACCACTTCTTCACTCACCTTGATACCCATAGGACCTGGCGAATGGGATGTCAATATTTCATTTGAGCAAACACACACACCCACACGCACGCGCACACACACACGCATGCACAAACGCACACACACATGTACTTCTATCTTTTTGAGGACACTCATTGCACACAATGCATTCCCTAGTCCCTTACCCTAACCTTAACCATCACACCCAAATAGCTAACCCCAACCCTAAACCTAATTCTAACCTGAACCTTAAAACCAAGTCTGAACCTTCAAACAGGCCTTTGAAGGTCTGTCCGAAGGTGAGGACTTAGACTGCACCAGAATAAAGCCTGTATCCCCTTAATGTCCACCGGATGCAATAATGTTGCTGTCCGCTTCTGTTACAACTGCCAGAGACAACCTGCAGCCATTCAAGCTGGTGTGCCGAAGTCTGCTGTCTCTTATTATTACACTATCTTTACAAGCTGGGTCTATTTTTGCCAAAGACTTCTTCTTTGTTCTTTCCTTGTTCTTTTTGTTTTGTCACTACTTCTCCTCTGAAGTCTGTGAAGCACAAGAATGGGCGTGCTACAGTTTTCTTTTTGCTGATACACACTATTGAGGAAATATAGATACGAAATGAAGATAGCATGCTAAAACAAAATAAGTAAAGAACAGCCACAAAGTAGAAATGTGGCAGATCTACGTACAGGTATAAACTGCAGCAGCCAGCAGGAGACAGAGGCTTGTGTTACTGAAGGTAACATCCACCCTCTCCATGCACTGCGACAAGGAGTCCAGATATGTTGTGTCACCATTACAAGCCTCTCTCTCTCTGCTTTGTGCTGTTCCTGGCAGCAGAGAGCAAACGCACCGCATAGCTCACCATCAAGGTTGAACTGAGCTCCTATCATAATGCAGTTCCTGGTTACATATCCACCTATTTCAGTCTCAGCAGAGATTTCTATAATTATGCAACTTGAGGTCTCATGTTATTCCATGACTGTAAGGGAGTGATGCATGGCGTCCCTTAAGTTTGTTGCAAATTAGTTAATGTATTTACAATATTCACTTCCTGGTTGGAGTGACAAAGTGGGAAAATTACAAAGATCACAGGACTGCAGGCATGTTCAGAAAGGCAGGTAACAATCTGCAAACGTGATGGCGGACATGCTTCAGTGTATGTACTGTACTTCACAAACACAACACAGGACTTAGATGTGTATAATGTGTATAAATAAGTATAAAAATCTGAACAGTTTGGGATCAAATATCTTAAGTTACGGTGTGTATCAAGCCCAAAGTCATTATTTCATGTCCACCACATCCATTCTCATTCCTAGGGCGTCAAATACCGAGGCTTTGACAACCGTTGGCGTGTGTCACGGCTGCAAAAGGCAAGCTTTAGCGCTGGTATGAAATGCCCCGGGCGTTCCATTAACTACAATGTAAACCCATCTGCGGCAACAGTAAACGCTCAGAAAAAGTGTGACGGGAGTGTGGTGACGTAGTTTTAAGAGTAAAAGAGAAACTGCAGGGTGAGTAGGAGGGGAGGTGGATGGGTCCAACAAACACAGGGCTTTCATCCAGGAGACCGTGTGTAAGTTTCCCTTTCCTGTTACAATCAGCTGTTCATTTGTGTCCCATGTTCACAGCGTTCACTTTCATTTTCACTTTCACTAGTAGTTTTAAGCCGAACCATGTGGTTCTTTCCTAAACCTAACTATAGTGTTTTTTTTGACCAAAGCCTAATGTGACGAAAAGGATAAATAGTGATTTTGATGCCAAAAATAAAGTGACGCAGAGGGGTTTGACAAAGCGTATGTAGCCACATTTCACTCTTTTATTCAGGTTTTTATATCACGACTCTTATCACATTGATGTGGAAGCATGGAGCAGATGATATGCATTCTTTTGTGAGTAAGGGTAAAGAAACGGATTTAACATTGAAGCGCACCTTTCCTTCAGCCATGTCATTGTGGTAGATATCAAAGGTGCAATCAAACATACAGAACACACACACACAGACACATACACACTGATGGTCGAATGATCACCACTGCAGCAGAGACTGAATGTAACTGAAATGTGGGGAGGCTCTTTCTCTCTTTGTCTCACCCTGACTTCTTTCTCCTCATGCCCATCCTTTCTGTCCCTCTGCTATGCAATGCATGTCTATGCGCCTATGTTATGTATACAGTGTGTGTGAAGGACTGTGTGTGCACCTGTGTGTTTCTGTGTGTCTGTGGTTTGAGGGGAGAAATGATGTGAGGGCAGGAACCATGTGATAACTCTGCTGGTTGTCAGTCACTGGAGGCTTTTCCCCTTGGCTGCTCCCAGAACAGGATTAACACAAAATACTTAGCAGCATTAGTCACTGAAACCTGGGCAGCACACACTAACATACTGAATTAATGCTGAAGCATCTTTCAATACGTTTGCATATTTCCTGGTATTCTATAAAAATGTATAAACTGCTCAATAAATACACTGAATGATTCAAAAGCTCAGTCATAGCAAAGAAAAACAACAGAAACAGGAGCAGCAGGGCAACAAATTACGTAATTTGAAGTCTGTACACATGTTTTAAAAGTTGCACTGACCCTGATAATAAGGAATAAGCACTTCCATAATTTGTTTTGAGCCTAGACCACAGAACAGCTTTTAGTCAGTCGCTGTGAGACGTGTTGGTGCAGTACAATATGTAAGGGATAATGTACAGCGAGCCAGTCATTGCCTCGCCATGAAGGTTTTTTTTTTTCACAACAATGACCTGCTAGCTGTACATTATCCCGCTTATTACACGGCTACTTACTTAAGAAATCAATAATTTGACACAAAAATTGTCCGCCACAGTCTGACATCAAAACTGCATCCATAGCAACGGTCTGCTATAAAGAAATAACACTGTAGACTGTAGAACGTCGTGATTAACCAATTAGAATCGAGTATTCAACAGAGCTGTGTAATAAATGGGGTTAAATGATGCTGAAAACTGATATTTACCTTAAAGGGAGATTTGTCAAGGATTTAATACTGTTATCAACATGGCAGTGGGCAAATATGCCGCTTTATGCAAATGTATGTATATATTCATTATTGGACATCAAACAAAAAAAACAACAACCAAATATTGTCCAGAAACCCTCACAGATATTGCATTTAGCATAAAAATATGCTCAAATCATAAAAACAAAATAAAAGAAAAAAGATTACACTGTGAGAAATGTTCAGGAACAACAACCAGACTGAATTTCAGAGTTGAATAACATTTAAAGTCATCTAATCTTTGATGTCAGTTAGTCAGCAGAGCAGGATGTTCAGATCATTAAGCATATCAGCTCGTGGCGTACAGATGGAGGGTAACAACTTAAAAACGACAGGCGATTTGATAAAGTGAGCATAAAAACCTGAATTAATGTTTCAAACTGCAGCTCTTCTGGACTAATATGAAACTATGAGGATGTTTTCTGTGTGTCTATTACACACTCACATGCAGATGCACAAGGACACACACAGAGTACTGACAAGTGTAAATGGAAAGGAGAGATAAAAGCGAGGCTTTGGCTTTTCACAGGACTGGATCAGAGGAGCCAGAGTCACATGAAAGGATGCATTACTGTGATACTCTGACAGAGACAACTAACACCTACTCACACACACAAACCCAGCGGTGACATGCCATTTGAGGCCCACCACAAAGCAAACATTTAAAAATACAACAACTTAAAATCCCCTTTTTACGGATCAGTGGTTTATTGCAAAGTCAGTGTGAAAAGGTTTGAACTCAAACTGCTTTATGACAGAAAAAAAGACACGTGAGCCCTGTTGGTTCCCTAAACCCAGTAAGTGATGAGGCTGTGTAGCTGCCACAGCAAATTCCAGCCACACAGAACGCACATTCACCAGTACCAGTGTCCGAAAATAACGTTTTGACTCACCAGACAAGATGAAAAAATCCACCAGCTACGCATAGTTTTTAATTGGCCAATCGATAAATTGCCTTTTTGTGTCCCATATACATTTGTCTCAGTACATTTCAGTAGATGGTGAGTATATAATTTCCTCACTGTCACATCCAGTGGAAACTAGTACAAAAAAATCATAATCCTACAAAATGTGTGTGTGAATGAGTGCCGTTTTCCCTCTCACATAACAGTAAGTTATTTCTGTCCTAGACATTAAGTTTGGAGTGACACAGAGTTTCATTTGGCGTAACGATTAGTGTTAGGTGCACTGCTAAAATGTGAAAATATAGGACTCAGGATTTTTAAACTTCTGTTTAAAGTTATTTTGTGAGTCTGGAGACTTCGGTGGCGTTACAGATATTCAAATACTCCGCTGAGGTTTATAGTCAAGTGTGTCATGATCAGGATGAGGATTAACAAGTCCTCTCATATGAAAAGGTTTGGGTACCTTGGGGTATTATTATTAGAAAGTGACTGATAAAAGCTTATGAGACCACCCGTTGTTAAGAGGTGGTGAGGAGAGCGCTGAGCTGCAAGACAAAACTCTCACTGTCTTCTTCAATCTGTATACGAACCAACCGGAGATTTAAAGTACTGACTAAAAGAATGAGCTGCGTTTATGTCTGGTCTCAGTTTAGAGTAAGGAGCTTATAGATCTGGAGGGAGCTCGGTATCGAGGCACTTCTCCTTAACTTTGAGAGGAGTCAGTTAAGACACTTGTTAGGGCTGCTTCCTGAACTCCTCTCCTTGAATATATCCTGGGCACTGCTGACTGGGAGGAGACCCCGGGGCACACTAAAAGACTTTTCAAATCTTAACAGATAATGAAAATGTGAGAGACCCCATACATGTTATTTTAAATTAACAGTTTTGTTCCTGTAGTGTGTGGTGAGCAACGATTTGGCCAATACAGCAACACCACATACTAACAGATTCATTCATGAACAACAAGAGTCCCGACTCAAAAAATGGAAATCTCAATCAAACGTGACTTTAGTGTAAACAAACATGGCGGACGACGGGCAGGAAGAATTAGCAATGTTAGTTTTTGCAATACTTTGTACTGAAAATGTGACGAAAGATGGATGGATGAAGTCACGGAGACACATTAAATAAACACTTGTGTTGTTGCCACAAATTAACAAGTTTTTCCTCCATTTCTGAGGTCCATCTTACTACTACTATCTTACTACTTTATGCTCTGTGTTTACATTAGCCGCGGCCACCATGACTGCGGTGGTTGTCCTTCCTTCTTCAGTCAGCTTGGTTTTCAATTGGCTATCGCTCTTTCCCACATGACTGCGTCATCGGCTGTCCTCGCGGTTCCCCACAGACAACAGGATATCCAATTGTAAATATTGAACATGTTTGATATTTGCGATTTGAAATCGGTGCGACCAGGACGGACTTCTGAGCCTATCGTGGATGTAGAAAAAACACTCCTAACATACCTCATACCACAGGAATATCTGGAAAGATAACCTTAAGAACCATCAAAAAATCGCGGCTTTGGTGACGATTGTCGGGAATCGGGCCCAAAATCAGCTTGATTCTCGAGTAGTGTGTAACCGGCATTATTTGAGTAAAACTGATTATTTTGTCTTAGTTCCCATTTTTCTGTTTTCTCATGTAATAAAGCACTTATTGATCTTGCATAAAGGGCTGTTCACGGTTTATTTGTTATTCCCTACATTGTTTTTCTACATACACAAATACAGATACTTAATTCCGCCCACTAGCTACAGTATGCCGACGACACAGCATTCATTGGTTTACTGCTGGAAGGAGATGAAAACAGTGAATTGAAGTACTTTTATCATATCTCATAGCTCACCACCTGTTGTAAGGGCAGACTTGATAATTAACGGAAGTGAGATTATGGGAGCTAGATATCAGCACTCATTATTTAATTTCAGTAGTCCTATTTTGGTTAACGACCCGCCTGCGCTGGCAGTAGATGATTTTAGGAACCATTTTTAATTCTTGGCTGAGCTTTAGAGTATATGGTGAAGAATGTAATAGCCTATTGTATCTCTGGTAGAGATTGGGCTCTTGTGATGTGAGAAAACATAATTTAGAGCTGGTTGTTCATTAGTGTTGCTTTTTCTCTCAATTTGTCAGTGGATACATGGGAGCTAAAAATAAAACCACATAACTGTGAACACATGCAGCTAAATTATTCAACAATCACAGTAACAAATGTCACATTTACACATAAAATATAACCACTTGTACATTTTAACGCAATCAGAGACAACAGTCAAACAAAACAAGAATTTAAATTGTTGTTTAGAGTCAAAGAAGCTTTGGTTCAACTCTGAGCTCACAGTGTGTGTGGTATTTATTTCATATTCTATCAAAAAGTGTTTCTGATATTTTCATGTCTACCTCTAGAAGAAAGATATATATATTGCGAAGCTGCTGTATTGCAATGGATTACATCATAAAAGGTGTTTTTATTTTCACATTTTTGGTCACTGTGTATATGCAGATAAAATCAAGTGGAATTATTTCTTATACTGAGAGTGTCAAGTCAAATCAATTTTATTTATAAAGCCTCACAAATCACAAGTTGTCCTCAAGGGGCTTTACAATCTCCTGAGATCCTCGATTCAGATATTCAGATAATGGGAAAAACTCCCAAAAAATACCAAAAGATCCAAATAAAAACCTTTAACGGTGAAAAAAAGGGAAGGAACTTCAGTAAGAGCAACAGAGAAGGGATCCCTCTTCCAGATATGCAGTAGATGTTGTGTGTACCGAATAGACCAAAGAAGCAAAAATACCATATGGAAACCTCTGTTGACAATAAATTTAAATTCTATTATTGTTTCTTTGTTATACTTGCTTGTTTAAATCATTTTCATGTCTCATTGTGTGTTCTTTCTTCTGAAAAATCAATTTCCAAGTGAGTGAATGAAAAAAGTGAAGACTTCCATAGTAACCAGACGACAGTGGAGGTGTTTGTGACTCCCTACCACTGATTAGACAGAAAGATATGCGAGTGCTGAACGGTTATGGATTCTACCTAAATCACAGTCTTGACCTATTCTTATTCATTTATGCACGGCGCCAATCAAAGAAGCCATTACTGAGAGTGAGGGTTTAGAAAGCAGGCCGTTTCTCAAACATCATCATTGCCAAGATGGATGGAGCCAGTGCGGTTGCCCTGGTAACCACGAACTGGCCATTTGCCAGGATCCATAATGATTTCCCATCAGCTGCTGCACCGAGAGGCGCAGGGACCCTCGCTGGTTCAGACAGACAGACAGACTGACTGCACACGAATCCGACACATCACACACACTTTGACCGGTATGCTACACACTCATTTACTGTAGAAATCCTGTCATACATGGTCGAACTTGCCACTGGAGCCAAAATAAGCAAACCTCTCCAACACACACTGATTCACACACATGCTGTACAAACTGCCTCTCAGCCAGCTCCTCTCCTGCTGTTCTCTTTCAAGTGACACAGATCCTTTTATTTCCTTTCACTTCTGCTTGATGTTGGTCAAGAGAAGAAAGTATTTTCAACAACCGTCTCTCTCTGAGCTCTTCCTGCTCTGCAGCCTTTTAGCACAGAGTAATCTGACACAGAGCACATGAGTGTGTGTGTGTGTGTGTGTGTGTGTGTTTCTGCCTATAAGTGCAGACGTGTGTTAAATCCGCAGAATAAGGCTGAGCAGAATATGTCCGGGGAAAACTCACCATCCTGGCCTTTAATGAAATGAAGAGCTGCTGATTAAATGGACGTATATAAGGGAGCTAACCTGACCCGCCAGATGGAAGCACATCTGAGAAGCCGTCATTTGAAACTGTTTGGAAAAGGGCAGGCACTTTCAATGAAATTACTTGGTAGGTGATTGGATGAACCACCCGGCAATCAAACTCTTGCAAACGTCAGTCAGAAGAAGAGCGAAAACATCCTTTCCATCACGAAAAGCCTCCCGTGCCGTACTTTGCTCTTCTTTCAATGAAGAAACACCCTCCAGGTCTGATATAACTGATGCTATTGCAGCTGGGCAAACCTCTTCAGGAGCCGCCATCGTTGTTTAGAACGAGCAGTCATACACACCTAAGCCACGGCCGTAGCTGCCAGTAGCTCCTCGCTGGGCACTGATTGGTCCGTGATTTGGCTTGCTGGACACAAATGCATTACTTGAAGCCTGACAAGAATGATTTTCTCGCGTGATTCTTGTGACATCGCGAGAATCCAGCTGCAGTGCAAGGTAATAAGGGAGCTGTCTTCTAATGCCTAATTTCTACCTATGTGGACAAGCTTGCGCAGAGCTGCAGAGATGGTTTGGCTCTCACAGAGAGCCACAGACGCGCCACGCACCTCCTGAAACATGCGACTAAGCACAAGGCAAAGTTTGAGTGGACATCAGAGCCGTGAGGTTGGATTTCCCAACAAGTACAGCCATGGAGTTGTGTTGGTCCAAACT
Source organism: Sebastes umbrosus (assembly GCF_015220745.1). Lineage (NCBI taxonomy): Eukaryota > Metazoa > Chordata > Actinopteri > Perciformes > Sebastidae > Sebastes > Sebastes umbrosus. The sequence goes on from NC_051270.1 coordinate 24,954,349, forward strand.
AATATGGAACTACTGAATCACATCTATCAAATAAACCAAAGACCGCCTGAAAAGAATTTGAAAACCGTGGATCCAAATAAAAAAGAAATGACATGCTATTTGCAATCCGCCACAGTATGTCTGGTTTGTGCAAGAGATGCCCGAACAGGAGCATAAATCAAGCGTTTGCTAGATGATATGTATACAGTATTGCGTACAGTATTGCTCTTATAATTTACCTCCTGCTCAGACAGCTTGGTTTGTATTTTCAAATTTCTTTCCAACAATGAAGCGTCACATTAATATTTGTCTGATAACCACCTTCAAACATGAATTAGGTCTCATGAAGGTGATTTTAGGTATAGGTTTATCAGTTGGTTGGTTTGTCCAACACTTAGATCAAGACTAAAACATCTCAACAACTATTCATGGATTGCCATGAAATTTGGTAAACACATTCATGATCCCCAGACGATCAATCCTACAGACTTTGATGATCTCCTAAATCTTCTTGTAGTGGTCAAAATTTCCTTTGTTGAATACTTTAGTCCACCACCCACCTGTCCTAGTCTGTTACCACATATTACCAGAGACAGTTCAGAAAGGAGACGGTACACTGAGTCGGTTTCCTGTATCTGCATCATGTGGGTTTCGCCCTTTAGGAGACTAGCGGCATGTCCTGAGTCTATTCACTCCAATGGGAGAAGTGAACGTGAACACAGGTTATGACTGATTATTTCCCCCCATAGTCACCAAAGTAAATATTGGACCCATTTTTCATGAACCACATATCTTCTGCACATTTTCACACTAAAATGAAATTTTTCAGACGGACAAATCAGGAGAAAAGCAACTTGTCAAGACCTTTCTCTGTAGCAGCAACACACTCGTGAGATCTGGCAATTAATGTTGCATAAATAACTAATGTTAGCAAAAGAAAATGTAAATACATTATGCAAATATAACCCAATCTGCTTTCATCCATCCACATGATGTTCACAACCTTTCCAAATGAGGAGGAGGGATGGGGGGGGGAGGCGAACACGTCATGGCAATGCCCACTTAGGAGACAGGAAGTGTATACCATTTCAAACCATTGGTACAGCGTGTAATGTGTCATCTCTGTTATAGAGCATCTTTGATATTACTATACTTGGTGATGGCGTCCTTGTGAATTTTGTGCGTCTCATATCTCTCTGATGTGTGTCCGTTGGGTTCTACTGTATAATACTTGGGGGATTTATGTTATTGCTCGCTGATATTATTCGCTGAATGCTGCACTGCTGCTTGGATTCATTTAGATAAGCACCTAATAAAGTGTATAATTATTTATGCTATAAATGCTCCCATACCCTCATACACAAGTGTCTCTCATAGAAACAGGAGCAAAACAGTAATTTGTATTTTTAGAATGAATGGAATTGATTAAGAGTGTCAGTAAACACATCTTAAGTTTTGCTTTTGAGCAAAAAGGGCTCTAAAGGAATGAAGCTCTAAATGTGGGTAAGATTAGATATGAAAAATCACCTTGTGTTTCACCTTGAAGAACATTTTTTCTGTGTGTGTGTGTGTGTGTGTGTGTGTGTGTGTGTGTGCGTGTGTGCGCGCGTGTGCGTGTGAGTGTAGATGTCCCCAAATGAAAGACAAATGAAGGTGAGCTGTAGCATCAGGAGAGCTGAACTCCTAATACTTGTGTGACAATTGCAGCTTCAAGTAACCTTCAAATAACCTTTGCCGGCCACGAAAGAGCGGCAGAGAATGCGTCTGTAAGTGTGTATGTGTGTGTCTAATGTGTATGATCATATACGACCCGTGTCACCCAGTAGGTGAGCGTCTCGGAGAGAACCACGCTGCAGGGACCACAAGACGTTTGATGCTGCTGTACAGAGCCTCTGCACTGCAGCCCGTCTAACCGGAGCTCATGCTGACAAAGCTAACAGACAGACGCGTTCGTTTGGCCTACTCGTGTTCCCGCTGTTTCAACAACAGCAGCAGTTTTCTTCCCCTAACATCCGTTTCCTACAGTATTCCCCTTTCTCTCCACCCACCCATCTGCTCCTCCTTTTCCTAACCCACCCCCTCCCCCCATCTTGTATATCATCACTTCGCTTTGGAGCTCAGCAGCACCTCGCCGCCGTTGCCATGGAAACAGCGGAACAACAGCAGGTTGGCTGCTGCTGCTGCCTGGGGGCGTGGCATCTCAGCCACCCCCTTTTCTCCACTCCTCTCACTCATGGAGGTCTGTAGTACCTCTGCTGAATCCATGAATCAAGACAGGAGCGTCCGTCTGAATGTGAATCACAACCAAACAACAACAACAACATACCGGAGGGGGGGGGATATACTGTAGTTTATCAGCAGTGGTGTGCTGCAGCCTTCAGCAACAAGACAGCGGGGTCAACATGACGTGAACTGGAGTATGATAATGCTCCTATACAACATTTACGAGGTTCCATTAAATAAAGATATGCGCATTAAATGTAAATGTCGCTTTTTTGTTTGGCCAGTAAACAATGAGTTCCTGGTTAAAACATACACGCTTGCTTGCTGCTTTCATACAGCCCATAGCTTTATGATGTGTAACCTCATATATTAAATTCATAAGCATGCATGTCAGCGTCATTGTAAAGGGACGGATGTATCGGTCATGAATCAAATGGTTCACACTTCACCAAGCTAAACCTGAAAGCACTCAGGAAAGATGTCATATTTGCATTCACGTCATCACTATCATCATCATCATCATCTACACAGAACATGGTTCAGCTACGTTTTTCAGTCATTCATCTCATGTAGATCTGCAACAATTAAAGATTAAATTGATTAGTTGTCAACTATTATATCGATCGCCAACTATTCTGATAATCGATTAATCGGTTTGAGTATTTTTTAAGGGGAAAAGAAGTAAAAAAAATCTGATTCCAGCTTCTTAAATGTGAATATTTTCTGGTTTCTTTACTCCTCTATGACAGTGAACTGAATATCTTTGAGTTGTGGACAAAACAAGACATTTGAGGACGTCATCTTGGGCTTTGGGAAACACTGATCAATATTTTTCACTATTATCTGACATTCTAGAGACCAAACAATTACTCGATTAATAGAGAAAATAATCAACAGATCGATCAACGATAAAAAATAATTATCAGTTTCAGCATGCACGTCAGCATGAAGGGACGGATGAACCGCTCTTGAAATCAAGTGCATGGTTCACACTTCACCAGGCAGAACCTGAAACTAGGCACTGAGGAGAGATGTCATATCTGCATCCTTTAACCACATCATCACTATCATCATCATCATCATCATCATCATCATCATCATCCACCTCGTGTACCCACATGTTTCAGCCACGTTTTTCAGTCGTTCATCTCACGTCTGATGGAACAGATACACTCCTATTTTAATCAATACAGCTGTCTTCAAGTTTATTTTCTTGTTTTACATGCATAACTACAGTGATTATGTATCCAGCAGATATGCTGCTCCTGCTACGTGGCCTGCGTAGGCAGGGTGTAAAAATAAGGAGGGGAGGTGAAGTCTCTGATATGCCACCCCATGTGTCTTGCATGTCTTATTGCATTTATTCGATAAACAAAAGGGATTTGACAGGAAATAAGGCGAGAGAGGGGAAGAAATGAAACAAGGTCCCAAGCCTGACTCGAAACAGGGACTTTGTGATAACATGTGCTGTGTCATACTTCCATACTTACACTCTTGAGTGTATAATTGCGTTCACACAGAGAAGTATGGCAAAATGCAGAGGGTCAAAGAGTTGAGTGTGCAGCGAGGAACATATTTGCCATATTTGCTACGTAGTGGAAGTGAAAATGGCGGACGAGGAAGCTGCAGTCGTTGCAACTGAAACGGCGAACACAGAACTATACACATTTATGTGATACATGTGTTTGTTTTTTTACCAAGTACTACTATACTGTAGTCGGACAGAAGCCATTATTAGGTTAATTTATCCGTCTGAATTGAACTACTGCCAATACAGCGTGGTGGTCCCGTGGCTAACTATCACCAGCTGATCTAGTGCACAACAGCCGTGTGCGATTTGAGACAACACTACGCTGACAAAATTCACATATTACGCAAGTAAGTACATAGTGTGCACAGTGTGCTACATGGAAGGGTACTAACTGAAGTATCCGAATTGAGACACAGCTTTTGTCTCTAAAAGCTCTACAATCACAAGACATCCCATCATGGAAATTAGAAGAAAAAAATATTTATATTGCATTAACATCATGTTTATGTTGAGAAAAATCTGAAGTTCTTAAGCAAAATATTCCAGTGTCGGTCAAGGATGAGTATGCCCTGATCTGCGACTAATGTATACACTGTTTCATCCTCCAGGTACACACACAGGGGTGTATGTGAACAATGCCACTTGTGATGCAGAGCAACTCTGTCTCCCACTAAATTACATTCCCATACAACTAGACTGCATAACCAAAAGTTTCAAGAGAAACAGATTTCATCCGGATTACAGGCGCAGTTTTAAACCGTTTTAAACACATGATTAACGCTGTATATTGAAACAAAACAAAACCAATATGCAACAAAAAAAAAACTTAAGTTAGGTCCAGGCAACAAAACTACTGCGTCAGCTTTAGTAAAAAAAAAACATCATAGTTTGTCTTAAAATGACTACGACATTGAAACAAAACGAAAACGCAACAAATGACTATGTTTCACACGGAACACAAAGACACGAACAGCGGTCTCCCGGGGGAAAGTCCAGTATTGGACCCATCCACCACTTCCCCTTCCGTCCACCAGTAGTGGACTTGGAGGGGGGGACACCTGTAGATTCTGCATTTTTTCACATTAAACTCAGTTAGTACAGTTGAGTTTGACCAAAGCACACTTGGTGATTGTTGGAAAGAGTAACGACGACGGTTTAAGTGAGTTTTACTTTGTTTCTGTCCAGTTTGAATGAAGTGTTTTACGATGCTTGCTACGTACAGCTGATCTCAACCTAAACAAAAATACACGTGGATGATGGCGCAAGCTGCACGGAGAGGGGGGGGGGGCAATTGAACTCGGGCGGCTTGGCGGAGGTCTGCGTTCTCCGAGTGCCATTCTAGTTATTCAAAGTAGCTTTCATTCACGGTCGCTCGATATACTATGTCATCTGCTCTGCGCGTCGCTCGTTGTACTACGTCACTCGCTGCGGCTGTTTGCAGACTTACAAATGTATTTGTGATACTTGAATGACAAACATAATCTATGAGTTAAAATAAGTTTCCTTCCAAACATAATTGAGAATGCAATATAGTTGTATGGCAACGTCATTTTTTGGAGATAGGGCTGCGCAGAGAGACAAAAAAGAGAGGAGAGGAGAGGGGAGGGGAGGAGAGGAGAGGAGAGGAGAGGCGAGGAGAGGAGAGGAGAGGGGAGGAGAGGAGAGGAGAGGAGAGGCGAGGAGAGGCTGCTGGGCGACTCTCTGGCTTCTCTTCCTGATTTAGATCACCATCAGACTCTCTGTATCGTCACACATGCATGAGCACAAACACACAGTTACACATGGACTGCCACTTCTCATTTCACAAGAGCTTCTTTGATGCTGCAACAAATGAATATGGCGTATGAAAAACAAGAAAAAAAAGGAGAAAAAAAAACATCAATGTCTTCCTTTCAATTATCCAGACATGTTTGCACTGTGGGACTCTACTGGCTGCAGCATCACTGGAATGAAAATCAACGCATGACAGAACCTGTGTTACGTTCGGTTGTTAAACTTCACGGCAGACAAAATCAACTAGAAGACACAACACATTTACACAGAGAGAGGGTGTAAAGACCTTACTATAAAATACTTGGAATGATGGACAGATGACAATATCTATAATTTCCCTCCAGATGGTACAATGCACTGCTCAGCTGCAGAAAGATGTTTGTAATCTATACTTCACTTTGAGTGTCAGTTTTGACTCTACTGCTATATTTCACCAATCTGGTAGCCACTAAAAAAAATACCTCTCAGGGGTCACATAACGCTGTGTGTGTTCCATGCATTAATATTAGGCTGCTATATTATGCAGGAACTTGCTTTTCTTTTAGTTTTCTTGAAGACAAGTTGTTGTGACAGTTGCTGTTGGAAATGAGCCGACACACTGGGGTCACACAGGTTTTAAAAGCCACCACTCGGAAAAAAAAAAGACAGAAGAAGGTACTGATTCACCTGGATGTGACACTTAAGTAACCAAACTTCAACCTTAAACTTCTGCTCAAAGTTCTGGATGGGCACTTTTTGGGCCTCAGCGGTCATAATTCAGGAGTAAAGCGCTGCGGCTTTCAGCAGTGTGCAGCAGCGAGCCAGCCATGCATCCATCCTGGATACAGCTGCAGTGACACCAACAGCTGAATCAGGCTTTCAGTCCTGTGCTGACAGGATAATCTCGCCCTGCAGCCAACCAGATTTGAAAGGAGAGAGTGGCGGACAGAGACAGAGAGAGAGTGTGTGTGTTGAGGTTTGGTGGGTGTGTATATTGCATCCTCTCATCTGCATCAGCCTGGCTCAGGATCTGACCAAAATACCCCCCAGTCCTTTTCTTAATATGTCAAACTATTGTTACTGTATATTGAGAAGTTATGCTGTAGTTGCAGTTCTTTTGTAAATCTATGACTAAATCTTAAAAAGCTGAACTTTTAGTCCGTTTTTTATAATAATGAAAACAAAAAAAGTGTACTCATATAGGATGTCCCCTCATCCAGTTTGTTAAATCAGTAGAAAGAGGAGGGAGAAAAACGGTATTTGGACACCGACTTACAGCCACTAACTACATTCACCTGTACCTCAACAAGATTTACAGCACACACACACACAAGTAACGCCAACAGCATATTAACTAAGACATAGATTCACCAGCAGCCTCCTCTTCATCAGCGTGCTGTTGCACAAATTACAGCTTTATCACAACTGCAGCAAAAGTTAGCATTAATATGCGTTGCACTGTCTGGCATCATCGACGGTAGTAACGTTATTTTTGAATAATAAATTGATTATCTTTAAACATTTTGCAGCATCAGCCTCAACATCTTTTTTCTTCTTCTCTCTTCCATTCCACTTTTTAGCTTTTTCGGCCCTTAATTATCCATTTCATTTGTCTTTTCATTCAACTTTGCTCTTTCTGTCTTGATTTCATTTGATATTTCCCCGCTTGACCTCTGACAATTACATGATGGACGGGTCCACTTGAAGGGGTGGGGGGAGGTGGCGACGGTCGGTATCACCTGCCTTACAGTATAGTAGCCTACTGACAAATCTGGGACCATGTAACTCCTAATCAGATCGGTTGTTCCAACATCTAGTGGGCCAGGTAAATTTATTTTCACACATTGCTGGTTATGGCCTTATCTGTTACCGCAAAGGAGCCAGCAACATACGAGGTCACCATTTTTTAGGGCTGTCTTTAGGATATGTCACCCCACTATTACCTGTGTAATATGTCATAAATACGGGATAGAAAAAACACAGAATTAAGTTGTTAAATCTTTTTTAATTATCTTAATATATTTACTTTAAAGATATATTCACAAAACTCTAAAAGAAAAGCAAAAGACACGTATAATGGGGTCACCATTTCTGACGACAGCCGTCAGAAATGGTGACCTCATGTTGCTGGCTCCCCTGCGGTCACAGATTTCGGAGTAACACCAGACCATCTGGCATTTGCCAGAATTGCCAGATTGCCAGTCCTCATCCAAGGAAAGTTTTTGCTCACTAATATCCAAACACACACCTCCTATAATATTGCTCCGCCAGCTACTATGACCCATGAGCTATTATGAAAAATTGCAGTTTGACATAGATTTGGCATGAAACGAGATCACGGCACAATTAACACTGAGAGTCCAGACTACTTAGGAAAACACACTTTTTATTTGATTGTGTATGTAAGGGGGATTTAAAGAGGATACTGACTCAGACAGGGAGTTCAAGGGAGTTAATGATTTTCACCAAAAAGACAATCTCTGAATTTTTTAATAGGAAAGGATCGATTTTCACCTGGATTTTATCTCACTCATTAGATGTAGTGTTTCTGCTGCAGGACGATGTGGTTCACTGCATTTGTTTTTTTATATATTCCCAGATTTGAAACATATAAATTAAAACAGAAGATGCTCCTAACTGTGTTCTATAGGATCTGAAAGCATTTTCCCATCTGCTGCAAACTCTTTAATGAGGACGTCTCATCAGACACTTAACTTCTATTCTCAGCGCTGGTGGGAAAAGCTTGATGTCTCCGCAGGCACAAAACTCTGCAAGTCATTAGAACAAAACCAAGACAAACACCAAAGAGTCATTCACCAGGAGGCGGCCGAGCGACACTTTCAAGTCAAGAAGCAATTAACGCTGAGAAAGGCCTCTGTGAATGATTACGACCACACGCTTCACTCAGTGTAATGATGATGATAGATCTCCCTGAAACACAGAGACGAGTTCACCATGACTTGTCTCGAGCTCATTGAACCACGTTGAGTGTCACCAGCCATGATTTGAAAAATAAATTAATTTGTGTGACACTTAAAGGACAACCGGTGGGTTTCAGATGCTTCTATTTCTGGGCACAATGTTCCCACTACAGAGGAAACACATCTATATAGTGATGACTGTACTGAACTGAGGTCGCTGGCATCTGTTGGTTTGTATAACTATGATTAAAGCTTTAGGTTTTACTGCCACGGTGACTGTGCTGTAAACAGTTAATTAGGACTTTATGAGCACATGTGTGGCATGTTGGTTACACTACATTAAAGGAAAATCAGCTAGGAACTCTGGGCAAAGTACGAACACGATCTTCAGGTGTCACCATCAGGCTCTAATGCTATATCTGGGTCTGCTGCACTTTTATTTTTCTTCTTTATAACAGCGATTTCATGGTTGTTTAAATATTTCCCCTGAAGTCTTGTCTCCCAATGCAAGCCTGCCACTGGGTAATGTTCTCACTTACACATCAGCCGAGCGCTGTGGCCTGGGGTGAAAGCCGTTCATACGATACGACCTTACACAAGGTTTGAAGAGAGTGGAAGAGACAGGCGGCAGCACCCACAAGGACTTTACTGTGCAAGCTCTTCTCCTCTCCAGGAATAAAGGCAGTGATTTAAAGCTTTGAGTATCAAACACTCACTCCCTGTAGGCATGAAAGCTGGACGTAAAAACTTTATAGTTTCCTCCTTCATGGACGACATCCCCGCTGTGGTCAGCTTTAAGTTGTGTTAATTACGACATGAAAACCTCTGTGGAAACCTCTCAAACTAGCCTGCTGTTCATTGGATCATAAATAGCTACTATGAGCATCTATGTCCCACTCATCCCATCTTTAAAGCCCCAATGCTCTGTCAGAAGATGTGTATTTAGCCATATGTCCGTGCAATTGTTGTAGGTTGTTAGTCTTCAAATTGCTTATTTAACAAAAGCTGAATTGAAACGGCCAGGGGCGATTCTTGGATCAGACCTTTAGGGGGGCTCAATCCTCAATGAGAAAGTTTGTGTATAATCGAGGATGTAGGTTTCGTTTCAACTTTTGGGGGGGACACATTAAGCGTGGGGTCTGGGGGTTTTCTCCAGGTAATTTTGAGCTTCAAACCCTTCATTTCCTGCATTCTGGTGAATTTTTTTTACACCAATTTCCACCTTTTCTGCATCAAGTTACGCTGGAAATGTCTTTATTTATGTAAAGGAATTAAAAATATTATCAAAAGTATAATGGAATATAATGCAGTAAGGCTGTCAATCATTCGGTATTGCTTTCAAATATTTATTCTCCTAAACTTTTCTCATTTGTTATCCTGTTATATAATATACTGCATGCAGATAACTGCATGGTTTTTGCCCGAACTGCATGTGATTATCATAAAGTGGGCATGTCTGTAAAGGGGAGACTCGTGGGTACCCATAGAACCCATTTTCATTTACATATCTTGAGGTCAGAGGTCAAGGGACCCCTGTGAAAATGTCCATGCCAGTTTTTCCTCGACAAAATTTTGCCTAAATTTGTGGAGTTATTTAGCCTCCTTCTCAACAACCTAGTATGACCTGATTGGTACAAATGGATTCCTTAGGTTTTCTAGTTTCATATGATGCCAGTATCTTCACTAGTGTTTAGACTGAGCCTGCTACAGCCTCTTAAAGACAGTAATGTTGGCCGGACAGAAGGTTTGATACTCCTCGACTCCTCTGGTTGCAAAAAGAAGTCTGATTGTATAGAAGTCTATGAGAAAATGACCCTACTTCTCACTTGATTTATTACCTCAGTAAACATTGTAAACATGAGTTTATGGTTTCAATCGCTAGTTTCAAGTCTTCTTCAATACAGCATGATGTTCATTTAGTAAGTTATGGTCCCATTTAGAGTCAAATAGATCATAAAGCAGGGGATGCTTTAGGGCGTGGCTACCTTGTGATTGACAGGTCACTACCACGGCGTTGTCCGGTCTGGGAGTTGGCCGTGTTTGGTTTTATAACTTTAACCCTTTAACAGTGTGTTTTCAGTTCATGAAAGTTAATTGTAACATTTAAATGTCTTATTCAGCGTTCGGTTGTACTTAGCTCCACTCTCTCGTGTCGCTTCTGGTTATAAATAACAAAGATGTTGACGGACAAAAACCGAGATGGTGATGGCCAAAAACCGAGATGGTGATGGCCAAAATGCTGAACTTGAGGCTTCAAAACGACAGTCCACAAACCAATAACTGTCAAACAATGACGGTTACTACGTCAACTTGTTTTATACCGTCTATAGTATCAAATGACAAAATGAAAACAATGTCAAAGAGGCTACTCGTAGTGATGAACCAACAGAGAATTATCACCTGAATCTGCAGCTCCCCTCGGCTTTACAGAGCTTTAAAGTGATTTTCAGCTCATTGCTTGGCTGTCCGGCTTTTGATGTTGCATGCGTATGCACTATACAAATATAGATATATATTTTTTATCATCTTTAAAGAAACAATATGTTGTGAACTGGCACAGCCCCAGTGGCCTTCACTGTTTGACTTTGATGGAAAGTTAGGAAGCAGCCTCATTGTTTAGAGATAGCTCAACTAATTTATTACAGTTTTTATGACTTCAAATGTTCTGGGAAAAAAATAAGCTTTTATTCAAAGAAAAAATGCCCCGTCAACCATATCAGTGAGGAAAATCCTTTAAACCAGCAGGTAGTCCAACAGCAGCAACATTCATGTTAACTTTCACTTGTATAGTCGACGACTGAAGAATAACACAAAGACGTACAAATACCGCCATGGGGCACACTGCCTATTAGCATATATTCACAGTGGAGCCTCGGTCGTCTGAGTTAGATAAGTCTGTGAGAGACACAACATGATTTGACTGTTATTGTAAAGTTAATGAAGGATTTGGTTTTTGGTTTTGCTCTCAAGAGGGAAATGCCAAACCATAAATTGTGATGATCTTTAGGCTCCAGATCTTAATGTGGAATTACCGTCATCTAATTGAACCCCAGTTAATTTTCTCATTTTAAAAGAGACAAAAACCACACACTGTACAGAGTCTCGCAGTAATCATTTTTGTCGACACAAATAGACACAAAATAGAAGCTAATCTACATGTTGCCAGCCAGCTCTGACTGAGGGGGGTTGTGAAATGTTTCCCCAGCTCACTACCAGAATAATTGTACGACAACGCCCAAGAAAAGCATGCATCACGCTAATGAACACCACCGCTTCATGTGGCTGCAGTCGTCCACATAGCACATTCATCATTTCATCAAGGAAAGCATAAACAAGTGCTGCAATGCGGAGTCCCAACCAACTTGCTGAAGATTACCAGTGTGGGCAAGGACAATTATCACACAGGAACACTAATTACACTTTATGAGTAATTACAGCATGCAGCACTTAAGAAAGACTAACAATAAAACAAAGAGCAGCTGAAACCAGATGTGACCTCAGCGCTGCTTTCTGTGACTTAATGTCTTTTAATTATCGCTTTGTGTAATCCACTGGGATGTATAGGTGTGAGTTTGTGTTTGAATGCATGTCACAAATGTCCTCTGAGAATAATTTCTATTTCACCCTCCTGCAAAGGTCTCAGTTTTACAAAGAAATACATCCCTTTAAAAATCTGCTATATCATATTGCTTTGAGAACGCCCTGAGGGCAAAAATCCTTCGCCAAGGAGTGTGATTTATGGTTTCTTCTCAGGAGCAGTTTTTATAGAGATGTAGGAAATAAAAAAGCATTTTGGCAAACTCTCCATTTGTACTGCTGAGTGCTGACATTTGTTTCCCTGGTAAAACTTCAGGTTACAGCCCGCAAATTAAAGTGCAATTATTCAATAGGGACGCTTGAATAAAAAGTATTAATTTATTCATTGTAAGTCCTGGCTATGTGGGCTGTTAAATAGAGTGGCCCCAGTATAATTTAATTGGACTTACGGGGAATGCGGACTATAAAATAATGTTTGTTACTTTTTCTTATTCATTGTACTTTTTCCCCTTTCACCTACTGGTAAATACACGGTAAATATTTAATTTGTACCAGGTAGGGCTGCAACTAACTATGGTGGAAGAAGTATGAGGACATTTTACTTAAGTAAAAGTAGCAATACTACAATGTAAAAATACTGCATTCAAAGATTTACTTAAAGGGACTGTTTGTAACTTTTTAAGCGTATAAATGTAGCGGGTCGCCACACATGCGCGTTCGCATATGTGCGCGCGCGTGTGGCCGGAGCCTCGTCTCCGCTGCCTGCTTACCTTCACTCAGACAGAGCGCGCGTACTCGCTCCACCTCTACTAGACGTGAACGCGCGCTCACTCCACACTGCAGAAGAGTTAGTTTAGCTCTGAGAATATCTAGTGAATGTACAGGGGACGTTTGTGCAGAAATAAATGCTGCAGCTCCTCCAGACCAACAGAGGTTTCCCGTGTCTTGTGAAGTGACAGAGCTCTGCAGAGAGTTACGTTGTCTTCTCGTTACCGACCGGGTGCCGGTGTCTCCTCTGCTCTCTCCGGCTGCGGGCGGAGAGAGCAGAGGAGACTCGCTGCAGAGCCCCGCTGCTTCAGCCTGCACTTAGGCAGGAAAAGCCAACACTAGGATCAGATTTAAATCATGTTCATGGAGAGACCTTCGTCTGGTCAGCTAACATTACTGCCAAGCAGGTGAAATATAGAGTGATATTGTGGTTTTAGCTGACGTGTGTCGCCTCACTGTTTTGAGCGATGCTCGTTCAGGTATATTTAGAGCGAGCAAGCGCGAGCCCGATGCTGACTTTCGTTGATTTCACGGCCACAGGTGTCGCTGTTAAGAAGCATTTCTGAAAGTTACAAATAGTCCCTTTAAGTAAAAGTAGAAAAGTCTTAGAATCAAAATATACTTAAAGTATCAGAAATAAAAGCAGAATAATATATATTATATTATTGAATTATAATTAGTGATGCATGAGTTCATCACTTTACTGTTGCAGCTGGTAAAGGTGGAGCTCATTTTAAGTATTTCATATACTGCTGGGTAACTTAACCTGTGATAATACATCATAAGGTATTAGTTGATTTATTTTTTTGATTTTCTATTAATAACCTGAATATGCAAAATAACTAGTAACTAAAGCTTTCAAATAATTGTAGTGGAGACAAAAGTACAATATTTGCTTTCAAAATGGAGTGTAGTAAAAGTATAAAGTAACATAACACACTTTAGTAAAGTACAAGTACCTCATAAGTACAGTACTTGAGTAAATGTAATTAGTTACATTCCACCACTGGAAACTAAAAATTATTTTCATTGTTGATTAATCTGTTTATTATTTTCTCGATAAATCGATCAGTTATTTGGTCTATAAAATGTCATAAAAATGTCATAAAATGTTGATCAGTGTTTATTGAAGCCCAAGATGACGTCCTCAAATGTCTTGTTTTGTCCACAACTCAAAGATATTCAGTTTACTGTCATAGAGGAGTAAAGAAACCAGAAAATATTCAGTATTTAAGAAGCTTGAATCTGAGAATTTTTGACTTTTTTTCTCTTCAAAAATTACTCAAACCAATAAATTGATTATCAAAGTTAGCGTTGGCGTTGTATAGTTGGCGATTAATATAATAGTTGACAACAGCAGCTCTAGTACCAGGTACATAATATCTATACTGTAATAGTGTCATCATTTTGCTTTAATATTTACAGCTACTGATTTGGTTTCTCCTCTCTGTCCCAGACCAGCCCACCTTCCACCTCTGAAGGTTTTAATCAGATTCAGTAAATTAGTTGTTTTATTTGCTGTGGATGCAGCGTCGTGCTTCGTGTGGAGTCAGCATTGTATTCGACTGCTGGCTCTGTGCTTTGTTTGTCCGCTCATTGTTAATTTCACGGCTGTGTGATTAACTTTCAAGGGCATTTCTGCCCCAATTAATTTCTGTCCCACCACAATGTTGTCTGCAAAACACCTGAATAAAGCGCGAGTGAAGGTATACGGTAAATGTCAGCTGACGTGCGCGCATGCTCTGCATTTGGGAGTATTTTAATCTCTTCAACGCCTCCCTGCTAATGGAGAGAAACAGCAGTTGGCTGCAGCTACACTGATGATAAAATGTATCCCACCTACAGGAGCTCTGACTGAATCACCAACAAAGTACAAAGAGGACATTTTTTTGTGCTCCTGCTGCTTTGAATTATGAACGGCGTGTTGCTAACTGTCAAATGAATGCACAAATGAGCCCCCACACTGTCATGAATATTAATAGGGGCTTTTCACCCACACACTAATCAATAGCACATGAAAATAATTGATTAACAATCCTCTAAGTGAGGACGTCCTCTTTTTCTGAGGGTCAAAAGTTGGAGAATATAAAAACTGAAAAAGGCTAAAATACGTTTTTTTTTTTTATGATATAGGTACTTTTTCACTGCAGGGCCCTAAAGAGGGTTTGTATTGTAGACTGATCCATAGATTCAAACACACAACACAGAGGGAACGGAGCACTGTGCAACGGACCAACACGAAACCTAAAACCCCCTCAATTTATCAAAGTGGCCCCACAAATCAATGTGGATTACTTTGGGAGAAAGCATTGCTCATGTGGCAGTGCATTTCCATTACCACACACAACAATATTGGCCTTTTGGGAGGCCGCGGTAATTTTGTCTATTGATCAAATCACAGGCAAAGATCATATAACCGTCTCTTACTTTAGGCAATAATTCAAATACAGAGAAAAGGCAAAACCATCATCGCTGTGTGGAAAATAGCACACACGCACAATCACAATCACATCACTGTAGAGGTCAGCCCAGACTCAGGTAACATATTGTCAAATAATAAAGGGATTATCCCTGTAATCCAAATGGTGAACAACACCTCCACCACAGCGGTGGGTGTGACCTTGTCTGATGTCAGTGCAGCCGCAGAAAACTTCAAACCATCTGTGAAATTCAGATAAGCCGAGCAATTCAAATGTATTACAGTTTAAGCCTTAAAGGAATAGTTTGACATTTTGGGGAATATGCTTATTCACTTTCTGGCGGAGAGTTAGATGAGAAGATTGACACCACTCTCAGATCTGTCTATTCAATATGAAGCTACAGCCAGCAGCCAGTTAGCTGAGCTTAGCACAACGACTGGAAACAACTGGAAAGTAATGAAATCCACCTACAACCACCTCTGAAGCTCACTAACTAACATGTTGTATAGCATTTGCTTAACCAGGCAGGCTGTTCTCATACACCGTTCGTTGCTATACCTACGAAAAGTAATGCGCTGTAATTCATATATATCCCACAAAATCAATTTGTATGTAATCCATGTAATTGTGAACCAGGAAGTACAAAGAGTGATAAACGCTGTATAGGTAGGAGGGCGGGTTGGATGGGTGGGTCAAAAAACACCAGACTTTTACCCAGCAGACCAGCGTGCGTAATCTCGTGTGAAACCACAAGTCACCGTTGATTCTTAAGTAACGCCGCTCCCAGAGTTATTTTAACCCAAACATGATCTTTTCCTAAACCTAACTGAATAGTGTTGTTGCCTAAACCTAACCAAGTTGTTTCCTATGAAGACAGAAGTTTATTTTGAAAAGACTGGAGCGGAAATTGACACGTGCATCACGTATTGCTGGACGTTCGTAGGAAAACGCACAAAAAATGAGGAATAACTTCTTGTACGATATCATACGAACTGTTGTAAGCCAGAGTCAGGCTAGCAGTTTCCCCCCCCCGCCGTTTAAAGTCTTTGTGCTAAGCCATTCTTTTATTTAGTATTGTGGTGCTGCAGAGATGCCACAGCCAAAAAATCATATTCTACAGGCTTAAGAAAAAATCTTCGTTTGGTACAGATCACCCTATGACCAATATTGTGAATTATAACGCAATATCAGTCAAAATAATCACCATTCGATTTTTTTTTTTTTACAACTCATTAAGCCCTAATCCCAAACCCTTAAACATCTGAAATTGATCTCCTCTGTTCTTTGTTTCTTAGAAATTCAGATTTTTCAGCTTCGCCTAGCCTGTGAAAGAAAGTCCCGTGGCAATCCCATTAAACCCCAGAGTCATTTGGAGTACTCAAATATTCGTCACCTTGATATTTCATTCCCTAACACAAACAATGGAGACTTAAATCATGTGGGAGCGCCTCCTCAGTGCTAAACTCAATTAAAACGGAGGAGGGGGTAGTCCTTCTGAAACCACAGCGCAGCAGCCTTGGATGAAACACAAGTCAATGCCACATGAAGAGAATCGATGCATGGAGCGCTGGTGTGTGAGACCTGCTGCTCTTCATTTACACTCCTCAGACTGAGTAGAAAGAAAAGGCAGCTTTGTTGCTCACTGAAGAGCAAATTTCAAAATGTTTTTGCTCGAGAGAAACAGAGAGCTACTGGGAATTAAAAAAAAACAAAAAAACGCAGCTGTGGTGTTTGTGTGTGGATGTGATTATCAGCTGACCTTGGAAAGTGACACAGCAGGAGTCAGACTCACACTGCGAGGGGAGGCTGCTAATAATGGGAGTCCTGTCAACACATCTTACACTCTCCTGTTATTAATCTCACACATGAACACACATTTGCTCCTCTCCACTTAAAAATCAGCTAATGAGGAAGAACTACGATGGGTGTGGCCACAATGTGCGTTAAATAAGGAGCCGAGCATCAACAGGATGTTGCCAGAAGTGAAACACTTCATCTGCAAATGTAAAAAAAAAAAACAGCTCAGGATGTTTGAGGATGTGCTTAAGTCTGTTTTTAGGTTAGATTTGTCTCCTCTGACTAAGCAGGAAAAGGAAATGCAGATAAGTGATATAAATAGTTTGGGTGAAGGCTGACGGCTGAAGGTGGCCTGTCACGTCTCCTGGGTCAGCCCAGCCTGTCCATCACTGTCACTTCTCGACATCTTTTCTTTTTTTCTATTACTAAACCACGCTGTTTAACTTTCATATTCCTAGGACGGCGGTAAGAGGAAAAAAGGAGGATTCAACATGACTGGCATAATCATTAATACCCAACTGCCAACACAAAAACCTGTGAGACACACAATGCAGTGACAATAAGCTAAGATCCCTGGTATTCATCTGCTGGGACTGAACAGAGACGAACAATTGCTCCTGCTGCATACTCTGTTGAGTAATTTGTTCTATTGGAGTAAGCGGGAACTCTGCAGGGTAATGCAGACGGAGCCCTAATTAAACAAGCTTTAGCTCGTCCCCTCTCCGTTCTGCAACAGAAGAAGGGGAAGGTGAGATATGCAAACTCTAAGCTCGTATGCCACATTGGTGTCATATTGTTCAGAACGTAATTACAAGCAACTATGTCGGAAATAAAGCGCCAACTAAGCCACCGTCACTGGCATTTCCGTCTAAATAAAATCCAATATTAACACAATTACAATCAATTCATCTAATTCAAAAGGAGCTGAGCAGTTTGTATCTGGTTTCCCTTGTTAACGGACTTCTCCACAAACGTAACACAGCAAATGTAACTAATTAAAGGGTGTGACTACAAGTGTAGCAGTGCTGGTAACAAATAATGCTTATATAACACTTCCGAGTTAGAATGATGGGAGGTTTTCCTGTCGTTCCCATCCTGCGTGAGGATGCATTATTCTATTAAGTTGTAAATGTTGGATATTTGGATGGAAAAAAAAAATAGTACATCTATAATTTCACAAAAAAAGTATATGAATGACACGATAATGCATAAGGGATTTAGCGTGCAATAAGAACGCCTCTCTTGCTTTTGGCGTGCCATGTAATCTGTGTAAATACATCTGTGTAAATATGCTACGCTAAGAGCTAGAGACGTAGAATAAAAAGCAAGAAAGACCATAATGGCGGGCGGATGGTGAGGTGGATGGGTCCAACAAACACATGACTTTTAACCAGGAAACTGGTGTTATGTTTTGTAAGTTACGTTAGTGACGTTTGTGATGTGTTTTTTACCAATGATTTGTATGCTATCTTATCGCAAAAAGTTATTCCTCATTTTTCGTGTGTTTTCTTATGAATGTCCATTCGTCAATTTCCACTCCAGGCTTTTAAAATAAATTTCCGTCTTCACAGGAAACAACTTGGTCAGGTTTAGGCAACAAAACTACCTAGTTAGGTTTGGGAAAAAATCGTGGTTTGGGTTCAATTAACTCCGGAAGTGGCGTTAACTAAGTACGGAGGTTACGTGACTTCTGGTTTCACACGAGGTACGAACGCCATTCTCCTGGGCGAAAGTTCGGTGTTTTTTGCCCCACCCAGACCTCCTCCCTATGCAGCGTTTGTTGCTCTTTATACTTCCTGGTTCACAATTACGTGGATTACATACAAATTGATTTTGTGGGTTGTGTACAAATTACAGTGCATTACTTTTCGTAGGTATAGCAACGAACGGTGTATGAGAACAGCCTGTTTTAGTAACGTTTGTGATGTGTTTTCATTACTTATGTTACGTTGTGTCCGTGAGTATTCTACTTAGTTTATGTACTAATTTTAAGCCTAACCCTCAACCTAAGTGGTTTTGTTGCCTAATCCTAACTGCGGACGTTACCATAGTTTTTACAAATGACACACAAAAAGCCTAAATGGTAAATGGACTTGCATCTATGTAGCGCTTTTCTAGTCTCCGACCACTCAAAGCGCTTTACACTACACGACAGAATTCATCCATTCACACACACATTCATACACTGATGGCAGAGGCTGCCATGCAAGGTGCCGACCTAATGTGAATACTCATTCACACACTGATGGCACAGCCTTCGGGACACTTCGACATGTGACCCGGAGCAGCCGGGGATTGACGAGCTGCTCAACCTCTGAGCCACAGCCGCCCCGCCTAAGTTGTGTCTTCATGACGCAGAATCTTCGTGTTATGTCGTGCTATTTAAATGCCTTCCTGTGTGACCAAGTTGATAATTTTGTACTGAGACATGTATTTTACACAAATGTAACATACCAGATTCACAATGGCCCCACATATACAGTATGTATCTTTTCATCCACCATAAAAGGTACAAATCTGAACCAGTTCAGTCTGCATAAAAAGGGCACAGATACTAAAGTCTAAAGGTAGCTCGTCGATTGAAGGTCCTGTTGGTGCAACACTGCAGAGACCAGGGTTCAACCCCAGCAGTGGTGCTTCCAGCTTCATCAAACACAATTACTCTTCTTCACTGGTGAAGCTCGTGTTGCAGCACTAGCGACTTGTTCTGGTTGGTCTCTCTACACCCTCCCCAAGACAAGAGTGGTGGGAGTTTGCAGCAACAAGGACCGCAGTGCAGACAGAAGTGATCACTCCAAACCGGGGAGCAAAGATGACAATGCAAAAAAAAGCCAACATGCTAATTTTCTCATTGATGCCCACTTATAGAATTGTTTACACTGTAGGTGCATTTTGCATGAAGAGTATTGCTCCTGTGCAGCTTACTGCAGCAACAACATGCTTAAATACTCAAAGGTTCAACTCTGCTCTGCCTTTTTCTGACAGTGTGACATTTTGACGAGATCCTCACTTGTCATGTTTCAAAGGATTGCTACCCCTCCATGTTTGAAGCCCACAGGTTCTCTGTTGTTTCATAACTCCAGCTGTTCAAAGACGACAGCTGCATCATCCCCACATATACAGACTCATCAAACACGCTCTGAGCTCTCCTTTCATGTGTGTTCGGATCTGCCCACTCATCCAGCACAACGTTCATGTTATAACCACCGAATCTGATTATTCACATATTATCTGCTAATGACAACTTCAGTATGTTGAAGACAGTACTTCTGAAACACAATTCATGGCCCCCATGTAAACCGATTTAATTCTGATCAACCATTAACAATATTGGACACACGTCTAAAACTTGGCCTTCATGTATCATATATGTTACTCATCAGTTTCGGTTGTGAAAATGACGTTAGACTTCGTCCATACAGCCAGAGTTTCAGGCACAAGAGACACAAAGATTTGACTGACATGTTTTTCTTATCTTGCCTGTCAAAATGTCATCTGTTCATCTTGCTAACCTGAATACTGATAGCGTTCCCAGCATCAGATAAATCGTGTTTGAATATTGTTCGTACATGAACAACTTTAAATGGAGCTCAACACACTGCAACTAAGAAAACACATGCAGATGAAGAAAACATCTTGTGACCAATTTCACAACAGAAAACACAACAAAACACAGAACTATTGCACAGACCACAGCAGAAATGAATTACAAAACAACAGAAGTTTGCAGGGAAGAACAGGGGAATGTAATCCATTTCTGTTGTTTTCTGTGTGACTTGCAGCGTTTCTGTATTTGCAGTGAGTTTCTATATTTGGTTATGTTTTCTCACTTTGCCGCATTTAGAAAAGAAAAAAAGGTTACATATTGGCAAGCTGTTCTCATACACCATTTATAGCTACACCTAGGAAAGGTAATGCACTGTACTATATATATCCCATTAAATATATTCATATGTAATCCATGTATAGGTATAATAAGTGTAATATATAGGTAAAGAATAAGTATAAAGAATCAACATTGATTTATTTGTCCCATAACTTCCGTACTTAAGGAATAACTTTGGTATTTTTCAAACTGGAACCTGTTTCCCCACGCTTTTGTGTCTAAGTGACTAATGAGGACAACACTTTCTGAAATTGCTCCAGTATTGAGGGAGAACGTGGCCACCGCAAAGCCGCAACACAATGACTAACAGGAAGCGAAAGGTAAGAAAAAAGTTTAATTTCTTTGTAGGGCCCTTTCCATAACGTTGTCAGACACTTATGATAACAATCTGAGCCTGTCAGTGGCAAAAACAAGCACTTTTAGTGGACATAAACTGACGGTACCAGGTTGCCCCAATTGATTACATTACAGCTCGTTTAGCAGCTGGCCGCTGTAGCGTTCTCCTTCAATACTGGACCAGTTTCAGAAAGTGTTGTCCCCATTAGTCATTTAGACAAAAACATGGGAAAATACTGTCCAGGTTGAAAAATACCAAAGTTATCCTTTAAGTTACGCCACTTCCGTAGTTATTTTAACCCAAACCATGATCTTTTCTGAAACCTAACTAAGTAGTTTTGTTGCCAAAACCTAACCGAGTTGTTTCCTGTGAAGACAGAAGTTTATTTTGAAAAGACTGTATGCATGTAACAAGTGGAAATTGACACGCGTTGCTGGATATCCATAGGAAAACACATGAAAAATTAGGAATAGCTTCATAAGATATCACACGAACCGTTGGACATTGGTTGTTAAATTGGTGAAGAGGTTTTCTTCATTTGCTTGCGTTTTGTGTTTTCTTAAACGACCAGGGTGTAACAATTAGGGGAATCTAATGGCAGAAATGGAATATACTATTAATAAGTATGTTTTCTTTAGTGTATAATCACCTGATAATAAAAGCTGTTGTTTTTTCGTTACCTTAGAATGAGACGTTTATATCTACATAGGGAGCGGGTCCGCCATGTTGCTTCGCCATGTTTCTACAGGAGCCAAGAACGGACAAACTAAACATTGTTAACTTTTCCTGCGTGGGCCGTACACACACACACACACACACACACACACACACACACACTAAGCGCTAAGCACTTTACTCTTACAACTGGCTCTAGTGAGGGCCATTCGCATTTTCGTGTCAGCCGCTGTAGCAATCCGTCACGCTCGGCGCACAGAAGAGGCCTCAGTTTGCTGCAATCATAGATACCGGCAGATCCTACACACTGCTCCTTTAAGTTGCAGCGTGTTCAGCTCTCAGGGCCACTGTAAGTGAGAGAAAGATTGTTGTCTTGATTGAATATATATATATGAAAAAAACTATTTGTTGTTCTGAGACAGGATGTGAAAACCCCAATCTCAGGTATCAAAGCCACAGAATCATCCAATGTCAATGTAATTCCTCAAAGGATGTGTTTTTTCTATGCAGTATCTCACTTCTAACAAAATGTCTGAACATGTTGCTGGGGGCAACCAACAAGTACCTCCCTAACGACGATGGTGAACATGCTGTATAGGAGGAACATGAGCAGAGAGAAACAGATACAAGACTGGGAACTGGGAGAAACAGAGTGAGTCATAAAACAAATAGCAGCTCCGAAGATGGTGCAGAATACAGACACAGCCTCACACTTATTATCCTGTCCGGTCTGTCCAGGTTCTGCAGAAAGTACAGGAGAAACCTGTGAGCTGTTGAACACAAACACACGTTTAAACTAGTGTTGTTTTGTTCCTCCAGTGCCGGCTAATGAGAGGGATACAGAAGCATGAGACACGGCCAGACTCATTACGCCACAGAACCACAGCTGTAATCGACTTCAACCAAAACATTTCACTCTCCCTCCCCGTTCTGCTAATAGAAGTCACTCTTCTGAAGCCTTTGTTGTTGCTTCGCTTTCATATTTCTTGTTCTCTCTCTCACAGTCTGTCTGTCATCTCACCCATGACGAGCCTCTTGACGCTCTTTAATCCTCATGTGCTACAAGCTCTCTCTCTTTCTTACACTTGCTTCTTCTTCTTCTTCTTCCCCTTAAAGCTTGTTTCCGCTGGCGACAGAGAGAGAGACACTCCTCCATCCCCCTGATCTCCTCACCTGCCTCAAATGATGCTGACTGGTAACAAGCTGTCTCTGGCTGCCATAGTAACCGACCATGACGAGGTCCTAATCAAAGTCCATATTGAAAAACAATACTGCCTCTTTTTGCACAGTTGTCACTTGTCATCGTATCAAGATGCCTACATTTCCATCCTGGATTATTCTTTTGAGGACTGGTTGCTCACACAGTGTCACAATGTAACAAATGATTTTCTAGATGTTTGGCCTCTTGTTTGTCTTCATTCTGTTGCCGATTGTCATTAAAGGAGCTATATATGGGACTGAGAGCATTTCTATTGCCTCTCGATGACTCTCCGCATGGCAACGGCGAGCCAGCGACCCGCAGCTAACTGTGCTAACAGTGCAAACAGTGGCATATGTGCTGACCGAGTTAACAGTGTTAACCTGGGGGGAACCGGAGGGTGTCGGTCGATGACGGCGTCATCAGCCGTAACCGCCGTATATGAGAGCAGTGCAGAGCAGCAATTGTGAGCTAGCCAGTGGGGCACGCTCACATGCACGAACATGCACTAAAAGCACACGCAGCCGGCCCAGTGATGTCAACAAAGTGAGGAGAAGCTCAGATTACAACACACACAGAGGGAGAGTGACTTCATTCTCTGCTCAGGTAGACATTACTCCTCTATATCTTTACATGGCAAATAGTTGTTTGCTGCTATATTAATGCTCTGGATATCGTGAAGAGCACCTTAAACTAACTTAATTTCTGCAGCACTTAAATGCTCTGTTATGCGGTTGCTTTCTTCAGTGATTGGAAACTTTTCATTTATCAATCGATTGAAATAGTTAATGGTGATTAATTGCAAATTACTTGCACATTTTTTCATCTGTTCAAAATGTACCTTAAAGGGAGATTTGTCAAGTATTTAATACACTTACTAACATTGGAGTGGGCAAATATGCTTGCTTTATGCAAATATATGTATGTATTATTAGTGGAAATCAATTAACAATGCAAAACAATGACAAATATTGTCCAGAAACCCTCACAGGAACTGATATAGCATTAAAAAAAAATGCTCAAATCATAACATGGCAAACTGCAGCCCAACAGGCAACAACAGCTGTCAGTGTGTTAACTTTGACAGCCCTCATTTCAATCTTTGCTGAAAAGGCTAGTTTATGGTCAGATGTTCCCATGACACCTGCTGAAACATGTTAATATCCTGCAAGCTGGTAAACTGTCCAATTTCATGCCCACAACTTATTTTATGACGGCTATAATAAAGTCACACTGCAGAAGACAAATTGAAAACATTCATTTTGTTGCAATCACCTCTACAACAATATTTCCCACAGTTTTTATGAGCAGACATTTTTAAAGATTTGTTATCAAACTTTGCACATCAGCCCAACACTATGGGATATTATGCGCTCATTATGAAATGTTTACTTTGTTATTAACGTTAATCCGGTGATTATATTCTCGATGAATCATTTAATGTAGAAAATGTCAAAAAGTTTTGGAAAATGCCCATCACTATTCCTCAAATCCCGAGATAGCATCTTCAAATTGCTTGTTTTGCTTCTCAAACAGTTTAAAACCAAAAGTTTCTCAGTTTACAATAAAACAGAGAAAAGTAGTGAATCATCACAATGGCAGAGCAGGAACTGTTGAATGAAACGATTAATCAATTATCATAATAGATGACTGATCGTCTGTCGATCGGCAGATCTTTTCAACTCTAAAACAAACACACAGTGTTCATGCAGCGGGCTCCCTGGCTCTGGTCCTCCCTTACTAAGCACAGTAGGGAGGTATTGATCAGTGCAAAAAAGGCTTATACACAGCATATTTTTAGGTTTTGCACTGCAGTACTGTGGCAGTGACGGAGACCTGCGCTGAATAAGGAGGTAATAAAGTAGAAATGGTTTTGCTGATGTGGCCTTTTTGTGTTTTATCCACAAAATAAAAAACAAATATAAAGATGAAACACGGCAGCTAGAAAGTACAGAAAGAGGAAATTGTGAAACAGAAAATCAGAACTTGCTCACAGATGTAAATGTTGAGAAGAGAGATAAAATAGCATGCTCAAAAGACTTTTATGAATAATATATATGTATATATATATATATCTACATATATATATATACGTAGATATATATAATCTGTGATGATATCTAGTCTCATATCACGATATAAATATATTGCCCAGCCCTAGTTTTAGGCTGAACTGGATCCTACATTTCGCCTATTCAGAGTTGAACAAACCAAAAAAAAACACATTTCATGTTTCTATTCTATGACAGACGTGCGCACACTCCTGATATCTGAAAGTGCAATCCCAGAGGCGCTCACTCTCCTAGAGCCACGGCTCAAACATGGATACCACAGAGACACAACCTCCAGGGACAGAAACGAGCAGCCAGTCGGATCAAAAAGAGTGTCGATTATGTGAGGGTGGGTGGGGGATGAGGCATGCTAACCAAGCTGAAGCAATGCCAAAAGAAACACTGAGCTGGAGAGGAGGAAGAGCTGAAATATCAACCTGAGGGTGGAGCTGATGCCCCGGAGGGCGGCTGGCCTCCTTCGTGCTGAGCAAACACCCACAGATCCCCCATCATCCCCTGCAGCGCCGGATCGAAATCAGCAGCAATGTCCCTCTTACTTTCTACTTCTCTCCTTTTTTTTTGCATAAATCCCCTCTTCTTTTTCTTTAATAAAGCATATTTCTAAAAAACCCAAACTGCGAATTAAAAAAAAAAGAAAGAAAAATCAACTAGTGAATTAAGAGAGAAAAAAACAGCAAGTCCCATAATCCACTCCAGCCGCAGGACAGTTTGAAAATAAATGAGCTTTTACTAATGTTCCCTTTAGGAGGAAGCAGTGAGGAAAAACAGATTTTTCTCTCCCTGAAATCTGTAATATTATTCCAACAGATACGGAAAGATCCAAAACGTGGCTGGGACAGCACTTAATATGGGGATAGAGATACATTTACTTAATCTGAAAAGACAGTAATGCAATCGTTGTTGATTGTGTAATGATTATAAAGATAAACTACAACCGAGGTGTGCACAGAAAGAGTGCAGAGGAACCTCAGCTTTTCTGGAGGCTTTTGTACTTATTAAACTCCCACTGAGACTCCTCTAAAAGGCAGATGTGTTAGACTGTCAGATCAATCAGTCCTGTACTTCGTTCTCTCCTTCGTCTTTTTTTACATCTCTTGCGCTCATATAGACACACAGGGGGACATGCATATACACACTTGGAAAACGTCCAGAGATTAACAGCGCCCGACCCATCCGTATCGATGAAACAACACGAAGAGCAGGAAATGAATCATTCAGGCTATTATCAGTGAAAAATGACTTTACGATTATGCTGCTGCACTCCACCAGGAGACAACGGCCACTACATTACATTACAGGTGACAAATCTGACCACTGCCAGACGTTGAATGATTGTGCGTGTGTGCGTTTTCAACTGATCTGGTGACCTGTTGTACGCCATTAACTGTTGTAAAGGTTCAACCTCCGACCTGGAGAATTCATCCTCACGGCTCATTTATCCAAACAAGACAGGTTTCATCCCCGTTACCCATTTCCACCAGGAAATTGGTGTATTTTTCTTATACCGTGTTATCCTCACTGTATTTATAGAGAGATGAAGTCTTCCAGCAGCTTCTCTAATTCAATGAAACGTCTCATTAAGTTTTTTTTCTTCATCAACCTGCCTGAAAAAGTGACACCTGTTCTTGGTGTTTAAGGCCTCAGTGGTTTATACAATCTTGGCTACATGACATGGTGGCTGACGTCTATAAGTGTTTACAGCTGTTCCAGGTAAGGGGGTGAAAATTGCAACTGTGCCTTTTCTATTGGTTTGTGGACTGCCGTTCTGAAGCCTCAAGGTCGGCATTTTGAGCGTTGCCATCTTGGTTTTTGCAACCAGAAGTGACACAAGAGGGTGTTGCTAAGTACAACCCAAAGCTGAATAAGATATTTTTAGGCGACCAAAATGTTTCAATTAACTTTCATGAACTGAAAACACGCAGTGAAAGGGTTAAAGTTATAAGATGTTAACACTGACAACTCCCAGACCGGACGACGCCGTGGTAGCGACCTGTCAATCACGAGGTAGCCACACCCTAAAGCGTACCCTGCTTTATGGTCTATTTGACTCTAAATGGGACCATAATTTACTAAATGAATATCATGCTGTATTGAAGGAGACTTGAAACTAGCGATTGAGACCATAAACTCATGTTTACAATGTTTACTGAGGTAATAAATCAAGTGAGTAGTAGGCTCATTTTCTCAAAGACTTCTATACAATCAGACTTCTTATTGCAACCAGAGGAGTCGCCCCCTGCTGGCTGTTAGAAAGAATGCAAGTTTAAGGCACTTCAGCATTGGCTTCACTTCTCAGAACCAGAGGTTGCCCACTGTGCAAAAGCATTTTTAGGCTTGCCTGAGGTGTATAAGTTGGTGTATCAATAAAAAAAATATGCCACAAAGTGCAACAGACTTTAAGAATAAATCATGACGTGCATGAAGTGATTTAAACGTCAACTGAGGGGAGAGAAGCAATGAATCTTACAAATCTGACAAGCACTTAGTTATATATACTCAGAAATAGAGTTTGAACACTTGACATGATTCTGACAAAATTAAACAATGATTGATTTGTTAGCATTCAAAAAACTACAGCTCCCATAAAATATTATCACCCATAATATTAATGCTCTTTTTCAGCTTTTTGATTAGATGAACTATAATCTCTGCTGTATAAACTTTCTTTTCATGTCTCTCTCTGTCCTGCTAAGTCCATTCTCACAGCGACAGCCACTCAAGGTCTGCTAAAATAATGATGTGTAACCTGAGCGACAGTTTTGAGTTTGATGTCATTTAGTCTTTGTTACAGGCCTTGAAAACAGAAATATTAAATAAATAATATTTAATCCTTTATGAAAACATTCACCATCCCCGTCTAGACAAACACATAGTGTAGAGCAGGGTTATGCTGCAGGGCTGCATTTTTACAAATGTCAATGTGATTTTCTTCCTTTTGGAAGAAAACCAAGAAGTTCCAGTTTCACTTTGGCTCTTTATTTCAAAACAGGGTTTTTTGTGCTCAGACTAAGGCCTTGTCTACACACATAGATATTTTTAAAAACTGATATTTTCCCCTCCTTTTAAAGACAGAAATCTGTCCACACGACCCGATTTACAAAATATCTCCATCCACACTCGAACGCAAAAACAACTCCAAACGCTCCGCTCGCCATAATATTTACATGTCACCACAAGTGAGATCACAAGTTAAGGGTCAAGGAACTTTGTTACCACCCTTCTTATCACTCCCTTTCCTTCGGCTTCATTACAGTCAGTTTGGTAACAGTTGGTGGGGGGCTGGGATTCCTAGTCGAACTGCATGACTGTCATCACTTTGCTGTCATCAACTGTCTCTTTTCGGGCATAAATGACGAAAGGGAGGTCATTCAGCTTTATGTCCATAGCCCTTCTGAGTGCTCCAAACCTCGTCTTCAATCGCCCAAAAGCACACTCAATCACAATTCGGCCTCCATATCTTTAATGTGTTCCTGTAGTAGTAATTAGTCAGAGCAGTGCTAACAAAACGTAAAAAAATCGATAGTCCACTCTTTGTTATTGTTTCTGGTCTATCGGTGTGGACATGTAAAGCGGAGCATTTGGGAAACAATAACATCCTCTCCTCATTTCACACATGCTCATTGTTGCTTTTACACGTCCACACTGAAACAAAGTAAGCAGAGTTTTTAAAAATCTGCACCTTGGAAGACGTTTTCAAATTTTTATGACCCAAATCTCTGTTTGTGTGACGAGAGGTCAAAACATAGAGAAAATATATATACATATATTTTTTATATATCCATATATGTGGACACGGCGTCAAAGTTCTTGTAAACAGTCTTTACGTAAGAGCTAAAACGCCTCAGATTTGCCTTTAGGCTCTTGATTTATCTTTCTCACCGCCTGATTAACCTCTTAAAACAGCTTTCGGCTCAGTGGACGGCAACATGAGGGAGTGGAAGACGATCCGAGAGAGCGATAAAAGACAAAATATGAAAGAAATGATGTTACACGCTCTCTTCTTCCCCTGCTTTCTGTTACAGAGGTGTATATCTGTCTCGATACACACAAATAACCACCTTGTTGCTCAGCTGTCGAGGGTATAATACGACCAAACCTCGACACGAATAAACACACACGAGCACACACACTCACACCCCCCTGACCCGCCCTCCCACATGTGTACACACATAAAAGCGCCATCCAACGCAACACAGCTGCTAATCATAGAACAAACGATGGCTCCAGTCAGCAGGCTTCCCC
Organism: Sebastes umbrosus; assembly: GCF_015220745.1. Taxonomy (NCBI): domain Eukaryota; kingdom Metazoa; phylum Chordata; class Actinopteri; order Perciformes; family Sebastidae; genus Sebastes; species Sebastes umbrosus. Next base: position 24,983,687 of record NC_051270.1, read on the forward strand.
ATTGATCGGCTATAGAAAGCAGCGGGGAGGGACGACAGTCAGCTTTGTTACATCAGGAGGAAGTTAACGGCTTAATAGCAGGTAGAGGATAGAAGTCAAACACATCAACAGAGCTCCGTCTGTCTGGTATCAGGCCTTCACACTGATGACGGCCTGTCGTGGCACGTCACTGAAAAGCTCTTTTATTTATTTTATTTTGTAAACATCTGGTCAAAGCCAGAAGGAGGAAGTGGATGTCTGTCACTTCCCTGGCAAACTAAAACTCTCCATTCAGGCCAAATAAAAGACGAGTCCGCTTCGTAAAGCTTCTCTTTCCTGTCGGATTTGACACACAATGGCAGAAGAACTGTGAACACAGGTGTTGTACAGTTGCAGACCTCATGACAGACGTTCGCCTCTGGGCCGTCTTCTGTTTCCCTCGCTGCTCTGTTGTCTCTGTTCTGGTTTCCCTCCCTCCCTGTGAGCTCAGTTCAACCCTGTTGGCCTTTTTTCTATTCAACAGTCTGCAGGCAGACCTGCTGGCGGCCGGGTCGAGTCTGTTTGTAAAGAAGTGCAGCATCAAGCATTCTGTCAGACACGTCCCCCGGGACGCGGGTCAGACCAACACACAGACACATTACAAACAAGAGCAGGCAGACGAAAGAAAAGGAGGATTTATGAGAGATGTGTGATGAATGCACATATAGAAATATATCATGCATTCAACACATAAAACAATTTCCCCAAACACATCTCTCGGCCCTCCCACGTGTATCTGCAGGGTCAGTTCAGGTCTGAAAACGTCCAGAGAAAAAAGAAAATCTACAGCTTTCATCACACATCAACCAGCTTCACCCTTCAAAGATCAAAATGATGCATAATGGAGGCTGCTTGTGTTTTTTATGTGCGCCCATTTTGGGTGTGCTGCGTGCATGAAGCTGTCTGTGTATACAAAGAGGCGGGTACACAGAAATGCAACGTGTGTGCACATGTGCAAGCATGTGTTTCATCATTCTGGGATGTTTAAAAGATCCCCTCCAGACATGTTTTAAGACATAGAAAAAGTTGTCCTTGGATTAATAATTTGTCTGATAAAAAAGATCAATTAACTAGTTCAATATTCTTTTACATCGACTCAATCTGCCTCATTAGAAAACACCCAGAATCTAATCTAAAATCCACATCTATGAATGTGCTAAATATGAATTTCCAAAGTTTACCTGCTGGACACAAGTTGTCTCCTACGTCACTGAAAAGTAAATTCTCAGTGTTTGTGTGTACTGGAGGATTCATGTTTCCACATCACACTTGTGTAAGTTGAATACTGGACCCCGATTGGCTTCCAAACTAGTTGTGATGTCACAAAGTCATGTTCGTACGTACAAGTGTTAAACTTTTTTAAAGGGGCAGTGTGTAGGATTTGACTGCATCGAGTGGTGTGGTTACAGATTGCAACCAACTGAGTACCTCTCCGCTCACTCCTCTCTTTTCGAGACTAATGTGAGCTGCAGAGTGCAAAACCATGTAACGCCGTTCACCTCGCTCACAGGACATTCTTACCATAATAACACTACTTTAGGAGAAACAGAAGTCAGACGATGGCTTGCAGTACAGCACTTTCTCACTCCCATCTCGTCAAATACCGCCGCTTGGCCAGTGCCCCTCGGCATCGGAGACCGATGCACGGGGTACCCCTCTTGCATTACTTTTGGACGGAGCGGGGACGGCGTGTCAATATACGCTCGTTAAATGCATAGTGTCCTTTCAAAATAAACTTCCGTTTTCACAGGAAGTTAGGTTTAGGCAACACAACCACTTAGTTCAGTTTAGGAAACGGTCGTGGTTGACGTTAAATTAACTGACTAGCGACTCACATGACTCCCGGGGCTGACGATACTGACGACTCACATGACTCCCGGGGCTGACGATACTGCAGAGTCACGTGACAAGATAAGTCAACGTTACTTTTAGTTTCACACGGGTCAAGAACAGTGGTCTCCTGGTTGAAAGTCTTCGTTTGACCCATCCGCCATTCTCCCGCCCGCCCTAATCTGACTCTCAAGCTATTAATACTACATCATCGTAGCGTCATATAACGCCGCGGGTGCGTTTACATTGGAGTTAGTTGAAAGCCCGGTTCGTCACATACTGTTGATAAAGGGTGCCTTTGTGCATCGGTTTCCGATGCCAAGGGACGTTGCCCAATCTGCGGTATTTGGTATTTGGGCGGTACCACGGTTTTGCACTCTGCGGCAAATGTTACCGCAGTTTCACAAGCGTGTCAAAGAACTACGATGGCCTCTAGGTTTCAGGTGATTATACATGAATATAAATATAAATAAAGGGTGCCTTGAGTATACATCTAAATCTACCAATTCATTATACCAGGTGCCAGTACAAATTCAGTCAGACATTCCCTCTATTTTTTAGTCTTAACTTTACAGTAAATTGAATATTTTGGGGTTTGGGACTATTGTTCAGGCAAAACAAAGATATTTGACGATGTCACCTTGTGCTCTAGCGCAGCACACTGAGATGAACTATTTTAGAGACGGCTCAATACCACTTTTTAATGTCCGATAACGATACCGCAACCTTGAGTATCTGCCGATACCGATACCAATCCAATACCATCTTTTTCCCTCTCTTAAACAACTAAGTTTAATTAATTTAATAATGTTAGTTACTTTGCAGCTTCAGGTTATTAATACAAAATATAATGAACTAATAAATGATGATGTATTATTATAGATTAAACTACCCAGCAGTGTATAAAGTAATTTAAATGACCTCCACATTTACCAGCTGCAACATTACAGTAATGAACACTTGAATGCATCTATAATTAGAATACAATAATATAATATATATTATTCTGCATAATGAGTGTTTTTACTTTTGGTACTTTAAGTATATGTTGATGCTAATACTTGTGTACTTTTACTTGAGCTGCCTAATATTTTAAATGCAGGACTTGTAGCTAGTATTTTACACTGTAGAATTACTACTTTTACTTAAGTAGAGATCTGAGTTTTTCTTCCATCTCTGTATGTTAATATTAGTTTATTAAAATATAAAAAATGTTCCTTTTCACTCACATGCACATAATTTTCAGATACAGTTAATGCAGTGTAGTCCGTGCACTGTTTAACTCTCCATCATCTACTGCTGCTGTCTATCTGTCTTCCTCTCTCCAAAGTGCACACGTAGTTTTCACCTGTTGTAAAATGAGTTGTTTACCATTTGAGTTTTTTTCGGAGCGACGCCATAATGTAATGTTATGCAACGTGAGGTTTGTAAAATAAAATAAAACGGCAGCTACAATCGTGAAGAAGACAAAACGTTCTGCAATTTCTCCTCTCCTCTTCCCGCTGTTAGTCACTCGGCACTGACCGTCAGAGTCCTGCATTTACTTTGACAGTCGGATCTGTAACAAACGCTATTTCACATTCACACACATTACGTTTTTGTCGAGGCTACACTCAAAATGTTCGGGGCTTTAGCAAAATGACCTGGCAACGCCGACATAGAAGAGTGTACGCGCAGGACATCCCCGTATGTGACGGAAATTGATCGGATTATACATTTTTTTCCCTCCGATATCCGATCAAGGGATTTTGGCCAATTATCGGACCGATACTGAGAATCAGATCGGTGCATCCCTAAACTATTTATTAAGAAAACAACTGGCAGATTAATCAATAATGGAAATAATCCTGAGTTGCAGCCCTAATTTTGTCTCAAATATCACAAGATGAACAGCAGAACTACATTGTTCACATTACACAGTAATCTAAGAGGAATGTGCACTGATTTGACTGGCCAGCACAGTAACGGTTGCAGCATGACGATGCTGCAAAAGTTAAGCCAACTTTTTCCGATGACCCTGCGTATTTTGTCCCCCCAGAGCCCTCTGCACCAGGACCCCCGCCGTGTCACTGCAGATCTTCCACAGAAACACAACCCCAACATTCATCCTTTGTCTTTGGGTTTCACTGATGACTGCGCTGCCAACCAGGCATAGTGCAATGCCAGGTTTCAGCTAGGTTGCTTCTTTGCTTCATTAGGTAATATGTAGCGAAGAGAGGCAAAGAGGGACAGCATGTAACAAAGGGACAAAGGGAGCGAAGGAGCTCAGATCATCCTGTACCTGGTGTTGAACACGGATCAGGAAACAACCCAAAGATATCAGAGAACAAGTGGAGGAACGAGATGAGGCAGGAAGTCTGGATGCGTCTCCAGCTTGTAGCGCAAAGCACACCGAGACGAGGAATTAAGTGAAGTTGACAACTTGAAATATTAGAGCCTCTCTCGAACACTGCATGTGTGTGTGTGTGTGTGTGTATGTGTGTGTGTGTGTTCTGAAGTGGGAGCAAGGACAAACTGTTCTTTCCACCATTATGGTGCTTACTGGTAGCACTGGAGTGGGGGCAGGATGCACTGGAGGGTGCTCAGAGTAATGAGTAGCAGCAGGCTGAGAGTCTACTTACTTATTATGGAAAAGGTGCTGCAGGGAAGTGAATTACAACTGTGTTCGGCGACACCTCGGCACGGACTGAGCGCTAAAACTACATGACGTCATCACGACGCACGCCCGCTTTAACCACAGGAGTGACGTCACTGCAGAGATGTTAAAAAAAAAAACACCAAGTAAAAAAACAGAGAGTAAACAGCAGTGTGATGATTGATGGAATCCATCTAATTAGTTGATCAATATGAGATTTAAGAGGCCGATCCGGCCATGAGTGGTCCGGTCTGAGAGCATGTGTGCTGCTGACCGCACTCTCCATTTAATCTAAACTGACAAGATGAGTAAAGCAGCTGAAGAGCCACGGCCTCTATTGACAGCTGGGAGTAAAAAGCTGCATCAAAACAACAAAGTGGAGCTTTGTGTCAAGTCCCAGAATAATAGATAAACTGATGATGCCATTACGTATAATGTGACTTAAATATCACTTCACAAAAGCAAGCTTTCTTCTTCACTTCATGTAAGAGGTGGATTCTCTCTGGACTTCTTCTACAACCTGTGGCTGCTTAAAGGATCAGTTCACCTAAATAAAAAAAACACTTTTCTTGATCTCTAGTGGGATCTACACAAGCAAGTTGTTTTTCGTTTTATTTGCACAGGTTTTGAGATATTTGATATTCTACTGAAGGAAACTGTTGACTGTTGTCCTTGGTAACCACGGCGTTGTTACTGGAAAGACGCGTTGCTTTTGACTTTTTTTGTGTCACATTTCAATGCTGTGAGTAGGACTGGGCGATATGGAGGAAATCAAATATCACAATATTTTTGACCAAATACCTAAATATCGATACTGTAAGAGTGACTATTGGTGCTTTTACAAAATATTAACACAATGAGATTTTTTTGATACATAATCATCAGTAAAGTGGATATAATGACTAAGTGGGTAAAGACAAACAGCTCGAAAAGAGTGGTAAGTTCAGAAAATTACATTACTTTACTGTAGCGCAACCTTTAAAACCAGGAAAAGACTACTTTTACGATATTTCAATATCTGAAATCTAACGCCGAATTCACACCAAAGCAGTGGCGAAGTGCAGCCTGCGGCAGACTGCCATGCAATGTCTGTGAAAAGTTGCGGCCGCTGCTCCCGAGCTCAACAAACTGCGGACGTTTGATTCTGCGGCGAAGTGCAGCCAAACTAAAAGTTGGGAAAAGTTTAAGTTTTAGCGGCGAAATGCAGCCAGTGAATACCAACAGCTAACAAGCAAACAGATCCTGTGACTCCTGTGACATGTTGACCTACGTATGTTGCAAAGAATTTCTTCCCACCTGAAACACATGAACATGCCCCCCGGCCGCAGAAAAATGTAATCATTGCGGCGAGCTGCACATTGCCGCTGCCTTGTGTGAATTCGCAGAAAGAAGATATCTAGTCTTATATCACAATATCTATATAATATTGATATATCGTCCAGCCCTACCTGTGCCACAAATAAAATCTCAGTGACACATATTTAAAAACCTGGGCAAATAAAAACTAAACTATCTGCATGGCTAGATATCACAAAATGTACGGTAAGTTTTGGGTGAACTGATCCTTTAATGGCTCCCTGTATCCTAATGAATATTCCACACCGGTCTGACTCTGACCCCATCATGGATTAGAAAATAAAGCAGTGTTGAATAATAAATGTAGTAGCTTTTTATACACACATGCTACACAATAAAAATCACATATTTGTTTTGATTATGGCAGCTTCTGTTTTAATAAAAAAAAGTGCAGCACTTTAGCAACTAACTGATTCTATTGATTCACTTTTCTTTTTTTCTTCTTTATGCAGCTCTCTGACTCAATGAGTTTTACAAGAACACCGTGAAATACTACTGAGCAGAAAATAAACTCTAAAGAAAGCAAAGCTACACAAGTGACACCAAAGGAACACAAATTACTTTATCGAAACAGAAATCAATGTGTTTCTAAGCTCGATAACACATTTACTCACAGAATCCTTAAAGACCAAACACTCAAATGAATATCTGTTGGCTATTTGTGCACTACGTCTACATTACAGTATGAGGAGTTTCAAACTATGACTCATATTGATGACTCATTTGACACCGTGGTGGAAGTATTGATATTCAATTTAAAGGCAGAGATAGGCGATTGATTGTAATGTCACACTTCTCTCTGTTCACTTTCTTGTTATGAGTCTGACACCAAAATTCATAAATAGTGTTTATGACAACAACCACATCTGAATTACTGTATTCATTTTCAACAGATAAAAAGTCTGTTTATCAAAATGACGATTGTCAACACTGCAGACTACACTTTAAGAGTATAAACGTGTACACGTGTGTGTGTCTGTGTGTGTTTGTGTCTTAAGACCTGTTGCCAGGATACAAGCGAAGCCTAATAAGCCAGTTAATGAATGATGATTCGTGCTCCCTCGCTGCAGAAGAAGCAGAACCCAGCAACTAAACAATCAAATCAAAACATTTCACCCCGTTGTCTTCGTCTCACTGCTGCTCTCTATTTCCTCACTGAGGACAAAAAAGTGCAAAATGCAAACAAGATCTTCCTGTAACAACCAGATTAGATATGCCCAAATCCAAAGTCTTTCCGATTTCCAATTGCAGGCCGTGACAGCACAAAACGCACAGGCTCCATGAGAGAATCTCATTCTGCTTTAGTATTTAGAGTCAAGCCTCAAGACCGAAATGCCCAAAAAATAGGAGCCTACAGCCATGTACTTAAGCAGAGCACTGCTTTGAGCTAAATTAATTAGTAACTAACTAATTAGTTTTGTTTTGTAGGATACATTAGTGACGTTTGTCCCGTGTTTTTAGTGATGTTTGTGACGTGTTTTCTGTACTCATGTTACGTTGTTTCCCTACATATTTACGTACTTGTTCTAAACCCAACCATGACGTTTTTCCTAAACCTAACTAAGTGGTTTTATTGCCTAAACCTAACTGCGGGCTTTACGGTAGTTTTGTTGCATGGGGTATGGAAAGCTGCATACAAATGACATGCGATAAGCGTCCTCATAACACGCAGAATGTCGGTGAAATGTCGTGGTATTTATTTGCCTTCCCATGAGACCGGGTTGAGACATTTCACAAGATAAGTGAAAACTTTGACCTACTGGTGGCGCTAAATGAAACGTCAGGGGAACACCAAAGTCAGTAGGATTCATCCTCTGGGGAACATTATTTTTTCTACAAAATGTCATGGTGATACATCCGATAGTTGTTGAAATATTTGGGTCTGGAACAAAGTAGGGACCCGGCCCACCGACACACCACGAGCGAAGCTAAAAGTCAAGCTGTTGCCAACTTTACTCCAATGTGAACCTTTGCCCTCCTTCCACAAACACACAAAGACATCGAGAGCCTCCCAATATGCCCCCACAACACAACAACCCCCTACAAAACACTTTGGAGCCTTCTATTCAAACACAAACACACACACACACACACACACACACACACTCAGGCAGATTAGTGGAGAATTTGCTGACGGTTTGTGCTGAAAATGCGGCAGAGAGAGCTGCCTCACAACAAATACCAAGAATACCGTCTTAAGCCGCCTTTGTTACGGCACAGTCTGTAGAATTGGGATGTTGAGAGTGTTACTTTTAGAGCGGCTGTACACAAAAATCAACATTCATCTTCTTCCTCACAACCAGGAGGGCGGGGGAGGGAAAAAAGAAGAGCAGTAAATCCCTCTCTGGAGACGAGAGGAGAGGAAATGTCATGCTGGTACAGAGAGAAAGCATCAAAATCTAATGTGAATGTGTAAATGATGCCTGCACTAACTCCTTCTGATGGATTTACATATTCACATATTTTGTCTAAAATGTTTTTATTCTCCGTGACAGGACATGAGAAAGGAGAAGAGAGGCGGTTTGTGTGTTCGTGTGTGTGTGTGTGTTTAGACACTTGGATCAGTTCCGAGCTTTAATTCATGGAGATGCGAGGTGAACGGTAATTTGTTCTGCATGTCAGCCGCTGACAGCTGCAGAGGCCCTTTGGCTCGCTCGACCACGTCGCCTCATTCGTTGGCCAAACCCCGGCAGGTAGGAGCGGCGTGATTCATTCGCCAACAGGTAAACCTGCGGGTAATGTTGCCGAACGAAGCGGAGTGGAGGCGACTGTGTGGCGGCGGGGCTCTGCAGTGTCTTCGTTGGAGCTCTGCGTCATCTTTTTTGCCTCCAAAAATGACATAGCCTATAGAGGAAGTGACTGCGGCGTGTGTGTCGAGTTACAGCAGGGGTGCGGGATGATTACAAGCCCAGGGTTGGGTGCGAGAAAGAGCGAGATATTTGTAGGATTAGTCTCTGTTGGTCAGGCAAGTGTGTGCGTGTGTGTGATATTATGCTGTCAAACAAACGACTCTTAACATCAAAGCTGTAAAACATGTTTTTCCTCCAGAGCGCGGAAAATCAGGATGAAGGAGACAGATCCATTGATATGCACAACACTGAAGTGGGATATAGTTGTGTGTGTATGTGTGTGTGTGTGTGTGTGTGTGTGTGTGTGTGTGTGGGCTCTACAGTGATTGCTCCGTGTAGGAAGTACAGATTACGCCTTCTCTCGCTGTGACCGTGATGAAATCCCACAATGCCAGTCATCACACAGAGAGCCTTAATGACGTCCCACAGTGACCTCACACACACACAGACACCTACGCAGTGCACGAACACACATATAAAACCACACACGAGTGCAGATAGGTTGAGGATTTGTTGGCACCTTCGTCATTAGCTCACTTCACCAACATGGCAGGAAGCTCAAGATAAAGGCATCAACGCTAAACCACATTTACACGCTAAAAGAAATCCCGTTGTGGAGAATGCTGGTTCCCTCCTGGTGACAGGAACGCTTGTCTGCAGGATATCAGAGGTTCTTATAAAACTGCTTGAACACGGATACACTGCTGCTGCACTAAAGCATTTGTAAGCGATCTCCAGGATAACGGCTTCCTTTCACACTAGACAGAGAGAAAGAACACTTTCCTTCTCTAAAATTAGGACTAGATTAGCTCTGCGGAGTCTTAAAGCTACACAAGGCAAGCTTTTGTGTACAAATGACTCGTCTTATTAGACTAAATCACAAAGCAGAGCTGCAAAGGATATCCCATAATACCTAATTGTTGATTTGTGTTATTAACCCAGACAAAATTCTTGATAGACAAGGACTCAGTTTTCTAAACAAATCAGCTCATGAAGCCACTTATAACCAAAGATGCTGCATTTTCTGCTGTTATAAGTTAACATTTAAGACCAAATGTAATAAGCCCTTTAACACAAGAAGATTTAACATTTATTTAACAGTGTTTTCCACAGGCTAGAGCTCTCAACTTTACAATGGGTGACTTCCACTGTCTGATTGCTTGTGGGCAAATCACTTCCATCACCAGAGTCTCCAGATGGAGAGCTGATCTCAGCCACATAGAGAGGCAAAGTCCCGCCCCACAATTCATGTCCTCTTTATGTTACAGTACTAAACCTTATCTTAATTTTGCCTGACACTCTTCTGAAGTGCCTCTTGATAAGAATTCAAGATAACAAAAAATATATATCACTAAATGACATTTTGCATGCCCTTCATTAGTGAGGTGAACCTTTATGTTGTAGGATTAATTTATTTCTTATTTTACTGTGTCAACCTAAAGACAAACATAATGAAAAACAACAACAGATTCATGTGAAGCAGAATTTAGAGTCAAAGTCAATGATCCATTTGTTCACAGTTGCGTGAACATCTCCATTATTCCTGTCCCAAAGAAATCCTGCCCCTCTGAACTGAATCACTTGCTCTTGCCTACATCATTGCAAAATGTCTCGAGACGCTGTTACTGACTACCATCCTCCCAGATGTTGGCCCTCAGCTGGACTCTAACCGGCTCAAGGACCAAAAGTGGAACAGAGGATGCGGTGGCGAGCCTCCTTCACACTCTCCTCCAACACCTGATCTCCCCTGGCCATTCCTGGCTGGCACGTCCTTTCATAGACTGTAGCCTCCAGCGACATCTAATGATCAGCAAACTCCACCATCTCCATGTTACATCCCCCATCATCACCGTCAACACTGGAGCCCCCCCAAGGCTGAACCCCTTTCTATACACACCAATGACGGGCTTAGCCCTTCTTTAAATATTCTGATGACACAGCCATGCTCACCCTCCTCACAGACTCAGCCACAGACTACCAACAATGGTAAATGGACTTGCATTTATATAGCGCTTTTCTAGTCTTCCGACCACCACAAAGCTTACACTACATGTCAGCATTCACCCATTCACACACCCATTCATACACTGATGGCAGAGGCTGCCATGCAAGGCGCCAACTTTGCCTATCAGGATCTAATCTAAATACTCATTCACACACCGATGACTTAGCCTTCAGGAGCAATTTGGGGTTAAGTGTCTTGCTCAAGGACACAGCCGGGGATCGAACCGCCGACCTTCTGATTGGTTGACGACCTGCTCTACCCTCAGAGCCACAGCTGCCCCGAACAACAATCAGTTGCCCACTTCACCCAGTGGTGCACAAACAGTCACCTCCTCCTCAATATTCACCAAGATGAAGGACCTCATGTTTTTTGTTTTGTTTTTAATTTTTGGGTCTTTTTTATGCCTTTAATGGAGAGAGAGAGAGAGACAGTGATAGTTATGAAAGGGGGAGAGAGAGGGAATGACATGACGCAGGTCGCATTCTAACCCCGGGCCGCTATGGTAAGGACTCAACCTTGGTACATGGGGCGCCTCCTCTACCAGGTGAGCTACCAGGAACCCCCTGAAGGGAACTCTTTGACACCTGCAAAAAAATCAACTTCAGGTACCTCGGCATCATCCTGGACAATAAACTGAGCTTTGATCACCACACCAGAAACCTCCATGAACGCTGCCAACAAAGACTCCACAAAATAAGGCCTCTCTCAGTCAAACCCCACCTCCTGCTCCTTCTGTAGCGTAGCACCATTGAATCCATCCTCCTGTACTGCGCCCCCTGCTATTTCACCATGCTCACCCTCACCAACAGAAACAAGCTCCTGAAAATCACCAACATATCCTCTAAAACAACTGTCCTCCCCACTCTCAACCTGCCGCCACTAGCAGAGCACTGACCATAGCACACGACCCCGCCGCCCCTTCAACCCATGCTTCACCCTCCTCCCCTCTGGTCGCAGATACAGACAACTCCTCTACAAGAAGAATGGCTCTGGGAGGAGTTTTGTGCCCTCAGCCATTAGTGCCTTAAACAGCCTGGGCACACTGTAACACACTTGTGTTGTTGTGATGTTCTAGTTTGTTTATACCCTGTTTCTAACTTGTTTGAGTGTTTGATTGCAAATTTCCTCTATAGACAATAATAAAGAATGGATCTGAATCAGCATTAGCTAGAAACAGTTAGGTTAATCGTCTCTCTGAAGACAAAATGCTTTGTTTGTTATGTGATTTAAATGAGATTGAAGATGAAGTTCATTTCATGTTTTATTTGCTCATTATATGAAAATGTAAAAAGCATTATGTTGTGCTGTGTTCAGGAAGAGAACCTTTTTGTTCTTTGTTTGCAAAGTAACATTATATGTAAGTAGTAATGTTGTCTGGCAGATGTAGCTGTAAATTGTCAATGTGCACAATACAATAATTAACATAACTAACAAAAGATGCACAGTCAGGACACAAAGATGCCTCTGGTGCACACAGATAACAGGAGGTATAAGATGCAGGACAACAGGCTGACAGACGTCAAATCAGCCCGAGGCACTGATAAAGAATGACCATTGACCTTTGACCTCTGACCCCTGGTTGACTATTCCCCTGTAACTATAGACTCCCACACATACAGGCACTAACACATGTCCTCTCTCACTCATAGCATACAAGAACATCTATCCATTGACAGTTTATATTTCCATCACTGCTACACACACACAGAGACAGACAGATGGCCGTCGTGCCACAGACCTCCCCTCACCCTTGCACTCTGCCCCGCTGCCTCTATAATTAATGGAGCCGCCCTGCTCCGGGTCTCTGGCAGGAAATCAGGTACGTGTGCAGAGCATTCATAAATATTAATGGAAACCATCATGAAAAATTTCACACGACGAAGACAAAAACACAACATATATGTATAGTATTTAAAATATCCTCTGCCTTGACTGTATCTGTGTGTGTATGTGTGTGTGTGGTATCACTGATTACCACAGAGGCTTTACATCCTCATAACTAATTGCCTACAGTGAGATTGGCTCCAAAATTTATTCAAAAACCTAATTTCTTCGTTTTTATGACAGCGGCACACCAATTAGTTCAGCTCTCTACCTGAGAATAAAGAACTGGACCTCTTTGAAATCCAAAAGTCACTGAATCAAGTTCTAATATTCCTTAACCCTCTGGGTCGCGGATGATCCTGACCGACTTTGCTGTCCTTCAGAGGCTGTAGCAGGTTCAGTTTTAGAGCAAGAGTTAAGGTGCAGATATCACATGAAACTAGAAGACCTAAGGAATCAATTCTATTGGTACCAATAGACCAACCAAGCTATCTTGTTGGGAAGGACGATAAATAACGCTCCAAAGTTAAGCTAAATTTTGGTGAGGAAAAATTGACATGGCTATTTTCAAAGGGGTCCCTTGACCTCTGACCTCAAGATATGTGAATGAAAATGGGTTCTCTGGGTACCCACGAGTCTCCCCTTTACAGACATGCCCACTTTATGATAATCACATGCAGTTTTTTGAATGCAGTATATATGTGTTATTTTTGCCTATTCTAAAATGGTGTATCTGAATATTTCTGCATAAACAGTCTTGGAATACATAAACTGGGTTTCACTGTAAAGCTGAGATTATTGTGGATCCAATGAGCCCAACTGTATTCATGTGTGATGATGTTAGTCCACATAGTAGCCATTTCATTGTAATGAGACTATTTTTTTAAACATGAACTCACTGTATAAAATGACCTGTGGTGACCTCTAGGATAATCACAGCCTCATGAAACTTTACAGCCAAAACCTAGAGACCTAGGGCATTCAGGGGATGGATGACTTTTACAGGTAGATTGACAATAAGGGGGTTTATGAACAGTTTCCACAAAAGAAGTGCTCACCATCTAATTGCCGAAGAATGCAATTCTTGCAGAAATCTTCAAATGTCAAAAGTTGTTTATACCAAATCACAGCATGGCTTTTTCTATAGTGTTCCTTAAGGTCTTAGAGTCTTAATGTGATATTTTGGAGGGATTATTGATCATTTTTAAAATTTTATTTCTATGTAACGAATGGTATCAACCTCAAAATTGCTGCAACAACTGTTGAGATATAATAGAGCATGAATGACCATCATATACTTATATTATAATGTTCTATACACTTTCACAATTTATTTTAAATAATCAATTCATGTTTATTTCTGATTTATGACCAATTTGACACACAGTGCTGAGCAGCATCTCACATTAATCTCCAGGTTCCCAGCTTTCAGATGATGTAAACCACTTCTATGTGACATATACTGTTGACCTGCTATCTCCCCCTAAAGACCCCTGTACCCCCCTAAAAAAGACAAAAACTGGGTCTAATTTGGATCTCGGAGGGTTAAATAGCCATAATAACCATATCAGCATTTCAAATAGCCTATATTGATATCACATGCCTCAGTAGTGTCATGCTTTTAGGATCACACCACCTTTCTTCTTCTTTAGCAGATGAAAACTTGCATCATGCAAATCTTAAATAGTTTATTTATCTAAGGTAGGAAACTTTTCTCAACCCATGAAGAAACACCTAATACCTTCAGTTTATCTAGTCAGAATAGACATATCTTTTCATTAAGGTCAAAAATGGTTAATGCAGTAATCTTAACATTAAAATATGTTCTGCATAAGGATAATACCTCGTTAAAGGGGAATTTCATACATTTCGAAATGGATTTTCAAACCATTATTGTAGAAATAATCAGGCACTGCACTATAGAGAACTTGCACTTTCAGCCATCTAACCCTCGTTCTGTTGACTCAACATGCCAAATACATCATAATGTGATAATGTTTGTACTCACAGAGAAACCTGCCCAGAAGGGACATGAGTGCCGGACTCTGGGTGATGTGGTGAGAGCCAGAGCTGCGAAGCTGACGGCCAAGATGAGGCTCCCCAGGACCATCTGAGAGACTCCCAGCGCCAGCATGATCCTGGTCCGGGTCCGGTACTCCCTGAGCCGGGACAGGCTGCGGGACAGCGACGCGGGGCTCAGGGACCCCGGGCCACCTCCGCCAAGGCCTCCGCCACCGCCGCGGTGCAGCGCGTTCACCGGCATTGTCACTCAAGGTGTAAAACGACAAAAAAACACAGCAGTGGAACAATAAAGAACAATAACATCCACGGACGCGCAGAGAGGGTTGTGTGTGTCCGCCTGCTGGTAAACGGTGTAACTGGAGAGGTTTAGTGTCCGGTGTTGGTGATCTCCATCAATTAAGATGCTCCTCGCTCCAATTAGAGACGCGTTGCTGCAGAAGAGGATGATGAGAGGAGGAGAGAGGTGAGGACTGGACGAGCCACCAGATGGTTACCATAACAGAAAGTGTGCAAATATGCAAAATAAACCTCTGCAGGAGTTCTCAGTGACTGATCCAACAAAGAGACCCATTACGCAAAAACAAAAAGTCAAAGCGCAGAAAACAACAAAACCCGCATCATCATCATCCTGCTGGTCGCACCATTGTCACCTTGCTCGTCTCTTGCTGCTCCAACTACTCGAAAAAGCGACAGATTTGGTTAAATAAAAGGTGCACTCCTTGAAGATTAAAACAGAGGAAATGTTGCAGGGTTTTAAATATCCGCAGTTGTGATGGAGCAGCGTCTCTTCTCTCTTCTCTTCTCTTCTCTCTCTCTCTCTCTGTGTGTGTGTGTGAGGTGGTTTTCACAGACGACAGCAGATCTCGCAGCCAGCAGCAGCAGCAGCAGCAGCAGGAGGACAGGAGGAGACGCACACTGCGTATTGGAGATGTGCCACTCTGCTGCGCGTTTTCATGGCGGAGCGTGTTTTACTACGAGATAGTGGAGGAGGAGGAGGAGGAGGAGGAGGAGGTGCTCTCTCTACTATCTACTAGGATGCATCAGACAAACCTGAGCCTGCTGGTTTGTTACTCGCTGGTGATGATGATGATGGTGTAGTGGTGGAGGATGAACGTGGATCATCCTTTTTTCAGGAGCACGTTTTGTGTTGCGTAAAATGAATCCTGATGAGTGTTCTCACAGTTTCATGTGATCAGGATTCAGGACTGTTTTAAGTCGTTTTTTTCTGAAATAAAGTGAGAGTAATAAGCTGCAGCAGCCTGCAGCATCAGGAGGACACCATCAGGACTGCATTGTCATTGAACACTGGCTCTCTGTATGTGTGTGTCCTTCACCATGAGGCTGGATGTAGGTGGTCAATGCGACACACCTGGAGAGGATTGCACCTAAAGAGAAAGAGCTCCTTGAAATCAGACTGGCTGCTCGTTATTAAATCATTAGTGATCATTAGAAAATGTCCTGACAGGTTCGTCTGGTTTTTGGCTATACCAGTGGTGGAATGTAACTAAGTACATTTACTCTAGTATTGTTACTTGTACTTTGCTTGAGTATTTATATTTTATGCTACTTTAAGTTTCAAATTTGTTTAGCAATGAAAATCTTGCAGGTACTCTTCAAATATGTACAATATACATTTTTTATTATTTTTTTAATTATTATTATATGTAGATACATACACATTATATATTATATCATATGTACAGTATATTTGTTCATTTCTTTTTCTTTTTTTTCCCATACATTTTTTATTCTTTTCTACATGGGCTTCTAGGGTTATCTACTGCACATGCACATGTATTTGTGAAGGTATATTTAGGCTACATTATAAAATGTTGGGTGTCACTTTTGACCAAAAAATAAATATTGTGTTTATTTTGACTTGAGTCTTACTAAATGTGTTTTAATGCATGTGCAAAATGACTGAATATGAATTATTATCTTTAATGCCCTTTTTCAAAAATAACTTTTGATGACAGTCAAACTTCGAAAGAGCATATCTCATAGAATATTTGGTGTAGAAAGATAATGTTGGTATTGCCATAAAGCTTAGACTTTCCCCAGTAATATATTATTCTGGGCCATTCAGCTTAATGAATAGGCCCACATTTAACTATTTTTTATACTAATACTTACGTATTTAGGGATGATAATGATGATGATGATACAGTGATAGTGACAGTAATGCTTTTTAATATTGAGGTACAGTATATATATATATTTATAGTGATATCTTGCGTGGTAATGCAGAATGATAGAGATGTTCTGTTGTTGGTGATGTATATTATATTGGTAATGGTGATGTTGATAATATTCAGTGTTCACTATATTGTTTATTGCCCCTGTGGGGTTACGGTGGACACTTAAAGCCTGTACTTCCTGTATGTCAACTGCTGTATGTTTTTTTAATGTGTATTTATGCTTACTGCAGCACAAATCGCCCACATGGGACAAATATTAAATTGACTTATGTAAGTAAGATTTTGAATGCAGGATTTTTACTTGTAACAGAGTATTTTTACACTGTGGTACTGCTACTTTTACTAAAGTAAAAGAGGTTTAGAGGTTTGAAGAGGTGAAATTATACAGTATTTCACAAGAAAAAGGGAATAAAGCGTAAGAGAAAAAAGTAAAAACATGTGCAACAGATTTCTTTCTTTTTAATCATCTCTTTTTAATCATCTTGTTTCTCATCAACATTCTGCAAGGCTCTTTTAATTGTGCAAATGTTTCATCAAAACCATTTTTTTCTTCCTTATAGGCAGCGACGGTAGTTTCTAAATGCATTTTATGAAAACACACATTTTAAAGGAATACTACTTGTCTCTAACATATTTGTGCTCCTCTTGTTACCACATGCAGACCGTAAGAACTAAAACTAATAAAATAGAAATATTGAAATACATTAAAATCACAGCTGAAGGACTTTTCTGACCTTGTGCAGCTCTCATTCAGAGCTCAACTGCACCATCTAGCTGTGAAACCTGAGCCATGGTGCTGTAATGTCCTTTAATTAAATGATATACAGCAAACATTAGGCTCATAAATATACTGTAGGTAAAATACACAGCCAATTAGTGGATTAGTTACCTGACAAATTAACGTGTAATAATTTTGATGATTGAGTCATTTTCAAACAAAAATGACAAAATTTGCTGACTCTAGCTCCTCAAAATGAGAATTTGCTGTTTTTCTTCATCTTGTGTGATAGTAAACTGAATATCTTTGAGTTTTGGACTGTTGATCAGACAAAACAAGCAATTTGAAGGCGGCTCTGGCAAATCTTGTTTAGCATTCTTCACCATTTTCTGATATTTTATTGTTGAAACGATCGATCAATTTAGTCTAGCAAATAAAATGTCAGATTAAGTGATCATTCATTGCAGACCTACAGATATTATGTAACAGAAAGCCAAACAAGAGTTTGTGATCAGCAGAGGTGAAAAGCAAATAAAATAGCAATCACAATCATATAAAAAAAACATCCTTACACACTCTTTACTTTAAAAATGATTTTATTTATTAATACAGTGGTATACTTAAAATTGTGTTGCAGAAGAGGAAAAAAGTCAGCCACACGTGAAGAGCTAATATCCAATTAAAGCCGTGTTATTATCTAAAAATAAAATGGTACTGGTGTGCCATACATCATATATCGTCTATTAGTACAAAAATACATTTAAGGGCACACGATACAGCATCCAGTATCACAAATCAGTGAGGGGGACACTTTGAGAGCACACCCTTTTTAAAAGAACATGTTTTAAATGTATTTTAGCCCAAGCACTTTCCTGATCCTTAAAGAGCCATAAAAAGAGCTTTTTATTACCGTGACCATAACATAGTGTGAATATATTGGTAGAAAAGATGTGATGTATTATCGTTAGGTTACAAGTTCCAAGGCTCGAGGGTATATCCAGAATACAAAGATAACCACGTTCACTTTCTTCCACTTTTTAAAACATGTTTTCTCTAAGTTTTATACAAAAAAGAAAGACATACAAAAAGTTCATTTACAAACAAAAGAAACAAGGCAATATGCTAGCTTTATTTACAGCCACTTCTTCTCTGTTGTTTTCTTCTTCTTTTTTTTTTAAGTAATGCATAGCAGATGAAAGAAGAGCATACCTTTGTTATCCTTTATAAACTGTAATTGTGTGCTAAACCCAAGTTCATTTATACAGTGGGTTCACAGAGAAATGGCAAAACAAATGACATTATACCATAATTTATCATAACTTATTTTGTTTTTCTTAATGAAAAGTGAATAATCTGCAGATAAGGCATCACTGCTTATTTGTGTGTGAGTGCGAGAGTGCACCGAGAGAAGAGAAAGAGAGAGGAGGAGGAAGAGGAGCGAGAGAGAGAGAGAGAGAGAAAGAGAGAGAGATATAGATGTGAGGAAGGAACTGAGGATGCTACTGGACCTGAGTAAAGAACATGCATAGATCTCCCTCAGGCTGGAAGGAGAGACGCCGGAAGAAGTTAAGCTACAAGATATCACTGTAGGAAAAGGAAGAATAGAGGAAGAACGTCTCTAAATAGTGTGCTGCTCGGGTTCATATTCAGCTTCATGTTTTGCCTTCGACAGATACTCGTCACCATCTCTGGTTTAACCTCTCAAAACCTTCATTAAATGTCCTTCAATGTGGAAAAAGAAACGTGGAGATACATGTTTGTTTTCAGTCACCTCAACTGAAAAATAACCGGAGGTTGACTGGTAATTGAATTCATGAGTAAAATTTTAGTAAATCTTCTCTATACTACTATATATACTGTATGCATATATAGCATAAATATTACCAACACAAGACATTTTGAAGCATGTACGCTGCCTCAAAAGCCATCCATCCATCTATATTCATGTCAAAATTACATTAAACATTAGCCTTATATATAGTGTCAATCCTCAGGGGGGGGCATGCATCCATGGTTTCATTTCACATCAAAACTTCAAATTGGGCTTTAAAGAACAGCTTGTAACGATCATCAGTGTCCTTCATCCGCGGGTGCAGTAAACAGCACTGACTGGATCTTCTTCATACTCCATTATGTGGTGTGTGTGTGTGTGTGTTTTTGGAGTGCATCCGTCAGTGTATATGTGTGTCCATCTTCTTCATTTTTATCCCCCAAACGGTTCCACATTCAGTAACATCACACCTGCCGCTCTGTCCTAAAAGTGGTCAATGAGCACAGAGACACAGTTGGCTCCCACCAGGTAGTTGGGGTCTCCGGGGAGAGACTTGTTCTGCCAGCTTTTTGGGTCACCTGCAGACAGACAGATGGCGAGATAGTGAGTGATAACAGCTGCTTTTTATGTGAAATCCAAGCTGTAACTGCAAAGAACTCCTCTTCAAACCACAAAATCTATTGCACAACAAATCCTCATTTTTACGACAGCACTGGCTGCAGAGCTTGATTGTATCTATTGTCTGTAAGTAAGTAACATCACATGGTTTTGTGGCCTATAAAAGCAATTTATTATTTTTATTGAATGTCCCCAGCCGCAGTCGCTGTGGGGTCTGAGTGTAATTGCAATTATAAACATATAGGTCTGTGCCAAGAGGAAAGTTCCAGTAATCAATCAGAGGAAGCAGAGCCAGCTCGGCAGAGCTCCATCGCTACAGTACACGCTAACTATAAATACAGCCTCCTCATTGACATCCACTGTCAATCTTCATATTCTCACCAGTTCACCTTGCCGGGAGACAGGCCGGTTGTATCTATGCTCCACCAGACTCCATTGAAAAACATGTAATCTTACGTCACAGAACACAGGGGTTGCTGGTCTACCGCTGCCTCGATCAGTTAGTTTGTGCTATTGTGTGACTTTGGTGAATCCAAACTAAACAAAGTCTCACAATAACACAAACAAACTAACCGATCGAGGCAGCGGTAGACCAGCAACTCCCGTGTTGTGTGAGGTAAAATGTAATTTTTTTCAATGGTGTCTGGTTGCTTTGACGAGAGTATAGATAACAGCTTCAGTTGCCCGTCGGGAAACCTAGACTGTATAGCTGTCTCTATTCTAAATATAACGTTCGCTTTAGGTGAGCCTTTTTTTAGGTGGCTAAAATATGTTTTGCTGCTGGCCCCGTCCACAGCAGTACATTGCTTTGCTCTGGTGTGGTAACTCCTGTCTGCTTCTCCAAACTGGTGGCGTGCCGACCGTCATCTACTGAAGGTAATACATTAACTATGGATAAGTACCTCATACATCCCCACTTCAAAACACCCTTTAAACTGTCAATCTCGTGCTAAAATCTGGCTGACATGGAAGAGATAAATGTGACCTGAGGACCATCTTCTGTTCAGGAGGTATGCAACATGAAAGGCAGGGGGGGAAAGCCACACACACAACTCGGCTACTTTATTTCAAGATCTAAAGGAGGTGTCAATCTGCCTTCTTGGCGGTGTGTTAGGCTGAATAGTGGACTCATATTATTGGGCTCTCATAACGGATTTCCTACTTTCCTTTTCGGCTGGCTGGTTGTTTGATCACAGGGTTGACGGTTTGATCCCCAGCGAAATAAAAGCGCTTTATAAACACAATCCATCTCAGAGGTCTAGTTGTATTAAGTGCAGCGTTACTGGATGTCTTGATGAAGTCGGACTGAGAGGCAGCCTTCTTGTTGTTCGTTGTAAAACAACTCAAATTGAAAAAGAAACACGTCTTCTACAAACATTTGGGCCGGTTACTGGTGGGGCCTTTTACTGGATGCTGGCTCAAGGTGAGCCCAAAACAACCTACTGCGACCCAATTCTTCCCTTTAGTCATTTAACATGCACTCTCCCACACGTACCGTCTTGTTAGAGAGTGCATGTAGCCTGAACACTAACAAAGAGCCAGTCATTCTTTCATCCTAAAGGAGGCAGGGTCCCGAAACGCTGAACTTTACAACTTCAAATACTAAATTGCGTCTGCGTTATGAGTGTGTAGCTTTCCCCTCCTTCCTTTGATGTCTGCCTGTGAGCCGGCACCTGACAAGAATAGGAGTCAGTTTTCCTTCAGTTCCTCGAGTAAGAAAAATCTGCAGGTCACATGTCAGGTTGTCGGAGCGGTAACGGGAAGTCAAAGCAGATATTCATGCGGCATTCTTGAATATTTCAGAAATAACTGACTGATACAGAAATCTGACCCAGTAGTTTGTAGAGCAACTTTTGCTTAAACAACATTTAAAAAAGAAAAATCCCAATATTAAAAAGAATCCAGAACATGATTATTATGATGACGTTAAAGGTACCCTTTGGCAGCCCGGTCACGCAAAAAGGTATGTGAATGACACAATATGGAGCAAGGCAAAAGCGTGAAATAAGAACGCCGTTGTTGCTTTAGGCGTGTCAGTTGTACGTCATGTAGTCTGTACTGACTGCAAAGTAAATGCATCCATGTAAATATGCTAAGCTCAGAGGTAGTGACGTAGAATAAAAAGCGAGAAAGACTGATTATCACAGGAGGATTGGGAGGTGGATGGGTCAAACAAACTAACGACTTTCAACCAGGAGACCGCTGGTGTTTTGTTCTGCAAGTTACATTAGTGACGTCTTTTTTAGTGACGTTTGTGGCGTGTTTTCTGTATTTCTGTTACGTTGTTTCCGTACGTATTTTACTTACTTTACGACTTATTTTAAGCCAAACCATGATGTTTCTCCTAAACCTAAGTGAGTGCTTTTGTTGCTCCCTGCTGATACTGCATTTTCATACATGCGTGTAATATTCTCACGTGACACTGACCTGCTATCCTCTGGTGGACAGGTGGGTATATTACACGCTTTGGTGTGATATTGGAGAGCCTGTGGACTTTTTTTAAATAAACACTTCTGTTTACATTCAGTGAAAATTGACAGAAATGATTTATCAATTGTCAAAATGGTTGCAGAATAATTTTCTGTTTATCAACCAATCGATTAATCAACTAATCGTCTCGGCTCTAGTGTATTCTCAAGGCCTAACAAACACATTAATGCAAGGTCAACTTACTGGAAATTTTCTGGAACTTCCAGCTATATCTTGTGGCCTTCATCATCGGCAGATAGAGTTTGCTCAGTGAGGCTGCTCCATCTGATGGTGAAGGCCACAAGAAGTGTCTGAAAGCTCCTGAAAATTGAGCTTTAAGGTCACTGATGAACCTTTAAGGTAAATTGTCAAAGCCATTTTTAATCCAAAACCTGACAGTGTCAATGAAACCTGCGTTGATTATGTCAAAGTTTGCGATACATCAGGTAGCTCAGTTCTTTTCTGCCTTTTGCTGGTGCATAACTAAGTTTCTAGGGACGTGACAACCGCCAGAGGATCAGTGAAATAGTGTGAAACAGTCAGCAGCAATGTGTATCGCGTTACCCACTCGCTTGTATGTGCAAGTAGAGCACGAGATACAAACAAAACAGGGACCCCACGTATCAAAACATTGGTCTACAGCTCCAGTAGTGATCGAAAACTTCCACAGGGTACCTTTAAACGATAAATGTCAGGTGGTCAAGCCCTAAAGAATGTCTAGAAGATGAAATATTGCATATTTTGATGTTATCGTCTACCATTTCATTTCATTCTGGTGTACATGAACAGTTCTGTTACAGAGCTTAACTGTATTGGTGGTTCTGATTTCAGCCTGTAAATGAACACAATCATCTACAGAATAACACAGTATATATACATATATATAGAAGAGAGGCAGTGAGATGCAGAGAATTGTTTAGGAGGAAAAAGGAGAAGCAAAGTGAGAAGAAAACCAGAGAAGGGACAGGAGGAGGCCAGAGAGCGGCCTCGCTTTACAATAAGAGGATTACGACACAGCCCGATAATCCTCCCAACAATTCAGCAGGACAACGCAGTGAGCTCACATCTCATTCAGCCCTCCAAGTCTCATCCTTAAAATGAGGCTAATTAACAGCTAATCCTGACCGCTGCCACAATTACCACTGTTTTTGAAGACGTGAGACGTGAGAGGGACAGTGTTGAGGAAAGGGAAATGAGGAATTAGTTACTTTCTTCAGTTTTTATTTCTCAGATGTGTGTTTGCTCAATTACACGAGAGACTAAATGGTGACCTACTTAAAGTAGTCTGCGTTAGTTTTGATTTCCATTAATGTGATTCGTGCAATATTCTCCCTTTATCTCATTTCTGTTGCTGATCAATTTCAGTGCTAAATATAAATATGGACTTCACAAACAGCATTCTGTTTTGTGGTTTTACTGGAACTTCTGTCTCGGTTGAGACATGTCGTCAGCAAAATCACCATTTACTGACAGAGGAGTTAAAACTATCTGAATCATCTCCAGCTGCCCCTGAGAGCTGTGAATGGTTTATCTATTTCATTACTTCACTTCCCCGTTTTTCCCAGATCCAATTTCACAACCAGACTTTACTTTTAGTAAACAAAAAAAAGATTTATGTTAATTCGTCTTTCAGACAGGCTTCATTTTGTCACCTACTCTTATTCTACCTTAAATAAGAAGAACAATTAGCAAGACGGAAGCTAAATTTAGAGAGCTATATTTTGACATGGTAACAGGATGCCTTTGTGTAACTTGTCTTCTTGTTTTTGCAGGATAAAAACAGGCATTATTGGTTATGACAGTGTCCCAATTTCTGGAGAGATCTATAAAAGCTGTTCTTCAGGTCAGGATTTGGGTGGCTATGTGAGAAAAAAAGCAGAGCAGCATGCATTATACCTCTACCTGGTGAAATGAAACTATTATACAGCCAAGCGTCTGATGCATGCATGTTAAATGAAATCAGAGAAACTTGTTAAAATGACTCAAGAGGTGAAAAGCAAGAGAGAAATACTGCAATTTCAGCATGTAAAAACAATGACTTTGATCTGAAATAACGAAAACCAGTGATACAGTGATGAGATTGAGTGAGTTAACTAGAATAAATGATGAAAATGAATCAACCAAAGCAATAAATTATGAAAAAAAAAAAAGATTTTCCCCCTAGATTGATTCTCTGACATGACCAAAATATCTTATTCAATTTTGTTCAATTGATTTTTAATGAAGAGAACCAAAACTAGGGGTAAAAACTACAAATAATAATTAAACAGTGACCCACAACCCTCAAATTGTCACACAGCCAGCCCAAACGACCCCAGAAGAACAGAGAGAGCACAGCATACCCGACGAGGAGTCGGAGGATTTTAGAGCAAAAGACCAACCATCAGGGGTCATAGACGCACAGTGAGGTAAGCGCAGCTCCACAGGCTTCAAAAACTTGAGGCCATGAGGTCCACACATCACCAGAGGGCTGAGCAGAGTCTCTCCTGTAAACACAAACAATTCAGGATGATTATAAGTCAACAAACACAAGCAGGTCTTAAATGCAATTTTTCGCAGACAGCGCTGGTAGGCCTTGTATCACTGGGAACATCCAGCCCGTTCTCGTCCAGCCCGACGCTTTGTCACTGCCGTCGGCGTGTGATACCGCCGCACAAGGCACCCTTTAGCACCGGTATGAGACGCGCCGGGCTTTCCATTAACTACAATGTAAACCCATCCACGGCAACAGTAAACGCTCAGAGAAAGTGTGCCGTGAGTGTGGTGACGTAGTTTTAAGAGCGAACGAGAGACACACAGGGCGGGTGGGAGGGGGAGGTGGATAGGCCCAACAAACACAAGGCTTTCATCCAGGAGACCTCTGTTCGTGTCCCGTTTCACTTTCACGTTACAATCAGCTGTTCGTTCATGTCTCGTGTTCACAAAGTCAAATCACATTTTTACTGTACAAACGTAGTCATTTTAAGCCCAAACATGTTTTTTCTAAACCTAACTATAGTGGTTTTATTGCCTGAACCTAAGAAAGTATTTTTGTCGAATACACAACATTAAGCATGTGTTTACTGCGACCGAAAAGTGACGCCGAGGGGTCTGACAAAGCGTGTGATGAGTTGGGATGAGAACGTGTTGGAATATCATGGAGCAGAATCCTACTTTAGATCCAGCATACCTCCCGAAAGCAAGACATGCGCAATTAAACTTTAAAATACCAGCTTCAATAAGCATTGAAAAATTTAGATGTGACTCAAGAAAATCCCCCGGCCTCTTCATCCCTCCATCTTTGATAAGTTACCTTTCTCCTTGTCGAGAGGCGGCAGGATGCTGTTGTCTCTGCAGACTTTGAAGTAGATCTCCTGCTCCACGCCTTCAGGGATGGCACCCTGAGGGATAATTATGCTGACACCTGTCTCGATGGAGCTCAGGACGCCGCCGTTAGAGTTGAAGATACCTCGAGCTGTTGCAACCACTGTGTGGCCTTCATCTTCATCCTCATCATCATCCAGGGCACTGGGGCTGAAGGGACAGATGTCTTTACTTTCACACTCTCATATTCAACAGAACACGCTCAAGGTAATCTCTAGTCAAGACTGAGCTTGTTACCTCACAGGGATGGCCTTGGGCACGGCGTTGATGTTGTTGTGCTGGTTTTTGGAGCGATGGTCCATCGTGCGTGTGAAAGTGTCCAGGCCGCTGTCATGGTCTGTGTTCAGGGGCTGAGGGGGTATCTGAGGCTTCACTGGGCTGGAGCTCCGGCCCTGTTTCAAACACAAGAGGGTAAAGCGTTAAACTACAGGTAAAGACAGAAACAGTGAGGCTGAGCTAAAGAGCGTGGAGCTGGAGAGTTATTGATGTAACCATCAACAACAACAACCAAAATATAGAATAAATACTGTAGCTTCTCAGTGAGAACCGAGCAGACAAATCTATCCATATAAGTCATGCCTATTTCTGTCTTTCTGTTTAACTGTAACCTCTTACTGAGAAATGCTCACTGTTTTCACAGTAACAGCTCATTAAATACAGCAATATAGCTTATGTCTTTGACTTGGTACCAAATCTGAGGGTTACAGTTAAATTAATAGCATCATAAATTATGTCTTTGATTTATTTGATTTTGATTTAAGTCCACATGGACTTCAATAATTTAGCCTACCTTTGCATCATTACATATTTGACCCTCTTCAGGGTGCTGCACTAAAACGGCCGCTGGCCAAACATCTGCTTACCTTTGGAGCAGTGTCAGGCTTGTCATTGGGCAGAAGGTTGTGGTTGAATTTAGGACTGTCGAACATGCGCGCAAAAGGCTTGGCAGACGTGGTGTAGGGCTTGGGCGTGTAGCGGTTGTAGCTGGTTGCTGGTGGAGCTGTTTTTGGAGGATGTTCACTGGTGCCGTTAACTGGAGACTTCTCAGGGTAACTCTTGTGAGGCAGGAAGTTGGTCTGGACAGTGTCGTCTCGGCCGGAAGGCTTGGCTGTGGAAGAGCCATGAAGGTCAGCAAAAGAGCTTTACAGTACAGTATGTGTCACTGTGTATACGTTTTTATGTGTATGAAATTATGTACATGTTGGCGTAAACAGCAGGCCGTGTGTCTCAGTAGCCAGTACAGTGCGATACAGTACATACAGTAGATGCATCTTCACGTGATTACAGTCTTGTATAAGATGAAATTCTGACTAGTATTTCCTTTGATAGAAAACAGTTTACCTTCAGGTGCGGGTTTGGGCAGTGTGGCTGGTGGCAGAGAAGGCGTCACCTGGGGAACTGGTTCATATTTTTTCTCCACTGGACTTGGTTTCTCCACTGACTCCGTCCTATATCACAAGACCAAGACCATCAATTCAACATTCACAATAGAAATGAACAAGCATAAAGGATGTTAAAGATAGATTAGATTAATGTGTCTTTTGCAAATTTCCTTCCAACTAAGAGGAAAAAAAACAAAGATGTTTCATAAGAACATTATACGTTTGGGAATGTGGATGATGAGCATCACCTGGGGTAGTTGTTAGTGGTTTGTGCTTGTGGCTGGGGTTTGTTGGGACCAGTCTGGAGCCTGTCAAAGTAAGACAGCTGTTTCCTGTAGTAGTCCTCGTCCTCATCAGGGTCGTAATGGTTGGAGCGCACAATGTCATCAGGGACCTTGGACTGAGGCTGTGGAGGCTGCTGAGGCTGCGGAGGCTGCTGAGGCTGCGGAGGCTGCTGAGGCCCTGGGGCTCTGGGTTGGTGTGATAGAGCAGTCAAGCAGATCAAATACAAGGCAGAGATGGTGAGAGCAGAGCAGGAGAAGAAGAGATTATGATGACAAATGGCCAAAATGAAAGTGCTTGAGCAAATTGGTCAATGACGTGAAATTTAAAGAGGCTGATTACACAATTTCATTCCAATATTACTCAGAGTGTGAACACAGTAACAGCAACTCGTAGTAACAACTTACCTAAAGGTCTTCTCTTGATCCAGGTTGCTCAGAGAATTTGCTTTAGGGATGACTCCGCCTGCTTTCAAAGGTAGATCGGCTGCCTGTAAGGGCAAAAACAATAAAAATAAAAACAAATAAAAAATTCTGAATGTTAACTTTCAATGTGCTTATCTCTCAAGAAGTTGAAAAGCAAATGTACAAGTTAAAGATCATATTGATAACATTTCTGTGCAGAGGAATAAAATTTTTTTTTTAAAAAAATGCATACATCCACAGAGCTTTTAGAAAGGTGCAGAATAATAATATGTCTTTTCCTGCATTAATCATTTTAAAAATGTTGACGGGTCCATAACTAATGTTTTGTTTATATCTGATAAAACAAATTGGCAACCATCTGTTGTGAAGTGAATGTAATTGAACGGAGGAGGGAGAATGCAACATCTATTTGCTGAAAGTTATCAATGTTATCAACAGCACCTTTAAGTACACTAGTAACGACTGTAACTACATAAGCTGCATTATGTAATACAACTGCAAAGCCAGACAGTTTACCTTGTTCCCAGATGAATCCCCTGCATCTTTGGCTCTATCCACGGACACAGAGCGTTTGTTCTCAAACATCTTGACCCTTGTCAGGACTGACTGAGGCCGAGAGGCGGGGTCGTCCGGTTGCTCTACTCTGGCGGGGAAAGGATTTGGAGCCTCCGCAGGGGAAGGTGAGGGGGCCTCTGTTTTGGGAGGTGGTGTGGGGCTGGTTTCAGAGTTCACAGGAACGGGGTCATACTGCTGAGGTTTGTAGCTCTTTTGTTGCGGCGTTGGTCCCTGGTTATAGGCAGGCCGCTGGGCAGGGGGGTCTGGGGAGTGGGCAGCTGAGGGGTACGTGCTCAGGTGAGGATCCTGGTCGTAGTGCAGGTCAGATACTGGAGCAGGAGGTGGAGGATCATCATAACGGACAGGACCTGGGCCTGTCGGTTTACCGTAGCGAGGCCGTCCGTCGAATCCCTGCTGAGGCGGGGGCTCGTCATAGCGGAGAGGAGGGGTGTACTGGGAGTCAGGGCCGTCACTGTATGGCAAACGGGGGTCGTAGGAGTTGGCAGTAGTGAGCGGTTGGTTGTAGGGGTTCCACTGTTGCTGGTCGTAGTGAGGCACACTGTTCTCGTAGGGCGGGTTAGAGTCATAGTTTCGGTACTTTGGTTCTGGGTAACCACCTCCGCTGCTGACTCCGCTGCTGCTGACGTCATACCGACTGGGTGGGTGGTCGTAATCTCTGTATGGCTGCTGCTCAGGGGGATATCCCGGCTGAGGGTTGTAAGACACAGGCTTCATGCTGTGACCGATTCTCCCCATGTTGTCTGCGCTGTATGGATCCTTCTGAAACATCTACCGAACAAATACACAACAAAGAATGAGGTTAGCGACTGCACAGTATCCACTAACACACGGAAAATATGTAATGAGAAAACGTACAAAAATCAGTTAAAGGATGCGAAAAGGAGAATATTAAAACAAGTCCGTGAAATTAATTGCAGAAGAAGAAACAAGAAGGGAAAGACCTGAAATAGAGAAACTGAGAGGGAGGGGGTTACTGGTCAGAATATATACTAGATTAAATAGAAATCGCAGCACAGCCAAACACACATTGTAGCTTGAAAACATCACAAAGTACCACTGCAGCTCCAAACTAAACACTGAATTTAAATTAACAAAGAATAACAAAGTTAAAAAAAAAAAAATACAACAAAACAATGGGGTGCATTTTTCTTGTCTAAAGTGACAGAATAAGAAAATACTATATCGAAATGTGACGTAAACTACTAATAGAAGGCATATTGATAATTTGGGGTTTCTTTGCGTATAATTTGTGCACTGCTGCATTCACAAGGGAAAATGTCACCCACTGTCTTGGTGCAATCATAAAGGCAACTTAAACATTCACAATAATATTTAACATTACAAGCACAAATCCATTGTACAAAAAACATATTTAAAATCCTGATAATTGAGAAGTAACCATTAATTATCCATCCAAATCTGCAGAACATTTTTGTTTAGGTGGTTTTTGTTACTCGGCTACAAATTCAAACGCAGGACCAAAAATTAAATATAAAATGGTTAGAAAATTAATGGCTACTTTTACATTCAGTCTGCACTGATAAATACAGCACAGAGAAATCTACGTCTAGTGGTTAACAGAGAACGAGGCAAACATGTTGCAGCCATGCAAAGAGGATAAGCAACAGTGAGAGCTGTAGGATTTCCGCTGCTCCTCCACATGTAGGCACATCAGCGCAGCCATAACCTCCAAGTCCACTGTTGTTTACCAGCATCTGCTCGCACTCGGGCTCGGGCACGTGCACACACACACACACACACACACACACACACACACACACACACTCCTGCACGCACAATAACGCCCACACGCACACACACACACACACACACACACATCTCTGTCTCTTCTGGGCAGCACTGTGGTCAGCAGACATGCAGGGCGGAAGGAGAGAGAGAGAAGCGTGGCAGCAGGAGGTAGATAGGTAGACAGGCAGCAGCAACAGCAGCAGCACAGGAGGTCAGCCGGGTCAGAACGAGCCGAGCTGAGCCGGATCACGGAGTGTCCAGTGACGGTCAGATGGATACCTTTGGTTCTGAACTGGCCAGTCCAGACTGAAGAGGTTCTGGTGTGACGCTCTGAGGTGCTAGCTCAGGGGTGGGCCTCCTAAGTGAGCCAGCCTCTGGGATGGGGCTTGGCTGGCTGTGAGGAGCTGCAGGAGCCTCGTCAGGGCTCAGACCCCCTACAGTTTTTACAGTAACGTCGACAGCAGGGGGCACTGTCTCAGCCAGGGGCTCAGGCTGCTGGGGGACGCTAGGGACGGCAGCGGCCTCTGCTTTCTGTGAAGTGGTTCAGAAATGTTTAATAACACGCGCTGACACTATGGTGCAGTTTCTAACAAGTGCTACTACCTTCACCGCCCCTCTACAACGCTCTGCTCCTCACTTGTGCAAACAGCCAATCACCCGCCTCCACATTTAACAGTAGCTGTAGATCAACCAATGTCATGTGAGAGTTAGGAATTAGCAGCAGGACAAGTTTTCATCGTTAGAGTATACTAATTTGATTTTAATTCTACGGTTACAATACAGTAGTTTCTTTTTTTCCCCCCTTTTATGCTCATTAACACATCATGAGACGACAAACGTTTAGATTTGGGGTTCACAGCGGCCAATCGGGTGTTGATAAATACATTACACAGGTACACTGAGATTAACACTGGCATTTCCAACATGCACATAATACTTTCTTGGGTCGTTATCGCAACAGTCCCGATCACAGGTAAAACAAAGGTAGGAAGTGCACATAGGTGAGTACTGGTACAGACACTTAGACAAACATAAGTTTCTTTTCCCAGTGACATCAGCAACAGTCACACCAGTAAGACAGCTTGTGGTAATACAGAGTATAAGAGTAACAGTAAAACTTATTAAGTTCTTTTCCTTTTCAAAAAATAAAAAACACGCTCACAAACATCAATCAACAAACACATATAGGCAAATAGATAAAATAAATAATATCATAAATATAGATATATATTTTATATATAATATTTATATATTGCGATAAATACCTGACCACAGAAGTTTTCCCACTGATATTGTTTGGTAACAGTAGATAGACAGAATAACTGTAAAAATAAAAAAGTGCCTTCAATAGCGCCTCCAGAAAACCCTTCTAACGCAAACCACGTCCTCCAGACAACAGGGAAGACGTGCAGCTCTCAGAAACGCTACCTGCTGCGGCACTGGTGCCTTGAATCCAGCCGGGTCGATGCGGTTCAGGGGGTCCGGCTGCACCGTGTGCGGGTAGACGGCGTAGCCAGGGGGCTCCTGGATGACAGGCGGGTCGTCACGAACAGGCTCAGAGGAGCGGGTGATGGCAGGCTCCGCGGGTGGACCCACGTCGTCGTTCAGCGTTTCGTCCAGCTCCTGGTCGGTGTAGGCTCCGCCCTCTGTGTCCGTGTCCTCGTAGTCGGAGGTGTGGCGGCTGTCGGTGCTGTACATTGAATACTCACTGCCTGGTGCCGACAGATAGGACAGGCGGTCGTCGTGGATGTCCAGGTCATCCTCAGCTGCCCCGTCAGCCTGGGAAACAAAAGGTAAGGTGAGAGAGGGAGTGAGAAAAGATCATTTCCAGTCTACACGGTTGTTTGTTTCTGTGTGTGTGTGTGTGTGTGTGTGTGTGTGTGTGTGTGTGTGTGTGTGTGTCTTACCTTGCCCTCTGAAACCCACACCAGCTGGTTCTGCTGCTGCTGGATTGTGTCTTTCAGCGCTCCAAACCAACCATCATTCATGTTGTTCAAGTTAATGGTTGCTGAATACACAGAGAGGAGAGGGCAGAAGAGAAGAAAAAACACATCTCTCCAATCAAATGAGTTCCAGCATTTCTTTTCCAATTAACAATAAAGTACAACCACAGTGTCCTAATTAAAAGTTCCTTTTAGATACGCACTCTAACCCATAAATGTTCGGCCACTTTAACATGATTGGTATCACGTCTGTTAAGGACTCCAGAATAAATTTGAAGTTGCTCTTTCCAGACTTCCGGGTCTGAGAAGTGAAGCCAATGCTGAAGAAACCTTCATTCTTTCTAATAGCCAGCAGGGGGCGACTCCTCTGGTTGCAAAAATAAGTCTGATTGTATAGAAGTCTATGAGAAAATGACCCTACTTCTCACTTGATTTATTACCTCAGTAAACATTGTAAACATGAGTTTATGGTCTCAATCGCTAGTTTCAAGTCTTCTTCAATACAGCATGATGTTCATTTTGTAAATTATGGTCCCATTTAGAGTCAAATAGACCATAAAGCAGAGTATGCTTTAGGGCGTGGCTACCTTGTGATTCCCATGTGCCAAATTCTTAATATAAAAATATTCCAACTTTATCTGTTTCCCAGTTTTATTTACAGTAATTATAGTACGATTAGGAGTCCTGATTCTGAGAATATGTTTTAAATGAAATCCAGTGGATAAAGGCACAGAGGCACAGATGCAGCTTGTTTGCTAAAAGTTGCTTGGACAGAGGATTATGTGGAGAACTTCTGTGTGTGCTGCAAAGGCTGAATATAACCCGAGAAGAATAGTCTTTAGAACTTATCACCAACAGATGCTCCTAAAGCACGGTCACGCCACATCCGTTGACAGAAACAGTGCATGCTGAGAAAGGGCCCTGTGGGTGCTCTTGTGTGACGGTCAGTGCTGAACAAGCGTTTGTAAGGAGTCTGACAGAACAGGGCCAGGCACAACAAGTGAAGTGTGGCCTCCAACACTGCGGCACTCAATTGTCAACTGCTTTTGAATTGTGTCTGTGCTGCCTGTAAAATCTCTATCAGTCCCCTCCCTTTGTTTGGAGCCCCCATCTACCCCTCCCTCCTTCCCGCTGGACTCACTGGTGAAGAGGTGGTGGTTGTTCTTCCTTAATTTGAGGGCTCGGTCAAACAGTTTCCTGGCGCTCTTCCTAGACTCAGGGCAGAGGCGGGTCCTCATGGTCTTCACGCCCTGCTTTGTGTCTGGGTTGAGGAACACCACAATTGGATACCACTGAGCGTAGTTCAGACGATCCACTGCATTAGGGGTGATGTCCAGCACTGCATGCTTGTCCTTCATACACAAAAACACAAATAAAGAGAGAAACATAAATGTGTTTATTTCCATATAGTGAGCATTTCCAAGTGGTGGATGAAGTACCTGAAAGCCACACTTGAGTAAATAAATACTGTTAATAAAACAGTCATGATGTTGAGATTTATTAAGTTTATTCCTCTTAACATGTACACCACCTTAAAAATGGAAGCTACATTACACTTGAAGAAAAACGGTCTCCACAACTTAAAGGATTTAAAGATCAAAATCTTGTTTTTCCTTCCCTCTTTCACAACAATGAAAGAATCCCCGCTAGCTGCACATTATCCTGCTTATTACACAGCTACTTACTTAAGAAATCAAAAATTTTACACAAAAACGGTCCGCCAGAGTCCGACATCAGAACTGCGCCCATAGCAACGGTCTGCTATAAATAAATAACAGACCGCAGAATGCCGTGATTGACCAATCAGAATCGAGTATTCAACAAAGCGGTGTAATAAGCATGGAGAAGCAGTGTTCAGTTTTTATGCTCCATACTGTATATCTGGAAATAAAATCCCAGAAAACTGCATGTCAGCTGCAACTCTCACTTCTTTTAAGTCAAGGCTGAAGGCTTTTCTGTTTGCCGCTGTTTTTTTATTAAATCACCGTCTTATTCTATGTAGCTTATTTTCATTTTCTATTTTCTTGGATTTTTAATGACCGTTTTTAATGTATTTAAATGTACTTTTATCTTGAGTTTCTTTTGCACTTTGTCTCGATGCTTTTGATGTCTTATGCAAAGCACTTTGAATTCCCTTGCTGCTGAAATGTGCTATATAAATAAACTTGACTAGCCTTGGATTCGTTTCTCAAATGAGCCTGCCACAGTATAATTCACCACTTTGTTGAGGTTCAAACACATAATAGCATTAAAGAGTGCAGCACAGCAGAGGGCAGCAGTGAGCTGTATTTATCTCTGTGGCTCGCAGCCATCTTCTCATTACCATAACAAATCTGTCAAAAGATGTTTATATCTCTACCTTTTGTCTGTAGAGCTAAATGTGTGTGCATATCTAGCTTCTCACCCGGTCAATGATCTGTTTGATCGTGTGCAGGCGAATGATGCCGGAGCTCTTCTGGTCGGTTCCTGCATCCCTGGGTTCACTCTCTATGGAAGACAAATGGACACAGTTACTGCATCATATCAACATGAGAGACAAATAACAACAAACCCAGAATGTGCCACCATTAGATATATTTGTAGTGTGCAGTTGTCGACTCCCATAAATACAGCTGTTAAATACAGAATAGTAATCTGTGTACGGGAGAAGACAAGTGTACGTTTATGAAAACAGCTAGATAGTAAAGACAAAAAAATGTGGACAGCAGCCAATTCATGCAATAGTCATTAGGTTTTTTAGGTAGGTTTAGGGAAATGAAATTCCGTGTTTAATGAGTGTGTGTGCGTGCAACTGCATGTAACAGTGTAAATTATGGTGCAGGAAATGTGTTATGTGAGAAACACTGACGTGAAATATGTGCATACAAGAGCATGAGGGTCATTTTGGGATTAATGAAAATACAGTGTCATTGTAAGCCTCAGGGATTTAAGCAAGGATGCGTAGAGGGTTTATGATTCACATAAAGATAAGCAATGGTTTCCTGCCCAGACACACAAGGTTCAACAGAGGGCAGTCATCTCACCAGGATGTAGTATAGTAATGACTCAAACACATCACAGCACGAGGCTTCATTTCTAACATTTCTAATTTCTAATAGGATCTATGATCTGAAAACACACTGCTCTTATCTACCCAAAAACATCTCAGGGAGAGCAGATAAATACAGCCATGCAATACTTTAAGATTTAAGCGTATGCAGCGATGTTAAAAAATAATAGTGTGATTCATTGACATGTCAGTGTCAATATAAATAAAATTTGAAAGACCAATTTTGATATAAGGAAGTCTATTCATTGACACTTAAGAGCTTTATACCATCGCTGCATTATGGAAATTTAGAGAGTAACACACACTCACACACTCACACAACACTGTCAGAGTTGTAATATATAAAATACGCTTTACGTTTTTATAGAGTAGCGTCACTGTGGTGGTTTAAATGTAGCCGTTGAAGGAACAGTGTGTAACATTTCGGGGGATCAATTAGCAGAAATGGAATATAATATTCATAACTATGTTTTCATTAGTGTATGAAACAATGGTTGACTATTTCATCTCTTAAATACTACGTGCTGTGTATCTTGGCGTTCCTTTAACAGATTTTAAATGGCTGCCACGTCACAAACTTTCTCATTTTACAGCTAAACCGTACACTACAAGATGATTCTGAGAACATTTGAGGCAATAAATAGGCATTAACGTAACATAATATTGATTCATATTTGATCAGCGCTGTCTAGTTTGACCGTTTGGTCGGAGTTCGCGATTGATTGACAGCCGGCTCTGATAGACAGCAGATGGACAGCAGACCTCAGATCAGCTCTGACTGCTTGTTTTCCTGCGGTTTGTGAAATCTTGCAAATGCTGTTAGGAGCACCGGAGAACAAAGAGGCACATGATTTTTTTCAGGTTATCTGTTTCATGTACTACTGTCACGACATAGCGACCGTTTTATAAAAATAACTTTTTTGTTTAAATCATATTTTCTCCAGTCTCGCCTCCTTCAGCTTTAATGCCATGATGATTTGCTGCATTTTTAGCATGTGGTATTTTATAGGCAAATAATGGGTGATAAATTAGTACAAAAAGCATAAAAATGGGTGCCAAGTTTCTGAACCCCAAATAAACTCATTATTTCCAGTCCATTCTGCATTATTTGATCATTTCCTTATGATTTAGTTGAAACTTCACACATTTTCATCAGTTTTCATGGCATATTAACTGCACAGCTCCACATGCTGCCTTGTTGTCTTTCTACATGATGCCATTAAGAGGGGAATACCACTGAATTTAACTATACTTTGACTATTCAAGAAAACTGTACATTAATCAGCATTATCTCTTCCATGATCAACATGCAATATCACAATGACAAACAGCTCATTAGAGACTTAAATTTGGGCAAAAAAGTGTTGTATGGGAACAAAAAATAATTTTCAACATCAAAAATGTGTATCAAATTTAATGTGAGTTAGATGTGCAGAATGTGATCCATGCTAATGCAGCAGAGCTTTTTAAAATCTTAAATATATATATTTTCATTGATAGCTGTTGTTTTGTTTGCCAAAGTCAAGTGTAATTTCAGTCACTAAATGAAGCACAATATCAAGAAATAAAAGAAAATAGCTGTTTGCAAGTATGATATTGCATTTCTTCAGTGTGAGTTCTTCTGTGATTCATTTCACAATCATGCTGTTATATACTAAAAATACTAATAATTGTAATGACAAAGGAATAAATCAAGTGCTACTCCCCCATACGCATTGTTTATACATCTATAGGCCAGCTAGCCACCAAACAGCAGTTTACAGATTATCTGCCATTCACTGAATCAAATAAAACAAATAAAAGTTGATGCACTAAGTGACATACTTTCCACTCCTTGTTGTTGCTGTGTTTCTGAAAAGGAAATACAGTTACACAAACATCACTACGCAAATAAACATCAAGGAATGGATTCACTTTTTTTGTGTGGGTGTGTGCACACTGAAAATATATGTGGGAGTGGTTTCACTGGCATGTGAGGTTGTGCACTTAAAGTAATTGGAATTCAATACTGAGTGTTAAAAAAAAAAACACACATTAAAGAAGGTTGCAATTTCAAGTGATTAATACGAGTGTGCAGCTCTGCTTGGAGTGTAGAAGAGTGAAAGATGAACAGAGATAAAGGAAGAGAGAAGCTATAAATAAACAGATACAACCTGACTAACTGACCTACTAAAAGATATTGTGAATATCTAGTAGTAGGCTAGTAGTAGTAGTATTCTGGAGTTAAGCAGAATGACATCTATTTTTGAGGGAGTTAACATCCAGTGAATAAAGACAACTAGCTGGAACTTATATTAAAAATGTAATCAGCCCACAGCAGTGGTCTGTTTCTACAGAAAAATACTGAAGACTTAAGGAAGAAACTACCAAAATATAATGTTTCTAACGTTCTGTAGGTTCTAACTACATAGAAATAGCCGGGGTTGTTGCATTGATTTACCTATAATCGTTCAGCTTCTAAGTACTTTGTCATATTCTCATTACTGCCAAATAAACAAGTGTGTTTTTATACACTTTTGATGAATCAAATCAGATTTGCAGCCTCAACAAGCTGTTTGTTTGTCACTGCATTGTTGTGCCAATCCTTACAGCAGAGTGGCACATTTAAAAATAACAAAAGAGAGTCACAGCAGGCAGTAGTGATGCACGATGAATGTCTATTTTCAGTGGACACAGGTCAGGAGAGTTACTGTTACAAATCACTGACAAGAGAATTCACAAAATTTGTTCAGAGATGACACATTTTGTGGAATAAATGTTGCTATCTTTCTGTGTTAAACCAATCAAATTAAATGTAGACAGGATAAAAATATCTTTAAAACCTCCCAGACTCAATAAGGTTGTTTAGAGACGTGTAGAGCTACGTTTGGATTTTAAAAATGCAGGGTACGTAGTAGAAGTACTGATCCAACACTGAGTTCAACATCTATTACTGACCGCTACTGTGAATATTTGATGGATGCGGCGAAGTTTAGCAGCCATCAGCTTTAATGTGTGATGTGTAAATTAAGAGTATGGTCTCCTATCAATACCAGACACACAGTAGGATACTACACAAAACATAATACTTAATCACTTACTTGCTAGTTCAAAAATGTCTGGCTCCTCCCTGGCCAGTTTCTCTCTGGCCGTGTCCGCTATCGGCCCAAAGAGAACCACCGGCCTCAGGAACCCAGCTGTACGAGAACAAGACCATGTCAAAGAGAGTACCAAAGGTTAGCATCATGTAACACTTACAAACACAATGCTAAATTAGATCATACATTTTTACCTCATTATAATATATCACAATCAGTAATGAACAAATGAAAAACTTTGCAATGCTTAGAAGCATAGAAACGTAGGACTACAGTCGTCTAGGGATGTCAGAGAACCGATTCTTCGGTGCCAAGATGATGCCAAAATTCTGAAAACGTGATGATACTCATTTGTACCGACAAGCCAGAGACTAACGGCGTCCTGTCAACCCGGGGACAATAGAAAATGTGTTTGGGACGTAGTAAACTCACTATCAACAAGTCAGGGGAAACACCATATTTTAGCCCTGATAACACTACATTGCAAACAACAAATCGGTGTTGAAATCGGCAGGACGAGAGGTAGTTAACGTTAGCTGTTAGCTCCGTGCAGGACTGTACTGCTCACCAGCTGCTAACAGCTACCGTTGACTATCTCTCGTCCTTCCTATTTCAACACGGGAGGTGCCACTGATTTACATTATGATGCGTTCAAGCTCTATTCAGTAAAATTGATATTGGGCGAAGGTAAATTCTAACGTTATCATGATGTGTTCAAATGTAACTCTTGTTTGGTGAGAAACCTGAATAAATCCAGTTGTTTGAAGGAGATGTTTTTACATCAATATAAAATAGATATTAGAGAGGGAATTATGACCTGTTTAACTTCCTAACAAAAAACAGTATGCAGACAGTAATAAAGGAGTGGATGTTGAAGTATATGGGATTTATTGTTTTACTTACGTTTTTTTACCGTAGTATCGAACTGGTATCAAGAATCATGAAATCTCACTGGTATTGGTAATAACTACTAAATTTCTTGACGAAACTCACGAGTGCCGTGGAGGACCACGTGTTTCTTTTTGCTACTAGTTTGAAATCTGTCCACTACTTGGTAAATTCTTCCTACAATAAATTATAAAGATATGTGGGAGTTGATTGCCGGTACTGCCTGTGCAGATGTACTCTTACCTTCCCTCAGCACCACCCTCTCATAGGCAGGGAACTTGGTCTGAACTGGCTGAGCCGACAAGTCCTCCCTGCTCTTCCGCAAATTCCTC
The DNA here is from genome assembly GCF_015220745.1 of Sebastes umbrosus. Taxonomy (NCBI): domain Eukaryota; kingdom Metazoa; phylum Chordata; class Actinopteri; order Perciformes; family Sebastidae; genus Sebastes; species Sebastes umbrosus. The sequence continues at coordinate 25,023,066 of NC_051270.1, forward strand.
TTGGAGCTTCGCAGTCCTCTGAATCTCCAGAAGTCCGCTCTGTCGCCGCCTGGTGTTTTGGGGAGGGTGTACTGGACACTGGATAGCTGCTCAGCTCTGGATAGAGAAGAGTAAGAGTAAGGTCAGCTGTCAGGACTTCAATCAAAACTGCAATCAAGGCCACTTTTAGATAGTTCAGGTATTAGGCATTCAGCTTAATACTGTTTGGAGAGGAAAGCCATGGTAATATACTGGTACTGCAACACCTCTTCCTAACATACAGCAACCGAGCAAACTCTGGTGAATGGAGCATGAAAAATTGTCCATATATACTACGAGCAATGTCACTATCTATTACATAGAGAGAGTGATGTTGAATAACTGTCAGTTACTGTGCATACATAGAGCCAGGGCAAGCGTTTTTTCAAGCAAGGTACGTTGCTTTGCACGGAACAGGTTAGGACATCTTCATTGGTAAATACTGAACCAATCTGATGTTTACTCGTTCAAATCGCGTCCACTTAGGAAGAGGTGTAACTGTAACACCATTGTGCAGTACTGAGTTGTAGATGGTTGTCAAACTGATTATGGAGTACTTGCTGACGAAACGCTTAAAGGACATTTTATATTTAGGCTAGTTGATGTTGTCTTAAGGGCTAGTACAATCTAATTTATAGCTCAATATTCACATTATGAAGAGCTTAAATGTCATAACTCAATGATTTTTCAGCAGAATAACACAGTCAGCAATTGGTATATGTAAATTCATTACTTTAAATCAGGTATTTTCACAAGATAATGACACATATTATTTTGATATACACATTTTAGTGATGCTCCGATATACATACAGAATATGTATAACAGAAACTAAGATAAGACTTTATAAAACACTGACACACTTTCCACCAATACAGATTTACAAACCATGAATTTCTTCTGCAGTATCTGTTTCCTAAACTTACTGGAAAAGAAGAGAAGTCATTCCTGGTGGCTTTGAATAATAATGGTCTTCTTTCGATGCATGTTTTTAGAATAATATTATTGAATGCTGAGTGTGATTTTAGGGTTTTGTGAAACAATATCCAGGGAGGCAGGTTTATCTTGGCCGGGGAGCTGAGATATGTTTCACAATGTTTAATGTATGTGATATAAATGCATGCAGCATGTGGAAAGCTCTGTCTTCTCTGTCAGCAGGACAGTGAGGAATCTCTGTGTAAACAGAGCCAGAGGCCGTTTAAGGCTGTTGAGACAGGCCTAGATAAAACGATGCTGTTGGCTGGATCATGATCTATACTACATATCCTCAGACACACAGACCTCATGAACCTCACACAGTAATCCTTATATAACATAACAACTCGTACATTATATCCTTATAAAACCTGACACACGTGATGTGTTAAATATGCCCTACTTTAAAAACACAGACTATAACACAGAACTAAAGTCTTTTCTTACACAGAATTACAGAAACACAAATAATAAGCATTTAAAATCATGATAAATGTGTTAAATATAGTAGAATATTTAACACATTTCAATGAATAAATGGAAATATGCTCTCACATCCTTCCTTGCTACTCACAGATCAACCACAATGTTTCTGTTCCTTTGTCTGCCCCATTGTTCATTCATAAAGTGCCAGGACAAGCTGTACAGGTAATAAAAGGTGTGACCTGAAAACTTCTTTTACCTGTTCTTGTTGGGAATGATGCCTCTTTCCACTTCTTGATGGTTCTTGCCAATACGGATTGCGAGCCAGGAGCCTAATTTGCCGTTGTAGAGCGTGTCTACTACACGGAACACCTCGCCCTTGTTAAAGCTCAGCCCGTACGGCGACTCTTTTTCATATTCAAAATGTGTCCGGATGTAGAAGGAGTCACCCACGTCCGATTCCACTATCCTCCGATACACTAAAGAAAAAGCAGAAAATGACAAGAGATGATTACAGCGACGTTTTAAATGTGCTGGTTTTGATGCCTGATGTGTTTACACAAGGGCTGTCAATCGATTACAATATTTAATCGAGATTAATCACAAATTAATCACACATTTGATTAAATAGAGATTTGTCAAGTATTTAATAATCTTATCAACATAGTGGGCAAATATGCTGCTTTATGTATTTATTAACAGGCAACAACAGCTGTCAGTGTGTCAGTGTGCTGACTTGACTGTGACTTGCCCAGAACTCCATGTGATTATCATAAAGTGGGCATGTCTGTAAAGGGGAGACTCGTGGGTACCCATAGAACCCATTTTCACTCATACAGTATATGATGAGGTCAGAGGTCAAGGGACCCCTTTTGAAAATGGCCATTCCAGTTTTTCTTCAACAAAATTTAGCGTGGTGTTTGGAGCGTTATTTAGCCTCCTTTCTGACAAGCTAGTATGACCAGGTTGATACCAATTGATTAGGTTTTTTAGTTTCATATGATGCCAGTATCTCCACTCTAGCTTTAAAAATGAGCCTGCTGCATCCTAAAAATCACAAGTTGTGTTAATGCGTTAAATAAATTAGTGGCGTTAAAACAACTTTGCGTGCTATTATCGCGTTAACTTTGAGAGCCCTAGTTTACATTACTAACACAGTACTTTATACTGCCATCACTCACCATCCTTCTTCTTCTGGGCCAAAATAGTAACTTCTTCTCCTTTTGGGAGATCCAGCAGAAACAGCACAGCCTCCTCCCGGATGATGTTGGCAAAGTCCACATTATTCACCTACAGATGCAGAACAGAAGACGTAGAAAAATCAACTTACAGTTAAATTGAAGGACTAGTGGACTATCATACGAAAGAGCAAATTATGTAAGGGATAATGCCCGGTGAGGTGTCCACTATCAGGAATTAACTTTGCGGAGGCAACTTGGCCTCCACATCGTCCATTAATTCCTGATTACGGACATCTTGAAGAGCATTACCCATGTGGCCACATGCCTAAGAGAAAAAACATTCATTAATATTTTCATGCGTTCTGCAACCAAAAACAATCTATTCACTCCGTTTCCATGGTAACCCTGAAGGTTTGCTAATACCTCTAAAAAATATGACCATCCCATAAGGTTCTTATGTAATGGAAACATTGTTCACTGCTCCAGTAAATAGGATGGACCGTAGCTAGGACTTGGCAACAGCAGAAACTTCTAGTCCGCTCAGCTTATAGAACCCTTTGGCTCAGCTACTAGCCAGAAAGCTAACACTATGCTAGCAAGATTCAACGTCAATGACATTACGTACGGTTGAAAAAAAGTAAATATAATTTGACAGTATGTTTAATAAGACGACTAGCTAGCTATCCAGACATATCATTGTCCCCAAATCAATATCAAGACGAACAAATGAGAGGCCATGTGTACTTTTGGAGTTGAATAGCGAATGTGAGACGATCGCTTCTGTGATACAAGGTATCAGTGTTGTGAATAAGACATTAAGATGTTTTTGTAGCCAGCGCATTAATTTAGAACGGTGAACAGACAGTTTCACTGGAACTACTCAGTAGGTCCATTATCGAGAATTAATAAACAACCGGCAGCTAATCAGAATCGAGTATTCACCCAGACCATGGTATAAGTAAGGGATAATGTACAGCTAGTGGATCATTGTTGTGAAATAAATCCCTTCATTACTTAACAAATCCATAATTTGATACAAAAATGGAACTGCGTCCATAGCAACAGTCTGCTATAAAGTAATAACAGACCGTAGAATGCAGTGATTGACCAATCAGAATTGAGTATTCAACAAAGTTATTAAATAATGACTGTTAAATGCTTAAAAAATGTTGAAAGTTACTGAATTAAAGTGAACTCTTCTCCTCTCTTTTCAACAACTTTAATTTTTTTTTCTTTGACAAAAAAACCCCCAGAAACTCTAGCAGCTATCACTCTCTTGATTTCTCACAGAATAAGAGGAGGAAAAGAAAAACTTGTTCCTGAACAGAAGCAGGGCGATGTATTCCCCCTACAACCAAGCAGCCTCCTCCTCACCTCCTGCTTCTGTCCCAAACACAATAACTGCTGTTTGTTGACTCTGCTTGAGGGGCAGCAGGGGAACCAGAAACACATGGACTGAATCACTGAACCTCAGAAAGACACCTTTGTCCTTCCCAGAAACAGGAGGGCTTGACGTCTTTATCTCCACTAGCACACCATGACCAAAGGGAAACCATCTGAAGATGGAAAACAATGTCCTGGAAGTCTCTAAGGTGTGTTTGCACAGCAAAGAGAACACACACACAGGCACAGGCACAGGCACAGAGAGATCTATGCTGTGGAGTGGGAGGAACACAAGACATAGTATGTTCATTAAGAGAAGGGGATATGGTAATGGACAGCTTTGTCTATAAGATAAATGCAGTCCATAGATGTTTATGTCATAGTAAAAAGCTGTGTGGCTAATTATTCAGCCTCTACTACACAGCTTCAACGTTTCAGCATTAAACATAGCAGGTGTAATAATAGTTGTCTTTGTATAAACATGACAGAATGGATCCAACAATGACATCAAGAGGGTTTCCATCATCTCATCAACAATGTTACTCTAGTGTTCAGCTGAACAGAAAGTCAACTGTTCCGAGGTCAGAGTGCAAGAACGACATCTATTGTGTCTTCACATTGGAAACAAGGGGAGTTTTGACACGAGGCAGAGCCCAGAATGACTCATAGACTGACAGATTTATTGTGCTGCATTCCCAAGATCTCTATACACAGAAATAAAACGATTGTGGCCATGGGATCACATAGTTTCACCACTGATTATCTAAGTTACGTGGGCAGCTACTGCTCGTCTATTTTGACAATAACACCAGATGTTCTTCCCACTCTCATACATGTGACATGGAAATAATAACTTACAAAAGCCTGAATAAACTCAATATCTTGGAATCATCTTACAAGCTACTTAATACTGAGACAACACACTGCAATCGCAAAGCAATGAAATAGAAAGATCTACTTCAGCCGCAGTCATCCTATATATCTGCATGTGACCTAGGGCACTTTCATAAGTCATAGTCCGTTTGGTTAGTCCGAATCAGAGTGAAACTGATACTTTTGGTTAGTTTTCTATTTAGTCTGGTTCGGTTTCACAGTGCACAAATTAAAGCAGACCAAATAAAAAAAATAATTAGCTGAGGGGCGTGTACGAAGGAGCGAATTTATCTTTTTCGTCTCGAGAGCTGCTACTTCTATGCAGGGAAGCACAGACTTTGATATATTGCTGTCAAACTCTGCATGGAACTACTGTGCGCACAAATCCCTTCTCCAGTTTATCATGAATGACTTTATAACAACACTATTTTTGTGGACTTTATTTAGCATATTCTGTATGTTCACTAGGGTTGTGCAGTGGTTAGCACTGCCGCCACACAGCAAGAGGGTTGCAGGTTCAAATCTGGCTTGGGGCCCTTTTGTGTAGAGTTTCCATGTTCTCCCCGTGTAAGCGTGGGTTTTCTCCCATGTCAGTAATCAGCCCCAGCCCACCTGCGACCCTGAGTAGGATAAGTGATTACAGATAATGGATGGATGGATGTTCTCTTCGTCCCAGATGTCAAGCAAACATTTGACTTCTGCAGAAGTCCAGGTCAGTCCTCTCCCACTCGTTTTAACCTGTCGTTTACCTGTGTCCATCTCAACAAATGCACGCACAGGCAGTCTGGCTTGAAAACAGTCAGAGACCACCTGTTACAAGCTGTCTTGGACCGGTTGTTTTGGTCTGCACCAGAGTACGATTTCTGTGTTCACAAACACATTTATACATCCCTGATTACTGTAAAACCTGTGTTTACATGCAGCAGATTTCTTCCCCACCACTGTCCATTTTTCAACCAAGGCTGGCATATCTGATAAATGACAAGTGTAGCCTAAGGAGTTGTTTTTTTTCTTAGGGTGCTTTGACAGACGATGCAATGAAAGGACAGCTTTTACAGAGTTTCATAAATAGTCCACTTCAGCTGTGAAAACCCATTTAGATCTACTTATTTCAGCTTCAGTTTTTAGCCAGACTTTAGGTTTAATTATATTGAATCCAACATAAAGCAACGACTGATGATCTTTCTTTTCAACCCACTGAACTGCTGCCTTTCTAAAATATTTGTCATTTACATGTACACAAAAACTGATGAAGCATACACAGTACGTGGCCAACAAATCAGGTTTCTGTGATTCTCATAATCCATCACCACTATTTCAAAAACTACATTTCATGTATACATGTTACTGCAGAGAGCGAACAATAGCCATGTTGCTTGAGTGATGGAGTGTAGCGTACCCTGAGAATCTGGTCTCCCTCCTCCAGCCCCTCCTTGGCTGCAGGACTGTCCTCCAAAACACCTGCCACAAAAATCCCCACGTCGTTCCCTCCTGCTAACCGCAGACCGACACTCTCTCCCTTCTTGAACTTGACCAGCTTCATACTCGGCCTACAAGAGAACACAGGTAGACAGATGGGATTAAGCAAAAAAGGTCAGCAAGTCATGGATTTAAAAACAATCATTCAATGAGACACAAAACACAGCCAAGCAGAGTGTGGAGTAGCAACAGAGCCAAAACAAAAGCTCACCAGAATATCTGAACTAAATTTCAAGTATATGGCAGGAAGCCTAATTGTTTTTTAAGTGAATAATAAATCCCCTTGATATACATGCCACAATGCAAATCTGCACTCGATACTGTAAGGTGGACGAGAACATCTAGGACATTTACCTGAGGATGCTGTCATCATGAGCGGCGCTGGGTACGGGGGCATCAGAGGGGCTGACAGGCAGGTCCACGTCAGGCTGACCAGGCTGTGCATAAACTGGCTTTGGTTCTGCCACAAAAACAATCATAGTAAGTTAAATAACACACTTACTCCCAAGGAAAGTTGTAAACACTCCATGCAGGACAGCATTAGATTAATAATTTTGCACAGTGAAGATAGCAAGCCAAGTGCTGGGTAATAGTGAAACCAAATGTAAAAGTGAAAGCATCAACATAAAGGCCTTTACACACCGGGGGTGTGATGAATAAACAACAACAAAATGTTGTGAAAGGGAAGAACGGAAGGAGTGGATCTGGTATGCGCTGCTTTTGTCAAGGTTGAAAGGAGTAATAAAGTTTGCTGTTCTGGTTCGGACCATGAAGCCTCCGTGTTATTGTTTCATAAATATAGGCGTAACTCAACCGTTTCTGTACATCCTGATTGGTTGACGCCATTATTTGCGGTGCGAAAGCTCAGAGAAGTGATCTTGTTCCACAAAAAAAATTACGCTGCTTTTTCGGCACGTAATTTTCTCACGAAGAAAAAAAACGTTGCCGATGTGTAACAGCCTTTAATCCGTGTCACGTTTAGTTAGTATTTCTTAGTGAAGACTGATAAGGATGCGTAAAAATGTAATTTGCAGTTAACAATAACTTTTACAACAATATGTTGATAGAAATTACCCAATTAATAGTTTAGATTGTGTCTTATTGAACAGCAGGAGTGGAGTTTAGTGTAAAGATGTATCTGAAGCCTGGCACACTGTTTGTCTTTTTAATAATTTGTCTTTAGGTACTTCAGTTAGGTTTTACAGCAAAGAATGTTCACTGAGTCAGCTCTACAAGTATTGTTTTTTCTTGTAGAGCTGACTCAGTGAACATTCTTTGCTGTAAAACCTAACTGAAACCTTACATTACTAATGACAATGAGATGTAGAAATATAAAAGGTGGTGAAAGCTGAGACAAACATGAGAAACCACACTAATCCCTCAAGTTGAGGGCTGATGGGAAGAGGTTTCTGTACCAGGCAGCGGAGGTAACAGTTTGTCATCTCTGGAGCTGGCCTGGTCGCTGGCCTGTGACATTACACCATCATCAGAGCTTTTGACTGGTGTGGACATGACCCCTGCTTTGGATGGGCGATCCTCATCTCGACTTCGATGACTGAAATAGACAAAAATAACACATGGCAATTCAGTACAAGTGAACTGTTAATGCTGTAAACAACCACAGTTTCTATTAATGTATTCCTTAAATGACTGCAACATCTTTGCTGATTTCAGCGTGTGTGAAAATGACCTTGTACGGAGCCCCTATATTCCCGAAAGGTGATATTTTTAGTTATTATCTTGTGCGCACAAGATAATTATCGTTTATTAAACTTAAGAAATGGCTTAGAGCAAACCAAACCTGTAATCATGAGTAACCATCATCTCTGGCACGGTCGTTACATACTGCTATTTTTTAAACGTATTTATTAGGGGTATCAAAGTTAACGCAAAAATGATGCATAACGCAAATACGTTTTAACGCCCCTTATTTCTCTGACGCATTAACGCAACTTGTGATTTTTAGGTTGTAGCAGGCTCAGTTTTAAAGCTAAAAGATACTGGCATCATATGAAACTACAAAACCTAAGGACTTCATTGGTACAACCATGTCATACTAGCTTGTCGTGAAAGAGGCTAAATAACACTCCAAATTTGCGCTACATTTTGACGAGGAAAAACTGTCATGGCCATTTTCAAAGTTCTTCATATGTGAATGAAAATGGGTTCTATGGGTACCCAGGTGTCTCCCCTTTACAGACATGCCCACTTTATGATAATCACATGCAGTTTGGGGCAAGTCATAGTCAAGTCAGCACACTGACACACTTGCCATGTTATGATTTGAGCATATTTTTTATGCTAAATCCAGTACTTGTGAGGGTGTTTTGTGTTTTTAATTGATTTCAAATAATAAATATATACATAAATTTGCATAAAGCAAGCATAATTGCCCACTCCCATGTTGTTAAGAGTATTCAAAACTTGACACATCTCCCTTTAAGGTACATTTTGAACAGATACAAAATGTGTGATTAATTGCGATTAAATATTTTAATCGATTGACAGTTCTAGTATTTATGTATGTTATTGCATTGTATTGTATTGCTTGCTGATATTGATAACTAATATTGATAACTAATTTGTAATAACCTGCCCAGGGACTACAGATGAAAATTAGCACATGAGCTAATTCTGGCACATTTTCAATGAGATAGAAACTAAAATCTTGTTTGTGAATGTTCACCGTCCCTGGAAAAATAAATAAATAAATAAAAGTTGTCTTGTGCGCACAAGATTAAAAATATCATCTTTCGGGGCTTTGTCTTGTGCTGACATCAGCAGGAAGATACAGACACTGAAAGGAACCCAAAAGGAAATAGCATGGACCCTGGATGACGTGATAAGGGCACATGGACAGAACATTTGATGAGAAGACAATAAGCTATAAAAAGAAGGATGTGCTGCTCTGTCAAAAAGACCCTGCAAATAGCAAACCACTCTCCCAACCAGAAACTGATATTAATTCAACTGGAGCAGACGTTTTTCTGGAGGATTGATGTAAACTCCCATTTTATTAACCATTCCAATGAAAGCACCAGGCAGAGAAAGAATAATAAAACCAAGCCTTTCAACATAAACTCTTGAGTTAGGATACTTTTCAGTCCAAGTTCCTGTTTAACCTGGATAGAATAAACAAGGGGAAATGGGGTGTGTGTGTGTGTGTGTGTGTGTCTTGTAGGCTACTTCTAACAGAGTAGAAAGGGCTCTGTTGCTTAAAACAATGGTTGAATTCCTATCTGGTCACATGACTGCCTGCTGGCACAGTACTTGAGCTGCATTCAGAGGCTTTTGTAGAAGAATGTGAAGGTGCAGACTGTGCCACCAGGCTCAGACGAGGAAACTTCTCCCAGTCTCTTAGTTTTGCTCATGCAGTACGAAAATATACAGTGTAGATAAAGTATACAGTACAGTGTAGTCACCCATAAATAAAACAGTGAAACACAAAGGTACATCTATTTACACACAATGCAGCTGCTGAACTTCTTTACAGTATTTTCCCACCACAGCATGGCCTTTTCTAGGTCCCTGACTTCTCTCACTACAATTCAATTTTACACATGAATCTGATCCGTGCAGTTTGCCAGCATCAGAGAGTCCTGTATGAGAGTTTGTTGTGGAGGGAGAATGGCAAATGAGAGCTGCAGCCCGAGGATAAATAACAGAATTGTAATGGGAGAGAGAGAAAGACAGAGTGTGTGTTTGTGTCTGGGAGTGTAATGGATGAATGAGAAAGAGAGTGTGGGATAGGGGTGAAAGAGAAAGAGACAAACACAGCAAGAGCAATGGACAGAGAGAGAGAGAGAGAGAGAGAGAGAGAGAGAGAGAGAGAGAGAGAGAGAGAGAGAGGCTGTTGTGGCCTAAATCTGTTGTTTCTTTCTGCAGAATGGTGCTAAAAAAAAGCTTCACACTGACAAACACCATTTGACAGAAGCCTTTGTTCAATCCCCTTCGCTTACACACTGTTACAGTACAGGCAAGAGCGAGCAAGGGAAGTAAGAGACAGGAAAGGTGAAAGAGCAGGAGAGATGTGGCGTCACAGACATCAACAAATGATGGAAAATATGTTACTGCCACACCAGAATCTCTACGCTGCATAACAGTCCCGATCTATATCCATCCACAAGCTCCAAAATATTTAACCTTCTCCACTCCACTGCTCTTTATCATAGACCCGTTTTTGTCTTTTTAGGGGGGTACAGGGGGTCTTTAGGGGGGGAGATAGCAGGTCAACAGTAGATGTCACATAGAAGAGGTGTACATCTGAATCTCAAGCTGAGAACCTGAAGATTAATTTGAGATGCAGCTCAGCGCTGTGTGTCAAGTTGTTCTAGTCATGAATCAGAAATAAACATGAATTAAGTTATTAAAATAAATTGTGAAAGTGTATAAAGGCTAAGAACATGATGATAGAAGTATATGATGGCCATCCCCATGCTCTATTATGTCTCATAAGTTGTTGTAGCAGTTTTTGTGTTGATACCTTTTGTTACACAGATTTAATGCTAAATTTAACAATTCTTTTAATTGATAAAAATTATCAAAAATCCCTCCAAAATACCACATTGAGACACCAAGACCTTGAGGAACAACACAGAAAAAGACATGCTGTGATTTGGTATCAGAAACTTTGGATAATTGGAGATTTTTGCAAGAATTTCATTTTTTGGCGTTTGGATGGTGAGTCTGCTTCAGCCTCTTAAAGACAGTAAAGTCGGCCGAGGGAAGAGATTAAAGAACAAAACAGATTTAGCAAAACAAACAAAATGTAAAATAACAAAATAGCTAAATTTCACTCTTGTAAACTAACAATCTAACAATTAAGCATATCAATGACAAAAATCTTAAAAAATAAAAAAGAATAATTACTCACACAAATGTATCTGCAAGTTGAACCATGACCCTTATTAAGATGAGTTTGAGTATACTTCCTTGAAAGACAACACAGAGAGTCGATGTACAAAGTATACTCGTGCTCATTAAGAGACACTTTGGATGAAGGGCGTTTTTGATGATATGTTGTATTTAAAAACATGCAACAGCGTCGTTGCCCTAGGGAGAAGCCCTACAGCCAATCAGATTAAGCAAACCATCTGGCTTGGGGCAAAGCACTGTGGGAAGTATGTCAAATTCCTCCTCCCCCTCCCCCCCCACCCCAAACTGGGAGACAGTAAAAACATCCCCTGACATCACAGGCTTGTGACAGTCAGACTTTTACTTCCTCAGTAACTTCTTCAACCACAGAAACATGAGAAGCAGGTGCTACTCCTCTGATGACGATTCATGTGCAAACCAGATTAACCAGTCATACCAAATGTGCAATGGTACACATAAACAAAATGACGTAACGTAATTTGGTTTTCCTCAAAAGGGGGATCAGGGAGACAGCAACAGCAGTATTACAGTGATAAATAATCAAAACAAACACACACTGGTCTGTTATCAAAGGGATGCATTCACTTACATTGGAAGTAATCTGTGCAACAGTGAACCTGCCCTCATCCTGCATTGAAACAAGTAAGGTTACTCCACAGTCTGACACAATGTACCATCTAATGAAATGCCAGCACTGGAGGTTAATCTAGGCACGACTGACAAGCAACTTGCAAGCTAAACATAGCAGCAGAACACTGAACTACCATCCTGCAGCTACAACAGCTGTATGTGTGGGTCTGTGCAATACAAGTAATGCAAGAAATATCTCAACAAGGCTACTGGTTTTTCAGCTAAACTTGGGTTTTGTATACCTGTTCCAGTGAGACATTTTGCCCTTCAGGAAGAGAGTGTGTTATAAACAGCAGGTTTGGCACCCATATGTCACATAGTCAGACCGTGATCTCATTAACATTACAGAAGTGCTGCCACTATTTGATTAGCAATGAGTTGTACTGCCTCCTGAAATAGCACCTCTGGCTAGTTCTCTATCCGGTTACACATGTTCTCTTTAGCATAGTTTTTATGGTTTGGAGTATGACAGCCTATTATGTATGCCTGCAACTCAAGGCCAATATAAATATGATGAAAGGAGGTCTGATTTTACGAGAATCTGACAGTTCAATCCCGAACAAGTGCATAAAGGCTGCATGGGTTCAACACCCAGCCCTACTCCACAGTATCAAACAGACTTTTACTAAGATCAGAAACCAGCAACATAGCCTCTGTCTTTTCTCATTGCAGCCAATGACTGAAGCATGGGTCTGCTCCAAAAAGTGCCAAGCCTGTTTCACTCCCCAGTTCTGTTTTATCAACTGGACCCAAGTCTGAAAGAACAAGTTGTCTTGTCTCAGTATCTTGTTCTTGCCTTGTAAGCATACAACATACACTGACTGAGAGAAACTATAGTCCGTTGCATGACTTTCTACAGCTCTCCTTTGTCATCTACTGTATGTGCTAGTCAGCTACAAGAAGCTTTGAAACTACTAAACTACAAAACCACTAAACTATGAGAAAGATAACTTACTGGAAGCTCCAACTGGCAGTAAGAAAAAAGGAGGACAAAGAGACATTATGGGCATTAAAATTAATTGAAAGAACAGCACATAAAGTGTACAGACGACAGAGAAATTTAATAGCCGATACCAATACCAGTGAAATTTCACGATTCACGATACCAATTCGATACCACGGTAAAAACCAAAAGTAAAACAATAAATCTCACGTACTTCAACATGCAATTCTTTATTACCGTTCGCATACTGCTTTTTTGTTAGGAAGTTAAACAGGTCATAATTCTCTCTATATTATCTATTTAATATTGCTGTGAAAACATCTCCTTCAAACAACTGTAGTTATTCAAGATTTCATTTGAACACATCATGATAACGTTATTAATTTACCTTCGCCCAATACTCATAGAGCCTGAAAGCATCATAATGTAAATCAATGGCACCTCCTGTGTTGAAATCGTCAGGACGAGAGTGAATTAACGTTAGCTGTTAGCAGCTTGTAAGCAGCGCCGTCCTGCACGGAGCTAACAGCTAACGTTAACTAGCTCTCGTCCTGCCGATTTCAACACGGATTTGTTGTTCGCAATGTAGCGTGATCAGGGAGAAATTAGGGTGCCTCCCCTGGACGCGCCAATAGTAAGTTTACTGTATCCAAACACATTTTCTATTGTCCCTGGGATGACGGGACGCCGTTAGTCTCGAGCCCTGACAGTACCTGCGGTATTGTAGAAAAATGAGTACCATCACATTTCAAGAATTTTGGCATCGATTTGGTAACGAAGTATCGGTTCTCTGACATCTGTACAGAGTATATGCAGAAAATAGCATTGCATTAATCAAATATGCATTATAAAACACAGATTTTGTTTCAAGTACTAATGTTTAGGTCATTAGCATGAGTGATGGCAACAATAGTAAAAAAACCTAGCTTTGCATGATTGAAGTGAGTGACTATATAAAGCTGAGACAACCTTATACAGTTTGAAGGTGATTCTCTGTACAGAAACTGGTTAAAAGTGTACTTTCAAACAAGTCCTTAGTCCACCAGGAGGAGGTGAGTCAATCCCTCCTCTCTTCCTCTCCCAGAGTGACGCTTTATTGGAACTCAGTCACGGCTCCAGAGGGGCTGTGATGGTTTATGCATGCAATGTCTTTATCTATTGATTTATGCATTAGTGGTGCAAGGTACTTACTCAGCACCCACTAACCCGAAGGTGTGGACATGATGTATGGAGTTGGAGGGGTGGGAGTATGGATGTATGACTGTGGTATGTGTCACAGCTGTGTCCCATCACCTGATTTGCAGTCAGATGTGTGTGCACGTGCATATGTACGTTGCTTACCTGCCATTGCTGATCTGCCGAGGTGAGTGACGGAGAAGGTCTGATGGTTCGGGCCTGTCAGGTGAACGTGATCGACTACCTCGCCCGTGGGATCGATTGGAATGGTCTGATGTCAGTGAATGTATTTCTGAAATGTCTGTGAATTTTAGATTAAAAATGCATTAGCATTTAATCAATGACATAAATCATTATATAATTTGTCTTTTGTAAACACAGGGTCACAGCTTTATGCTAGCTGCATCTAACACGACACATATTCTGGCCTAGGAAGATTACACACCATGATCTAAACAAAACGACAGGGTGCTTGGACATGAAAACAATATTGATAAGAAGAAGATGGAGATGGCTAGGACATGTATTAAGGAATCTGATGACATGACAAAAGTGGCATTGTGTTGGACACCAGAGGGAAAACATGAAAGAGGGAGGCCCAAAACAACCTGGAGGCGAACCATCAAAGGAGGAATGAAGACGAGAGGATACAGCTGGAACAGCATTGAGAAGAAAGCAAACAACAGAGATGAGTGGAGATCCTTAGTCCTTGCCGTATGTGCCACCCGGCGCAACAAGGACTAAGTAAGTAAGCATCCGACACGGCACTGCTACACGTCTGTTGTCTCACCATCTCTGTCGGAGTTATTGGCTGATGGGATGCTGTCATCCATGTCAGGAATGTTGAGCAGCGTAGCTCGCTCGTCTCTCTGCACCACCATCTTCAACTTGCCCTTTGACCTCTCAATCAGCTTCTTGGCATCTATTAGTGATAGGTTCTCTGTGACTGTGCCATTGATCTGCCAGAGGAAGAGGAGAGGAGAAAACTGAATAAACAGGTCAACTTCATTGCACAATTTTTCTGTAGATCCCACAATGTTCTTTTGAAAACTATGGGATCATCACAAGGTAAACATTGGGGCGACTGTAGCTCAGTGAGTAGAGGGGGTCGTCCTTTAACGGAAAGGTTGACGGCTCCTACTGTCTGCATTTCAAAGTGTCCTTGAGCGAGGCACTGTTAGTTGCTCCCCGGACGCTTTACGGCAGCCCACTGCTCCGAAATGCTTAGGATGGGTTAAATGCAGAGGGAGGTAATAATTCATGTACCTGTATGTATATGACTATTATAATAAAGTTTTTTTAAGAGGAATTGTGAATTGTTTTCCCTCACATTAACAATAAGGATGTCTGGAAGGCTATAAACAAGTTTAAAAGTATTTACAATTAGGATTGCAATGTTTTTGGTACCGTTAGAGACACAGACAGTCCACGGAAATTGTATTGTATCATATATGTTGTATAAAGCAAAACTATTATTATTATTATTATTATATTATCTTTATTCAAGTATTTGATTTCTATTGGTCTTTGTCCTGCAATCGCATTTCAACTAGAAAATGTCTCCGCCTCTCTTCAGAACAATTGATACAGTAAATTGGATTTTGAATGCATCTCTGCATTGTGAAGGAGGATTTTTCCCTCCTCAGAGATCGAGGGGATAAAAATTCAAAGGAATAATGGAATGTGTGGTATTCCTGCTGGTGAGCCTGCATACTAATGAACTGTGACCTCACTCTGCGAGCCACTTTCAGCAGATTACCACGGCAGGCTAGTGAAAGTTTCCAGTAAAACTTGATACTCCCTTCTCTTTCACCCCACCTCACTCCTTCTCTATTAATGACATTATTTAAAGCTATTTTTTTTCACCTTCAGGAGATTCAAGAACTTTATTGTCATCCTGCAAGCATAACGAAACTGCAGTTGGCCTCAAAATGGTGCATTATATTATAAAGACGACACACATATTTACAAGGAATAAATAAGAGATGAATGAGATAAAAGATTAGTTATAAATATCAGCGATTAAAGTGCAGAATCTGAGCGATATAGACATAAAAATATAAGCAATATGAGTATAGTACAATAACGTTTCAATACAACTAACGAGTGTGCAAACATCAGCAGCAAAAGTCCCGTAAGAGTGCAGTGTGGCAGCACATCAGTCTTGACAGACTCAGGAGATGTCTGAGTTCAGTAGTGCTACAGCTCTATGAAAGAAGCTGATTTTCAGTCTATTTGTGCGTACGTGGATTGATCTGAAGCGCCTGCCTGATGGGAGGAGTTTAAACAGATGATGTCCAGAGTGTGTGATGTCTTGTATGATGTTCTTAGCCCTCCTCACGCAGCAACTGTTGTGAAGATGTTCCAGTGGTGGCAGCTCGATGTCAACAATGTTCCTCTTTATGTTTATTCTTATAATTGTTTTATCAGTTCATTTCCTCAATATTGCGTTTTACCCACTTTTAAAACCCCCGTCTTACCTGTCGGCTCATTCATGCAAACACTCATCTGTTTTCTCTCACCTTAAGCACAACATCTCCCTCCTGGATGTTTCCATCTCTGGCAGCAAGGCTCTCAGGAGAGATGTCCTTCACAAAGATGTGGCTGGCCAACCGCAGTCCATATTCTACTTTCATAGTTAATAAGCACAGAGAAGTAATATTAACAGGGTGCATCATTAAAACTCACTCAGTTCCCTGCAAATAAGATTAACAGGTTAGTCAACATTAAAGTTCTTATAGACCTTTAAACTCTAGGATTTGCATAGTAAACTTTTAAGGTGCTTGGACATTTCGTTGCTCACCTTCATTTTTGCGGGACTTGACGAGGGTGACCTTGGCAGGCCTGGGTGCAGCAGAGGAGGTTGTTGATCGGCGATCGGAGCGCGGTGAGACGCTCCTCTCCCGCGAGGCACTGTGATCCCGCCTGCCACTGCTGCTACGCTCACGATCCTGACGCCTGCCAGTGCCCGTGCCTCCGCTTGCTCCTCCATAGGCACTTTGGCTACCACGCCCACTGTGGTGATCGTGATCGTGATCGTGATCATGATCATAGCCATCCTCCTCGTCACTGTCCTCTTCCTCGTGCTCTGACATGGTCTCCCTGTCCCCTGGCCGAGAAACAGGGAGCTGCACTTTCCTTTTGCGACGAATAGTCTGGGAAAAGACAGGAAGTTTTGAGTGTTATTAAAGATGTGATTATTATGGTCTCCCTCACATTTGAGGTCAACATGATAGTAAGATTCAAGATTCAATAATTTATTGCCAACCGCAGTTGATGTGGAATTTGTTTCAGTGTAAATCAACAACAAAACATTTTAATCACATAGCACACGCAATAGTCTCATTAATGTTGCACAAATCATTCTGTCAAACAGCAATTAGAAGTAAGTGTGAACCCCTGAAATCATGCTCTGTAACATCAGGGCCACTGTGATTCACACAATGTTGCACAAATACAGGTTTGGTAAATATCTTCAGAGTCAAACTTACTATCTTTGCATTTTTGCCACTCTTTCGGAGCTGCTGCACTGCGTAGGCATGCTCTACGTTGTCCATAGAGACTGCATTGACCATCACCACTCGATCATTTTCTCTGAAAATATTAATAACAAAAACACTTAACAATGTCTAAATAGTTGTAGAGATCTATGTGAATTTATACAATTCATACCAGGGTGGTAGTAGGGCTGCACAATTAATCAACTATTCATGGCGATCACGATTTTGACTTCCCACGAACATGACCAACTGCGATATTTATGTTTACAATGTGTGCTTCGCTCATAGAAAACTCTGCTGTATAAATCAAGTGCTTCCCAAACTAACAGCTTGAGATGCAACGTCAACAAGCAGCCGGTTTTCAGCAATCTCATATATCCGATTTTTTGCAGGTTACACACAAATGTGCAGCCACCACATGATGGTTTTATGTCCTCACACACACACACAGCATGCCGTTGGTGTGGAAGTTCTTCATCTGAGTGAAGAACAACAAGCCGTTGAGTAACAACTTTAAAACATTTGGAACAATTAACTTATATTGTAATTCATTCCCATGATGCTGCTCAGAGTAATCACAGTGACCGCCTCATCTGCTGACAGCACGGAGCTAAAGAGCTAACGTTAACGGAGGTTCCATTGTGCTACATTCATTCAAGCTCTACACAGTAAAAATGAGTATTGGGCGACGGTAAATTTTAACGCTATCATGATGTGTTCAAATGTAATCTTGTAGTGTAGTTTTTGGTGAGAAACTTGAATAAATTGGGTTGTTGAAGGAGACGTTTTCACAGCAATATAAAATAGATAATAGAGAGGGAATTATGACCTGTTTAACTTCCTAACACTAACTCTAAGCAGCTTCTAATTAGAACTACTAATGCCAATATTACATTTTTAATCGAAGCAAATATTTAAATAAAAATACAATAATTTATTTCCTAATCATTTGAATTGTGTATTTTTATGAAAATAATTACTGTAGATGACAGTAACAAAGTAAAATGATAACATATAGAGTTTTTGACGGTTAGAATCTAACACAACGTGCAAGTGAAACAGCGCTCTGCTTATTTAAATGTGAAATTGCCATAAAAATATTTTGTTCCTAAAATTAATGAATAATCGTGATCTCAATATTGATCAAAATAATCCTGATTATCATTTTGGTCATAATCGTGCAGCCCTAGGTGGTAGACATTCATTCAGAATAAAATGTAACATTAGAAATATTTAATAGGAGCTTACTTACTTTATCTAATTCTGAGGTCAAACTAACAGTGCTCCTACAATCCACAAAATATTGACGACAATAGTCAAAGACTTACTGTAGCAGTCCCTCTGCAGGACCTCCTTTCAGCACATCAGATATCACAATGGACGTCTCCCCACTCTGGAAATGAGGGTTGTCTCGCCCACCTGAGATGGCAATACCAAACCCAAAACCTGGGGCCTACACACAGAAATACATACATACTGACTGATACCGCATAAATGACAAATACAGTAAACTATCCCAACAAAAACAAGCTAATAGGCTCTCTGTAGGCTAATTATCAGTGAAACTGCTATTTAAGTAAAACAATGTAATGAGGTTTAAAAGACTGGGATATTTGCTGTGGACAAGAACAAAGCTATGCATTTGCAAGTTGCTAATTTTCCAAGAGGTTTCCATGGAGGCTTTGAGGACTGCTGTGTTTTTGCCTACGTAAAAGCCAGCACTGAAGGATCCAGCCATGTGATGTAAAAGGCTAATCTTACAACCACAACAACACAGGAGAACCGCAAGGCAGAGAACCGCAGGCCACACTGGACTGCTCCTTCAGCCTCAATAAAGCCGCTGTTAATTAGATTACAGCAAGCAGGCCAGTCTAGACAGGTGCTCTATACAATCCCACTGCACAACAGCATCAACTTAACTACAGTTTACTGTCTCAAAGCAAAATACATTCAGTAATTAAGCATACAAGACAATGGGTATATGATTTATCATCTATCTCTCGGGGAATATGACTTTGAAAAGTTTGATAGTTAACTTGATTGTGCTGATTGTGCCAGAGGGATTATCAGTTATATGCACCGGTGCAATCTATCATCATTACATGTGACTTTACACAGGACAAAAAGCACATGGACTAAAGCCATCACCCCCCCTCTTTCCCTGGAGTTGTGTTAGGGAGAAGAATATGTTGCCAACAGGAAGGAAGTGAAATGAAGTAGTAAGGATGTGGATGCTGATTTCAGTCTTCCTTAGCCTTGTTTCCTGCCATCTGGGTTCCTTGACTATTGTTTCAGTACCACACATCCTGCTGCTGCTACAGCTGGCCCTCTCAGTACAGAGAGGAAGAGAGATGGATGGGCAGAGAGAGAAAAAGTGAAGAACACACAAGACATACTGCAGGATTAGGGATGCCAGAGACAGGCAGAGAGCGAAAGGTGTAAACACTTACCCTGTGAAGGGTCACTGTGTGCTGTTCCCATATGACCGTTTCCTCCATCGCTGCACTCTGCAACACAAGAAACAAGAGGGAACGGATTAACATCTTGAGGCCAATTTATAAGTACATATGTATATCTGGATGCATCCTATTACAATAATCCTGCAACAAATACTGTCTTTGTGAAGCTTATAATGTTCCTTTCTTGAAGACTTTGAGCCTGTAAAGTTTTGAGACAACTCTTTGGTCATTTTTAGTTAGTGGTGGTGATGTACTGGACTGCATTATATTGAAGGGTCTAAAACCTTGTCTTTTACATAAATGAGTGGTGAAGAGTATTAGAAATACCTGCCTGTATAACGTAGTCCAATACAACACCACCGCTATGCACAGCATAAAGAATAGGACTGCAATTAACGATTATTTTCATTGTCGTTTAATCTGTAGATTATTTTCTATTTTAATATATATTAGTTGTTTGGTCTATAAAACGGAGAAAAATGTGGATCAGTGTTTCCCAAAGCACAAGATGACGTCCTCAAAATTCTTGTTTTGTCGTGCGCCGTGCACACCGGCTGACCGCTCCGTCCTTCACATGGTGATTACCTCATTAATGTTATGGTTCCCTTATAGCACTGGGTTTAAATCTGAAATATTGCCAAATAGGCGCTTTTGCTTTTTGCTTTGACACTAAATCCTCCGTTATCGTCTTGTCTATCAACTCTCTCTCGTCCCCTGTGTGAAATCTGACTCCTACTACTCTGTGCTGAGACTCTGTATGGAGCAGACACTTTCGATTTGTAGCGTCCCTAGTCTGACTATGTTTTGATAACACGGCGCTGATACGCCAAAATGAACTAAATAGTTTTTATTTCTATAAAAAAGCTAAATGACGGTGGGCAAGTAATGTAATCCGTGTATGCCCGAACAACGTGCAACACCGGTAACACCGATTACCGCGGCAAGCCTAAAAATCAGAACGCCACACCTCTCTGAAATACATCATGTGGCTTTTTATGACATAACTGTTTGTAAGGGTATGAACATGATTCAACCAATTAGAACTGAAGACAATACTTATTGGTTCTATAGGACTTTTTATTATGTATGTATTTAACTTCCAGTTCTTATAAAGAATAGCACTAACTCAATGAGGGCACATTAAACCTGTGTGCAGCGTGCAAGACATAGCCTACTTATATAATACACACAAAATGTCATTGAGTCATAAAACTCTGCAAACAAAACATTGTTTATATTCAGCTTTAGATAATAGTGACAGTCTAAAACTACATGCGTGCTTAGTGTTTCCATATCCTGTTCAGTTTTCAGTAGAGTTGTTGTTTGGCTACCAGCAAGGTAGACTCTATTGCTTATTTGCATGACTAAGTCCTAAAAGTCCACATGTGAAAAGATTATGAATGACAGCAGCATGAGTAAACAGCCGGCAGAGACTGACTGAGGTTCAGAAGACTGAGTGAGCATTCGTATATTATTCCTGGATGGGTCAGCTGAGAGAGCTGAAGCAAATAAGGTATTTAGCTGCTCCTCTGACTTGCCACACTGGATTAAACTGATGCTAGGCAGCAGGCATCTTTTGCGTTCACTTATTCTCTAATTCAGTTACATCACACAGGTTTCTCTTTTTGCATGATTCATGTTTTAGTTTATTTTATTTACTCCACATGAAGCACAGAAAACTCCCAATATGAAGCTATAAGGATGTGATGATGTTACTACTATTAGGTCGAAGAGACACTCCTCAATTTGAGTCTCAAAGCAATGTTGTTTTTAACTCCCAGAGTGCTATGTCCCCAGCTTTAAATTACAGCTTCTCTCTGCTTGCCTCCAGCTGATGAAGCAACACTGCTGTCCTGTCTGTCTGTCTGTCTGTCTGTCTGCTTGCCTGCAGGGAGTAACGGTACAGCTGTCTGTGGCAGAGTGCTGAGCACAGTTCAATGTGGCAAGGGAAGGGAAAGACGAAAACGCCACCACACGTGGCAGGGTGCTCATTTACTACAACTTCTATTATCAGCTTTTTAAAATAACACACCACGCCATCTGTCTCTCCCTACACCCTACCATCGTGATAATTTCACTCCCTCACCCCTTAATCATCACCTAATCCCCCAACCTTCTCACCCATCATCATGATCATTACTGTCATCACCTTCCCTTTAACCTAACTACACAGATCACAGCACGTTCACACTGCAAAGCTGCCAACTGCATGTGATGAGGACACAGACCAAGAGCCAGCTGATGAGAGTGTCTGGTGTTTTTAGACAAGGCCAGAAACATACTACTGTAGGTTTGGTGGGAAAAAGACACAACTGAACACAAAGAAGAAAAGACTGATTTCCTAGGTTATATTGAGAACATTTTTATGTAGACAAATATTTCTTTTAGAGCTTTTACAAAGGTGCCGAATGAAAGTATGGCTCATCCTAAAAAAATATTGATGATTATGAATTAATTTTTTTAAAAAATTAGCAGGTCCAACAGTGTCCGAAATTAACTTATTCACTCACCAGCCAAGGGGACTGGTAGATAAAAAAATCCACCGACCAAGCCTATTTTTTACCGGCCAAATAATAAATTTCCTTTTTATGTCACATTTACATTTGTTTAAGTACATTTCATTGAGATAGTATGTCGAATACAAACTTAGAGAAGAGACCAGAGCAAAATTTAAAGCAAATTAATTCAAATATATTGTCAGTTAATCAATTCAAGCCTGAATACTAGGCTTGGCGGTATCTATTTTGTATATCTTCCTGACATTTCACCAGTTGAAGGCTACTAGAGGTGGGACCAAGTCATTGTTTTGCAAGTCACAAGTAAGTCTCAAGTCTGTCCACTCAAGTCACAAGTCAAGTCCCAACTCAGGTCTCAAGTCCTAAACAAGCCATATGCGCTCTTCACCAAATGTAATGTAATTTTAACAGTGGATCCAACTGGATCTCAGTAACATAATGTTAGTTCTTCATAGTTTTCTCCTGAAACTTGATTGGATGCTGTTGGATTGGTTCAAACAAAGTGGATCTGGAGGGTTAAGTGTAAGATAATCAAATGCAAGTCCCAATAACATTCACCGGAAATAAAGAGTCCAGAGTTCAATAAAAAAACAAAACACCACTTTTCAGAGATTTAGCAATGAGCAACAAAAGATAGAAATTCAGTTTGTTCAGTTCAGTTCAGTTCAGTTCAGTTTTTTCCCACACGAGTAAATCCTCTTCCCAAAAAAAATCAATAAAGGATCTCTAATCAGTTTGTTCCGTTCACCACCGTAAACAACCTAAATCTATAGTTAATGTATAGCTACATGTTGCAAAATGACTTCATTACTCTACCACAAAAGATTCATCACTTGACATGACTGTCTGTCTGTCTGAGTCTCTCTCCTCCACTCAACCATGAAATGTGCAGGTTGTGTGTCGAACTGGCAACCACTTGTTATGAAGTGAATGCAATGGAACGGAGGAGGGAGAGAGCGACATCTAGTGGCTGGACGTTATCAATAGCACCTTTAAACAGGATAAAAAGGAACTACGTAATTTGACTTTCAAACGATGAAGTAACTTTTAAAATGACTGATTGAGAGGTAAAACTATTGGTTGATTATTCGATCAAACATAGCCTAAATCAAGTGTCTATTTTGAATAACTGATTAATCATTAATTTCCTAAGCAAAAATGTCAAACACTTGCTGGTTCCGGCTTCTCAAAGGTGAGCTGCATCTCTTTACCTTAAAAGATAATAAACATAATACCATATGTTTGGGTTTTGACTACCAATAAAACAAGATTATCACTATTTTCTGAAAATTTACAGAAAAAACAATTGATTGATTCGTCAAAAAACCTTATAGATTAATGGATAACGAAAACAATCTTTAGTTGCAGAGCTAAACTTGATTATTGTGAATATCCTCATTGAAGTTAAGGATCATTTGAGCCTTTATCATGGTTCCTCAAAAAACAGTTACAGTATTTTATCTGTCTGGGTAATGTCCAGAAGGATGAGTGGTGACCTACAGGTAGTTACAACTCATGTGCTCAATACACTGGATGAAGAGCGAGGTAATTCATGCTATTACAGAGATATTTGACAAGAAGAAGAAAAGATGGCTACACATCCAGCTACTTTAGATACTTTTATTAGAGCTGCAATAATTAATCGATTGGTTGTCAACTTTTAAATGAATCGCCAACTATTAATTGACAATAAAAACAATCGTTAGTTGCAGCCCCAACTTTTATTATACTGATGTTTCAAAGCAAGGTGTGTGACACGGACTAGCATAAGGCCACGTTCAGATTGACTTGAAAAAACTAATTAATTTGAATGGAGTCAGTCCGTTAACACAGTCGTTTTGCAACAACGTGCTATCATTCAGCAAGGCGTTGACCAATCACATACATGATGTAAGCTCACATTCCTGGTGGATTACTTTGTAACGGGAATGTCGAATTTCTCCTGTTTACTTCGTGATTGTCTTTTTGAAAGATAAAATAATTGCCGGTGTGATTACTTTCCAGAGTTGTAAAATCATGTTACTGAGCAATACAAACTGTTGTTCAGTGTTTGACACCTGATAAGCCTTTAAATGCATCAATCAATAACTCCAACTGGACATCCTGGATCATATTTCATTGTGTCCCAAGTACCCAAACAATCCACACTCAACCACCAACACAGCCTCTTGTGCTGTTTTAATACAGGTCTGTTTTCAGTTTGGATCCAACACCTAAGTATCGGCCACTGGCCTTGCAGGCAGTAACCTATGCTGAACTTACTGTAGGTCTCCTCTTCTGTGTTTGAATCTTTTCCATTCACACCGTTCACTTCAGTTGGCCTGAACCTCTAGAATACACAGTTAACCCTTTGACCCCGATTTCCATGGTAGCTCTGTGTGGATGTTATTTGTGTCCATAATTGGTGCAAAGGGCTTGGGTGTCCCCCTCTCTTCCCCTCCTCCCCCTCCCTTGTCTGCCCCTACGACTCACACAGTAATGCCACTATTGTGTGAAGAGACCTGACCCATTTAACCACGGCTCCCCCCTCCTGACATTCCCAAACACATCCATTCCTCTAAAGTGTTTTGTGGTATATTCATCCACCCGTTCATCCATTCATTCATCCATCCAACAGTCCAGGCAGACCGAGGGGGGCTACATCATGAGAAACAACAGCGTGCTGGGGTCATGTGATCAGGCGGTCAGGCAGGCAGGTGGCCTTGTCCTTGAACTGTGGATTGCACTGATAGGCAGTGAGAGGGAGGAGGAGGAGGAAGAGAGCAAGGCTGTGGGCTGCTTATACAACTAACATATACAGTACCAATGGACAGGGCACATAAAACTGTAGAGGAAGACATGTTGAATGACATGTTCCCTTTTATTCTCTGCTCCCTTGTCTCTTTCCATCCCTCACACACACATTTGTGTACATCCGTATTCAAAAGCAAGCTAAGACTATGAAGAACTTGTAAATATTTGTGTAAAACATTTTGCTTGACCAGATCTAAACCCTCTGAAAACACTGAAGTCATACAGCCCACACACCCACACCCCTACAAACTGACCACAAGCCTTGCAAGGGAGGGCTTACGGTATGTGAGAGTGTATGAGCCATGAAGACGTAGACATGCTTGTACCAGTAAGAGGTCATAGATCAGATGTGAGTCATAAGAGAGACAGGAGAATTACAGATTAACAGCACGGCTTCAATTAAATTTCTATTTAACATCTGAGTGGGCGTTGTATTAGAGAAAGAGTGATTTTCTGTTATATACTACATATTATAGCATTGCAGTTGCACATCCCTTTACGTAAGAAAGGCTGAAAAGAGTGTATTTAATTGCTCACACTGCTGCTTGATTTGGGTTAAATTAATTAAAAGGATTATAACAACATCACACATATTATTAATTTTAATGGTGCAAAGGAGTATGTGTAGTCACGTTCAGCTTGTGAGTGGAAAAGGCCCGGCCCTTGACAGATATACTGTACAGTACAACCAAGACGGTTAGTGAGTTAGGACTAAGGTAGGATACTAATTCACATAGGATGTTTTTATCTAAAAAAGCAGACTCTCTACTGATTACAGATGTCAGTTTCTGTTAATTTTGCTTTTGACAGCCCGATAACAATTAACCGGTATCTAACTCGTTAATTTTTAGGACGCAAAATGGCGTGAAATACAAGATGCGCTTTCCTTTAAGTCTGGCGCTCCATTAACTCAGTGAGCTTTGGCGCTGCATTTCGAAAAACTATCCATTTAGAGGTGCTGAAATTTTTATGTTTTGCATTGTACATGTCTTGCTGTTTAATTTGGCCAATCACAGGTCATTTCAGAGAGAGCGTTCCTATTGGCTGTGCTCCGGCAGGTGGGCGGTGCTTGGTATTTCCACAACTGATCTCAACATGGCTGCCAGGTCACAAACTATCTCAATTTACAGCTAAACAGTACACCATGAGATGTTTCTGAAAACATTTGAGGAGAGAAATAGGCAATACAGTAAAAGAATATTGATTCATATTTGATCAGCGCTGCCTAGTTTGACCGCTTGATCAGAGTTTACGAGTGATTGACAGCTGGTCAAAGACGGCAGGCTCCAGCTCAGCTCTGATTGGTTGTTTTCCTCCGGTCTGTGAAATCCTGCAGATGCCATTAAGAGCACCAGAGGACACAGAGGCACATGATTTTTTCCATGTACTACTGTCAGGTTATAGTGACCGTTCTATAAAAATACCTTTTTTTTAAAATCATATTTGCTCCATTTCTACCCACTGCAGCTTTAAGGGTGCTTTGATCGGTTGGCAACCGATCATTATTGGCTGATATTCGTTCTAAATAGTTCAATAGGTGGTCTCTATAAAGACCGATCAGAAGAGCCGATAAGACGACGCATTGACTCGGAAAGTTTTGAATACTCATTTGCCTGCGTTCTCGCCTGCTCTTTAATTCTACAATCTACCGCCCAAGCCTATTTGGCGCTCATGTTAAATTAACATATAGACCATAAATTTACCCAGGCTATTTAGACCTTAAATTAACCTATAGGCCGACACATGTAACGGTCAAAAATATTCTTGATAGCTAACTAATTAGCAGTTAGCTGTTGCTATTCCTACTACTGATGAACAACATCTGCAGAGGCTCTGTTACAAAAGAATAATACAGGCTACAGTGTTATGACAAATACAATGTAAACTGGTGACAGCCAAGATGGTTAAGGGGAGAGATCCTGTCCGTCTCTAAGGCTGCTTAGAATATTTACTCCACTGGGAGTACGGCTCAGTCTCTCAGATGAGATTATTACAGTAATTAATCACTGCAATGTGAAGTGATGATTAACAGGCTGGCTGATTGAGTGTGAGGTATAAGCAGGGTAGAAAGCAGACAGTAACAGAGCACAAGTGACGCGTTAGCTTAGTGTTACTGAGACGTGAGAAGAAAACAAACAATTCACTTTAACCGAGATCATTTCAACAGCTAATCCAGATGTGATGTGGATGAGGGAGGCCAATGTGGTCTCATCTTTCATTAAACAAAAACCCACAATGAAGAAATTTCTGTGTGGAAAAGCTGTAGCTCAGTGTCAAATGGTAATTTGGATATCTCCTGCATTTTGTTACGGGAACATTTTGGATCATGCAAAAGCAAAGATCACAGAACATGTCGGGCCAAAACAAACATCAACACAAGTGTGTCTCATTTTTCTGGAGTAAAGAAATAATAAAAATACTGACGGGAACAAAGGATGCGGTTTATCTCTGAAGTCACAGAGTTGTGTGAAACAATGGTGTGCTTGATGTTGCACAAACTGACGGCAGCCTAGTGTATTTATACATCCATATTAGTCAGGCTTGAGCTCTGGCCAGCAAGGCCCAGGGCTGGGAAACAAAGAGCAGCCACGAAACATGTGTACTTGTCCGTCCGTGCACGCACAGACGCACACACACCAGCCATGATCTAACACTACAGGGCCTCTTTGTTCAAGCTACAGCCAGCCTGGCGTGGCCCTGCCTGGCCCACCATAACACAGAGTCCAGTACGGAAGATAACAGCTCACTCAGGCTCTTCAAAGGCAAAGACTAATCCAGTTCTTTGGGGCATACTGATGAACGGACAGCAAAAATGAGTGATGAGATGGACAATAATAACCTGCTGCAGAAAGCTATGATAAGTAGGGTCAGGTCAAGCATGCAAGTCTTCTCACATGCTTCTCAGTCTCTATAGTCATCAAACATGTTCACAATAACAGAAAAACTGAGTATACACTGCCAAGATCTTGAGAATCAGTGCACTGTGAGACCATCCATTCTGCAACCAAATGAAAAGTCAGCTGATGAGCATCACTAGACTTTTTGGGAAATAGAAGCATTCAGCCAGAAACAGCCAAAAAACATGTGGACCTGGTTCACATACCCAAGTTGGCAGTACTGACTACACAATAAAACCACAGAGAAGTGGGCAGTCAAACACATCCCTAAAGCCCCAGACACACCAACCCGACATCAGAGAACTAGCAGCAATGAAGGCCACCAGTTGCGTCGCATCACGTCGCCTTTGTTTTTGCCGACATGTTGCAGTTAAACACACCGCAAAGACTACAGCCGATGGCCAGTTAGCGCATACGATCTGCGCCTGCATGAGACGAAATAACTCTCCACTACAGCAGGTCACGGTGGTCTGTATTTGTCATTCAAAAATGGAAACCCGAAAGACCGAGGACTGCGGATATACAAACTGTTGTTATGATACGTACATGACATAAAGCGGATTCAACATGCTGAATCGTCCAAAAAAACTCCAACACGGGCAGACTAGGGCTGACGGTGCGGGACACACCGAAAAAACTAAGCCGACGGATGCTCACCGACGACCCCAAACTGTCTGACAGCCGACCGTCGGCTTGGTGTGTCAGGGCCTTTACTACCTCTACTACCTTTTTTTCTCATCCAATAGTCTTAACTTTATAAACTTAAAAAGGAAAGTGACAAAGCCGCAGGTGAGGTCATCTTATGAGTAATGTCATGAGCTCGGAGGAGGTTTGGAGGAAGCATAATACAAGCTCTTTATCAGTGTTTTACCAATGAAACTGTTGTCCGGCAGGCCATTAGTCACCACCTCCCTCCATCCATCCAACTTCCCTTCATCTGAACCACAGGAATGCTTCACACGGTGGGCAGATCAAATACAAAGTCTAAGATGCTGTTTTTGACAAAAACCCACAGGATGAAAATGTGGGAGGAGTGAAGAAAAAAAGATTAAAGAATACTTGAGCACTGACATTTCTGCCACTGAGAGAGAACAAACCATTATTCACATCAGATTATTCTGAGGTAAAGGTAGAAATACTGAGCAATGGGGCTAGCAGCAGCTAGATGACGACAAGTGTGAGGTAAAATCCTGATAAAGCTTTAGGTCAGTGTGCCTGCTCTTCTCTGATAGCCTGAGGCAGGATGTAAGCAAGAGCAGCCACATCACCCCACAGGAAAACACTCACTTCCTGTTTGCAGGAAATAGCCTCAGCTTCCACAGCAATCCCTGTGCAAAACTACTGGAAATTCCTCCCAGTATACTCACCTCCTTTTACGACTTGCAATCTAAAGAAAGTTTTAATCCAGATTTAGAGGGCAAGTGGTTGATTAATCTCACTGTGATTTTATTCAAATACACCAAGGTCCCACTG
Source organism: Sebastes umbrosus (assembly GCF_015220745.1). Lineage (NCBI taxonomy): Eukaryota > Metazoa > Chordata > Actinopteri > Perciformes > Sebastidae > Sebastes > Sebastes umbrosus. The sequence continues at coordinate 25,052,660 of NC_051270.1, forward strand.
TTGTTCCTGTTTTTTCATCATGGCTATCGGGCACTACTGTAAACACACTAGGTCTGCAACTAACGGTTGTTTTCATTGTCGATTAATCTGTTGATTATTTTCTCAATTAATCGATTAGTGGTTTGATCTATAAAATGTCAGAAAATTGTGAAAAATGTGAATCAGTGTTTCCCAAAGCCCAAGATGACGCCTTCACATGTCTCGTTTCATTCACAACTCAAAGATATTCAGTTCGCTGTCATAGAGGAGTACAAAAACAACAACCACAAATACTCATCTGTAAAAAAAGTAGAAATTCAGCCCTATTCGCACAGCTTAATACAGTTAACATGTCATTATGGCGTACTGTAGAGAGGTCAAAAACACTGCAACAAAACCTGGGTATCTGCACGTATTAGAGGAAAGGGAAAAAGTTAAGACTAACATTGAAGGATCAACATTTAGACTGGCAACTCGCAGAACCGCCACCCTGTAGCAGCAGCTCTCCCCGTCACTGGGGCAATTGTATCCATGGTAACCGTATCTCCCTTCTTAACGGACCCAAAGGAAAGAGTGGGGCAGCAGCAGTACACTCAAACAACTCATAATTAGAGACACACGCACATGCTCTTTCTGGAGGGCAAGCACTCAACAGCAAACACATGCAAATGCATTAAAGCCTCTAATGTAAGCTTTTACATTCTGTCTTTCAGGATTACTGTGCTATCCTGTGAAGCGCACATGAAATAACAAACCCAACGACATATCTGCCATCACCTTCAGCATTTAACAGATGAATTCAGCAGTAGCCATTTTTAGGGCAGGTTGTGACTGTGATGGGAGGAGAGAGGGCTGCAAGTGTGTGCACACACATGGGTGTGCAGATGAGGGCAAGTAGCCAATAGGCAGATGACGATGATGATGATGCAGAGCCTCAGTCAGCAATGATGTACTGTTGTGCTGATGTGCTCAAATATGCTTGAGTTAATTAGTCTCAAACAGCAGCTCTACTCTGCCATGCAGCTCCCTGAAAAACCTCCATCAGGACTCTGCTCAGCATAACATGCAGGACACACACCCACACACACACACACACCTCTGGCTGAAAACTATCTGACACAGAGTCACTGCTAGAATAGTGAGGGTAGGAATAAAATACAAAACCTATAATCCAGGCTTTTGGATTAAAACGTTAATCTGAGCCATGCTTCCTCTGAAGTCTACGGCTGCTGTCTCATGAAAGCAGACAGAGTGAAATGGATAGAAGGACGGATGGATGGATGGACGGATGGACAGACAATGGCAGGATGCAGCACTGAGAACAGTGTGATGTCAGTGAGCATGTTTCTTGCAGCATGGGTCTTACACATGGTGCCTCTGACTTACTGCTGTAGCTGCCTGCCAACTTAACTGATAAGTCTGTCTATGTTTTAACAAACCGTTAATAACATGTGATTGTGGTAAAAAATCTGGCACTGACGACTCCAGGTATTTTCTTGCTGAAATTTCCACCCATCGCTCTTGTGCGGTGTCAAACTGGTGCAAAACTTCCAAACCCAGTTTCATCGTCCCACACACATTTAAGGCAAAACCCACCAGTTATCTCTGAGGTATATAACTAGTGTTACACGGTATACCGATACTAGAAAGGTATTGTTAAAAACGGTACGATACCACGTTTTATTAGTACCGATACTTTATGAATGACAGTGTTTTAGTACGAGCCGTGAGTTGCGTCGATGTGCGACAGCGGCGCTGTGTGTGCAGCGCTCTGCTATGGGGACAGCATGAGGATCGGGATCCCGAGGGAGCAGGCAGTTATAACTTTGCTGCTGGTGGGAGCAAGCAGTCAAAAAATAAACTGTAGTGATAACCAGGAGGATGGAGCCAACAAGTGAAGTTGAAAAGAAGATTAAAGCAGGCCACAAAGTGCTCAGCGGCTGCACAGTCTCTCTCTGAGCTGGTGTCTGTATCAGCAGAACTCCCTTAAAAAGAAATAAGGAAATAACAGCATGGCTCTAATTGCCGATCAAATGTACCGATAATTAGATTCACCTCATTTTCTGAATTTGCATTTGCAACTCATATGCTTGATCACATAAATCATATGTAAATCATAAAGGTAATGTATTTTCACTTGAATGAAGTGAGAGCTTTGTTGGAGCCTGTGGGTCAGGTGTAGGCTCTGATTATTTTCACTGACCTCAGTACAGCTCCACAGAGCTGATGTGCAGCGGGCTGTTCTCTGCTCTCCACTGACCCTGACACACAGCTAGCCTAGGCTAGCATCTCATGTGCAGCTTACCCAGCAGCAAAGTCATCCGACCTCAACCACACTAATTGTTCTCTGCCTAGAGAGACGGGCAGCGTTGAGGTCACAGAGTGGTAACTTCTGGTGGGATTCAGACTTTCCACTTTTCCACAATCCCTCCCGTTGGTTTAGTTCAAGCTGTGGGTTTCTCGCAAACTTCAAAGTTTCAAATAGCCTCTCTGGCAGCGTTTTTCACTCTTGGGATTTAAGGGCCCACCCTCCGCAGAGCGATGAGTGTATTTAAGGGCTGGAAGATGTTTTGCTAAAAGAAAAACGTTTCTTTTTTCTCCTTCGGGGTGTGCAGGTGGTAAAGGTCCAAGGCTGGAGCCGACACACAATAACACAAATCTAATGCATGAATACGTCTCTAATTACTGTAATCCGTCATCATGGTTGTTTTTCTTCTTACAATAATAATTCAATCAAATTCAATAACCTAAAATGATGTCACATTTGGTTAATGTCTCGGTCGATTACAAACTCGTGGGAGGGAATTGCTTCACGAGTAGAGCCTGACTGATATATCTAACTCACAAGCACACACACACGCACACACACTACACTTTGTTTTTGTGTCTGTGGAAACAAACTGTAAGCCAAGGCATTGAGAAAGATAACCAGATCCAGCACTGGAACCTTTGGATTCAGCCAATCACCGCACACACAACTATCAGTATTCCCACCCTACCCCTCCCATCATACACATACACTTTACACAGGAATGTGCAGATAAGGAGACAAGGCCCAGCTCTCTCACTCGGCCTGTTTCTCATTCCAAACGGTTTTCCTCACCTTTTTCCTCGACCCACACTCTGGATATTTCTGCCTTAAATCTCCCTCATGGTCTTATTTTGACTCCTTTTTCCTTCTTCTGTCTCACTGACAATGAAAGCAAGGCCAGAGAGCAACACAGCAACTGAATTCAATGTGACTGGGTCAATTTAATATCAGAGAACCAAAATAAACAAGTATCAGTGACAAGTATCAGTGACTGTGAAGGCGAGGGAAAACGATTCAGGGTCTGGCAATGATAATTACAGTGATTACTGTCATGTGGCTGATAAAGTTTCTGAGAAATTACTGCAGTGTTAATGACTGTCGATTAACAGAAACCATATTTCGCTATGTGTTGTAATACATTTCGTCACAAGAGATGAATTTTACTACGTAACTCAGAGGTGACGGTCGGGACTACAAACAAACTAAACTTATCAATTTACCAACACTATGAATCCCTTACTAACCTAAATTTACGATAGTCGAATCCCCTAAAAATAAACTACAACAACTATAGACATCTCACCGGAAGGGTTTATTATTAGACCTATTGATCTTTAGGTCATATTGTCCCAACATAGCCGCAGTTACATTTAACCATCAAAGCAAATACACCAGGGCTGGGATGATACAGCTATCTACCGATTCAATACCATCATGATACTTGGGTGCCGATTTGATATGTATTGCAATTTTTAAAGCTGAAGTAGGCGAGATTGGAGCAGATACGATTAAAAAAAGTTATATCATCTGCAAGATTTCACAGACCGGAGGACAACAAACAGTAAGAGCTGATCTGAGGTCTGCTGTCCAGCTGCTATCTGAGAGCCGGCTGTCAATCACTCGCGAAATCCGACCAAACGGTCAAACTAGTTTTATTTTCTTTTTAATTTATAAGGGATATGTAATGTTTTATACTTCTGGTGAATATAATCCAATCAATCTTATTTCCATATATGCATGTTGTATATACAATTCCATTTGTTAACACCTTATTTTGAAAACCAGATGTAGTCACACGTGTATACTTCCGCTAACTTCGCCAAGCCCGTCGCTAACTCTTACAGTCAGCTCCGTTCTCTTTATACATCCATGGCCAGCTCTATCGGGGCTGTTTGAGTGCATTTAACATAAATGTCAGTATATGGGTGCTCTGCAGTTGTAGCGTCGGTTCATTTGACCATGTACACGGTATGTGTAGTGTTTACCACTTTGGATTTAATATGCAATGGTGAAGGTTGTATCTACGCTGACCCTCCACAGTTTTGTACTTTCTCGTTGCGGCTGGCCACGGTTAGTTTTGGTTGACGAATAAGGAACGTGCTAACTTCCTTCTACCTCTGCATAGACTCAAATGAAGCAAATATATTTATTCTGGCATTAAAAAATCTATTTCAAAATCGTAAAAAAAAAATCGGGATACATAGGTGAATAGATTTTTTCCCACCCCTAGTTTGACAGTGGTGAAACTCACTGTACCACACATGCAAACAGGCAAAGACACACACACACACGTTAACAAAGGGGTGATTCAGCAAGGGGTCTTTCAGTCTGCTCATGTTTGCCTGCCCCCACAATACACACAGCATGACCAAAATTAGCTACTACCAACAAAAACAAATAGAGAGTCTCGTCTGCCACAATGTACCAAAGTCTATACATGATTAGTACGGTGACAAGAGCAGCATTTGACTGTTCAAACTGGAAGCAGGCGGCTGGAATATTTGACACAGAAATAAAAACATTATGGCTTCCAAATTTCAAGTTGCACAACATCTTTCAAACTACGCAACTCTGAACCACAACTCATAGCTCGCACAATCACATGGTGCCATAAAACAAGGGGCCAAGCCCACTCAATGGCATTCCCAAGCCTTCTGAGGACTTTGCTACAATAGGCATGTTGTGGGGCAGAATCTATAGTGAATTAATGAGTTACTGTTGGAGCGGCCATTTTCCCAGCACTTAACTGGCATCATAATTACCGTTCCCCCAAGAGATGAGAGATAGGGAGGGGGCGCATGCATTCCTTAACAAGATGCACAAGCACAGAGAGATAATACACAAATTACTTCTAATGATGGCTAAAAAAAGAACTCCTCAGCACCCCTACTAGAGAGGAAGCTTACACCCTCCAATGCACCTAATGAACTAATTACAATGTGCAAAGAACAAACCTGTAATGAAGCCTTATCATCTTGTTATTCTGTAGTATACGTACAGTACATCATTACGCTGTTTTCAGAAGGCTGAAGGAAACACATCCACATCCTTTAAAGTATCTGCAGATACCAAGTCAGAGTTTTGTTTATGATCACAGCTGCATAGTGCAAAGTTATCATTACAGAGTAGGCCCACATACAGCAAGTTAAACAGGACTGACAGCTGAACAGATCTGTATTAAGGAAACACAACCTGCATCAAAGCTTTCCTTTGTTGATATCTGTGAAGAGAAAAGTTTTTTGAGCCACAACAGCAACACTTCAGAAGCATCTGCAAATTGGCGTTGAACTAAACTCATAACGATGTGTCTCTCCTTGCATCACTCACTAGCCCTCGCTGTCATACTATCAAGTGAAACTGCTAGCTGCTGCCTGTTTATTTTGTGTTTTTACTTCCCATCCATACTTCAGACAGGAGAAGAGGATTGAAAGGAGTGACAGTGTAGATCTTTATGAGTGAATTTTTTTAATCAGTGACAGAACCACCCATATTTGATGCTCTATGCCAGTGGTTCCTAAAACTTTTTTAGACCTTCCATGGGAAGTTTTTTTTTTTTTTTTTTTTTTAATAATGGGACGCTGAGCCACAATATATCATACATATACTGTATGTACTTGTGCAAATGCAAAATAAATGTGTACAAGGACAAACAAACAAAACAAAAAGGTTGCAGGCATTTTAATGGGACATGTGAGTCTGCTGTTGATGTGGTGAGAGAGGGAGAACAACCCGCAGGTCTGACTTTGCTGACCGGCGGTTTCTGGTCTTGTTTTCATGTGAACAGATGTTGGGAACAGGCAATAACACAGTGAATGTGCTATCAGACAGTGATGTACTGTATATCCGTCAAACAGTCTCGTTAAGCCATTAGCCAAATAGTGTTCATTTTAATGTGGTTGGTCTGTGTTGAGGTTTACCATGTCAAATCGTTTCATAGGTCACTATTAACGCTGGGTATCGATTAAAAAAATTATGAAGCCAGTGGCCTACCCTTAAAGTGATACGGATACCAATAGAGTACTTCATTTGATACCTATCATGTGAATGGAAGCTGTGTGTATCACAATGACAAGGCACAGCGCTCATACAGAGGTTACCGTTGATAACACCATCCCCCGACCCAGGGTGGCGGGACCACGTTGTCGCAGAAGCATGTCGCCCACCCAACGGTTCTCCCACAGGTTTAAACTGTTTGCACCTTTAGCTGCCAGCCGTCGGCTCAGATATTTCCATGTTCAGAGCCGTGTGCAGGTAGGCAATCTCGGCTGTATAGGTTGCAGCTGCTGCGGTAGCTACATTAAACCGAAGAACGCTTGTGGTGATTGACTGCAAGAAAAAACATACGCAGTCATTTTTTTCTAGATCTGGGCACAAAAAGGATCGACTGCAGGTATCGTTTGACTGGACAAGTTTTTATACTACTTGGCACAGGGTTATTTCGGTCGATACCTTAAAGGTATTGAGTACCAATACCCAGCCCTAGTCACTATATCTCTGACCCTTGAGCTTCTGGAAAAGTCTTTTTTTTTTCTGTTTTGACATAAAACATAGTTAATTTAAGTGTCAACATTATTTTAATGCGATGAAACTTCATTAAAAACACACAATAATGAAGAATGATATGAGAAATGTTCAGCACCAGATGCTGTGGCACTACTCTGTGCTAACTGCATTTACTGAGAACACTTATATAAGTATATAATAAAATACTAAATAACAATACATTTGTTATGTCTGTTATAGTGTTATATTGTTTTGTCTCAGATGATCATGTTTCATGATACAAAAGGGTAGCTGAGCGCACATTCAATCTGATATTTATGCAAGGTACAGTATGGCAGCTTTATAAAAAGGAAAAAGCAGATTATCTGCACACTGGATTATAGATCTTGAACTTAATTGCATGTTTCAAGTCTACCGGCTTAAGCAAACTAACGCACAAAGCGGAAAACAGCAGGTTTAAGATTTGTTAAGATGATTGATGACAGTTCTTGGTACACTGTAAAAAAAAAACCTGTCCTACACAGGTTGATGTAATAAGTTATTTTTTTACACTGTTTCACTTTACACCAAAAGAGAGAAACAGAGACAAAAATGTGGAGAAAAGTGTATATATAGAGAGAAGACTAACAGAGACAGGTGATAAGGATAAGCACAGTTGTTTATAGAAAACACAATCAAATGATGTGCTGTTTTAAGCTAAAGGTGGGGGAGACAGATTTCAATACATGCATGTGGACAATATATATATTTAGCAGGGAAAACATTTCTATTGTCAAACAAGATCAGAACAGAACAGTGTATGAATTAAATTGTAAAACAAAGGTTTCTAAGAGAAGCAAATTCCTTAACGTTAGTCTGAGATCTGGGAAAGTTACACACAGATACTGCTAGTGATGATTATGCCTTATATCATCTAAAGCAGCGGACGATGTCTCCCACAGGCTGATGACTGTGTTTCCCAGACAGAAAAGACAGGGCTGTTTTCCCAACACTGTGAAAGATAAGCAAATGAACACACAGCAGTGTGTGTATGTGTGTGTGTGTAAAGGCATGTAGGGCAACAAGCCTTGGGATGAATCTGTTCCAGCCTCTTTCTCTCTTCCATAACCAGCTGAGCCACGGCTGCCACATGCACTCTCTCTTGTCCCTCCTCCTCTCTCACCATCTCTCTCTAGCTCTGTCTCTCTCTGTCTCACACACACAAAACACCCTGTGTCAAATCCCCTATGCCTGCAGTGGGAATGATAAATCCCTGCAGAGACCTGCCCTGCTAGAAAGGATGCAGGGATGGCTTGGAGTGTCCTAGCTTTGACAGGCTGGCTGTTTGATAAGGAAAGGAACTAACCAAGACTCAGGGTTACAAGACATTTCCATTCATCCACCTCAATCAACAACATCACCAGCTGAGTGAAAGGTAGGGGTGTAAATCACCAGTTTCATCACGATACAATACAGATTCTCTGGACAACGGTACGATATTTACTAGGGGTGTCACAATTCTCCAAATCCACGATTCGATTTAAACACGCCATTGTTAGACTATGAAGTCTTGATTCATAAAGATCAACAGATCATTGGTTTTATGCCCCGACAACTGTCATTTACACTTTCAAATTCTTCTTTAAAAAGAGAACTGAACTCCAAGTGTTTCAAAAATTAGACTACAACAGTCTACAACATAAACAGCTGCATCTTTTCAATATCAGTATCTGTGTGACCCACCTCAGTACGTAATCATTACAAAAACGAATCATTTACTGTTACTGCGTTTGTTTCTTTCCTCTTTTTATCCTCTTTCCTCTCTCTCTCTGATCGCTGTTTGTCACTGAAGGGGAGGCGGAGTTTGGACAGTCTGTGTGCTGAGAAGCGGCAGTCCTTCTAGTTTGTTGCTATCTACTGTATATAAGCTGCTCCGATTCAACAACGTTGAGTTGAAAAAACGTGCATGTAGGCTGAAATTCAACTGTGGTGTTCTTCTGTCGGGAGATGCAGTGACTTAATATTGTACCAAGTAAGAGTAGAAGAGCTAAGAGTAAGGAAAAATATCTAACTAACTAAAGTCTGCTAGCCGCTAGGCTAATTCATGCAGTGTAAAATGCCATAGGCCTGCAGGTAGCGACCATGGTAGCGACAGGGACGGCCTATATTTCCCATCATGTCTGTCTAGTCCCGAGTGCTGGACTGAGTTGTTTAATTTTGCTGTTTTATGTTCCAAAATGCAAACGTTACTTTTGTTAGTGTTTATAATGTAATGTGTCTGTTCAGAACATGGTGGCTTATGTTGGTAATTGTGATTTGTGTGCTGGTTTACAGTTTTAACCATGAATGAGGTGGCTGTTCTTCAGTACAGCTGTATTTTCTGTCTGACGCACGCTAGTTGGCAGGGGCAGAGAAAAACAAACAACAACATTGATCCTGCTTTTGATTTTGATGATCGAGATTGGAGGCCAATTTCGATCTATTTCCAATTTAGAATCTAAATCGTGACACCCCTAATATTTGGCGCAGATAGGCTGGTCTTCCTGATGGAGATCTGTGAGATAATATTTAGATTTCTCAGGTCAATATCAGAACTAAGCCACTCATAACAGAAACAAAGTGTTATGGATTCCTGGGCAGACCAGTGCTCAGTCGCTTCTCTGGTGTTTTTGGTTCTGCCTGCAACATCCTGCTGGTCTAGCCTCACCCAGCCACACTATATCTGGAAAGCTCATTGTTCACTGATAAAGTCTAGAAACATCCACTTGAGAACTGTTTGTATTTAAAATATGACCAACAAGTAAAAAATTGCATGAATTTCTGCCTCAACAAACTTCCAAATCGCTAAACCGATGTATGATTGATGGTGATAATATGACAACATGGCCCGCTTCTTGTGTCATTTTATTTTTCAGAAACTGATTTTGGTGAAAAGTTAAGGAGAAATTTGAACAACAATTCTGAACCACACCCATGTTATTCCAGTTCATGGTTCATGTTGGTGTCTCAGTGACGCAGATAACTGTCAATAATCTATTGCTGCTTTCAACAACATCCCCCTTAAGATATGCTATGCATGGCATTGCCAAACCACAGTGAGCAAAGTAATATTTGTGGATTGTTTTGCAAGGCTACTGCTAGTCTTTTCCATAAATGTCGTTGACCCACACCACGCAAGGAAATGTACTCCACCCTTTTTTGCTGTTACATTTGAATTAAATAGAAATAATGTGCTTTATAATATGCTTTATAACATGAAAAAGCTCAAGAGTTATAATGCTGTGATTATAGGAGAGAGAGGCAGTCTTTTTAAGATCTGCCATGTGATTCAGATTATAGCTGGTGCATCTCTCCCTCCCACTCCTTCCTTTCTCCATTTCACCCCTCCAATAACCCCTCCTCACATCACCTCCTCCCTCAGAAGGCATTTTCTGCTTTCCTTCTTTTTCCCTCTCTGCTGTGTGTATCTGCCCTGGATTTCACTCCAGGGATGAAAGGATAAGCAGGTCAGATGTCCTTGATAACTGTCGCACTCCAGAGTCTCCTGGCATCGAAACAACACAAACAGCTGCTTTCTCTCAATGTTTGTATCTAGGCTCCGACAGAAGGTGATACTTCAGTAACAAGGAGCTTATTTTGATTATCACAGTCCACCGTTTTTTTTGGGGGGGTTTTTCAAGACTGGTCGACAATGAATCTGGGCATCTGGACATAATCATACTTAAATTAAGCTTACTCTCTGTGTTATGTAAAGTCTCTTGTGGTCCATGAACCTATGCCTAAACATTTGTTTTTGACAAAATAAATGACATACTTCGCAAAAGCCCCCCTGAAACGCAGTGAATAAGAAAAATCATTATATTTAGGGATGGTTATCGAAACCCGGTTAAAGACCGTAATATTCATCATCACGCTGAAGCCTCACCCCTCCTCTGTGTTGAGGCTGTGGAGGAGTTCTCCACATGTGAAGTCAGCTAACAGCAGATCAGAGAGGCCGCGGTGGAGACAGTGAAGTGAAACAGGTGAAGTTGAGTTGACGACAACTACGCTCGTTACTGTAAGTAAGTGCAATAAAACCTTCATGAGTATAAAGCCAATAATTTATCAATACACCTGTTCAATAACATGATGTAAACATGTAGAAAAGCGTAATTTTAATCTGCTCTGTCCGCGGTCTCTCATCCACCGCTGCCGTTTTAGGCCACGTTCACACTACCAGCGACAAAAGCAACAACACAGCCAGCATGGCCAGCTACATTGTCAGCAAGTCGTCATTGAAGTGTTGCTCAAGCTCTCATTGACGTAGTTATGTTTAGTTACTGGTAACTGGCTAATGGCATTTGTTTAGATGGAACGGAACAGGGAGAAACAAAAACACGCTTTGTTGACGCTTCACCGCATCATTGGAGCGCTGAAAAATGTTGAGTCCAGCTAAACTTTATTTGTGGCATGTCCCGCAGCGATAAGTGTTGGCCGTCAGTTTGTAGCTTCATGTCATCAGCTTCCATTGAACGACTTGTAGAATGTTGCGGTGTTGCTTGTAGTGTGAACAAAGTATTACACAAGCACAGCGAGCTAGCTGGGGCTTATAGCGAATGGTTACAAACAAGTGTACACCATTTAGTTGATTTGCATCTCAGTGAAGGCTCTGAATGACTTTGGTTCCCTCTAGTAAGCAGTGTTCCAGTGTATGTGTCCGGGGATTTTATTGTGAAGTGTGGAGCGGATGCAGTGAAGCTCTGATGTGCTGTTGTTGACAAGGTTGGAGTAATAAAGTTGTTGCCCGGACTACAGAGCCTCCGTGTTATTATTTTATTACCTTCATAAAGTATAGGCGCCACATAACCCTCGGCTACACAAGGTAAAACAAAAGCTGTCTGTATGTAGTCTAACTGTTTAGCTTAGTTTGCCATGTATCTTAAAATTTGGCTTGTATTCTTAGCTGCTGGCTGAGACAAAGCATCGTGCAGGCCTAGTTAAGATCCAGGTCACAGCCGCGGACCAACTAGCCAAAAAACAGAAGCCCAGCTGAAGCAACAGACCTGATGTCTTCAATATGATCAACTGGCAGTCTTCTCATCTTATACACAATGTGACACTAAGCATTGTCAATCCAAAATAAAGACAGATTCAGCAACTGCATGGCATATTTCTCGCATAAAATGTTTCCAGAAACACATTTCTGTGAACTATTTTCGTGTTATAAGAGAAAACAATTTCCAAACGAGTTGCCATGTTGGTTCCGGTTTGAAAGCTGGAAGCAGCAGCCCAAAAGGGAAAGCGTTCGTCCAATCAAGTGCCTTGTGTCTAGTGGCAGCCCATCAAGCGTCCGATGCTGGGAGGCGAGGCAATCCCTCGCGATAAACAACACCTCTCGTGATCTGTACTAAACAAAGATGTTTTCTGAAGTCTGTAGAATATGATGAGTAGGCTAGGACATTTCTGCAGCACCACAACATTTATTCTAAAATGGTATTTTGACACAGATTTTGCCTATAACAAATATTGCAATATTAACAAATTCTGCGATTTAAAAATTGCAGTAGGCCATATTGCTGTCTACAGTGAGCCAGACTGCACTGATCGCCCTGTTCTGAAAATGACCTTGATTGTGCCCTATGACATATTCAACCCAGCTTCCCTGTGACATTTAATATCAATAACCCTTCATATACTGTCCATTCCACGCATGAACATCTTGCAAGAAGAATTTACAAGATTTATAAGTTAAATTTAACGTGTTAATATGTAGGCATGTGAAGCCCTTCGGGGAGTGTATCAACAGAAGATTGGATAAATGCTTTATAATCTGATGGTGGTCACAGACACCAGATATTAGCCGTTTCATCCTGTTTATCACGGCCACATCAGCACTGATTCTCCAAAAAGGACGGGGAGCCTAGGACACAGAACAAAAACACCACCAGGACTCTTATCCGCTCCCTAGCACTTGGTCCTCTAATTACATTTCCCTCCTTCATTGATGTAAATGGGGATGTGCAATCATCAAAGCAAAATAGAGGCTGTTCTTGGCCCACTGTGCAACTCTAATTAATACAACCCCCTTCATCCAAATGCATTTTCCACTCATTTCAGTCTGTCTTCTCAAAACACAAGTCTAAAGGCTGGAGGGACTGCTGATGCTCTAAATTATGTTTCTTTCTTGTGTTGCATTTGCAAAAGTAAACAGGAATGGCTGAACACAAAGAAGAATGAGGCCAGCATTTACTGTAGTGAAGAAGAGTCGACTCTTCAGTAGATTAATGTGGTTTTCAACTAATTTAATATCAGTTAAAGGCGGACTCGTTTGAAAAACAATGTATAAAGCAATCAATCAAATTCAGATTTAAATGGCACTTAAAAATATGATTAGTAAAGATGTCATACAATTAGCATTACCATTGCTAAATAAGTCAATTTTAACATTGTCTTTAAATGATGATCAAATAAAGTTTTAATCAAATTGACTTTTTGTTGCTCCACTGCTCATGTGTCATCCTGTCATCAAATGTCATCCTACCAGTACAGCCAGACTGTCTTTTTCTCCTAGCTTTGATAACACTGTCCTTCCCTCCCTCCTTGGTGCCAAAGCAGGAAGTCTAGCACCAAACAGAAAGATCTTTCCTTTTCCGTCTTCATAGAGACACATCCTCCTCTAAACAGCAATTAACATAAACTGTTATTTTGTAGTGTAGGTCTGTCATGACATGAAACTGAGAGGCAACTTCAACTTAACTTAGATTAGGTTAGAAAAGTGCTTTCACTCTGTTCACCTGAACTGTTTTTGCCAACGTTGTCACAATTGAGTGAATGCTAAATATTTACTGACACATAATACTAACCTAATGACACACTATTGCGCAATGATAGCATTATTGACCTCTGAGGTATGGCGTCAACACACATACAGCCTATTCCTGAAAAACAGCGCAACAACATTTTATTACAGCTGATCATTAACCGCAGCTTTACGTGGCATGTGACTAATACTGATGTCATATCAGTTTTCCACAACTCATCAGGTGGGAGTTAATATACGGACAATGAGTGACAGGCTAACACAGTGGAAGGTGAGTCATACGCGTTTCGCAGATTATTTCTGACAATGAATGATGGAATCGGTTAATACAAAATGTAGTTAGGGCTATGTCTGTCTCACTAGGAGTAGCTTTGGATGCTTAATGTGACTACTGTCTTTGCACTGTTAGCTAATCAGTGCAGTGACCCTGAACAGAAGTCACTAGGTCGTGTGTATTAAAGGAGACACAGCTCTACTAGGCTTTTAGAGTTGGCAAGATGGAATGATAAAATAATAAAAACCTAGAGGACCTCCTACAGACATTGAGATATTTCAGGATATTTGTTTATGTAAGAAAACCCCCATGAAAACCTCATTGGTGCTGTCGTATTTTGCCATTTTTGTAATAACAGTTTTCTTGGAATCATTACTTTTGGCAAAAGCATTTTGTGAAACGAAAACGTAATAAAAAAAAATACAATTTTTTATTAAGTTATGATTTCACTGGCAGACAATATTGCCCAGCTCTAACAATAATGGGTTAGCTTGGAATATGAACACGAATCCTAACATAATGTTTCTGCTTTTCAGAAAAATGAATTAAAGAAACCCTTTATGAAAATATACACTGAGTGAATTAGACCAGTGGAACAGAGGATAGCTTGGAAAGACTTCTGTTTTCCACCTTTAAAAAATATATGTGTATGCAAAGTTTGCTATATAACTGACATATAGCCTTCCTATCATTAGGAAACGCTGAGCTATATAAAAAAGACATCATTAATCACCTGAACAATATGACTAAAACTTGGAAAGCAGGCTGTCCACTAATCACAACCAGGCTGCCAAGACTATCCATCAACAAGCAGTCAACATGACGTCTTCACCCCTACATTCTTGTTTTGACTTTCATCCAACCGATAGCAGACTGATCTGATGTAGTGTCGTTGGAGCCGCTGTTAATCTAATATTAATGCAAACCAAACACTTTCTGCTTATTCAAAATTCTCCACAAAAACAATGCAGGAAAGCTTTTATTCTGAAGCAGCAACAGGAAATGTAGTCTTCATTACTAAGGATAGTGACCGTGCTAACTCAAAAGGTAGCCTACATGAAGATCTGGACATTTTTCAGCATTTTTTTTAGGCCTTTCAGTTCAGTAGTGGAGTCAAGACCACCTAAACAGAGACCAAGTCGTGACCAAGACCAAAGTGCATAAAGATCAAGTCAAGACCAAGACTAAGGCAGGGCGAGACCGAGTCAAGACCAGACCAGTATGAGTCACACAGTGCATGACACACAAATGCAAACCATAGGAATGTTCCTGAAATTGACCTGAAAGAACCACATTCCCATAGAAACGCCCGAAGAAAACAAATGAAGATCCTCTTCATTCACCTCTTTTATTGCCATATACTGTATACGCTGTATATGTGTAAGTATGTACAAGTGTTACCATAAGAAATGTCTTGATAAAATAATCAAAAGATATTGCAGAGGTGAATTTTATGTGTGGGAATTTTCCTTTGTTTTCTATAAGCAATGTACAATAATGATGTTAACACATAAATCAGACAATGCAAGCAGACAATTTAATGATACCCCCGCAATTGTGGTCTTGAAATTAAATCCTGAGTCCTCTTTGTCTGAGACCGAGACAAGACCGAGTAAAAATGCTGTCGAGACCGAGACCTTCAAAAAGTTTTCTTGAGACTGGTCTCGAGACCAAGAACGATCTGGAGTGCTACAACACTGCTGTTCAGGCATTGTTGCTCATGTAGGCCCTAAGGAAACCATTCACAACACTGTCATCCAGGTCTTATAGTTTCCCTTTTAATTTAAAGCAGACAACAAAGTTCAAAAGTCCTAATCCTACCTGATGTAATACAACACAAGACAATAGAGAATAATATGAAACTGAAGAGGAAACCCTGGAATTACTAATGAGCACAGGACACACTTTTGGCTCATTACCAACTGCAGCATAGTACAGTAGTAAGTGTAAATGGTAAGGTGTGACCAACGCCATCAGGTACAGTACAGCATAACGTCACCCGCTGACATGACGGAGGTGGTTTCGTCTAACTGGAACAACCGACCAAACCTGAATATCACCACCTCAGTTAGACAAACACAGCACATTCCTCACTTGTCAAACTGAAAAAAATACAAATCCCTTAATAGAAAATTACTTCTGAATGCAGTGTGTAAAAAAATGTAGGTCTAATCTGAGGATTGACCCACTTAAATTATATTTATCACAACTTTTTTCTTTTACTAAATTCATGTTTAAAATAACCAATTCTGCAGGAATGCTTCATTGATTGATCTAAAACACATTATAAATAATGAGAAAATATTAAGGCTTGACAGGTATTCATCCAGCTGTTTTGACTGATGAATGGACAGCAACTACACATAGCTGATACAGTGTCGCAGGTGAAAACAACATAGCTATTGTTTTGTATTGTATAGATATTGTAGCGTGGTATGAAAACCTTGTTTATTTTGCCATTGGAGAGACTATCACACGTGTTAAGAGGTACTCTTGATGTGTTTGTAAGTGACTGGTCCTCAATAGCAATATACCTGGAAGAGGAATGGTCAAGAGTAATACGTATGGGGGTAACAAATATAATAGTAAAATAGTTAAATTCACTGGGTTGCGACTATTTCTGATGCTCACATTTTATTCTTATTTTTATTTTATTTCTTTGTGGTGTTTTTTTATTTTTTGTGAGTGTGTATATCTGGGTGTATGTTTTGTGATATTCGGTATGTCTTGTCTCAATTGTAGGTCTTTGTATGGTGTCATTTTTATTATGTTGAAAATGAAAAAAATTATATTGAAAGAGAAAACAACATAGCTAGAGGTTGTTCAAAATGGGCTTCAGGGACCTCAACTGGGACTTGGCAAGTGAACGAAAAGGTGCACAAAAATAGTGAATAGTTTCTAAGTTATACTCTATAAATAACACTATACTAAGTGTCAGTTGATTTACTTGAAGTCAATACAATATGATTGTTTATAAAGATTACACTTTGGTTAACAGGTGGCTCTTTCACCCTGACTGTCACAAGGCTTTTTTAACTCCGTAAAGCAACAGCTTGGTGCACCTTTTCCCACACCTTATATTGTCCTCTTTTGGCTTATGTGTAGTAATTTATTGTTTTGATACCACTGGTTACGGGTTTTAGTTTTCTCATTATTTGGTCTTTATGTTCTGTTCTTTTATTGTTGTTTTTATTTTTTTTTGTCTGTATTTCATTGTATCTGTGCAAGCACTTTGAAACTATGTTTAGAAAATGTGCTATACAAATAAAGATTATTATTATTATAAGTCTCTCAGAAAACTCAATTTAAAACAAAAATAATCTCAAAATGCAAACTTGATCAAATGTAATTTTTGGTCCACTATCATCTGGGATCTCCTACATGTAAAAAAAAAAAAAAGGTTATTTCTTGGCAGAAGTTCTGCCTAAGAAGCTCAGTTAGTTTTTAGATCCATGTGGATTTCCTGCCACTTTTTTTTTAAAATAAACTATAGAGACTTGGACTCTGGATATCAACAGTTAGCTGAGCTGAGACCTAACTACAGCTGGGTGACTTCTTATCAACAGAAACAAGAGAGTTTAAGTGAGATTATTTTAACCTAGTACAGTAGAAACAGCATGGCTGGTTACTAGGTGTAGATTTCAAAATAACCCCCCTTAGCCAAACACACTCTCACACACACAAACACCACCACCTCTAGGCATACTACATTACTACTAACGACAGTCTACAAAGTTATACTGCCCAACAACAGAACCACTTCTTTTCTTTTTTTTAACTATTGAGACTCTAGATATCAACAGGTAGCTGAGCTGAGACCTACTACAGCTGGGTGACTTCTTATCAACAGAAACAAGAGAGTTTAAGTGAGATTATATTAACCTAGTACAGTAGAAACAGCATGGCTGGTTACTAGGTGTAGGGCAAAATCTGGGATCTCTGACATGTAAAAAAGGTTATTTCTTGGCAGAAGTTCTGCCCCAGAAGCAAAGTTAGTTTTTAGATCCATGTGGATTTCCTGCCACTTTTTAAAAAAATAAACTATAGAGACTGGGACTCTGGATATCAACAGGTAGCTGAGCTGAGACCTAACTACAGCTGGGTGACTTATCAAGAGACACAAGAGAGTTTCAGTGAGATTATTTTAACCTAGTACAGTAGAAACAGCATGGCTGGTTACTAGGTGTAGATTTCATAATAACCCCCCTTAGCCAAACACACTCTCACTCATACAAACACACACAAACACACACAAACACCACCACCATTAGGCATACTGCATTACTACTAACTACAAAGTTATACAGCCTAACAAAAGCACCACTTTGTAGCCAGTGTTTTAGTTTTCTCATTATTTGGTCTTTATGTTTTGTTCTTTTATTGTTGTTTTTATTTTGTCTGTATTTCATTGTATCTGTGCAAGCACTTTGAAACTATGTTTAGAAAGATGCTATACAAATAAATATTATTATTATTATTATTATTATTATTATTAGTCTTTCAGAAAACTCAACCAAAAACAGAAATATCCTCACTATCATCTGGGATCTCACATGTAAAAAAAAAAAATCCTAGCTTTCTTGGCAGAAGCTCAGTTAGTTTCACTTTTTAATAAACTATTGAGCCTCTAGATATCAACAGGTAGCTGAGCTGAGCCCTACTACAGCTGGGTAACTTCTTATCTACAGAAACAAGAGAGTTTAAATCAGATTACTTTAACCTAGTACAGTAGAAACAGCATGGCTGGTTACTAGGAGTCAAAATAACCCCTCTTAGCCAAACACACACAAACACCTCCACCATTAGGCATACTATACTACTCCTATCTATAAAGTTATACAGCCCAACAGCTACAGCAGCACTTCTGTAGCCAGGGCTAGCTTTAGCCTGATGTGATCCAGCCAGGTTTACCCACCTTAGTTGAAGCTTTGGAGGACATTTCACTCTTATTCCGCTTCAAAAGTGTCAACGTTTGAAAGTTGTTGTCGTCTTTGTTTTGACAATCACTCCTAGTTGTGTTTTGTGTCGCCCAGCTGCCGCCACGCCGGGCTACGGGGTTATTTTATTTCATCCAGGACGACGACAGGAAACATGTCAGGAAAAGTCCAAAGTCCATTATCTTTATCTTTATATCTCCGTTTCCTGACTCCTTAACGTTAGTCCAGTTTGGTGTCGAGTCAGGGAAGAAACTCGAGTTGAAAAGTATGGATATAACACCGCCTTGCTTTGACGTTTTGGTGGCTAACGTCTGGAGTAAAAGTTGTGTTTGGTCGGCATCTCTCGGACGGTCTGCAGCAGCAATGGCAGCAGGCGGAGTGAACCTCTCTGCTCTCTCCGCTCTGTGAGCAGGGTCTGAGCGGAGCGGACCACTACAAGCACGGAGAGGGGTGGACAACTCTATAAAAAACGGGGACATTGTCCTATCACACCGAAAAGTCTCCTTTAATAACATTTTGTTTCGTTAAACAACAAGCGGATATATCATATTACTAAGATTAATTATTAATTTTATTTATAATCTGTTTTTATCGCGGCTAAAAAAAGCGCGCATCCCTGTTATCCCGTGGAATAAACAGTTCCGGGATACAATAAGGAGAAGAGACGCCGGCTGTCCCTGCTGATGCTGAATGCTCACTTTCACTGTGTGATGATGATGAATGTTGTTACACAAGGACCACAGTAGCCTTTAAAATCTCAAATTTGTGGGGGAAAAACCACAGACTGTATTCTGTTAATTTCTATTTTTGTATATATATATTTTTATTATTTTTTTTTTAATTTGTGTATACCCTTTCCTCTCATGTGTTTCACTCTGTTTGCTGATGTTTGCTGATGTTGCTGCTTTGACACCTGAATTTCCATCCAGGGATTAATAAAGGTTCATCTTATCTTATCTTATCTCTTATCTTATCCTTAAAAAAAAAAAAAAAGGTCAAATTCAGTGCAAATCGGTGTAAAAACAGGCTACATGAAGCCTGCCCTCATAACAAAACAGCAGAATATGTGAGCAGAATATTTAAAAAGTTAGTTGCACAAATTAGTTTTGTAGATTACAAAATGAGCCAATATTAGATATACTATATAGATATTTCAGGATATTTATTTATGTAAGAAAACCCCCATGAAAACCCCATTGGTGCTGTCGTATTTTACCATTTTTGTGTTACACAAGGACTACAGTAGCCTTTAAATATAAAGTTTGTGAAAAACACAGACTGTATTCTGTTAAAAAAAAACACAGGTCAAATTCAGCGCAAATCGTCTGGAGTTACCCTGCACTATACTCATTTTTAACAGTTTCTTCTGCACTAAATTCACTTTTTTAATAGTCTTGTATCACAGCTGTTACCCTGCACTATATTGAGTTTTAACAGTTTTCTTCATCTCCTTGTATTTTTATATCTGGTATATTTGTTTGTACTTTGTACTTTGTACTACTAACTTTTTTACTGCCTTTTCACTAACATGTTTTGCATAATGGAACTGTGATGCGGGAAACTTGAATTTCCCTCTGGATCAATAAAGTTACTATCTATCTATCTATCTATCTATCTATCTATCTATCTATCTAAAACAGGCTACATGAAGCCTGTCCTCATAACAAAACAGCAGAATATGTGAGCAGAATATTTAAAAAGTTAGTTGCACAAGTTAGTTTTGTAGATTATGTGTATGTGTGTATGTATATATTGCATGTTGTATTGCATGTGCATATTGTATATTATAAATTGTATATTATAAATAATAATTTGCGCATATAAGAAAAGATAACAAATAGTCAATATGATTAAGTTAAATATGTAAGTAATGAATTTGTATTGTGATTAAGTTATATTATAAGTAATGAATTGGTATTCTGGATTGATAACAAATTTATATTTTGATAAGGATAATTATATCAGTAATTAATTTATATTTCTGTATTACACAGATTAAAGGTAATAATTATAGTTAGAATAATTATAAATAATAATAATTATAGTTTTAGAAAATTTAATTAGAGTATATGTATGGCTCAATAAGGAAGCTGGTTAATAATTAATAATTGACTTATGGAGAAGGGGTGGGATTAAATAAGTTTATACTTCTTCTCATTCCTTTTCGAATATGTAAATCAAGGCATCAAGTGTTGACAATTTATTTTTCTTATGCTTTTCATTGTATGTAAATACTACTTGTTTCTGACTGTCCATTTTTTGGTATTATCATTCTTTTTCTTTATTCTATTATTATTATTTTTTTTGTATTCTACATGTTCGAAATACATTTTGAAATGAAATGATTACAAAATGAGCCAATAAAGTAAACAGAGTCCTTATTTGAAACCATTTTCTCAGCACAGAGTGTTTGTGGTTGATAACTCACCTCACAGGAAACCACAAAAGCCATTCAGTTAAGTTCCTATGACTTCCTAAACCAGCCCCCACCCACAGGATGCAACAATCTCAGCTTGTATTGTTTCACAGTTTACTTCTGTTCCCAGCAAACAATATATGCTATGTTGAAAGTGGGCCACACTGTAGAAACACAAAATGTTGAAGCAGAGTGACATTATGCAAGTCTTCAGCGTCCACGGTTGCAGTACAGTGATTGAGAGCATACAGACACCGCATACAGAGCATACATACAGAGCATACAGGCACCCCGTCTTTTCCAAACAAACTGAGCAATCACATTCCCACATCTAGCTCCTCTAATGATTACTTCCTCTGTGTCTTTCTCGCTCAACTGTGGAGGAGGGCTTTGAGGCAGTGTAGGTGGTCTGGTCTAAGGGGTTAATTCCCAGCAGACATAATCCTACAAGGCTAAAATACCGCCAGTCAGGAGTGGCAGACATGTCTTGAGGGTTGCAAGCGGAGAATGACCTCCAGAAAGGCCAGGTCGTGCCGAAAAGAGGATCAAGACAGATGAGCAACTCTAAAACCTGCAGCCATACTTCAGCCAAGGAAACACATACTGTACTTATTTCTAAAGCATGCTTGAAAAAGACATTGACTTCTTGGACAGGCAGTTTTTACCACAAGGGTTTCTTTTGAAAAAAAATAAACATAAACAGACACAACAATGTTTAGCATGCAACCCAAGGGTGATACATACTAGTATTGATGCAAGTCGCTCGCTCCTTCTGAAGGTCCTCAATCGCCTGTCAGGATCCATCAGTGCCGACAGCAGGATATTTAACATGGTTGATCGGTAGTCGACTAACAATAAAAAATAACCAAACTTGAGCTAATCACCTTTAAAAATGACACTAAACAGAAGCTTTTCCTCTGCTGCTCGCCTCTCGCTCTCATCCACACCTGTGATGGTACCTCAGATGTTCTGGCAGTGAGGAGCAAGACATTAGTGACACTTCAATGTGATCAAAGCTATCTTTGTCCTCTATGCTCTCATCCCTGCTCTCTCTCTATCTCTCAAACACACACACACACAGAGAGAGAGAGACACAGCTCTTTCAGGCACGACGGGCAGCTTCAAAGCTCAGGTGCGCTCATGGAAGAGCAGGCACATGGAAAACAAAGGCGAACATGCAGGCCTACATTTGGTCCGAGCGCATCACAAGGTTCACTCAACCCAGCTTCTCCTGCAGCGAAAAGGCTAATGTAGAGTGAAACAGCATAATGTGCACACCCGAAAAATGTAAAGCTGGCTGTTGATGCGCGCAGAGGCGTTTACATAAGCAAACACATGATTACATGATGACAAATAAAGATGAACGTGAGAGGTTTGATGAGAACCATTTGTTTTGCTGTGGTGAAAGCTCTAAAGCAGACGTTGTTTTCCTATTTTCATCTGTCCTGAGTTAGGCGTCTGTGTGATCCCTCCTGTGCCCTGTTGACTCACGGCTGCCCTGCAGGTCCAGCAAGACCTCTTTGTTTCTACATGCTAATAAAAACCTTCTGGAGACATGAAGTTCTCAATCAATCTAGGCCGGGTAACTTATGGCTACACTGAGAAGCCGTTCATCTGGAGGTATTATATTTTTTAGTATGCAAACATTGATAAACAATGATTTGTGTAGATTTTTTTCTGTAGTTAAATAACCAGTGTTATTCTATTTTTTTTCTTGTAGTTAAAAAAAAATCACATGAAATGATCAAAACCAAAAATGAGTTAGTCCATCTCAAATAGAGCTGCAAGGATTAATCAATTAATCGATTAGTTGTCAACTGTTATATTAATTGGCAACCATTTTAACAATTGATTAATCCGTTTGAGTTTTTTTTTAAAGAAAAAAGTAAAATTCTCTGACTCCAGCTTCTTAGATGTGAATATTTTATTGTTTCTTTACTCCTCTATGACAGTAAACTGAATATCTTTGAGTTGTGGACAAAACAAGACATTTGAGGACGTCTCTGGGAAACACAGATCAATATTTTTCACCATTTTCTGACTTTTTATAGATCAAACAACTAATCAATTAATCGAGAAAATAATCAACAGATTAATCGCCAATGAAAATAATCATTAGTTGCTCTAATCTCATTACTATCCTGTAAATGGGTGGCAAATATACTGTAGACTTTTATAAACAACAAAAAACAACAGGTTAAGTTCCTTTAACTGCTGGGTACTTTAGTTTTTTAATCAAAGTTAATTTTCAGCTGCAGCTGTGAGTTTTTTTTGTAGCAGTAGAACAGTGTCCGTGAGATTGACTCAACTAACAAATAAACTAAACTACAGCGCCCATGTTCATGGTAATGAATAGTCGTGGGGGGAAAAATTGATACAGCATAGTATTGCCATATTTTGTGAGGCAATATTGTATCGATACACGGACGTCAAGTATTGACCTTTTATTATATAAACTATTAACCTCTTAACAATCTGATTGCCTGCCGGCGGGCCCAGATGCTATTCTATCTTTCAGAGGTTGTAGCGGGCTCAGTCTTAAAGATAAGACTGAACACTAAATAACGCTCCAAAGTTAAGCTAAATTTTGTTGAGGAAAAACTGGCATGGCCATTTTCAAAGGGGTCCCTTGACCTCTGACCTCAAGATATGTTAATGAAAACTCTGAGATGAACAGAGTATCCTATTAGATAAAACAGATGTTGACAAACTGCATAATTTGCAGTTGAAAACAGGTAATAAATCACAATATATCATATCGCAATACTAAAGAAAATGTTTAAAATCATTATAAGATCATATCATGACTTAAGTATCGTGATAGTATCGTGGGGCTTCTGGTGATTCCCACCCCTAGTAATGTAGGAACATGTCGTTGGACAACGATGTAGCTCTATGGCACAGAAGAAGAGGCTGCATCAGGCTTTGGCTATCAGACAATACTTGTTACTAGGATCAAGTCATTGTTGGTTTTGGTCTTTTCACTGGATTTGTATACAATAAGAAAAATATAGAATATCTCCAGCCTTATACTTTAAATACAATTTTCATTTTAAGAAACTTTCTCTTATAGAAAATTAATCCGTTCAGTAAAAGCCACAAAGGGTTGCGGTTTAACCTGCTAATCATTAGTATACAAATGTCACATCTGTTCTTAAGAGGCCAACTGTTTCTGACCAGATTAGTATCATATGACAGGATTAGCAGGCATCTCTCCAATTCACCCTCTACCTTACCTCCCAGGTCAATATTGTTAAGGCTTTTGTGCGGACTTAAACAGTAAACACAAATCTGGTTTCAGGATGTGATAAGCCCCAGACATGGTTCAAGGTTCAATTTATTCAACCATAAAAGTAGGGAAATCATTTCCTACTGTAATATCCTGATCACAGAAGGGAATAAATACCTATAAATTAAGACCATAGACTAAAAACAACATGAGACTAAATTATATTCCAACAATACCTTACTGTCCCAAGCTTTTAACCTCCATCCTACCTTCCCCTTATCAGCTCAAATATCAACTGTGCAAACATAACCTGACCGCTGCAGAAAGGGTTTTCACAAGACGCACACAGTGTACACAGCACTGTGCAGGTGAGCTGTTGGCTCTTCCTGAAGCGAGAACTGCAGTAGGGTCAAAAAGAGTTTTGGAAAATCATGACTTAAAGGTAGGATCGATAATGCTGAGAAACTAGCAGGGCACACTAGATTTTAAAATTGATCCAGACGAAAAACCCAGCTCAGTGTTGCCAACTTTTTTCCAATGAAAGTAGCAGCACCAGCTCCAAAAGTCACTAAATCTAGAGAGAAAGTCGCCAAGTCGGCAACACCGACAGTCCGTCCCTTCAGGCCTCCCTCCAAAGCAACAAAATTATCATTATGAACTAATGTAAACAACAAACATGGCTACTGTTAGTACTCACAGCTCTCAAACTAGCAGCTTGTGAAAGACTCCTGTGATGCGCAGTGAGTGCACGGATAGAGCACACCCAGGGAGGTAGGCCATCCAGTCATTACATTTGGGCCAAATCAAATGATTGGACGGGTTTATTACAGTCCTACTAGAAAGTAGCTGCACTTAATTTCAAGTATGTCAAACGATATATACAGTTCTGGGGAGCACTACAAGAATTTATTTTTGCAAAAAGTTGCATAAAAATTAGTACAGTTAAAAGTAGTTTCTCATTATTGGAGATGATCATCCTGCTCTTGTCCGTTTTGTTCGCCGCTAATTCAGTCATAACCAACAAACACGAATAGTCTGAAGTGCTGTTATTTGGAGAGACACTTAGTTCTCGTGATGAAGAAAAAAGCTTTTGGAGTACTAAATTTACCATTTCAGTCACTGATAGTGAACCAGGCTACTTTTAATCTTCTGAAGACATTTACTTCGAGAGGCAGCCTGTGATCAACCAACCAAACAAATCTCTCCTTTTCCTCTCTCTCTGTGCCTCTCTCTCTTCTCTACAGACAAGGATTGCTGAGCCCTTTTTAGCCAGAGAATAGAGGCTGCAGTGAACCTGGTTGACTCCACTCTGCTTCTCAGCGGTATCTCAAGTAGCCTAACAAGGAATGGCTTGAGAAGCAGAGAGAGCACCGCAGCAGGTCTACTTGAATACTTGATTATTTCTCATTTTCCTCCACTGAACCAGCGTGAATGTTGAATCTCTATGTTTTGTGCAGTGTGAGACCCACACCCACTAACAGTCAATTTACTGTGTAAACCTGGTGAACAAAAACTAGCCATCACGTCATGCTTTCCATCCACGTGACGACCCCATTGTTCGCTGCAGAATGAGACTGTAAATTAAAAATATCGCAAATCCCAAGGTACAATCCACAAGGCACTTAGCTCGATCTAGTGTGTGTGTGTGTGTGTGTGTGTGTGTGTGTGTGTGTGTTTTGCCAGTAAATACTTAATGAAAAACAATTTTACCTTTTCCCTTCATTGTTGTGATAGCAAAGCACACAATACAGATGTAACTTCTAGCAGCATTTTGGTACTGCCCTGTCTTATTTGTTTATAAAGATAAATGTGTTACAGTGTGTCTTTATTGTACCAGTACAGACTGTTCTCCAAACTTTCACATTGTCATGTTTTTCCCCATGATAATGGCCCACTTTATAAGACTGATAAAAAAATGTCGTTGCAAAAGAAAATACTTTAAGAAAGTGCCATGACATAAAGACACTTTTAGTTGTCAGAAAAGAGGGAAAAATGTGTTGTTGTTGCAGGGATGTGCTAAATAACTTGCACCC
Organism: Sebastes umbrosus; assembly: GCF_015220745.1. Classification (NCBI taxonomy): domain Eukaryota; kingdom Metazoa; phylum Chordata; class Actinopteri; order Perciformes; family Sebastidae; genus Sebastes; species Sebastes umbrosus. The sequence goes on from NC_051270.1 coordinate 25,079,120, forward strand.
AGGCAGCACTTATATGTGATTTTTATCATCCAATTACACCATGGTGCCATTAAGTGACAGGTGGGTGCATGGAAATATTTTGCAAATATGCTACAGGATTTTTCAACCTGCTGTGTTGCCTTATACTGCACATGTAAGCAGCTCAGCAATGTGGGAAAAAGAGTGAGAATAAGTAAAGTAGCTGGAATTTAAAGGAAAATATCAATGAGTCTTTAATAAGTTTCAGCACTGCTTTTGACACAGCTAGAATGATGTTTAGTGTGTAATCTAACAAGGTTTCTCTGTGTTCTTTTAAACAGTAACAACAACTTCAAAAAATGTGACCTTGATGTGATCAAAGCACTGAGCATAAACAACGCTGCTGTAGTGTTATCATTAAAAACCGATGATTGTACACAGTTCTTTACGGTTTTGCTACAATCAGATCAACAATATTCAGTTATTTTTTAAAACATGTGCGCTCAAGTGGTCAATATAGTACGTCAAGAGATGGGAAATTGCCTGTGATCATGCAGGGCATAACTATAAGGATTGCCCGCTTGCTCGGGGCAAGTAAAATACTACGTCGGGCTAGTAAATCTAGCAACAAAAAAATAATTAAACACTTTGTTTTTTCCGGAGCTGAAGTAGCTAAGGAGTATCTAACCATTTCACTTCCTTTTAATCTCTGTAGAGATTTGCACATGCATAGTATCGTTCGGGCGCGTAAAGACAAAGTTTATGAGTTGAAGCGCAAGCAAGCATTTCAATAATCCTGGAAACAGGAGGTTAGTTGGGTGGCATTAGAGGATGTGGGCAAAACTCCACATTAATTTTGTTAGATAAAGATGAAACATGATAATCAATTTTGGTCTTTGTTATTTGATAACCGCTAATAAATAAAACAATTTGTATAGGGGCAAGTAAAAATTTACTTTGGGCCAGCGAGTGAAAAAAACAAAACATTAAACAACTGTCATGGACAAAAGTGCGAAAAAGGGAAAAAGATCTGTGCAAATTAACCATACACATCTTTATACTTAATCAGATGTTCATAATCACATGTAAAATAACATTCAAAGTTATTTTTAGGAGCTATTTTTTACACTGTGAGGTATTGGACTAAGTTGTGTGATTATACATAAGAAAATGAAAATGCTGTTCAGCTATTCTCTAACTATGTGGTTCAGGAGACGCTGCACAGAGGTACTGCAACACATCATGCAGAAAATTCGGCCTCAGGGTCTCACCTGGTACAACTCAGAAAAAGTAAAACAACAAAACCCTGACACCGGTGGCAGAGACACATTATCAGTCACATATTAGCCAGCCACATCGGAATATACAGCAATTATACTGCAGTGTTACTTCTCACAGGTTTCTGTGGCACCTCAGACAGAGTAAGAGAGGGTGTAGTAAAAGCAGCAGTTAAACCGTCTGCCAACACTTACAGTATTATAGCCTACAGTACACCTAGTACACCTCTAATAACAGTGTAGAAACACAATCTATACACGTTCACTGATGAAACCTTAAAGCTCCTAAATCACTATGAATCAACCTCGCTATGTAACCCATAGTTGTGGGCATAAATAGAATAAGTGCAGTCACAAAGGAGGAGATGTTTCAGCTCGACTCCAGCACATAGGACGAAAATGGGGTTAAAGTCCTGACTCTTAGCTTTGAAGGTGTTTACATCAACATCAGACAAACACGGCGAATTTTAGCCCTTTTTATACATGGTCCAAGTCCATCAATTTCAATGGAAAGAAATTTAAATTAACAACAAATTAACTTAAATAAAGCCGTTGTGTTTAACAGTTGGTTAAAAACCCTTTGCAGCCAATAGACACCAGCAGACACTTGGTAACTTCTCTGGTGACTCTCTTCCAGGCCTCTACTGAAGCCCCTTACAGCTGCGGCTGGTTGGGTATGGTCAAGTGTGCTGTTTTACACCTGTAACCACACCCAACAGTGACAAGGTGAGAATTTAAACCACTGGAGGTCAGCAAAACAAACTCTTTAAATGGTAAACATCTCTATTGTGAGACTGGGTTGATTTTGATAAACAAAACTATTTAAGACGAGATATATTTATGTTAATTCAGGGACACATCAATCTTCTCTCTTGATAGTGAGGACAAACTGTCCCCATCACAAATCAAAGCTACAGTATATCCAAAAAGCAACAAAGAAGTTTGACTGCATTTTGTTCTCATACTGTCCCCTGTTATCACAAGAGAAGATACAGAGTATGTAACATAGTAGAAATATAGACTCAATCATTTTTCATAAAGGGATAAATGTTTTTCTTTGTCGTACAATGTGGAATTCTGCTTGAGATAACTGAAACCGACCTTACAGATCCCATGTTAGACTGCAGGGTTTTGAACATAACATCATCTCAGACCTCAATAAAATAGATTAAACACCCGTGTAAACAAATTTCAATATTTTGCAGACTGAAACGGTTAGGGGCAGGTCTAAAAACCCAAAGGTGTAGATGTAAAAATCTGAAAAGCAACAAAATATTAGTACAGAGGTCAACCCAGTCTACATCCTCCACAGCACGGTGATGTGAAAATGATGCAGAGATGTGACAAGTTTCTAATTTTCAATTAGTTTTTGTTTTATTTTAGTTTTGACTTTTCGATTTAGTTTTAGTTTAGTTTTAGTTAGTTGGCTAGTTTCAGTTTAGTTTCAGTTTTTCAGGACGGTTTAGTTTTTATGTATTTAGTTTTACAGTAGTTTTAGTTTGTTTTTGTTAGGGCTATAGCTATAATTTCTCAGAAGTATGTAGCTATATATACATCCAAAATAAATGGTTGGAGAACTGTATAATAGCCATAATGTTTACTGTTTACTGTTTAATCTTTGCGTTACTTTAGTGTACGATGTGAAGCAATTGTGACATAGCGGAAAACTTGGAATGTCAATTCTGTTCAATTTCTGTGGTTCAATGTCACGGGAGTTGACGAAAATTCTCCTTTTACCAGCAGTGATATTATTATAGCTAAAAAACAACAACAAATAAAACTGAAATTAATTTACGTTCTTTTTTTAATTAGTTTTTAACCAGGATATATAGCTGCAGTTTAGTTTTAGTTTTCCTACTATTTTACTTTATTATTATTTTAGTTTACTATAATAATCCTGGTGCAAAGGAGATGATAAAAGAAAGGAAAGAACAGAGGAAGACTAGAGCGGATGAGGAGGAGAGGAAGAGAAATGAAGGGTAAAGGGATTAGAAAAGAGAGGACAAAAGAGGTGCCAGTTTGGGAGAAGAAAGAGGGAGAGTAGAGTAATCTAAAATGTAAGAGTTGATAAGAAGTCAGAAAGGGAGAGCAGAAAGAATAAGGATAAGGTGAAGAAAAGGAAAGGAAAGGAAAGAAAGGTTAATATAAAAGGAAAGAAGATGAGAGAGGAGAGGAGAGTAGAAGAGAGAATGAGCTAAACTACAGTATATTGTATCACAAAGTTGGTTTAAGTCCAGTGATCTCGGCGTTCGCCTGAATAGAGGACATGCATCTCCCCCCCCACCCACGTCAGTGAGTCAGTGACTCTTCCCATGGTACTGCCTGTTACTGCTAAATTCCTACAGTATGAAGCTGCTCTCACTTGGAAAAGGAGTGGAAACAGCGGCAGCTTCCTGAGAAACAGGCACAGGCCGAGTGAACAGTTCAGGGGGAGAAGTCTGAAGTTTTCATAAAAAACTAATTCTCCAAAAATCCATTAAATTAAATCCAAAGGGAAAAGCAGTGATTAGCTGCTGTGCAGTAAATGTGCTTTAATGGTTCAGCGATAATGAGGTAAATTGATTTCTGGTATCTGTTATTGGAAGATAATATCAGAGATGAAATCAGAGTCACAAGACACCTCTTGTGCTCTCTCTATATTCAAAAGGGCTGCACGATTATGGCCAAAATGATGATCACGATTACTTTGATCAATAATGACATCACGATTATTTGTAGATTTTAGGGAGAAACATTTTTATGGCAATTTTACATTTTAAATAAACAGAGCGCTGCTTTCACTTTAAAAAAAAAACTGTCAAAAATTCTGAATGTTTTCCTTTCACTTTATTACTGTCATTTAAAATAAAAAAAACAATAAAACACACAATTAAATTGATTGATTGATCGATTAGGAAATAAATGGTTGTATTTCTTTTTAAATATTTGCTTTGATTAAAACAAATATTGACATTAGTAGTTCCAATTATATATTAAAAGCTGCTTAGAGCTAGTGTTAGGAAGTTAAACAGGTCCTAATTCCTTCTCTATTATCCATTTTATATTGCTGTGAAAACATTTACTTCAAACAACTGGATTTATTCAAGTTTCTCACCAAAAACTACATTTTACAAGATTACATTTGAATGCATCATGATAGGGTTATCATGGGTTACCATCGCCCAATACTCATTTTTACTGTGTAGAGCTTGAACGCATCATAATGTGCTCCATGCTGTCGGCAGACGAGCCGGTCACTGTGATTACTTTGAGCAGCATCATGGGAATTAATTACAATATAATAACTGTCTGATCAAGTTAGTTGTTCCAAGATTGTTTTTAAGGTTGTTCCTCGACGTGTTTTTTTGGACTTGCAGTTGTTACAAATTGCAGCTTTATGTTTCCGTCATTCACGCTTAAGAACGTCCACACTGACGACATGTTGCATGTATCGCAGTCGATCATGATTAATTGTAGGAAGCCAAAATTGTGATTGCGATTAATATTCGATTAATTGTGCAGCCCTAATATTGAATTGAGTTTTTGTAATGTTGACGTGATACAGTAGATCAAAACAATAAGAACTAAAAAGCTTGTTGTGTATTCAGTCACTTTATCAAACCACATCACATCAGCGTGAGTTTCAGTAGATAGACCACGTGCATGCAGCTGGACTAGTGTTGAAAATATGTAGACATATGCATGTGTTTGATAAGTGTTCTGAACTGTATTAATGAATCACGACTTTTCAACACACATTAGCTTTCTTTTCCTCAACATTTGACCAAGCTTCACTGCATGAACACCTCTCGATCAGGACCCTCCACTGAAACTTAACCCACCCTGCCCTGAGAGTATGACATCATACGCTCCTGCCATGAAAACACAACCCTACAAGAGGAGGTGATGTTGTTGTTTTTTTGGTAGAACGGAGGAAGGAGAAGCGGTGGAGGATGGGAGCCAGCCAGAGAGGCGGATGGAGACGCGGCAGCCACAGGGGCCGCTTCAAGCCTGGTGGTGATGAGATGCGATGGGACCCGACTCTGCAGAAGCCCCAGCCAGTGTGTTAGCTGACTAATCCTCTAGCCGTCCAGTGCCAGGATCCAGACTCATCAGCTTTGGTGTTCTCTTGTCAGACTCATTTTTATAACGTCCCACTGGTCAATTCTAACCACTAATGCCCAACACAACAGCCCCTAATGCCAAGTGATTACGGAGTGCTGTTTTAGCACATTTGTCGCCTGAAAAGAAAGAAAGAGCCACAAGGCAGTGGGCTGGCTCCCTGCTCAAAGGACCAGCCTGATGAACTCAGCAGAAAGGGAGCGCAGCTAAAAGCCAGTCTAAGCCACCTCTCACTCTCAGTGTGGGCACTGTGGGGCCTGAGCCGGGTCAGGACTGAGCTGGGCTGTGGGCAGGGATTTACAGTGCCCTATTCTACAGCATATAGACAGTTCCTGTGAGATCATACACCAGGAGACACTGAATGTGCACATCCAGACCTTTCCTGCATGCCGGACAGAGAGATGCAATGGTGTAGCTTTAATTTTAATTTATTTTACAAAGAGGAAAAGGTATGTTGAGAAATATATGTACAAAAATGTTAGGGCTGCATTTTACTAGGGGTGTAACGATACATCGATCTGAATCGATATATCGATTCAATGATCCAATATCATTGATGCAAAGTGAAAACATCTATACATATTCTCATCTTTAATATACACCTTTATTTTGATACTGCCTTTATATTTATTCTTTTTATTAAAAAGAATGGGTTATTTTTCATTTAAATGTCTGAAAAGTTCAGTAATAAAATTGTCAAATCATATTTTAGTTGCTTTTTGTGAGTTGATATAAATGTAGCTGTGTTAAAAAGGCATATGATATCGGCTCATATCGATCGCAGGACCCTGAATTGAAATCGTATATCGTGGTAGACTATGTGATATCAGCAAATATTGTATCGTTTTCCATAGAATCAATATAATATTGTGCTGAAATTTGTGATTTACAACTCGACAATCTACAATTATTTTTTTATTGATTAATCTGACGATAATTTTTTCAATTAATCGCTTCTTGGTCCATAAAATCTCAGAAAATACCAAAATAAAACAACAACAAAAATCTTACAATTACAATTTCGTAAAGAAAGATGTAGTCCTATCACCTCTACTCAAATCTACACTTATGGAGAGATGTGATGGAATAAAGGTAAGCCACTTTATTGAATTCAATCCATTCAAAGCAGAACAACTAGATGTTGTAAAACTGAAGTTGCTCTATTTGTTAAATGACTCCTTGTTTACTCTTGGTATTAGCATATAATGGTGGCATACACCATGCAATCTGCTTCACATTCAGCTGTAATGTTAGTTATATGTCATATGCCTCTCTCTCGTCCTTGTCTTTTTATTTATAGTTAAGTGCATAATAACAGCAAAAAAAGAAAAGAAAATGGACAAAACAGAGAAAAAATTAAAATGCAAAGTGTGTATGTTGTATTTGCCTTTGCTGCACCACGAACAGTGAACAGAGCTCTTTGTGTGGAGATGTTATCTGCCTCTGTTTGCCTACAGCAGCTCTGGTATCACCTGGGCCCCCTCAGCTGAACTAGTGCCACTAGCCTAACCATGTGACATCTACAGCAAACAGCATATGGAAGCAACACTGCCGGGACAACAGCACCAGGGAATGCACAGAAAAAAACACTTTAACGCTGCACTACTGTTCTACTAATGTTTAAACCAAGCAGTCAAGGCAGTGTAGTCCTGCTGTCATGTACTGTATATTATAGGTTTTATACTCTGCTAAGCCAAGCCAAAGTCAACCACACAGGACAAAGCTGACGAAGCTTGGCTTATTCACATATGATTACAGGTATCGCAGCAATGTTACAAACCACGGAGAGAAGCTGATTTACTGTAGCTGAGTACACAAAGTAGCTAGCCAGTAGCTTCAATGTAAAGATAAATGTATGCAGCACATTGTTGTCAGATTAAAATAACTTTTTAATATAATTTTTTTAAATAATTTAACTTTTTAAAATAACTAATTTTCATGTTTTAACTGAGAGTAATGAATTCAACGACGCAAGTTTAAAGGTACAGTGTGTAGGATTTGGTGGCATCTAGTGGTGTGGTTGCAGATTGCAACCAACTGAGTACCCCTCCGCTCACTCCTCCTTTTCCAGGACTGCGGTAACGTGAGCCGCAGAGTGCAAAACCATGGTAACACCGTTCGTCTCGCTCAGAGGTCATCCTTACCATAATAACTCTACTTTAGGAGCAACAGAATCAGACGGCAGCTGGCGGTACCACAGTTTCACAGGTGTGTCGGAGAATTTAGGTGGCCTTCAGGTTACGTGAAAACGTGAAAGGCTCTCTCTAGAGCCAGTGTTTGGTTTGTCTGTTCTGGGCTACTGTAGAAACATGGCGGAGCAACATGGCAGACTCAGTGAAGAGATATGAGGGCTCACTCTAAGCTAACGAAAACACGATTTGAATATTATATTCCATTTCTGCAAATAGATCCCCCGAAATGCTACATACTGTTCCTTTAAGTATTACTGTTAGTTGCCTTTGATTTAGTTCATCCTGATTTCCTTAGATGACAGAATCTTCTCATATGAAGATTAAAGATATTTAAAAAAAAAAAAAAATTCCATAAAGTAAAGCATTTTTAAATAAAACTTGTTCTAAAAAATAAACAGTACATGTAAGCGATATGAACATACATCTTGACCTTTTAAGACTGCTATGATCTTTGTTTTTCTAAAAAATAAAAAATATATATTAAATATAACCTAAATAAGCATATGGACTTATTGCTTTCCATCCTCTGTATGCAACTAATGGAACATGCATATCTTTAATTACAGAGCGTATCAGAGGGAACACTGTGCAGACCATAGCTACAAGGCTGTGATTAGTCCTGTTGTCATGCTGTTAGTCAGTGTGTAATGTGCAAGAGCAGCAGTCCCGCGGGAAGGTCAGACTGTATGACACACTAGGACGACAGCATTTTATACCACAATGTATCTGAATCACAGCAGTTAACCCTGGACTCAGAGATAGAAACCTAACCTAGCTGTAATAGTTTTATGCCACTTCAATTATTAATCTTCACCTACCATAAATTCAGCCACATTTAGCTCAATGTATGGTAATCCACTTTCAAAAAAAGGATTGCTGCAGATCATATTCAGGTATCTTAAAAAATACTTAGCATGTTGCGTGGTAAGCTTTGCCTCAAATTGACAGGAACAGTAAACGGATGAAAATAATCCCCTTTGTATTTATATATAGGCGACACGACATTATGCACGGACAAGATTAAATGTATTCCGCACTGAAATCCATTCATTGAACGTTCATACGTAATCACTGAACTATAGGCATTATATAAAAGATTTATAGTGAAAAAACCTGGACTTAGTGCATTATATTTATGCTAAGTGATGCATTTTTCTTGCATCACAAAGAAAAAAAAAGTTTATATTCCAGTGGCAAAAGTCCAACATGAAACCATTAGCTTAAGTTTTTAAAATTTGGATTGTTGTCAGTTAAATTCAAATACTTTTCGATTCCCATGTAGAAATGTGTCTTCACTTTCATTTGATTCATTAGTCTTAATAAGCTCTACACTTTCTCTATATTTACTGCCATCACCAAATCCCACAACACGAATACGATGACTATAAGATGTCAGTCAGGACACTAAATACTACCGTAACATCAACACACTGAATTAAAGTTAAAGTTCAAACTGCAGATACACAGGATACTGACAGTTGCCCTTTTGAAATACTTGTTCAGAGCATCAACAAGAAAGAAATATCCTTTGGTGTAGCAATAAACATCCACCTTGAAAAAATATCTCCTTTCATCTTTCTCCAGAAGAGCAAACATGTAGACATGACCAGCATGAATCAAACAAATCAACATCAAACACTAACAACTACTGTAATACAGCAACATAAAATCACTCTGCTTAACGATAACCTTCCAAAAAACATCATTTGATTAGCCCTGTGCTCGTCCTACATTATCAAACCGCCGCTCGTGTTCACTCACCACACATGCGTGCATTCGCCTGTACACGGTCTGACTCCAGCTACTGCTGACCCAGAGGGATGCTTTCGCCCGCGTATGTGTCCCTCCGCATGCACGAGCAGCATGCAAGTGAGTGAATGTGTGGTGATCCTCAGCAGCTCACACTGTGGACTGAGAGCAGAGCCAACCTGGTGTGACATCTGTGAAGGCCGTGAGATAATCTACATGACACTGCCACTGATAGGAGTGGAGATATTGATTTAAAAAGCATCAGCTTTAAAATTAGATTCCTATGCGTTCTGATTGGGCCGGAGGCACGCACCTCTGTGGTAATATGAGCCTACGGGCAGAGCTGTGAGTAGTGATCAAAGCTTTGATGGAAACCCCAACAACTCCAGCAGTTCTTACTGAAGTCAACCTAACAACGCAGGGGCACTCCGGCCTGACCTCCTGTCCCCTTCCTCCCTCCATCCTCTCTCCCTGTGATAACAGAGACATTCCTGAGCTCCTTCCCTGCCTCGCTGCAGGCCTCTCCCTTAATTCCAGTGGAGTGTGTGGAATGTTGGACTGGAGAAACGAGCAGCCAGGCGGCCGGAGGCGAGCAGACGAGAGGAAATGAACAACATTAATAAACTCAGGTCTGTTATGGCTCCTGGTGCTTGAAGCACCTGGATGCCCACTGCAGGACGGACCGGCACACAGAAACACACACACACACACACAAACACACACAGACAAGCAGGGAGAACATCTGCCACACAATGTGCAAATCTAGAGCAAGCATATCCATATGTAGCTTTGTAGTTGGATTAACTATGTAAGTGAAACAGAGGGATGGATTACAGGAAAGGATGGGATGTCTTGTCCTGAACATGCAGATCAGACACGATCAGATGAACGTACTGCTTAGGATCCCAGCAATAAAATGTCAAAGAACCAGCAAGACTTGTGTTTCATGAGAAAGTTTTACTTCGAAATAGTGATTAGGAATTTATTTTTCTGTGATATTTGATCTTTCTAATAATGTACAATAGGGTGGGGTGATTGGACGAATATATCGGCTATCGGTACAGTGTCAGTTGTTTTTTTTGGACGATTTTTTGGGCGATGTTTGTTATTCTATTTTGCTAATTTAAAGCTGCAGTGGGTAGAAATAGAGCAAATGTGATTAAAAAAAGTAATTTTTTATAAAAGTACAGTAATGCATGAGACAGGTAATCTGAAAAAAAACATGTGCCTCTGTGTCCTCTGGTGTACCACAGCCGAGCTGGAGTCTGCCGTCTCTAAGCAGCTGTCATTCACTTGCGAACTCTGATCAAAAGTTGAAACTAGGCAGCGCTGATCAAATATTAATCAATATTCTGTTACTGTAATGACTATTTCTCGCCACAAATGTTTTCAAAAAAACATCTTGTAGTGTAATGTTTAGCTGTAAAATGAGAAAGTTTGTGACCCGGCAGCCAAGTTGAGATCTCTTGAGGAAATACCAAGCACCGCCCACCAGCCGGAGCACAGCAAATAGGAACGCTCTCTCTCTCTCTGAAATGACCTGTGATTGGTCAAAGTCTCTCGTCCCGGGCTAGATTTTTTAAAGCCTGAAAACAGAGCCATGAAGAGGTGCAGAAGTCTAGTTATCTTTCAGAACACTTGAATTACAATATGCTGAAAGGTTATTATGGAATTTTTCCCCAATGATGCCAACACTTTCTGCCTACTGGAGGTTTGATGGTCTGCCTCTGAAGAATGAGAGCCGCTCATCCGCTGCTCAGCAGACGGAGAGAGACAGCAGGGGGTAAACAACGTGCAGAGCCGGCATATTTTCACATCTAACTGTGAAATTAGGGTTTATTTCAACCAAACCAGATTTGTGGATTGTTGGAAAGACTAACAAAGACAGTTTTGGTGAGTACTATTTAGTTTCTATTGAGTAGGGCCGTCCCAAATACCATTTTTTTGGGCTTCAAAGTTTCAGTGAGAAATATTCGAAGGTATTCGAAGCTTCGGGACAGTGCTGGACCTCTACACATTACAGTGATATCCGTCTGAGAATAACAATAATGATTAATGTTGAATATGAAAAATGAATAATGTCGTGGGATTATTCTTTATTTCATGGGTTATTTGGGTATTTTTACTTTATTATTACATACTTATATGAAAAACAAAACAAAAACAAAGCATTCAAATACTGATTTGGAGGTCGATTACCATGGCAATGGCCGAAGCTTCGAAGCTTCGAAGCTTCGAAGCTTCGTAGCATTCGGGTCAGCCCTTGCCGTTTGAATTACCGGTAAGTGTGTTTTACGATGCTCTGGCTCTAGAACAGCTGAACCGGTTGTTGGAATGACGATGGCCGATTGGAAAATGTTAACATATCGCCCAACCCTAATGTACAGTACTGTTATCACAACTCTAGATGCATAACCTGACGTCGGAAGGTCTACTCTTAGATGACTCTGATCTGCGGTCTAAGCCGCTCAAACAGCAAATCAGCAAAATGAGCGAATTCCAGAAAGTCAGGAGGCTGATCTGTTAGAGTCTGGTCAATTTCCCTCGAACAACTAAAAGGTGTGTGTGAGTAAGAGAGACAGAGTGAGGCAGACAGATCCAGAGCAGAGAGAAAAACAAAGCTGCTAAAGGCCAGGTGAGCAGCCCACAAAGCAAGATCAAAGGGAAACAGAAAGGAGATTTGGCAAACGTTATAATCTCAAAAAAAAAGAAGAGGGAACACACTGTTCTGGGCGTTACAATGAAAGGCAGAGTGATGGGCTGGAAAAAAAGATGAAGGGCAAAACATATCAGAAACAGTGATATACGGCACTGCAGCGGAATGAGAGCATAAATCTCCACCTCTCCTCCTTGCTTCAGGAAATCAATTCTCTCCATTGGTTGCTGCTTTATTTATGGGTCACCATTAAGGATAAACCATCAGCAGCTATGATGACTGAGATGCTGATACGGGTGGGGGTGGGGGGGGGGGGGGTCACCAATACATCCAGCTGTCTCCCTTGAGAATCACATGAGCAACAACATTTAAGGTCGCACACTTGAATTTAAACTGCTACTGCAACCAGTTTAACCAACTTCTTCTAGGGCAGCATGGGCAATATATCGATATACAGTGGAAACCGCTTAAAGTGATCATGGTTACAGTGATCAACCGCCTATATGGATCAAACAGCTTGGGACAGAATCATTCCTATACAAACGCTGTTTAAATAATTTGCTTATAGTAATCAAGTAGTCCGCTTACAGTGTGTATTTTGGATCTTTTCATACATGTCAACATATGGAAAAACATTTTAAAACTACGTTAGACTAACGTTAATTGAATTTTTGTTTTGTTTTTTACTTTACTCCCTTAATACTTCGCCTCGCGGACTGTCCGCTTTCCAGCTGGATACCTGTGCTGCCTGCACATTGATATCACAATGTGCAGGGAAATAGCAAAGCGGTTCGTTTCATTACTTTGTATTCATGTAATAAATATACAAATATTAATTAGATGGTTATCTGCATTAGAAATGATGCACCACAACAAATATTTGGTCATAATAATCATTCGCTTATAGTGATCAATTTGACCCGGACAGATGTGATCACTATAAGCGGTTTCCACAGTAATATCGATATTGTGATATGAGACTAGATATCGTCCTAAATTTTGGATATCAAGATATCGTGATGTGGCATAAGCGTTGTCTTTTCCTGGTTTTAAAGGCTGCATTACACTAAAGTGATGTAATTTTCTGAATTTACCAGACTGTTCTGTTATTTGCCTTTACCCACTTAGTCATTATATCCACATTACTGATGATTATTTATCAAAAATGTCATTGTGTAAATATTTTGTAAATGCACCAGTGGTCCACCCTATAATATTGTCACAGTATCGAGGTCTTTGGTAAAAAATATCATGATATCACCCAGCCCAAATTTCTTCATGGTCTAAAAGTGTTCATTTGTGATTTGGTATTGAAGCAGGTGATGTTTCCCTTTGTGACTCTCAGAGTGTGCGTTTGTGTGTGTGCCCACTTGCATGAGTGTGTCTGTCTCACTGACAAGACTGCAGCTCCTCACACAGAGAAGAGACAATCAAAAGCGACAACGTCACCGAGCTGTCACGTTCGCTGTGACTGCACCAAAGAGCGGGGGTTTTGTAGTGCCGCGACCTCTCCTTCGACCTTTTCCAGCACCCACTCGACACGTCTCCCTCTCTGCCCGGTTTGTCTCCCTATACCACGCCATCCATCTCTACCTGTTATTGCTGCCCACCTGCTTGGCTCCTTGTCCGTCAGCCAGCCTGCTCCAGGACTAAGGAGGCCAGGCAGCTTTATTAAAAGAAAACAAGCAGGATAAATAACCTGGGATGCAGGGATATGAGGACAGTTAATCTGCTGGCAACGTCACTGAGGCTCTGAGGGAGCTTCCACTGAAAACAAGCCAGAAATATATATATTGTCTGAGGGTGCCTCACTGAACAGGACTCAGACATAAAACACCACCTTTACCCCAATGACCAGCTTAATACGGATGGCACCAGGCAGACTACACTCAGTTTGTTTAAAAGAGGCAACAGAAAGGCTACGATACAATAGAATAGACTAGAAAGAAACAGAATAGAAAGGAGTAGAGCATTGTTTTTGTCTGAGTCTTAGAGCTTTCTGGCAGGCTGTAAGAAAGGCGCTGACCCGTGGATGACAAAATCCCCATCACCTGACTGATCAGTCATCCCCCGCTGCTCTCCCCTCTGCCCCCTCTTTACTCTTAATGAAATATCTCCAGCTAAGACTCGACACCACCTCATAAATATGAGCAGACGCGCTGGGGAGTTCATATCTCCCTTTTCTGTTTCATCAACAAGAACAAAACATCTGAACATTTTGTTCTCGTTATCCACACAGTCTTCTGCTGCTCCCAAACATCTCTTAACACTTTTATTTCAAGGGGTCATCATGCTGATGTTTGGCTCCAACAATCAGAATTAAACCAACCACAGCTGTTTATTTCCACGCTAAAATTGACTTTCTAAGTCTTTCCAGTCAGCCAGCAGATAAGATATGATGGTAAAATTGCTATGTTGGCAAATATTTGACAATAACAATAAAGTGTAGAAGACTCTGTGCCCATCTCTCTGTGTTTTTCCCTCTCTGATGCTACACAGATCTGCCTGGCAGTGAGATCCCCAGTGGGCCTTTCTGGAATGTCGATTTCAGTTAATTAACTACATTTACTGGCATCTGCTTTGCTCATGAAGTAACAGAGGGAGCCACAACAGTACAGGCATCTGCAGAATATCTGTCACAAATGTTACTGTAAGTAAAATGTACATATCAGTAGTCCACATGTGGAATTAATAAGGTTGATTATTTGAATTCAGCAGCCGATTAGACTGTTGTCAGGCCATTAAATAGGCGTTATCAGTCACTATAAGCCCCCATAGATGTGGGTCAATAGGGGCCTACTACTCCCACTAGTAGGTTTCATTATCTTTTCACATGGTAGATCACCAAAAGAAGGTATATTAGAACATGACGGCGACCTCTAGTGACCGTAGTAATTATGACAGGAGCAGAGGCGGAAGTCAGGTGCTGTATTATAGACAGTAGACACAAAACACAGAGTTTTCACCCAGGAGACTGGAGTTTGCATCCCTGTGTGAAACCAACAATGTGTAGTTGTGTTTGTGTTCGTAGTTATTTTAACCTAAAACACTGTGTTTTCCCCTAAACTTAACTAAGTGTTTTTTTTTTGCCTAAACCTAAAGAAGCCTTTTTGTTTGTGTTCAAAACGTGACGTTTCATACAGTTTTAAAACATGTTAGAACATGTTGCTTTTAAGTTTCACTTTTACAACGTAGTGGCCGTAGTAGGCCCCTAATGACCCACATCTATGGTGCTTATGGCCTGATAACAGTCAAATCGGGTGCATTCAGAGACTGCAGAAATTCACCACATATATGCACATTCAAATATCCATCAAAAGGAGGAGATCCACCTGCTTTTGATTCAGTTGCCTGCATTTATCCCTCCAACTTTTCTTTACCACCCACTGTCTTTGTCTCTCTCCACATCTGTACACCAGTACACAAACTGCTTGGAAACGGTTTCAAACACATGTTAGAGATATGAAAAGTGTTTAAGAGTGTGTGTAACATATGAAATATATCCTCTTATGCTGAAGAGCAAGAGCATCTTGTCTCATTCAGACAGTTAAAATGGAGACCAGAGCTGAGGAGGTCAGTGGTCCGCTCACCAGCCGTGTTCAGATGGTTAGTGGTGAAATTCTGCCATCTGCAGGATGAAAGCTCTCATCGACCTGCTTTTCAGAGAGGTTGACTGGAGAGGAGCTTCAGTGCTTTTTTTAATCCATCAGTGTAGCAATAGCACCATTAGTGGTCACACAGGTGTACTGCACCTGCACAGTAGTGTTACAGAAAGAGTAAATAGTGCTTGTATTCATCCTTTACATAGTAGTAAAAAAAAAAAAAAAGGAACAGATAGAAACTGGAGTTTTCCAAGGCCTGGTGTTTTTTTTTTTTATTCATAAAGTTAATGTGATTATAATACTATTAAGATATGTACCTTTATGGTCCACCTTTCCAAAGATAGAGCTTTACAGTGGTTTGTAACTAGGAACACGGCAAAGGTTTCCTGAGTGTAACTATTATTTCTGTATTTCAATAAACCGAAATAATCTCCAAATAATCTCTTTTAATTATATGGTTAGTCATTGGTTGCCCAATGTATTAGTGTGATTAACTATGCCACTATATACTGTATGTAAAGTGTTTACTAATGTTTTTGTCAATGACTATAACTCCTCTACATGTGAGCACCCATAAGTGGAGACTGTATAAATAGATAATAAATGACAATATAGTAAAACACATTAATACTCTAGTATAATGATATAAAATGTCTTCATAGGAGAAGCTTTAATAGTTGATAAATATTGTACAATAATAGACACTTGCAACTACATTATAATGTGTTATAAACTATTAATCAAATGTTTACATGCTTACAATTTCAAAGTTCTAAATAGGAGGATTTAAAGTGTTTCCATATATAATACTTAAACGTGCTAAATTAAAAATTCTGAGCATTTCTATCGCCTCCGCACGGCTCTCAACAACGGCTGAGTCGCTGGCTCGCAAGTAACGGTGCTAACAGTGCAAACAATGGCGCCAGTGCTGCTGACAGAGCTAACAATGTTTTAACCTGGGGGGGAATGGGAGGGTGGGTGCTACACTTCCACAATGTCGTCGTCGATCGGGACAGCGTTATCAGCTGTAACTGCTGTATGAGCGGTTTCCATGAGCTAGCCAGTGGGGCACGCACACATAAACTAACATGCATTAAAAGGCATGTCAACAAAGCACAGAGAAGCTCTGGTTACAACATATACAAAGGGAGAGCGACTTCATTCTCTGCTCGGGACGAAATGACTTCACTATATCTTTACATAGCAAATAGTTGTTTCATGCTATATTTATTTATTTTTTATTTAACCTTTATTTAACCAGGAGTAAAGACTCATTTAGATAAAAAAATCTCTTTTCCAAGAGTGTCCTGGCCAAGATAGGCAGCAGCACAGTTACACAACAAAAAGAAAATCCACGTAATGCATGTATTTAGGATTAATGCATACATCTCCTGTGAGTATAAACTTGAGTAATCTAAAGCAATGATTCAAAGAGTTTCATGCCTACTTAAACACACAGACATCTGCAGCTGATATACAGCTAGATGAGACCTTTAACCCCGAAGGCCACCGAGGTCACTTTGTGTCTCTGTGATGTGGAAGTCAGTCAACAAAGAATGCTGACTCATTTTTCTCTTTCTCTCAAACGCACACACACACGCACGCAAAGACGCACCCACGCACGCACGCACGCACGCACGCACGCACGCACGCACGCACGCACGCACGCACGCACGCACGCGCATACGCGGGCGCACGCACTTGTGCTAAATTTTGGTGAGGAAAAACTGTCATGGCCATTTTCAAAGGGGTTCCTTGACCTCTGACCCCAAGATATGTGAATGAAAATGGGTTCTATGGGTACCTACGAGTCTCCCCTTTACAGACATGCCCACTTTATGATAATCACATGCAGTTTGGGACAAGTCATAGTCAAGTCAGCACACTGACACACTGACAGCTGTTGTTGCCTGTTTGGCTGCAGTTTGCCATGTTATGATTTGAGCATATGTTTTTTATGCTAAATGCAGTACCTGTGAGGGTTTCTGGACAATATTTGTCATTGTTTTGTGTTGTTAATTGATTTCCAATAATAAATATATACATACCTTTCCATGAAACAGCATATTTGCCCACTCCCATGTTGATAAGAGTATTGAATACTTGACAAATCTCTCTTTACGGTATATTTTGAACAGATAAAAATGGGCGAATAATCACGATTAATCGTGCACAATCATGCGATTAATCATGATTAAATATTTTAATGTATTTACAGCCCTAAATCAGGCCTGTTGGAGATCACTGATTAGGTTTAGATATGACTAAAAAACGGCAATCATTCCTAAAAATTAAAATATCTGGCTATTGATATCATACACATATAAATATCTGAACTAAAATAACTGGTCAGTTTCTTGAAAATAGGTCCCATCCTAGTTACTCAGCAGCAGCACAGGCCATCTCTGCCTAACTTAATGGACTTGGGCGGAGGGGCCATCAAAACTGTGAACAGAGTACATCCCTCAGCAGGTAGCATCCTGAAATAGCAACCTTGATCCTAATGGTGCACAGCACTGCCCCTGGCTTCTGACGAATCCATCCTGAGAGCCCCCCTGTCCCCGAGCAAGCAGTCCTCCTGAGGCACGCACACTCATAGACAGACACGGACACACACATCCAGTGACAGACAGAAAGACACACACACGTATCTCCATGCACCCGTCGGCTCTGATTAACCCATTTCCTCTTGGGTTTCTTTTTGTTCTCATTTTTTTTTTCTCTCTTTCATCATTTGCTTTACTCCTCTCTGCAGACAGACGCCACACAGCCAGGTTGCAGGTTGGCATCGTGACTTCCCCGGGGGCATCTCACTTTACAAAGTTTCACATTTCTGGTGGTCAATTTAGTTGAGAGGGAAAATAAAAGTCAAACCTGAAATGAGAGCCCCTGGAGGTGCATGCACGAAGGGAAAGGTTAGAGAGAGAGAGAGAGAGAGGACACCTGCAGCACTGAGGAGACTGAGATTGTTGAAGGAGGGTAACATACACAGACGATAAAATGAAGGGCAGGGACAGAGGTGACACTTTAGTCTGCACTTCCACTGATATGACAGACATCAGATGAGTGGGAAGTATATTCTGTTTAAAAATTGATCATATTTCAAGATTTATCTGCCTAAGAAGACTGCCATAGACAGAATAAAAGATTCAGCTGAATCTCTTATATCTCATATCAAACACTGAAGGGAAATCTGGCATGCTGCTCCATGAGCTGCTGAAGACTTTTGATAGTAATATGGTCAAATTGAGTACAAAGATTTTTTTTTTTTCCACATTGTGAGTTTAATGGTTGAAATGTTGCGTTTTATATTAACTTAGTCTCAATGATAATCTGATGGTAAAAACAGATGGTAAATATTGAATAAAAGCATTAGAGGTGCAGTGTGTAGGATCTGGCGGCATCTAGCGGTGAGGTTGCAGATTGCAACCAACGGAAACCTCTCCTGTGTGCCAAGCCTGTAGGAGAACTATAGTGACTGACGTGAAAACGTGAATGGCCCTCTCTAGAGACAGTATTTGGTATGTCCGTTCTGGGCTCCTGTAGAAACATGGTGGCCGACTCCGTGAAGAGGACCCGCTCCCTATGTAGATATAGAGTGCCACAGGAATGAGTCCTAAAACCGGAAATTAGTTTTTTTAATTTAGAGGGTGACCAGCGCCCCCCAGATGGTGGCACCCTAGGCGACCGCCTATATGGCCTATGACTTAAACCGGCCCTGTGTCTTAAAAAAGGTGGTTGCTAACAAGCGGCTAAATGAGACCACTAAACATCATCACGCCGACTCGTCTGCCTTTACAGCCTCATCGTGTATACTCGCACTCATGCGACCGTGGTGTAGTTCGTTTATAGCCTAACGTTAGCTTTTTACTTCTGCCAATTGCATTCACGCTTCAAAAATCATAAAAGTGGTGTTCATTTGTGGAGATTATTTTACGGAACAAGACATGTAAGTATCAGAAACGTCTGTTTGCCACAGAGCTTATTTTCTGCAATAATCCAAAACCCAATTGAAAAATCCTGCCCTGTAGCGCTCTATAAACGGTTCATTCTAAGGTAACGAAAACAAAACAATTCTTATTTTCAGGTGATTATGCACGAAAGAAAACATTCTTGTTAATATTATATTCCATTTCTGCCAATAGATCCCCCTAAATGTTACACACTGCTCCGTTAACAGTGAGACATACTGTGAATCATCTTTCACAATCATAACACTAATCTCATTGATAATCTTGAGTGTGTTGGATTAAAACAACAAAATATAAATCAATAGTAACATTTGACTATAATATAGTGGTTAAAAAACAGATGGTAAATATCAAATGTAGGCATTAATGGAAGAGCAGAAAATAAGCTCTCTTCTAGAGCTACAATAAAATGAGAGTTTTCACCAACAGATTCACAAAACCACACACTTCAACCTGTTTTTTTCTCTGAGTCCTCTCAACATAAAAGCTGCCCGTTCACATCACTTTAACCTGCGTGTATCATCACCCCGTAACCTCCCACACCCAGGGCAAAGTAATTATGTTGCCATGGAAACAGAGGAGGGGGCCTAAATTCTGAGCTGCTGAGAATCCATCCCATCTCGTTAGACGAAGCTGCTGCCGCCACGTGGTAGATGTACGCTGAGATCATAAATTAACCCAATCTTCACATCTCATGCATGAACTAACTGTAATGTTCAACCACTGACACAACAGGGTTTCCGTCACAGTGCACAAACCGCTGCCAAAAAAATAAAAATAAACGAAAAACACTCCACACTACAAGGTGTAGTAATTGATTTTAAGTGTGATAAATTATTCAGAGCAAAACATTTCAGCACTGAGACCTGCGCTAGAAATGGAGCTGGGACCAAAACAGGGTTGGATGTGAAAGCAAAGCTAAAATTACATCAAAACACCAGAGAGTCACTGAGGAAACACTGTCAGTCACTGAGGCTGAAAATGCCTACTAAATGTCTAGTGAGAGAATTACATCCTGCTATGACTAAACTAAAGCTTATCTGGGACAAGCACCTTGAACAGTGAGCTGATGAGGAGCATAAAACTGGTACTGTACATCACGTGAGAGCAACAAAGGGCTATACAGTATGAGCCACGGTCAGGTCAGCTGGTCTGATCTGATCAATAAAATTAATTCCACCCCTCCATTAAGTGAACATCGCAGTGCAAGTGCGACGGTTAATATTATTTATTCAATATTGACGTGGTGTTGAGCAAAAATGAGTATTAATATACTGTAAACAAACACGTAAACAAAGTGCATGAAGGCGAGAACAATAGGTCATCTTTAACCAGCTGTAGCACATTAAATCAATACTACAGAGCAGGGACGGGGTGGAGCTGAGCTTGTGGCCATGTGAGCAAATTAACACCGATACTGCTACTATCCTTCAATCAATCTTCCCATCATTCTGCTCTCTTTCAATTTTCCGTCCTTCCATCTCCCCTTGTCATTTCGTTTCTCATCCTATCTGCTCGCACCCTCCAGTAATTCCTCCTCTCTGCCCTCCTACACCCTGCTCATCTTCTGTCCCTGTTTGAGAAAATGCTGACCTGCACACTCCCTAATGTGACCAATCAATATCACACAGAGGACAGCAGACCGCCGGACATACTAATATGAAGACACACGTCCTGCAATGTATGCGGCCGGGCATCCCTTCAGCTCAGAGCTCACACATACACACTACAAACCCAGAGTGATTGATTAATTTAATCTAATCTCATGTGAACTGTTCCATATGACCCTGTGTGAAATAAGGCTTTCTCACTTACAGGCAGCTGCGGTGGATGTCATAGATCATTGCTTCATCTATCTATAGAACCAACATTGATCGCGCTTGCCCTTCCTGCCTGACAGTACAGATGCATGGTGATGAGCTAACATGAGGGGCAGGGAGCATGTCATTATGCGGAGGGGCCGCCAATCTTTAAACAGCTAATGAATCACTGCGATCAAAATCAAAGCCATAGGGAACCTGCAAGTTACAGCCTATAGATTTGCTGCTAGTTAATGGAGAACGCGATTAATGAGTGGCTTCATCGGCTGCTCCGGATGGCGGGCATGAACCCGTAGAACAGATCAATGACGATGAGATGGAAAAGTAACATAAAGTACACATAGTGTAAAACAGGAATGTACACTATGGCCTTTGAGATTTAGTCAGTGAAGCTCATTTTAACTGCTTTATTGCTGTGGTTTTATCTGCTACAATGCATCATATTTTATAAACTGATCATACAGTATGTTTTGAAGAAATGCAAATAGCAACTATAGCTGTTAAAATAAATGTAGTGGACTAAAAACTCCCTAACGTCCAGGGATGCTATTGGGCTGCTCAGCTATGGGCCACCACCTTTTTTGTTTGAGCACAAGTCACCTTTGCCTTTGATACAGATGGAGGAGGTCACAACATCTAAGATACTCCATCGCATTAAAAGGAAAATACAACACTTTTATCTTATAAAATCTTAACAGATGTTGAAAATGTGAGAGACCCCACACATAACGACTTGTTGTGTTAAATATAACAGTTTTCTTCCTGTAGTGTGTGGAGAGCACCAATTTGGCCAAAACAGCACAACACACACTAACAGATTCATTAATGCACAACAAGAGTCCAGACTAAAAAAAAAGCAAACGTGCACTTTGTTTTTTATTTTTATCCACCAAGATTTGGTTTTAGTACCTTGTCAGCAAATACGACAGCAGAACGTGCCGTTCTTACATTATATTCAAAGTGCCTTCATGTGTTTTGTTTAGGGGTGCCTTTTTGTGTATCTATCACTTTCAATGTGAAGTGTATGTTTTTATGTTATATGGAATAATTCAATAAACCTATTTGTCAAAAAAAAAGTGGAATTGGAAAGTAAAAGCTGTGGTGGAGAGGAAATATAAAGTAGTGTGAAATAGAAATATTCAAGTAAAGAACAAGTACTTCAAAACCATACTTGACACCACACTCGAGTGAACATACTTTGTTACTTTCCACCAATAGTAGTTGTAATAGTAGCAGCAGTAGCATCAGTAGTTGTAGTAGTAGTGGGAAATAAAAAGTAAAAGTTTGAAAGCAAATAAAAGGTTTTGAAGCAAAACTGTAACTGAAATGAATAACATTATGTGAAACTAAATTATACACAGAAATGAATCTCCCTAATATGTGTTATTATTAGTAAAGGTGATATCAGCAGAATTTGTCGCATACAGTATATATGATATATATGACCCTCCCTGCACATTAACAACATTTCTTTTGAATGTAGAATAATCTTATTATATATCATGCTGATAAAATCAAAATGACTCCATTATATCTAAATAGATAGCATATATGCAGATATGTAACCCCAGTACCATCACACCCCTCATGCTCACTGACAGTTTGCTCTTTTTTCTTACTTTAGTGATTTCTTTTTTTTATTCTGATCAACAACTGAACTGACGTGATTACTAAATCAATACTGAACACATACATACTGTATCATATATATATATTTATCATATATCATATACATATCATATACAACATGCCTGTCATCTGATTTGTGTATCATGTTCAGTAATAAATTAATTAGTGCTGCCCCTAGAGGCAGATAAACACAGAGCAAAGCTGTGGTCTCCGTCAGCCCGCAGACTTCACGTGCAGCTTTCTCTTTATTGCATCATAAGTTATATCCACGGCCTCACTGTGTGAGTGTGAGTGTGTGCGTGCACAGGACAGTTTGTCCTTGTGTGCATGTGTGCAGAACAGTAATAACACCTTACAGCAAAGACACCTGACTGCTTTAAAAGTTTGACCTCACGCGCAACACAGACAAGCATGTTCATACTCACTATCTAACGAGGTAATGTGACTTAGATGGAATCAAATAGGGAAACTAACGTCTTCATCAACCAAAGAAGCTGGTGGACAAATTTAACTTACAAATTCGGCAGCTTTTGGCTGATGTCTGGTGTTAATTTCCCACTGATGATGATCCTAGAAGCTTAGCACTACTGTGGATTTAATAATTTGTTCAGAAATAACCAGCGTTGCTGCTGTAACACGACATCCTGTCCCAGACATGCAAAGGTACAGGCACAGAACAGGCACACATACGTAACCATAGACCATTTTCAGTGGCCTGATTCAACTTAGGTAAGATAAACGACTTGAATGTGGAATGCAATTTTGCCCTGTTGTGCCTTGAGAACAAGGGGATGAAGAAAATGAGTTATAAGGTGTCTGAGGAGCCTCCTGTCTATCCAGGGAAAATATATTCATGTAATGGGAACATCCTGCACCCTGCTGTCAAACCATTCTCTCATCTCTCATACGGCCATCCATGTCATAACCTCCACTCCTCCCTCACATTCATCACTCCGTTTTGTAATCTCTCTCTTCTACTCTGTCTGTCAGTCGGTGTTTGAGTGTTTGCCATCTTTAGTCTGCACCCGGTCACCCCGGCACAGACTTGAGATATGACAAAGTATGTAACATTACACTCAAAGAGTCTGGAAGCCGGGTGCAGCAAATGCTACTCAGCTTAAAAATAACAGCTGCTTTTTTTCCACATTTTGTATTTTACAGAAATAGTTTCTATTTGCTGCAAAATGCCCGAGGTCTACTTTTAGCTCTGACTGCCTGACACACGCTTGGATTTTTTCATATTCAAGAAAAGTTTCTATGCCTGCTTTCATCCTAATGAATAAAAAGCATCACCACTAATTTGCCTTCAGTGAACATTTACCAGTAGAAATCTCCGTGCTTACACTAACTCTAAGTAGTATAGATTTTACTGAGGTCAGTTCTTTAAAGAGGCTTTTCATTCTGAGTTCAACAATTAGCAGGACACACAGCTGTGGTCACATAAAAAGCAATATATCTGCAATTTTGGTTAGACATTTGTTGTGTTTTCATCTCTGTTGAAGAACCAAATAGGACTTGTATTTCTTTCCTCTTTTATCTCTAGTCTAATTTTCCCTCAATGCACTCATACCTATATTTGAGTAGATTTGTTGGGAATAACGTGTAACGTGTTGTATTGTATATGCAGACGGTGCAGACTTATGTTTATACTGGGGCTTTTTGTTGTGCATGCACACATCAATCTATATTTGGATTTTGCTATTAGTGAATTTTACAACTTTTAGGACATAATGATTCAAATGAGAGCTATCTAACTGTTCGTACTAGGAAGTTGATTTACTTAAAGGGACTATTTGTAAGATTCAGAAATGCTGCTTAACAGCGACACCTGTGGCCTTGAAATCAACGAAAGTCAGCGTCGAGCTCGCGCTTGCTCGCTCTACATAGACATGAACGAGCATCGCTCAAAACAGTGAGGCGACACACGTCAGCTAAAACCACAATATCACTCTATATTTCACCTGCTTGGCAGTAATGTTAGCTGACCAGACGAAGGTCTCTCCATGAATCACTGCTGATCTTAGTGTTGGCTTTTCCTGCTCAGCGCAGGCTTCAGCAGCGGGGCTCCTCAACGAGTGACGTTATCGCCTCCCGACGGCAGCCGGCAGCCGAAGACACCGGCACCCGGTCGGTAACGAGACGATAACGTAACTCATTGAGGAGCCCCGTCACTTCACAAGACACAGAAAACCTCTGTTGGTCTGGAGGAGCTGCAGCAGTTATTTCTGCATAAACGTCCACTCTACATTCACTAGATATTCTCAGAGCTAAACTAACTCTTCTGCAGTGTGTAGTGAGCGCGCGTTCACGTCTAGAGGTGGAGCGAGACAGCGAGGACGCGCGCGCTGTCTGATTGAAGGAGAGCAGGCAGCGGAGACGAGGCTCCGGCCACACGCGAGCGCGCATATGCGAACGCACATGTGTGCTGACCCGCTACATTTATACGCTTAAAAAGTTGCAAACAGTCCCTTTAAAAATCAATTGGCGTTTTCAGTCCAAAATGGTGAAAGCGCTACCGCAGCGCCATGTAGCAGCTATTGTCAAAAAAAGCACCAGAGTTTTGCCTCTTTGCTTCTATACTCTTTGATTACACCCTTTCAAAACCCCCAAAATACATGATGGTCAAACTGAAAATAATGCATTTTTTCCTGAAAGCTGTCCTGACTAATCCTAACCCTCACTTGAAACCTTTTTGTGTATTTCCGTCGTTGCCTTATTTGGACAGACTGAGTGGAAAATTAAAGCCACAGCGCAGCAGGATCTCATGGATCTCACCAAAACAGTGTGTACTTTCAGCTCAAGGACTCAGAATATCAGGTCACACTTCACAGCAACACGCACACGCACGTGCACGCACACAGACACACACACACACACACACACACGAATGACATTGTTGTTAGGAATCAATCCTCCACGGTGAGGAACATATTGGCAGCTACTTTGCATTGGAAGACAAATAGAGGAGCCATCGGTCTGTATTGAATAAATAATAGCTAAAACCCCAGGTGAGTTCACCCAGTTTAACCACAGATTTCACATTCGCTTCTTCACAACCTTCACAGTGTTGTTGTATTTCTAATTACACAAAAATAGCTCCAAGTGAAAGAAAGAAAACACTGCATTATGAAGTAGATATTTTCTTTCATCTATTATTCATGTGTCAGACATACACTCATGCACATCTTGTGATGGTCCACAGCCGCGTTAGAGAGGGGAAGCTAATGTATTTCTGTAACATGCTCCAAGCATCCGATACCGTTGCAGAGAGTGAGAGCTCATTGAGATGAAATGGATACTGAGGCCTGTTTTTAGTCTGCATCTTCAATATTCTTGATGGAAAAGGAGAAGCGTAGACGTGCTTGAGAGTCACATGCAAACTTCGACCTCAGATGAATAATGTATAACATGTTGTATACGGACTGAGATTTATTGTTCTAATGTTTTAGTTGAGAGACAGTAAGAAGGGAGGTTTACTTCACAGGTTCTCTCGTGGCCGTGTTTGAAGACTGTTGATGGATGGTCTTTAAAGATAAAACTGTGAAGCATCACTTTCACTTTCTCCTGACTGACTCTCTTCCTCTAACTCTGGCTTGTCTACAGTGATGCCTGAAATACTTTCTGCTGTATTTGCATCATTGTCAACGTAAGGCTTTTACTAGACTGGAGCAAATAACAGCTAAAGAGGCTGTGAGATAGAGCCATATTTTTACCTATGGCAACACAATTTTTTGTACCTTTATTGAAATGAAGGCTGTCAATCGATTAAAATATTTAATCAGGATTAATCACTAATTATACACAAATTTTTTTATCTGTTCAAAATGTATCTTAAAGGGAGATGTGTCAAGTATTTAATACTCTTATCAACATGGGAGTGGACAAATATGCTGCTTTATACAAATGTATGTGTATATTTATTAATGGAAATCAATTAACAACACAAAACAATGACAAATATTGTCCAGAAACCCTCACAGGTACTGCATTTAGCATGAAAAATATGCTCAAATCATAACATGGCAAACTGCAGCCCAACAGGCAACAACAGCTGTCAGTGTGTCAGTGCGCTGACTTGACTATGACTTGTCCCAAACTGCATGTGATTATCATAAAGTGGGAATGTCTGTAAAGGGGAGACTCGTGGGTACCCATAGAACACATTTTCATTCACATATCTTGAGGTCAGAGGTCAAGGGACCCCTTTGAAAATGGCCATGACAGTTTTTCCTCCCCAAAATTTAGCGCAAGTTTGGAGCATTATTTAACCTCCTTCAGGACAAGCTATTATGACATGGTTGGTACCAATGGATTCCTTAGGTTTTATAGTTTCATATGATGCCAGTATCTTTACTCTAGCTTTAAAAGCCTGCAACAACCTCCAAAAAATGTAATAGCGGTCGGGCCCGACAGCAGATTTAATCAAAAATCATAAGTTGCGTTAACGCGTTATTATCGCGTTAAGTTTGACAGCCCTAATTGAAAATGCTATGTAATGGTTCAATATTGAAAATAACAACAGCTGTGATTTTATTAAAAACTTGCATAATCAACAGGGTCTTAGCAAGTGGAGGGAGTCGAAAGTGTTAGTTGGTGATTTCACGGGCCATAATGACAACTGTTGTCTTGGCTGTTGTGTGGTTAATGAGCCTTTTTCACTGCAGGCATTTTGAGGTGTAATTAGTAGGAAAAGCACAGGTGTTACTAAAACGTTAACAATGGCTTTGTTCAAGTATCCCAGCAAGCCGTGGCAGTGAGCCAGCATGCACAATATCAGAACCCTGAAACTGAAGCGGTTAAATTGTTCATTTTATTTACACATCTACTTCTCTTACTTGAATTACCGCCTCACGGTTGTATGCCTCCGCCAACCAGTCAAGTTACAGTTTGCATCCATGTCTGTTTAAAATGTCATCACTTTATCATTTGATCCCATTAGACTTTTGTGTAAAATTGTCATATTTAGCATATTAGCAAAAAAAAAAGGTCTTATGTGAGGTCACAATGACCTTTGACCTTTGAAGTGGACGTTTGCACCAAATGTGAAGAAATTCCCTCAAGACATGCCTGAGATATCGCGTTCACAAGAATGGACCGGACATATGGACAACCTGAAAACACAATGCCTCCGGCCACAGCTGTCTGCGGCGCAGAGGCATAAAACAAGTGCTGAGTTTTTCCGTCGATAAACAGTTGCCTCACGTCAAGAGAGGTAGCAAACAGGTTGCTCGTTAGTTGTAGTGTAAATGACAGAAGTAAACTTCAAAGACATCATTAACATAACTTTGTTTTGAGCTTAAGTATCTCCTTAAAATCTCTGAAGAGGAGCTGACACTGTCAGTCTGTGAAGCTACGCAGTTAACATTTCGAAGTTGAAGTTCGGAAAAACATCATTAGGTATTTTTTATTAAGAGTTAGATATCTGAAGTTAAATTGCAGTTTTTTTCTGCTACATTATACATATGTGCTCTGTAAATCAAATCTTGCATAAAGCAGTTACATCAGTGTTGTATCACAGTCAGAGCAGACAATCACACTGAGCCAGACAGCAGCCTGCTACACAACACAAGAGCCACAGACTTTGAACATCCCGATTAGCTTCCCTGCTAAAGTCTCCTTCTTATCGAACCTACAAGCATGAACACACGTCTCCTCCTGCACCTTTGCTTGTTGAACAAGCCTCCAAACAAACATCCACCAGGGAGAAGTGTGCTGCTAACAGTTTGCAGGCGAGATAGCTAATTATATCTAAAACAGCATGTAAACTAATGTCACTTTTGTTCAGTTAGATGCTGGTGTGGTCTGTACTCTTCAATACTGACAACACGCTGTCTGCCCGTGACATGTGGGAGACAGCACAAGTTTGTTTACTTCCCACCCTACAATGACACTGTGACAGCCTGCCAGCTGCTGTCAATCAAACACAGACACCGACACGCCCCTCTACTCGGCTGAGATGAAAAGATATATTTCTAATATAAGACTTTCTTCCTTTTAATAAAAACAAACAATTAACAACGCATTTACAATTATTATTTAAAGAAATGATTTACAAAATGGGATGACTAAATGCCATCTCAGTTGGACTTTAAACCCTCAACAACTCACAAGCTTCTTCATGTGTGGGTGTGGTTTGATCAGATTGGATTGACAGTGCTGGTAACATAAGCAAACAACCCCACCACTCCAAAACTGTTCTAACATTGGCAGAAAAATGAATTCACAAAAGGATTTGCAGCCGCTAAACCTGTGCCAATAAGACAAAAGAAACAACGTGAAATTCTCAAAGCACCCGCATAGGGTGAAATACACCCCAAACTGCGCTGCCAAGCAAATAGTGTCTCGGTGCGCCTGTGCTATTAATATCTTTTGCGAATCGGACCTTGAGACATTCTTTGTGAATTCGCTAGTGAGCGTTCATGTAGAACCACAATCTGATAGATTAATTATGTTTTCAGGATCTTTAATATTACAGTATGTAGACCACAACCACAGGTGTGGAATTAAATTTATAGAAAATAATCACAACTGAAATCACAAATATTGGACTAGATATTTTCCACAAATGGTTCAGCCCTATTTTTACCCCGGTAACAGGGTTGCTATAGTTGGAAAACGCATCTCCCACTCAACCCAAAGTGCACCACGACTGCTACGAGGTTTTGTTTTTGTGGATGACATAACAGCAAAGTCACATCTAACTTTCATTCACCATCTGCCCTACAGCTCCAGTGCAACCCACCTCTGCTTTTACTTCAATCATGTCTGCAAAGGTAAGAAAACTAGAATTACCGCCTCATGTTCGTATGCTTCCACCAACCAGTCAAGTTGCAGTTTACATCCATGTCTGTCCAAAATGTCATCGCTACATCATTTTATCCTATTATTTTTTTATTAATGAAAAAGTGAAATTGGCATAATTAGCATATGAATTCTTGAGTTATAGCCAAAATCATGTTTTGTGAGATATCGGGTTCACGAGAAAGGGACGGACGTGAGGCTACAGTGACCTTGACCTTAGACCATCAAAATTTAAACAGTTCATCCTTCAGTCCAAGTGGACGTTTGTGCCAAATTTGAATAAATTCCCTGCAGGCGTTCCTGAGATATCGGAACGACGATAACGACGTACGTACAGACAACCCCAAAACATAATGCCTCCGGCCACGGCTGTCGCCGGCGTGGAGGCATAATAAAACTTTGATTTAGGCCACACGGCTCGCTGCCAAGGATTATGGAGCAGAGCACTCAAGGTTGTTTTAAAAATCTATGAGATATTTTCGCCTCTGTCTCAAAATTAGAAACTGACAGGAAACTTCAGGCCAGCAGTCAATCAAACTGACTAACAAACAGATGTGTGTATGTGTGTGTGTGCGTGTGTGTGTGTGTGTGTGTGTGTGTGTGTTGCATCATTCAGGTTGGTGATGCTGTGCTGCCTGTGTCATTCCTGACTGTCAACCCCACCCTGGCTGTGACTTCCTCTTTCCAATTTCAACCCTCCTACACATCAATAATGAGTTAACTTGTGTGAACTGTAATTATAACGAGTCCCAGTCTGGCTCTTTGACGACAGGCCGGCTGCTGTGGAGGGGAAGAATAATGACTCCTTACACAGGCACACCAAGCTGCTCGCAATTAAGGCCAGCTAAAATACTGAACACCCAATGAGCACACACACACACACACACACACACACACACACACACACACTCACACACTGCAGACTGTCAACATGGAGAGGAAGGATGGCGGGAGATGAGGAAACATCACACTGTGAACATTTATTAAAGGAGACATCTACAGAGGGTCAAGACATAAAGAAAGTAGTGGCGATGGGGAGAGATTCAGTAGCGCTGTGCAGGAGAGAGATTTATCTGTATGAACCATTTCACCTAAAGCCCCCAGGAAGAGCGCCGGTCGCTGATCCCAATTTGCGTAGTGGCCAAACGGCGGTACTACAACTTCTTTGTCCGTCACATGATGCCATTGGGCCCAAAAAGACTTTTTCCCATAGACTTACATTGGGAAAGAGACGTCTGTAACTCCGCGGATAATTGTTTTTTAGGTAAATCAACTTCCCAGTATGAACACTCTAATAGCCCTTATTTTTTAAAGTCCTAAAAGTTGTAAAATCCACTAATAGCCGAATCCAGAGTTATTTCCCTTCCTCCGTTCATGCGAATGAGCCCCAGACCGAGGCTAGAGCGAGGGCTGGGAGGCGGAGTTAGCAAGCCGTGACGACAGCGTGACGTTGTGAACCTGTGACCGAGCTATGTGACCGAGCGGACGCTACTGCGCCTGCTCCCAATGGATGCGGAAAATTGCCGGAAGATCCAGGGACATTTCCAGTCGGAAGTCGAACCATTTTGGATTCATGTGCCACTGAGCAACTTTCATAGGACTGAACGGGAGCCCGCCTCCAATGCTGTATCCAGTTTTCTTAATACATCCATGTTTCACCGAGGTTGTAAATGTAAACATGCTAAATGTGTCCCAGTTTACTTCCTTTTGCAAATTATGTGAATGACATAAGCAGACAGGAAGTAAAGCTGGACCCAAGCTGTTGCCTAGCAATGCAATTCCGTTGAAACGGTCTGTCACTGTGGTCCCATGCCACCTAAAAAACAGCCTTACCAAGCATGCATTAGTAGCAGGTTGGCATGCTTTTACATCATAAACCGTTGGGTGCTTTCCCAAAAGCCACATCACTCATAAACACACACAGGTACGCACACACGCACAAGTACGCATGAGTTGACCGGTGGAGAGAGAGTGGGCCAAACGCCGTCCTCAGCTCAATGGACAATCCCAGAGTTAGTAAGGGTTTTTAGGGCCAAGCAGCTTACCCAATCATTTATCAGATTAATACTTTTCATGAGAATAAACCAGTCATAGAGAGAGACATATGGAATGTGTTAAACTGTGCTCATCTGAAAATCAAAGAAATATTACATAACCAAAGGTCACGCTGCGTGTGTGTTTGTGTGTGTGCGTATTCGTGCTCTAGCTTGTGTAAATGTTAAATCTGAATTAAACCATTAGGAGAAAAATATGTGTTTGGGCTTCTCAGTAATTTATTCTCCGTTGAAATCACAGTAACTGTAATTTAGTCGATGTAATCACAGCTTACATTTAATGCAGGACTATAAAATATTATTTCTACAGGAATACAAAAAAAATAAAAAAATGATTTGCTGACAGATAAGGATTTTTTTTGAGTACCCCCCTCTGAGGTAGTACAAGATCTAGTTGTTATTATCTTAAATGTGTGGGTGCAACTAATCAAAAAAAAGGTGCGCTCCTTCAACATCTCTCTCTTTCCATTAAGAGACAGCACACAAACTAGAAATCAAATCAAATAATTGTCATTGTTTAAGCCCAAATCTCAAATTTGGAGGATTAATCGAATAATCGTGAAAATAATCATCAGCAGATTAATCGCTAACCATTAGCTGCAGCCTTATTAGTATCCTGCACTCCTCCTTTGTGTGTACATGTTAAGTTGGCGTCGTGAGTGAGCCTTACATTGGAGTCGAGCAGATCCATACTGTCCAGGCTCTTGCTGCGGTGAATGCGGCCTTTGATGCGACGCAGGGAAGGTTTCCCCTGGCTCATGGGCAACGAGAGGGTGGAGGTGGCAGGCATTGCCATAGCACCAGCTCCACCTGTAGCACCTGTAGACCCGTCTGAACACCCGGGATCACCTGTAGGGGACGTTTCTTCATCTTGCGGGGTCACCCTGCAACAGGACAGACAGAGAAAACAAAAATGACATTAGAAATGATGCAGGCACAAAACTTTTGGTCGGCAAAGCAGAATAATACATGATTCTCATCATGACCAGCCAACAGTTTGCAGAGATGCATGCCCAAAAGAAAAGCCCACATTTCAGGTCAAAAAGAGAAACACACCTACTGTTAAACATTATGAAAGACTTGGATATCAACACATTCTTGGATGTGAGCAAATATCAAGAAATATTCTTTTCAAGGTGGTTGAAGGAATGAAAGAGGGAGCCTGTTTTCGCACCGTCAAAGAAGTCCGCCACTGGTTACATTAATCGGAGTATGCACAACTGCATGTAATCAGTGGAATATTCATTTTCATTAGCCATATAAACAACTTAGTAGGAATATTGTCTTTTTCCGAATAAGGGCAAAAAAATGAATATTTTGTGCATGTAAAGCATAGAGTTTATGGAATATGGACGTAGTCTCCGCGACGTCACCTATTGGTTTGTGGACTGCCGTTTTGAAGCCTCGAGTTCACCATCTTGGTATTTGGCCGTCGACATTTTGAGAACAGAAGTGACACGAGAGGGTGGAGCTAATTACAACCGAACGCTGAATAAGATATTTTTAGGCGACCAAAATATTATAATTAACTTTCATGAACTGAAAACACACAGCGAAACGGTTAAAGTTCTAAGACGAAAACACGGACAACTCTAAGAGTTCTCATAGACTTCTATACAATCAGACTTCTTTTTGCAACCAGAGGAGTCGCCCCCTGCTGGCTGTTAGAAAGAATGCAGGTTTAAGACACTTCAGCAGTTTTTGGCACTTCCACGTTGGCCTCATTTCTCAGTATAGGTGGTTGCCGCTTGATGTGAACAGTCAGTGTTGTTTCCAGTTTTTAGCTGGTGAACACCGTGAGTATTTAGCTGCTAAAGAGCCAGATATTAAACTAGTGAGAATTAAAAGGTCATGTGATCTGGCTTCAAATGAATGTTGCTCTGTGGCGCTGGATGCTTTAAAAGGTAACTGGTTGCGAACACCATAACAATGACATAACAATTTCATGAGGTGATATTATGTCTAGGTTGTGTTTACAGCTTTTTCCCCCTAAAGTTGCCAAAGAATCTGTCAATGAAGTGCATGTAAATGTATTGTGTGTCACTTGAATGCACCTGTTGCTGTACATTTCAATCAAAGCTTTAATTGATAGTACAAACACATCGGAGACGTCTGTGTGTAAATCTTAAACTGTTGAATGTTTCTGATGTTGTATAGCTTGAGGCACAACATCTTGACGTAACCACATCCATTAAATACCACATGATTCACAATGACCACGTTTTCCCCGAAGAACAATCCACACTGCCAGCAGGCATCGCCGCATATCTGATGGAAAACATAAAGATGCCTGGAGGATCTAAGTGACATAACTTTCCTCTTGCCGTCTTTACTTTTTAAAGGACATCCTCCCCTGTTGGCTGTAGTTGCATTCCAGCATGTGTGAATAATTGGGCTGAATGTCAGCGGGTAGCTTGCAGATGGAGGCTAGGTATGGAGCATCCACTTGTCTTCTATTATTAAGCCACAATGAAGCTGCTTTGCTTCTGCAAAGGGAGGGAATTTCCAAGGTAACTTAAGGTGAATTGGAATAAAAACATTGTAATTCTGACAATTTTCAACCTCATGCTTTAAAAAGATGATAAATTACAAAAAACAAAATGGACTAAATCTCAAAGTTCCTCAAAAAGGGAAATGGTTCAGATGTAGGTGTGTAACCCTACATACATGTGGTTTAAAGACTACTAGGGCTAGCAGACAAAAACATATTGTATGTTGAGTGTATGCATAATCAACTTCTACAGCAAACTCAATGCAGCCAGCTGGAGCTGAAACGATCAGTCAATAAATTAGGGGTGTAAGAAAATATCGATACACGAGTATTGCGATATTATGTTGTGCGATACCGTATCGATTCTCCAAAACACTTTATTGATTTTTAATTAACCTTTTAAAAATCCACTATTCTATCTTTCGGGGGTTGTAGCGGGCTCAGTTTTAAAGCTAGAAGATACTGACATTATATGAAACTAGAAACATAAGGAATGCATTAGTACCAACCATGTCGTACTATCTGAACGACAAGGAGGGTAGGCTAAATAACGCTACAAACTTACGCTTAAAGCTAGTTGGGAAGTAGGATAAATAACACTCTAAAGTTAAGCTACATTTTGGTGAGGAAAAACTGTCATGGCCATTTTTAAAGGGGTCTCTTGACCTCTGACCTCAAGATATGTGAATGAAAATGGGTTCTATGGGTACCCACGAGTCTCCCCTTTACAGACATGCCCACTTTATGATAACAACATGCAGTTTAGGGCAATAACCATGCAGTTTTTTGCATGCAGTATAAATGTATCATTTTTGCCTATTCTAAAATGGTCTATTTTTGGTGTGTGCTTTAAACTATGACAGTTTTCATAAAATTAAATAAAGAAATAAAGAAAAACACAATATATAGCCTTGCTTACAGTGTCAAAATATATTGCAATATATTGAATCATTACCCCGGTACCATGATATGTATCGCCAGATTCTTGCCAATACACAGCCCTATGATAAATACATTATTAAATCAATGAACCGGAAACTATTTTGATAATCGATTCATCTTTTTCAAGCAAAAATTCAAAACATTTGTAGGTGTCAATTTCTTCAATGTGAGTATTTTATGCTTTTCTCTCTATTACATTATTATAAATCAATTGCCTTTGTCGTTTATTTATAGTCAGCTCAGCTCTGCAGTGCACTAATACTTCGTAGCATGAAGCTGCTGAAAGAGACTATTTTTTGTTAAGATAAACCTACGGACAGCTTGTCTCTCTGGGCATGGAAAAGACTGGATAAAGGCACATGATAAAATAGGTTCAGCCAATCACAACAAGCAACAGCGACATGGCAACGTGACCATGATGGCAGATCACCTTACTGTTTACGTCTGGTAGCAGCCGGGCGACCTTTGGTTAATTCCATAGAACCATACTCAGATATTAGCACTTCAGTCCGAGTTAGCAGTAAAATGAGAACACATGTTCTTATAAATGGATGCTTAGAAGTACACAAGGTGCACAGGTGCACTGGGTCTGGGTCAGTCTCTCCACTGTCCGCTGACACATCTGCTTGTTATAATAGTCATGACTGGCGTCAGAGTGGCTCCTCTCAAATGCAGGGCTCGCACTTCCAAAACATAATCATCATTTGGTCATTGTCTTGCTATTTATTCATGACATGCCTTAATGCTAATGGTTTCATATGGTTCCATACAATAATGCTGACTACTCTCAGTTGCAGTCCAAGAGTACTACTACTTAATAGTACCTATTATGTAATTAATGCCATTCAGTCTGTCCCTCAATCTGTCCTCTACTGTGATCTGTGCACAATGTCCACACACGTGTGTATTTACCAACAGCCAGGAGACAAACACTGGATCTCAGTCGCTGTAATCCCAGTGTTGCTTTTACAAGTGGATTCCATTCACACATCCAGCAGCAGCTTATGGAGCTCTGTGGCTCAAGGAGGGCACTTTACAACCTGTAGCTCACTCACTAATCCTAGACGAATCACATTATTAAAGAGAAACAGGACGAGAGAGAGAGACAAAGAAACATGGACGATTTGGCTCAAGGATTTAAACAATGAAAGTTCCTCCCAATAGCTGTGATTCCATTCAACTGTCAGGCGAATTTTACGCAAACTTTTGAAATGTCGCAAAAAAGAAATGTGAATTAGGCGGGTTTCCATCGACTGGTTTGGAGTGAATAAATTTGGCTACAGCGTAGTTTCATCAGAAGTTGGCTCTATAGACTACGCTTTACACATGGCTGTAATCCGCCTGTAAACAGAGTAGAAGAAGAAGAGGTCGAGAACCAGAAACAAAACAAGTCGCCTTGGCCATCTAGTCCATGTATGATAGAAAATTAGGAATTTTTAGGTTTGTTTTGGGCATTGTTCTTTCATGTTAGTTAGCATGTTGTCTGGACGGAGATGAAGACAAGTATTCGCTCGTTACGGGAATATCCAAAAAGACGCCGACAGCGGAAACAGCTGATCTATCATGTGGGTTAGATGTTCGCAACTTCAGAATTTATTCAGCAAAGGTGTTTCCATAATCCATTTAGCGCATCAACTATTTATTGACAAAGGCAAAAACCTCCTCAAGAGAGTTTTTACACAATTCAGGAAGTTTTATTGAATTTTGGTGTTTCCATACAGCTTTTCTTATGCAATACTTCAAAATGTGCATAAAAATATGTAAATGGAAACATGGCTAGTTAGTAAAAATGTGATATAATTTGAAGTACACTTTGTGGCATAACTTGCATCAAGAATTTTCCACAATTACGTGACAACATTTAAACAA
Organism: Sebastes umbrosus; assembly: GCF_015220745.1. NCBI lineage: Eukaryota > Metazoa > Chordata > Actinopteri > Perciformes > Sebastidae > Sebastes > Sebastes umbrosus. The sequence goes on from NC_051270.1 coordinate 25,116,232, forward strand.
CGTGGATCACTCTATTAAGATCAAAACAAAGAGTAACTGATTCAAAATCCCTTTGAAAGAAGCAAAGCTGCGCTGTAAACAAGTACATTTACTTTTTGGCAGATGCCCATACTGCTATTTTTGACTTGACTGCCCTTTGTCCTCTCTTTTTTAATTGTATTAGATGCAACACAAACTTGCAATATAATTTGAGCCATGTATGAAAATAGACAGAAACACTGAGTTTTGTTGATGTAAAGTTAAAGATATAAAGGTCTACGAGCAGTTTAAACATCTGGGTACAAATATTAAAACTATACAGATCACAAGACGGAGCAGAATTATGACTGCTCACTTGCTGCTGACCTAAGAATGATTTATCATCAGCGATACTGAAGGATTTTAGGAAGATATATTGAGCCATGAAGCCAGTGGATTAGACACCGTATGGCTGTCTGCGCAGACAGAAGTTAGTTTCACTTTTCACTGTCTCTGGAGAAATACGGAGACTCACAGACAGGCCGAAGAGCACTCACAATGCATACCCAAAGTCACCCCTTCAGTACAGCACAAAAATAGAGAAATAACAAGAAACATTAGGCACTGAATGCACTGAGAGGTGAAGTTTATGAATATTACATGAGATTTGAGCCCAAAATAGAGAATCTACCTCCTACCCTGGATTTAAGAAGTCATTAGCAAAGCTTTACAGACTACCTCATCCCAGCAATGTGTTATTGTGCTAATTGTAGAAAAATGATTAGTCAATTCATTGATTAAGGTATCAGCAGAAAAATACGTTCTTCAGTAATAATATTGTTAGATTAAAAAGCATAATTGAATAAATTAATTAATTTATCAAAAAATAATAATGAATGAAAAAATGCATTTGTTTCAGTACTACCGCCTAACATCACACCAGAAGAACATCATTAAAAGATTATGAAAGGTAATTTTTGGCTTTGACAAAACAATCTCAATACAGCATCAATTTAGTAGTTGTTCTGGAGTTTTCAATCATATCACATGAACTTCATCAGCAGGTGGAGTTTGCCCAGTTGTCGTACATTTTCCAATTTAATAAAGTAAAAAAGCAAAATAATATATGCTGTATATGTATTCTGTGGTTATGGTTCGTAATCTGTCACAACACAATAATTATGTGACATAGTGTTGAGATTAGAGGCTTTAAAAATATGTTATAAAATATTATAGTATATTATAATACAGGCTGTTCTCATACACCGTTCCTAGCTGTACTTATCTCCCATATCCCATGTAATCAAATCATATGTAATCCAAGTAATTGCAAATGGTCCCCATCTGTAGATTTGCACTTTTTAAGGATACAACACAGTTTTAAAATGTATAGCAAATTATTTTGCGGACCCTCTGACAGAGTGCCACGGACCCCTGGAAGTCCACGGACCCCACCTTGAGAATCACTGCTTTACAGCATATACTTCAGATTAACATTACTGCAAAGCCACAATGTGTTTTTCACAGTTATATTTAACAATTGAGCACATATTTAAATATAAACCAGTTACATACTTTTTGTAGACACTAGTTTAACTATATGGGTGTTAAGGGGGTGGGGGTAGAGGTTGGGGGGCTACCAGCGTACATGTACCTGTTACCTCAGAGTTATTATGTTATGACAGATCTTCAGACGGAGAGCACTTTGCAGAACAATTGGTTCCGCTCAGTGAGGACTACAGGAACAAAAGCAGGTGTGTCTCATCGCCATCCTGACACTTCTACCTAAGCAGCAATGCTTCCAGTCACAGACACAGACAGAGACATGATCCCATCACAGATTTCCTGTCCTCTTCTGCACAGGTGGCTCTAACTAGAGAAGACTACCATACTTCTCCAACTTCTTTTATATCACGTCTAATAGCAATGGACTGTGCTCTGACCAAAATGTTAAACAGAGCTCTGACGGGATGCCTTTTGATCCTGAGATTTGCCTTTGTTCGTATCTTCCAGTTCATCGAGCGACAGTGGTGCATCCAAAATAGCTCCACTGACTTTTCCTCTTTCCATTTATATCCTCAGACCTTTTCAAAGAAGCTTTTACCGTGCCAGTATGTTAGTCATTTGTTTTACTTTCCATATAAGCTCACTCTCTTTAATAAAGGGCCACTATTGCACAGGTGGGAGAAATAAAAGTTAGAGCAAAAAGACAAAAAAAGCAGGAAAGAAAGGAGACAAAGCATGAAGGAGCTGAGAGGCAGAGGTGGAAGAAAAGGGGCCGAAAGACAAAAGGAGAAAGACCGTGATGCAAAGGGACAAAGGACAGAGGGACACTGTCAGCGTATGGCTCAGAGGTCATCCTGACTGCCTCGTAATGCCTGACTGTTCAGCTGGAAGTGATGGCAGCCGATGAACATGCATCATTCTGCTCACGGGCCCCCCTCCTACTTCAGGGGACAAGTGGTGACAAGAGGTGCATGACACATCCTTCTTTATCAAGATAACCTCACTGACCCTCCCTAACAGAAGAATGAAACCAGTGACTAATGTACTGGCCAGCTAATAACATCCTTGAAAACATCAGAGAAAGGAGAAAGAGAAGAAAACAACATATCAAAGCTTTTTATTTACTGGTTGTAGTCTGTAAGCTCTTTGAAAGCCACCTGCGCAGACGAGGATGCCGCTGAAAATCTGTGGTGAGATCAAGACTCTGATTAGGCCAGACAGGCCTGACAGATGGGCAGACCAGATTAGGCATATAGACATGTATCAAACAACGCGGGACAACGCGCGTGTCCGAGTGCTGTCTGACCCCTGTGGAGAGGAGGGCAACAAGCAAGTTGATGGCTGGTTTCAAAAAGCAAGGCTGCTCCCTCCCATGTGTGCACAACAGACATCAATACAAACTCAACTTTAGGGCACATTAAAACTCAACGAGTGAGCAGCAGAGATCTGCTGTGAAGACATGTTGGGCTAAAGGTGGAGAGTAGATGCTGCCTTTCCTACTGTATACCACATACACCATCCCACCAAACATAAGCATGTTTTATACATTTCACTTGGGGAAATGTCCATTAACAGGAGAGGCAAGTCCTAAAAGATATCTAACTATGAAGCAATTCTCTGTCTTTCCATATGTCCTTCGCGGATCTCAAGAACCCCGTCATGCGATCGACTTCACACTTGGTGGGTGTATTGCTTAGGACCCAAGGGAGTGCGGTGTCCAATGTGGTGTCATTTGACCAAATGGAGGCACTATGTTCATGATTTATTCTTTTTTTAATTCTTTACAATGGGAGTGCTGCGTATTTTCACTATGCTACAAACGCCGGCAGCACAACAAGGCAATGAGCGTCTATTCTGCTCTGAACGCTGCACATGTGGTGTTTTTTCTGGTCAACAAGAGTTGAAAAATGTTCAACTTTGGGTAAAACGCTGTTTCTCGCCACTGTCACTTTTTACCCAGCCGTCCAATCACAATGGAGGAGGGGCGGGACAAATACCACAAATAAGGACTGTCACATCCTACATGTAGGCTACAAGTGCTGAACAACAACAATGGAGGAGAAGTTAGTACACATATCTCACCATGTGCTTCAGCCTTCCCTTCATCCAGAGCAAGTACTCTACCTTGTGCCAACATTTTTACTTTGGCAGATATTCCGTATCATAGCAACCAGATGCAACCTAAACGTCTCAGCTGAAATAAACACTGCGACTCATTGCCCTACTGTGTTCAGCATTTAAGAATAAATGAGTATTTAAATAGTTTTAAAACTGTCATCTTTATCATTTAAAAAGCAACAATCTACATAATAATAGCCTAAAAATAAAGCTTGTTTATACAGTACTAAAATCAGGATTAATGAAAAAACAAAAAGGCGATAATATCGCATATTGCGCTGTTGAGCCAATCATTGTCAAATCAAATGCATTCAGGGGGACGGCCCTACGCTATAACAAGGAGCTTTACATTTTGGCTTTTTAACTTTTTAACCATAAGTCTCAGAACCAACATTTTCCTGGAATTTATGGGTCCAGACAAATCCATCCGTATAAACCATGTGCCATTTCCATCTAGAGGGATTTTCTGCCATTTTGGATTGTGTCCAAATCAGATATTTTTTTCTACTCCTTCGACACATTTTGAGCAATCGTCACCAAATTTGGTGCATCTCATGACTGAGCTAGAAAAAAATACATTTTTGGATTTTTGTTCCCTACAGTTTTGCTGTAGCTTGCCCTCAAAGTAGCTCAAATGCTGTGGGCAGGGCATATATTACAACAAATGTCATATCTCCTAAATGCTTTGTGGTGTTGTGACCACATTTGGTGGAAACATGTAGATATGCTGTCTGAGTAACACATTTGGTGCCATTTGGCCAATAGGTGGCGCTGTAGCAGGCAGCATCATCTAAAGATAAAGGAAGGAATCTCTGTCTTTATATACAGTATCTATACAGTATATATATATATATGCCACTCTGTGGCTCATGTTACCGCAGTTTTACAAGCATGTAGGAGAACTACGGAGGTCTTCAGGTAACATAACAGTGTGAAAAGCTCTCTCTAGAGCTAGTGTGCAGAGGCAGTGCTACTGTAGAAACATGACGGAGCAGCATGGCGGCCTCAGTAAAGAGGACCCGGTCCCTATGTAAATATAAACGACTCATTCTAAGCTAACAAAAACACAACAATTCTTACTTTCAGGTGATTATACACTAAAGAAAGCATAGTTATGAATATTATATTCCACTTCTGCTAATAGATCCCCCGAAATGTTGCACTCTGTTCCTTTAAGTCAATGTTAAATCATGGTCAGCAATAATATGCGATATGCAGTTAATGAGCTTAAACCTTTAGGTATCCTATCCCAGTGTGGTTTGCAACACTGTGTAGTCATACATTATTTGACTGGTTAGTCGATTTCAATGTTATTGGAATAGAGGACATAATAAATAAAAAAGGGATAATCACTAAGTGTGCTTCAGACTTATGGTATCAGACACTTTTTGAGTTCCAGACAGTCTCTACTACACTACAGTATAATGCTATTACATCATATTAGGAAAATGAAATGCTTTAATTATGTAACATTAGAAAATATTAATGTTGCCACAGCCAGACAGATATAAGTCTGCCAAGCAGAGGGAAAGAAGGAAGAGAATAAATCGAGATCTCTGTCAAACAATAGTGGATCCCCTCTGCTGTGTCCTTCTCTATTTGTGGGACGGCAGTGATGGATTCCATCTTGTCAGCCCCCTGTGAGCCATCGTGACAGTCGAGAGTCACCAGAGGCCGAGAACGTGTGACTCACAGATTCTAAAAGTCGTTGCTGCTCGGCGTCTGACTCTGACTGGAGACGATGAGTCTCTGATAGGCCTCTGTTACCATCACTGCCGCCAACAGGCTTTTTAAGCAGCCATTACCAAACCCTTCGTTAGGCTCACCATTACATTAATCAAGACCCGCACTGTGTGAGAGCTGCAGTCAGACTCAAGGAGGACGCAGCTGCAGAGTCACATTTACACCGAACCGTAACAGAAAGGTACAATTAGTTCAATTTGGTACACACCTTATCAACCAGATATGGCTCGATGGCATTTCAAATACTTCAATGCCAGTGACAATAAAATACTTGAGTTTTGGTAACAATTAGGGCTGTCAAAGTTAACGTGATAATAACGCGTTAACGCAAATTTGTTTTAACGCCACTAATTTCTTAAACGCATTATCACATCTTGTGATTTTTAGGTTGTAGCGGGCTCAGTTTTAAAGCTAGAGTGAAGACACTGGCATCATATGATACTACAAACCAACCATGTCATACTAGCTTGTCGCAAAGGAAGTTAAATAACCCTCCCAACGTGTGCTAAATTTTGGCGAGAAAAAACTGTCATGGCCATTTTCAAAGGGGTTCCTTGACCTCTGACCTCAAGATGAATGTAAATGGATTCTATGAGTACCCACGAGTCTCCCCTTTACAGACATGCCCACTTTATGATAATCACATACAGTTTGGAGCAAGTCATAGTCAAGTCGGCACACTGACACACTGACAGCTGTTGTTGTCTGTTGGGCTGCAGTTTGCCATGTTATGATTTGAGCATATTTTCATGCTAAATGCAGTACCTGTGAGGGTTTCTGGACAAATTTGTCATTGTTTTGGTTTGTTAATTTATTACCAGTAATAAATATATACACATATTTGCATAAAGCAAGCATATTTGCCCAGTCCTATGTTGATAAGAATCATCTTGAAACTGATATCAACTAAAGGTCCAAACCCACAGACCAGGCCTATTCATTTGCTTTTTTAGAAGGGCCAGATTTGAAGTGCCAAGGGGCCTGACATTTGCATTTCCGTGTCTTATCTGTGAAGCTAGGAATTTAAATGTGAAAACAATATACCTATTTTAATCTTAGTTGGTTGTTGTTTTAATAAACACAATGTTGCATTTAACATCTTTTTTATTCATATTGACTCTCCTAAATTCCCTCTGCTTAAACAGCCTGAGTTAAAACTCTTTAACAAAATAAGTATTTCTGTGCTAAACAAGACATATCTAATGAATGGGCTAATTAATTACTATTAATAAAACAATGTAAACCCCCATAAACTTAGAATATAAGCAGGTTACTTAAATAAAATCACAATTATATTGCTTTAACAGTCCTTAGCTGCGGCACTTTTGTCTTTTTTAGAGGGGGCAGAGGGTCTTTAGGGGGAGATAGCAGGTCAGCAGTTAATTAATTAATCAAACGCATTTATACTACATGCAAAAAAACTGCATGTGATTATCATAAAGTGGTCATGTCTGTAAAGGGGAGACTCATGGGTACCCATAGAACCCATTTTCATTCACATATCTTGAGGTCAGAGGTCAAGGGACTCCTTTGAAAATGGCCATGACAGTTTTCCCTCACCAAAATGTAGCTTAACTTTAGAGTGTTATTTATCCTACTTCCCGGCTAGCTTTAAGACCGAGCTCGCTACAGCCTCTTAAAGACAGTAATGTCGGCCGGGATCGGGTTTCAGGGGGAAATACTTTTTTCATATTTATAAATGATCAAAGGGCCGGATTGAGGTCATTAAAGGGACGGATTCGGCCCACGGGCCGCCAATTGAATAGGCCTGCCATAGACAAACAAACACACAGACACACTCACACTGGCACAGACACCCAAAAATCTACACTCAGACACACACCCACACCGACAAACACGTAAACACACAGGAAGCTCGGAGAGCGGGTGGGGGTGAGCCACGAGTCAATAAACCCTGTGTAATCTGTTCCCTTTAGTGGCATAAACCATCTGAGAGGAGATTACAACCGTTCTGCCAAAGTAAGAACATGCGAGTTCCTAATGGACAGAAACACTGAATACAAAAACAAACACATGTGTGCACCTTCGCAGATACTCTATAAAGAACTGTGGGGAGAGTAGTGTGTTCAGAGACTGCCATGAAGTCAGGACTCGTGTTTTTTAAGATCAGACTCCATGACTTTGATGCAAAAAGGTTTTTTTTTACTCCAGGGAGAGCGAGAGATACTGAGAGTAAAGGAGAAAAATACTGTATTTCTGCATGTTTTTCAGAAAAGTACTGATTATCATGACAGGCCCACCCTGGACTTGGGCTCCTGCTGAGGTAACTAATGCGCGGCATTGTCAGTTTGTGTGAGGTTACGCATCACGGCCTCCATGAGTGGAGCTGGAAGAGTGGAGGGGGTAGGACAGGAGTTGTTGAATGTGTGTGTTCCTCTGAAAAGCTGGGAGGGAGGACGTGTGGACGGGCAAATCGGAGGGCAGAAGGGCTGCTGCATGTGTGTGTGTTGGGGGGAAGAAGGGACGCTGACTTTATGCATCATTAAGCAGGTGGACTGAGAACACCAGGCGGAGCTGTCACTGTGGACTGTCACTGGGAGCAGAGTAGACATCTGGCACACAATACAGGACCATACACCCACGTTAGGAAGAGCTGCGACCAGTTTAAACACATGTCACCTGGCTAATTATTATTTATGGATTATCTTAAACTAATTACAGTGCTGTGGTTACTACAGACCACTGTGTGCTTTGTATAATAACAATGTGTTTTATGCAGTGTAATGAGGTCATATACTGTAGAGCCTTCTGTTTGTTGTTATTAAGTGTCTTAATTTGACTAAGACCAGAAGAAAACAATGCGGTGTGGCTGAAACAAAACGGAAATTGGTGAGTTTTCAATGATAATGTGGCGGATTTACAATAAAACCATACTGGTCACTGCTCCTCCAGCACTGGCTAATAACATCTTGGTCTTAGGATGCATGTTTTCACTAATGCCCAACCGTTTTATCTGATATTGGCCTATCACAGATATACAACTTTTTACAGAATATAATGAATTCAAAGATGTTTGAGTAATTTATAAATTAACAAACAATTACAAACATAAGCCACCATGTTCTGAACAGACACATTACATCACAAACACTAACACTAAAGAAGTGACACTAAAAAGTGACATTTGCATTTTGGAACATTAAACAACAAACGTAACAAAGCACTTAGTCTAACACTCGGGACTAGGCAGTAGGGGTGTAAATCACCAGTTTCATCACGACATGATATTATGTCATTCTTTGGACTATGATACGATACTTACCGATATCACAAAGTCTGAATTAATACAATTTTAATTTGATTCAATTCGGGGGCCTGCGATTGATATGAGACGATATCATATGACTATTTAACACAATCAGTTAAATTCACATCTCACAAAAAGCAACTCAAATATGACGAGACAATTTTATTACTGAGCTCTTCCAAACATTTAAATGAAAAGCTTCTTCTTCTTTTTAATAAAAAGAATAAAAATAGACCTCCTGTTGCTGGAGGTCTGGTTGCTGGTCAATGCTGATGAGCGGCTTGTCAGTGAAATGAGAATAGCTGGTCCATCTTAAAGATCAGCCCACCTTAAGTGAGCATGAGCTGAAGTTGTTGTTGCTAACTTTGGGGCTAACCCCCTTCACTTTAATCAGCAGGTAGCAACACACAGGTACTTGGCTTGGGTAAACTGTAACTTACACACACTGCACTGTTAAACAGACGTGTCATGGTAAATCAAAATAAAGGCGTGTCTTAAAGATGACATGTTTTCACTTTGCATCAATGATATTGGATCGTTGATCGTTCAATCGATACATCGATCCAGATCGATGTATCGATTGAATGATGAACAGACGGTGGTGCGGAGTCAAGCGCTGTCTTCACGGTAAGTTGCTAACTAGTTTGTGAAATACATTGCTGGAATTGAAAGTTAATAAACAATGACTCTATCATTTCCCCTTTTCAATATAACTCTAATATCATCCTGGCCCTGACAACCGTCATGTGACTCATGCTCAGGCCTGCCGTGTGTCTTGCTCGTGCTCCGACTGCGCACAGGTCGCATATTATGCCTGACTTCAATCAACATACTGACTGCGCCACAAGGGGAATAAATACTCTGGATCACTGCTACATGGCATTCAAAAAAAGCCACTCTCTGAATGACCTCCCTAAATACACAAGATTGTTGTTGTCTTTGATAATATTCAAATATATCTCTTAATAACTAAATCATAATAGCAATGCAAACGTTAAATGCAGTTTGATGTAAATGCTACAGTTACTGCAGGTGATCTACCTGTATGGTACTTGTACTGACTAATTACATCTTGAAAGCAGCTGGTCAGGGTAAGCACTTGACACCTTCTGGCTTTATTGAGCTTAGAAATATGGCAGAGGTGGTTCTCAAGTTTATGTACAGAAACCACTAATTATCATTGGGCATGCATCATCACCCATAAATAAAATGCTAAATACACAAACATGTCACATTTCAAATGCATCTCATGCAGTAAAGTGTTTATTGAGCTGCTCTTAAAACATGATGGATGGATGGAAGTAGATTTTTAATCAAGGGGGTCGAGTGTTTTGGAAGATCATAAAATCTGGCGCGCAACCTCCTCCTCATCTATAATAAGTGACGTCTCCATTCTGTCTCCTTGTTTTGTTTAAGAATCAAGTATGCTGTCTTCCTTTGTGTTTTTTGTTTCTATAAAAACATTACCTGAATGTACCTGACTAAGTTCTAAATCCTCTTGCTCCTGCAGTCATTGCTGTAACTCAAAAGCCAAAGCTTCATGTCCATCACGTCTCTCAACTCAATGGCTGAAAGGACCACCAATTGCGGAAAGTAAACTGGCATTTGCATCCAATTCATTTCAACAACTTTAGAGAACAAGTCACATGAACTTACAGCGGTGCACTAGAGCACTTATTCAACAGTCTCTCAATAACATACTCATCTTATCTTATCATGTATAAAGGTATAAACTGCTCAGGCTGGTTTCTTTTGATGTTTTGATTCTGTGCCACAAAGGTCAAAGCATGGACTGTATATAAGAAGTGGACATAGTCACTGTGATGTCACCCATTGGTTTGTGGACTGACGTTTTGAAGCCTCGTGTTCGGCATTTTGACCGCCGCCATTTCGGGATTTGGCCGCTGCCATCTCGGAATTTCGCCATCGCCATGTTGGCTTTTTGCAACCAGAAGTGACACGAGAGGGTGGAGCTAAGCACAACTGAACGCTGAATAACACATTTTCAGGTGATCAAAAAGGTTCAAATTAACTTTCATGAACTGTAAACACACTGTGAAAGGGTTAAAGTTCTAAGACGAAGACATGGACAGCACCCTGACCAGACAACACCAACTGCTGTCAATCTCAAGGTAGCCACGCCCTAAAGCATACCCTGCTTTATGGTCTATTTGACTCTAAATGGGACCATAATTTACTAAATGAACATCATGCTGTATTGAAGAAGACTTGAAACTAGTGATCGAGACCATAAACTCATGTTTGTAATGTTTACTGAGGTAATAAATCAAGAGAGAAGTAGGCTCATTTTCTCAAGAATGCAAGTTTAAGGCACTTCTGCATCGGCTTCACTTCTCAGACCTTGGTTGCCGCCTGGTCAAAGAGTACCTGATGCAAAGCAGTGCATTGAAAAAAATGCATGTTTATGATTAACAATGGCGGGGAAAAAACTGTTTTCCTGGGCATAGGCTGTTATACAAAATGGACAACCCAATATCACCCAATATCCGCCTGTCCACCAGAGGATAGCGTGTCAGTGTCACATTTTCCCTCGCCGAGTTGTGAATATTACACATGTACTAACGCGCAGTACCAGCAGGGGGCAACAAAACCACTCAGTTAGGTTTAGGCAATAAAAGCACTTAGTTAGGTAAAAATAAGTACGTAAACTAAATAAAAATAAGTACAGAAATAACATAACATCACAAAGGAAAACACGTCACAAACGTCACCACAACGTAGCAATGGTCTGTTATACAGTACATAGCAACGGTCTGCTATAAAGAAATAAGAGACCGTAGAACGCTGTGATTGACCAATCAGAATACAAAGCCGTGTAATAAACGGCACTAACATAACTTGCAAAACAAAACACCAGTCTCGAACACCACTCTCCTGGTTGAAAGTCCTGTGTTTGTTGGACCCATCCACCTCACCTCCGGCCCGCCATAAGTGGTCTTTCTCCCCTTTTATTCTACATCATTACATTGCGGTCAGTACAGACTGCATGGCATGAAAATGACACGCCTAAAGCACGTAAGGCGTTCTTATTACAAGCTTTTGCTTTGCGTATTATCGTGTCATTCACACGCCTTTCTGTGTGACCGGGCAAAAATGGAGGGATAGATGGGTGTATGAATGGATAGAGCTAAAATCAATAAAGTCCCTCCAGCATTTATCTACTATATCGCTACTATCGTTAGCTCAAAGGTTACCACACATCTGGATATAAACTTGGCGATCGAACAATTTATGTAAACTTGGTTTATTAGTGAAGTCGTCCAGTTTTAAATCTTGTTACATTGTCGAGTATTACCTCGATCTGGGTATTCATAGTAATTGAGTTACTTGTGTGCATGCAAGCCTACTGATTCTAGGCTCTGACTTCACCCTGAATAAAGACAGGCATGACATGCAAGTGAATGCATGGGGTGACTCCATGTAACACACACTGCAGGCACACGCTGGCTCAGCTTCCCTTCGTTAAAGTGGCTGTCGGAGGCGATACAGTAATCCTGTTTTAATGGCCGTGCCCCTTCCCCCACCATGATGTGATGGCCCCAGACAAACCGCCGCGCCTCTCTTAAGGGAGAAGTGTCAAAACCAAGTCACCACTGTGTCCTTTTGCAACACATTTGACAGCAGTCACGAGCTAAGAGGAGAAAAGCAATCCTTTTCCCCTGTGTGATGACTTCTGATTCAGTCAGGTGTGCTACTACAGGCTTGTTCCTATATATAGGATGAACTCTACAGGAACCGTGTCGGACACTCATTAAAATAAACCAGTGTTTGTCTTTTTTCTGTAAAGTAATGCCAATCTGGAAGGATTATACCTTGTGCTTAATGTTATCTATGTGGATTACAGAAGAAGAAGAACTGAATGTGCGCCTTTGTTCGAATAATGAGAGCCTATAATTAGACTCAACACTACTCTGCTGTGTAATGTTTTTGGATTTTCCTTTTTTAATTAATGAGGCTCCTAATATCAATGAGCAAAAGGAAGAGACTTCAGTTTACCATACTGTGACCTGTAAGCACAACACAGGACATCTGGTGTAACAGCCTCTGCCATGTTGTCAAAAGCCAAATAAGGTTACAGACAATATCAATCTCTTGTTCCCTAATATCAACCAACTGATTTACAAAATGTACAAAACAATTAGTCAAATAATCGGTTAGTCGCCAGACATAAAATTAATTTATAATGACATTTTGACATATAGCTAATCTTTTAAGAGATTTACAATGCAATAATACCCAAATATTTTTTGGTTTTATACTTCTCAAATGTAAGGATTTTCTGCTTTTCTCTGTTTTATATCATTGTAGGGGCTGCAACTAACAATTATTTCATTATTTGTTAATCTGACGGTTATTTCTTGATGAATCGGCTGGTTGTTTGGCCTATAAAGTGTTAGAGAATGGTAAGAATGTCCATCAAATGTCTTGTTTTGTCTGACCAACAGTACAAAAAAACCCCAAAATATTTTGTTTACTGTCACATAAATCAAAGAAAAGCAGTAAATCCTCACATTTGAAAAGCTAAGAACCAGAGAATTTTGGACATTTTTGCTTAAAAATCGTCTATCAAAGCAGCTGCAGATAAAGAAAAAAAGTATTTGGGGGCATTTCATGCTTTAATAGATTACAGGAAATGAGGTGAGAGAGAGATGAGGAATCACAGTCAGCAAAGGTACCTGGTCGAACCTGAACTCTGGACATTGCATTTCACGGTAGGCACCTTATAACTAAGGGTGCACCGATACCGATACTGGATCGGATATCGGCCGATACTGACTCAAGCAGCTGGAACGGATATCGGTGGCCGTGGGGCCGATCTATTAAAATCCATTCTATGTTTATATACCATATACTGTACATTATATACTGAAATTTTAATTCCTGTTTAAATTTGCTGGTATACAATTTATTATATTATTATATTTATTTGTTACATTTTGTTTGACAAAGTTAAGAAAGCAATGTTTAAGTCAAGACTGATGTTGCCTTACACATAAAAGAATGATCGCACTCACTTCCACACAGTGAGGCATACAGCTTATTAACCAAAGACTGGTATTGGATCAGTACTCGGTATCAGCCGATACCCAAAGCCCAGGTATCGGTAACGGGACTGAAAAAGTCGGATCGTGCATCCCTACTTATAATAACCCACCAGGATGCCCAGTGATGGCTATTTTTTTAATATTTTCTACAATTTCATATATCAAATGATTTAGCTTAAAAACAGCAACAGTTTAATTGACAATAAAAATAATCATTGGTTGCTGCCCTGAAATGCAGTGCAACCAATGAAAACAAAAAATGTATGGTAACAAAATGTTTAACAAATAGAAATAAGGTGGCAGTCTATATAGAGAGAGCAGGTAAGTCTGCTGGATGCATGCTGGGTGAAAAGTGTGTAGATGGGTAATAAATAACAACAGATGTGAATTAAACTACATTCATATACATGAAACACACATCAGCAGCCAATGATGGTAAAGCACTTTAGCATCACTCCTTCACATGGTGATTTAAATGCAGGCGTGCATGAAGCTACTGAATAAGTGATGAGAAGTGGAGAGAAACCAGCCGGCATTTTTTTTTTCTTCTTTTTTTTTTTTACAACATCAGCTCACAGAAATAGATCTAAGAGAACAGAGAGACTTAGTTTGGAAGATACGAATCACCACATCTACACTCTTCAAATAAACGCTCTCAAAAAGGCTCGGTGGAGACAAAACACTGACATCATCTCACCACTCAACATTGTTTTCTCTACTGTTGTTGTTGTTGTTGTGAATCCACCTGCTAGGTGTATACTCCTGCAGGTGAAACTCACCCGGATCATAACAAACAAGAGTCCACCGAGCACACGCACATAGCAGCATGCATGCACGACTGCACAGTATGCACAAGCCTCTCCTCCTCATCTGGATAAACGCCTGCTGCTCTGTGTGGACATCACCGGCGTGAATATGAACCAGTTGTTGAAGGAAGGCGCAGAGACATGGAGGAGGCTGCATGCAGACTTCCTCACAACAGCTGCTCGGCTTCAACTTCACAGACACACACGAGGGGGAAGGGAGTAGCTTCTCATCACAACAAAGCTAAGAGGCTCATTTTAAAGCCATTTTCTCCTCATGAAAACACACCTTTGCCACTCTTTTTACGCACGCACCAACCCATCCATACGCGCACCTCCTCCTCCTCCTCCTCCTCCTCCTCCTCCTCTCTACTCACCACAGCTGTCTCTTAACGGGGAGGCAGTCTTTGTTGGAGGCTGTCACTCCCATGGCCATCTGCATCACCGTGATATATTTCTGGTACTTCATATTTACTACTTCTTCTACTACTTCTTCTTCTTCTAGGAATCCGCGCGCCACAGAAGGTGCACAGGTGAGCGTGCATTCAAAGGTCTGTTATTATCCCGATGGAGGCATCCTCTTCAGTAGCAAAAGCGCCATTTCCACGTCTGGAGGAGGAGGTGTGTTGAGAGGGGAAATGTTCCCCGAGGAGCTGAAGGAAAGGTACCACTCTGCCGCCGCTGAGACCCATCATGGCTCTAATCTCATTAGCGCTCAGAATAGATTGGCTTAATCCATTCAGTTTTTAGTCAGGAGAGGCTCATTGTTGTTGTGGATCGCCTCCGGAGCGCCCACTTTTTCTGCTTTTTTCTTTTTTTTGTTGTTTTGTTTAACCCCGGTTTGTCTCCAGTTGTTGAGTAAAAAGAGTCAAGAGAAAGAGACAAACAAGCGACAGAGAGATAGGATGGATGCAGCGGCGGTGGCACCCAAAACGTCTGCGAGGTAGGAAAGAGAGAGCGCCTGTGTTCAACCAGAGAGAGAGAGAGAGAGAGAGAGAGAGAGAGGGAGTGACAGAGGAGGAAGAGGAGGAGGAAGAGGAGGAGAGAGGCAGCAGAGATGTAATGGCTTATGAGAGGGGAAACCTACTACTACTGCTGAGTAATTTCTCAGTATTGTAAAATTGAAAGGCATCCCTTTTGGATGTTGTTTTTTTTTTTATCAGGAATGGGTCCATGAGGGACAATTAGAAAACATCACATTCTGGGTTGTTAGAAAACACTTCAGTGGGAGTTCAGTTAAGTGGAGCAAAGCAGCAGTAGAGGAAAACAACAACAACAACAACAACAACTCAATACCAATTCTAAGTTTAAAGACAACCTTAAAGATCAGACTATAAATGGAAACCTGGACCCTGAAGTCTGAAGAACAGCAACAAAACAACCTTATTACATAATACATGTTGCTTTATCCTACTGTTTTTATTCTTACTTACTTTACTTGTGTGATCATCTCTTTATATTAGGGCGGTCAGTCAGTTGTGCATGATTGTCCATAGTTAATCACGATTAATTGTAAATTAATAACAAGAGATTTGTCAAGTATTTAATACTCTTATCAACATGGGAGTGGGCAAATATGCTGCTTTATGCAAATGTATGTATATATTTATTATTGGAAATCAATTAACAACACAAAACAATGACATATTGTCCAGAAACCCTCACAGGTACTGCATTTAGCATAAAAAATATGCTCAAATCATAACATGGCAATCTCAAACCCAACAGGCAACAATAGCTGTCAGTGTGTCAGTGTGCTGACTTGACTATGACTTGCCTCAAACTGCATGTGATTATCATAAAGTGGGCATGTCTGTAAAGGGGAGACTCGTAGGTACCCATAGAACCCATTTTCATTCACATATCTGGAGGTCAGAGGTCAAGGGACCCCTTTGAAAATGGCCATGACAGTTTTTCCTCACCAAAATTTAGTGCTCATTTGTAGCGTTATTTAACCTCCTTCACGACAAGCTATGACATGGTTGGATGGTTGGATGAAACAATGGTTTTCTAGTTTCATAGGATGCCAGTATCTTCACTCTAGCTTAAAAACTGAGCGCACTACAACCTAAAAATCGCAAGTTGCGTTAATGCGTTGAAGAAATTAGTGGGTTTAAAACAAATTTGCGTTTATGCGTTATTATCGCGTTAACTTTGACATCCTTATACGTTTCCTTCTTTTGTTTTTTCTTTTCTATTCATACTGTATATTTCTGTTTGTAAAATTTGTAACATAGAAGCACCTTTCCTGTTTTTAATAGTATGGTAATAGAATAAGATTGATGCACCTTTCTGTACAGTTCAGCAGGGCTGCAACAAACAATTAATTTCCTTGTAAATCTGTTGAATATATTCTCGATTAATCTATTAGTTGTTTGGTTTATAATAAAATGTCAGAAAATGGTGAAAAATGTCGATCAATGTTTCCCAAAGCTCAAGATGACGTCCTCAAATGTCTTGTTTTGTCCACAACTCAAACATATTCAGTTTACTGTCATAGAGGAGTAAAGAAACCAGAAAATATTCACATTTAAGAAGCTGGAATCAGAGAATTTTTACGTTATTTTCTTAAAAAGTTACTCAAACCGATAATCGATTATCATAATAGTTGACAACTAATCGATTCATTGTTGCAGCTCTACAGTTCATTCACTGCTTGTGGACCTCATACTTCAATGTGTGGTACCATGATTTTTTATTTTTTATGCTTCTACTATTATTTTACTTTATTCTAATGTGTATGTATATTTTCTCTGATGTTTATTTGTACGATGTATTAGAGCTAGATCAATGAATTAGCCATTACATAGTTTGTCCACTAGAGGGCACTGCAAAATGTATTTTTCAACTGTAAAATGTCCCACTCTTTCTTGGTGACAAGTATTTAAAAATAAAATTGAATGGACCCTAAAAAATTGTTTGTTGTATGTTTATTGAAAAATGATCTACCAATATATAATCATCATTTTTTTTTTAACTCTGAAATATCTATATCGGTATCAGCCTTAAAATTCTAATATTGGTCAGCTGGAGTAATATTGATTCCTTTCACTATGTGTGTCCAGCATCTTTCCATTGGGATAAACAAAGATTTACAACGAGCAGCAGAGTTGTTTTCACCTCTTATAACTACTGACCTTGTTGCTTAAATGTCAATCTTCTTAAGTAGCCACACAGTCGGGCTCTGCAGGTCTGACTGAACGAGGAGGCGAGTCAACTTGATCTCTTTGGCGGCTCAGTGAAACTGAGCCAAGCAAAGCTCATTAAGAAACTGCTCCGAAAGGACAAAAGTAACAGTAAAGCAATCCACTTCACTTATCGGGTTTATTCGTTATTTATTTTTATAATGCTTAATAATCACACACAGTACAAATAAAAGGTCCGCTAGCTTTCAATAACAGGACTGAACAACATTATGTATATATTTACGTTGATTGTAGGATTAGTAAACTATTGTTATTCTATTGTTTTCAGGTCTCTATGTGTTTTACTCTTACTCTTATCTCTTACTGCCAACCCACAGAGCAATGCGAGGTTCAGGTTACTTTTACTCACCTTTTGGGGGCTGATAGTTTACAGAGTTTCTGAAGATACTAATCAATTCAGTGATTGATTCAGTGTCAAATTGAAATGCCCAGTAAACATTAGTCGTTAGTGAGTCCTCAAGGACGAGGGGGACATCAGACGAGTCCATGTGCACAAGTTGAAGTGGCTCCCTGTGTGCTGGTATGTTTATGTCGGCATGGCCTCTGTCAAAGAGGAAAATGGTGTTTTCTTTAGAGTGATTAGAAGATGATGTAACCATTAAGACTGTTCACAGACTCCCTCAGAATAAACCCCTTCGGGCAGAACTATTAACCTTTAAACAAGTTGGCAGAGAAGCTGGAGAGTATCAATGGAACGGTGAGACAGCACATCACTGTCACTGTATTTACATATTTGTTTCGGACTAATAAACAGAATGAAGGAAGGGAGAGCTGCGGTGTATAAACCATGGTCCTCTTGAGACGGCCCATGCACCGGAAAAAAGTAAATCTAGATATAAACTCTTTGAGGAATGAATAACACCACAATAAAATAGCCAAGGAGAGAAGTCAGACAGCCAGCACAGCTAGGCAGGTAACTCCTGTTGGACGGGGCAAGCTGGTGAGCAGCTGGTGGTGAAGGTCAGGATGAAACTGCTGTTATCAGCACTGCTTGATATTGGCAGCTATGAAAACAACAGAAAATCCACCAAAAAAATGTCAATACAGCCCACCTCGCCTTTCCTCCGACTCCTCTGATGTTTATTTACAGTTCTTGGAGTTGGAAAGAGGATTAAGTAAACACACACACACACACATACAGAGGCACACATAGGCACACAGAGGCACACCAGTGGCCTGAAGGAGACTGAGGATGGTGAGGTCACCACAGCAGTGATATGGTCTTAAGCCAGAAGGACAGTGGAGACTGTGAATGACGCAGAGTTTTCAGCAGTCAATATTCTCTTTAATCTCTGGTCATAAATACAATTTGCTGCTATTTGGTGCAAGGCCATGTATTGGCAAGAATCTTGCATTGCGATACGTATCATGATACAGAGGTTACGATTCAATATATTGCGATACTGTAAGCAAGGCGTTATATTGCGATTTTTTAAATCTAATTTTAGGAAAACTGTCATAGTATAAAGAACACACCATCGTATGCATAAAGTTTACTTTTTTATGCAATCAAACTAGTGGGATTTGCATTTAATACAGTCCCTGTAATCAACATCATAGCACTACTTTTTGTGCAATCTGAGCCACTGTCTGCTACAAATGTTTGCATGTAAACTATTAATAAAAAATCAATACTGCAATACTTCAATATTTTCTATATTTTCTTACCCCCCTAACTTGGGGATATTCACTTGCAAAGGGACTCCGTCAGCCCAAATAGAGAACATAGATTCATTCTGTCTCTAAAATAACATTACTGTTAAAGTACTCAGTATGTCGCATGTGGCCACCTCTTCTGTGCTCATTTTGCTATCCTCAAACATAATCATTTGCTGAATGGTTCTGTTATGTGTCATTCAGATATTCACCTTCATGGCCACAAGTGAATGTATCTTTAAACTTCACACACATCTACTTAAAGGGATAGTTTGGGTATTTTAAAGAGGGGGTTGTATGAGGTCCATAGTCAGTGTATTACCTACAGTAGATGACGGTCGACATGCTCATTTTGAAGAAACAGACAGGAGTACCGGCACAGGAGCAAAGCAATGTACTGCTGTGGACGAGGCTAACCACACAACACGTTATCCACCTAAAAGAAGAATTAAAAAAAAAAAATATCCGTTTAAGTGTACGCTATATTTAGAATATTGTCACTGCTTTATCTTGCCATCAGACAGCCCTTTCCAATGGGGAACTGAAACTGAAACATATCTGTGCTCTCTTTAAAGCAGACAGACTCAGTTCACAAAAACGGTAAAGGTTACAATTTCAGTTCAGTTCCCCGTCGGAAAAAATTCTAAATATATGGCTAAAATATGTTTTGCTGCCAGCCCCGTCCACAGCAGTACTGTATTTTACTTTGCTCCCGTGTCGGTACTCCTGTCTGCTAACCGTCATCTACTGTAGGTAATACACCTACTATGGATAAGTACCTCAAACATCCCCACTTCAAAACACCCAAACTATCCTTTTAATAGAGCTACACCAGGAAACTAGTTCATCATCTTTATAATCACAGAAATGGCTAACACACCCAAAACCCAGCTGTCAGCGCTGTGACATGGTGGGGAGATGGAGAAGAATACTGGATTGGTTTAAGAGTGAGATTTCCCTCAGGAGCAGCCACCATCCAAATGTGTTGATCCCCCCTCACCATAAATTACACTATCCCCTGGCTCCTGGCCACGATTAATCACATGACCACAGCAGCCAGATTAAATCTGTAGCCTTGGACTGTTCTCCTGTCTCACTCTCTCTCTGCCTCTCCGTCATGCATGAGGCATACAAATAATCAACAAGCACACAACATCAGCTGAGCATATAGTAACACACATACACAGATTACAACTATCAGTGTGTCGTTGTAGACATTTTGTGGCCAGTGTGTGTTGTCATCCACCTGTTATCTGTTACTACTTGTACAGTATTCCTATACCCACCCTGAACACCGTCTGTGGGCTACAGCTCTCCGTCTCAGTGCAACGTGGACGCTGTATGCATCCTGTAACTCAACACTCCACTGCAGAGCTTTAATTTCTCAATGCCAGACCTGCATCGCCACGGCAACACTGGCTCTGGGCCTGGCGAAGGTGGACCCGACACATGATATGCTTTCATATTCCTTCATATTCAAAAGAAAAAAGAGGTAAGTTGAACAGCTATGACACAAATATATATTCATGTAGCTTAAACAATTAATTGTCAACTATTCTGATAATTAATTCATTGTTTAAGTAAATTTTCAAGCATATATTCCAAACAATTCAACGGTTTGAATGGTGAATAATTGATGCTTTTCCTTGTCTTAAATCATTGTTATCTGAATATGTCTGGGTTTTGGACTGTCACTTAAAAAAGCTATTTGAACACATCACCTTAGAGTATTGTGATGGACATTTTGACTATTTTCTGATGTTTTATAGAACAGAAGATTACTTAATTAGTCAAGAAGATAATCACTAGATAAATTGATAATGAACATAATTGTTAGTTGCAGCCCAACTTTCAATGGATATGAATAACGTTGAAAACAAAATCTATGGCCACAAATGTGATTATTAATTTGAATGCATGATTCTCAGTTCAACTAAAATCACTTGGTAAGATTTGTCCCTTATTACTAAATTTGCTGTTCCTCTAATACAAAAAATTGAATGGTACAGTGTGTAGGATTTAGTGACATCTAGTGGTGTGGTTGCAGATTGCAACCAACTGAGTATCCCTCCGCTCACTCCTCCCTTTCCAAGACTGCGGTAACACGAGCCGCCGACTGCAAAACCGTGGTAACACCGTTCGCCTCGCTCAGAGGCCATCCATACCATAATAACACTACTTTAGGAGCAACGGGAGTCAGACAGCGGCTGACGATACCACGGTTTCATAAGCGTGTCTGAGAACTACAGTGGCCAGTAGGTAACAAAAATGTGAAAGTCTCTCTCTAGAGCCAGTGTTTGGTTTGTCCATTCTGGGCTACTGTAGAAACATGGTGGAGCAACATGGCGGACTCTGTGAAGAGGACCCGCTCCCTATAGATATGAAGGACTCATTCTAAGCTAACGAAAACACAACGATTCTTAGTTTCCGGTGATTATATACAAATGAAAACATAGTTATGAATATTATATTCCATTTCTGCGAATAGATCCCCCGAAAATGTCACACACTGTTCCTTTAAACATTATAATGTAATTAAATATATGGCGGTGTTAATAATTTAATCAGGCTTGCCGTTAATGTAGACGGACTTGGAAGGCGTAGAATTATTACATGTACATGGAAAGTGTTGCTAAAATGGGACACTGAATTAAATAATATAAGCAGTAGCAGAATGTCATTATGGAGAACATCCTTTTTTAATTTGGATTGTAAATGGCGAGCTAAAATTAGATCTACATGGCACTGGGTCCATTTCAAAACTAATTTGGGATGCATGGCTATCTAATAATAGTATAATGCTACTGTATACAGTCTAATGCTGTACTGTAAGACAGAGCTTGTTATAGCAGTTATTTCTGATGTATTTCTTTATTTAACAGAGATCATATAGATGAAGAGTTGCATGAAAAAAAGCAACAGATGTGATATATGTAGGCGGTCTACCTAAAGCTAATTTGCAGCATCTGTCCCTATATTAAATGTAGGATAAGGGAAAATGTAAAGATAAATTGTTGATGCTATAATGGCAAACATGAAGTACAGGTCTGCACAGTAATGCACAGTGGAAAGGAGCTAAGAGCAGTATCAGCAAGATAAAAACCCGCCTGTGACGTGTGTGAGACTTGCCAGAGAGCAGTGATGTGATAAGAAGGCGCACATGGACCGCTAGACATAGAAGCTGCAGAGGATGCATAAAGCATATGAATCCAACCAAGGGTAATGCAATATGTAAATGAGAGAGCAGTTGTTGAAGTGAATGTGCCTGCTGTTGTTTCTACAAAATTGCATGTGAAATGCACGAAACACGACTCGGTGAGAACACATGCGCACGCGATACTGTGAATGCCTGTCTGAGGTCAAAGCTACAGAGGAGGAGGGTAGAAACGTGGATAAAAACAGTTTTCACTGGCAGCCACGTTGGCTCCAAAGTCCCCCCCATCTGTTGCTAAGTAACAGGTGGAAACAGACTTTTTAAAAATATACTCAGCATCTCACAGTTTTCGGGTGGAGCATAGAGGTGGAGAGGTGTTAGAGGTTGAGCGGAAGACAAACAAAGGGAGAGACCGGGAGTGAATGCCTGGATATTAAATGCGTGCTGTTGCTGCTCGGACAGTGATTTATGGTGCAGTTTCATGGGCGTGGGGGGTGTAGGGAAGGAAAACAAGGATGGTTCCACATGAAGAGGGATACACAGTACATGTAAACAGATATTCTGCCCGACAGGTGCAGAGAAAACAGAATTTTCACGGTAACTTTGTGCGTACCAGTACGTGTTTGCACGCAGTAGACAGTATTACTTGATAGTAAGGTGAAGCTCTGTGCTTCTGTGCCTCCAGTCAGCAGGGTTTGACACCAACAGCCTCCTCCCCTCCTGCCCTCCCACTGTCACCTTTATTAACAGTCTGCCAGGTGGAGACTTTCTCTCCTAAGTGTCCCACTGTAGCCTCGGATTTGCTGAGGTAAGTGATGAACGGAGGCACAAAGAGCCTGTGGGAGGGAGCAGCTCTCCCTCCGGTTAAAAAAAGCTCTGTTTACAGGTAACACACAGCAGCAATATACATTCACCACACTACAATACTAAGTACCTAAGTGTCGGGTGGTCTGCTCTGTTGCTGACATCCTTAACTTTGATGATAAAACACGGCTGCTTTTTGGTCTGCCATTCAAACGTTGGCTTCTTTTTCTAGAAATGTAACAATAGGAAATTAATGCACACCTGGTGACAAAGTTTGCTAGGTACAAGCTCAACGCTTCTTTATAATTTCGTATGAAGAAATACTATATACTGTATTATGTAAGGACGATTGACGTGACAACCAGTCATCACCCGGTGTCACCAAGTGGCAACCTCCGGTGCTGAGAAATAAAGTCAACGACGAAGTGGCAAAAACTGCAGTTCATCGAATGGCCAATTGAGGCTGGCTCCAAAAATGATTCAATCCCCATAGACCTCCATTTTAAAATGCCTGATTTTACAGCAGAAATAAACATGTTTATTACATGTTTGTTTTCTATAGCTTATATCTCCCTACATGACGACTGTATGGGGCGAATGTTTATATAACTCACCTGTTTGATTTATATTAAGTCTTAAAGTTAGGCATAGTTAAGGGGCGTGGCCTCTTTGAGTGACAGGTGGGTGCCGTACCAGGTCGCTAGCTGCTAGCTGTCTGCTCTGCTGCGTCAACCGGGGAGCCTCAGCTCCATCAACGATCCACTTCTTTGCCCAATTTTGGAGCTGGGAATTAGGCTGTGTCGTCACTGCCAAGATGGCGACAGCCGGAGCTTCACAAGGGCTCTTCAGAAACCTATATGAGACTACGTCCATATTTTATACAGTCTATGGTTAACAAGTTAAAGGACTTCATTTCTTATTACATCTCATGCACTTACATGTTAAAACTAAAGGTGAGGACACAATGAAAGGTAATAAAGTTCACACTTTAAAGGCACAATGAGTAGGATTTGTCGGTTTGTAAAGACGACGTTCAGAGTTGGCCCCCTCCTCCCCGGCCTAACCAGGGTTAGCGTGCTTGCCACCGGGTGAAAGCCAACCCCAGATTCACTCTCGTTTCAGAACAAGCTTTGTCTGCTTGGTGTTTAGTTTTTTCCGGTGCTGTGTCCGCCATTTTCGTAGCTTCCTCTTGGACGTCTAGTGGGTCATTCGTGGTGATTGAGAGGGATTATTTTATAATCTATAATTTTTTTGCACAGATTAAACAACCAAGAGAGACACGTTTCTCTCTGTTTCCAGTCTGTTTGCAAAGCTAAGGTGATCAACTCCTGGCTGTAGCTTCAATAGAGAGTAATATCAATCTTCTCAACCTCTCTAACTCTCAACAAGAAAGCGAGTACAAACTATATCTTTAAGGTCTCAGCCCTGCCGTGCATTATGCTTATTTTATTTTTAAGACAGAGCAAATTACCAAACTGACAGCATGAAACTTTTCATAGCACCATAAGCAGTAGTTTGAATTCTACATAGTGTTCAGCCGCAGATGAAACAGTGGCTGGTAAAAGCTTAAAAAAGGTTTGTGAGTGTGTGTGTGTGTATGGGTGTGTTTGTTTCTATTGGCACTATTCAATTGTGAGACAGAGGACTTGCTGCACATTAAGTCTAGCTACTGTCATTCAACAACTTCGGTACATTAAAAGTCACAAAATGAAGTCATGAGAGCTCCTTATTTAAAAATCAATATGTTGCTCTTGGCAGGCACAGAAGATCCAGGCAGCAAGAGAAAAAAGACAAGGAATATAGAATAAGTAATAGACGAGTTATGGGATAAGCTCTCTGGTCTTTAGTCAAAACCCCCTTGGATCAACCTTCAAATAGCACTCCTGTGGTGTCAGACATCTGCTGAATGACTCGGCAAAATCCATGGATGGCAATCCATGGATTTTTGTTACTTAGTGAAGGTTGACAGAGTATACGTGCTTTTTCAAAGTGATGCCCTTCCTGACATTACCACAGTTGCACACATACACACCTGGGAGCTGCTCAGTCAAACTACAGTCTTCAGAGTGCAGTTGGAAGTTTTTAAATGCTGAAAGCATAGTGCACAGTTATAAATGAATTGACTTAAATCATGAACATGTGACATGGCTTTTTTTCCTTACTAATCATGCATGTAGTGGACTGTGTGTTTGCAGACAGTACAGTGCTGTAGGTGCTGCCATGCGGCCGTACATGTGTGGGCTGTGTATGCTGTCGTTGTGCATCTTATCACAACAATCTCAGCGAAGAGTGAAAAAGGAATATTACACCATCTGTGTATGCCTTCATCTATGTAAGGAAGGCGTACAGAGTGGTAATCTCCCGTTTTGCTATACTCATTAGTATCTTCTGATGGAGGTGCTGGTGCTGAGATAAAAGTGGGACAAATATAGGGAAAACATCCAAATGCTCAAATTTGTGACCAGAGACCTCATATGCTTGAAAAAGGTGTAATGGAAATTTTCATATCTGAGTAAGCCAAAGTTAACCATGTACCTTTAGAGTATCTCAGGGCCTCACATCTAGCAGACCTTGTCACCAAAAGCATTAAAACAGTGACCCGACAGTTTTGTCTTCTGTGACTGTAAACAACAGAGGGCTGAAGTACTTGTTATGTCTTGTGATGCTCTGTTGTCTGTTCTGTGCTGACTTAAGGACAATGATTCACTTTACTATGTTTTCATGACTCTGCACTTATCTGTGTGTTTTGTATTAGTATGTATAAAGGCCTGACTATTCCTGTGTTCGGGGCTCACTTGCCACAGCCCACTCAGGTAGCTGTGCTCGTGAGTCCATCTGCAGATGCTTTTTTATTAAATTTACTTGAAAGACAAGTTGTGACCTCGGCTTGTGTCTTGTTTTAACAGAAACTGCCGCCACAAAGGTCTCTGACCAAAAGCTCACCTTATATGGATGTGAAATTAACAAAATTAAGATCGGGAAAAAATAAGATCAAAGATAACATCCCAGTACTTTTAGGTTGCTGGTCAAAGACGGTGTATTCCTGTGATTAGAAGTACAAATACAGTGGTGTACTATAGACAAAGATTAGTCAAAGACCCAATTTACACCTTGCATTAAAGTGCTTGACCACATGAAAGTACAGGTGTAAATGCACCCAAAACTCTCTGAGGATGGATTGTGATCCAATCGGCCAAACCACCCCCGGAAGTGATCAGGAACACATTGTGACCACATTGAACACAAGTGTAAAAGCAAATGCGTTTTCAATCTAAATACAACAACTACATGGGCAAAAATAAGTAATGCTAGGGCTGTCCCGAGTACCATTTTTATGACTAGTTATAATCAACAGCAAATATACTAAGCTTCGGGTGTGTGTGTGTGTGGGGGGGGGACAGGGCTCAACCTGCAGTGCGCTCTCAGCGCTCCTCCATGAACAGAGAGATCACCGCCACTGCATTGTCTGCGCTCAGCATCTCCTCTCCTTATCCCTTTGTGTGTGTGGGTGTAGACGTACCTCAAAGTCACATTTGCGCGCCCTTTCCCCCTACACGCCACGGTGGCGTTTTGGGGCTGACATGTCCACCCATTACGCACCGCCTCTCAGGCAGTGCCCGGCTGCAAGCCCATGCGTAATGCAGCCTTCCTCTCTGCCCTTTCAGACAGAGCGATCAGATCTCAATCGGATCTCAATGTGGACACTGGAGACACATATTAAAGGCTGGGTTGGTCAAGATTTTGTAAACATTTTTTGTTATATTTGTTGAAATTCTCATTACATCCCGACAGCAATCAATAAATCAAGTGCCCTGACAAAAAAAGAAACAAATCCGGTATCTGAGTACCCTTATCTGAGTACTAACAATAGCCATGTTCATTGTTCATGTTCATTATGATATGTTTATGTTCATAATGATCATTTTGGGCAAGTGGCTGTGGATCAGCTCCAGATCACCGACCCTGCCTTTAGTGCCAGGTGTAAATGTAATCAGGTTAAATCATATCTAGATACAATCTGGATACAGGATGCATTTCAATGCCAGGTGTAAAGGGGGTCAAAGAGTAGTAATTAAAAGTAATGATCAGTGGTGTAAATATCGACGGTGCAATCGGTGCGGCGCACCAGGACCCAGAAACTGTCAGGGGCCCAAAAATCCCCTTCCTACACTGTGTCCACACTGGATCCGTTATATGCACTTCTGTTACGTTGTGTATACAAACCACGTATGCCACCTATCAGCTGTGCACTGGAGATCGGACTGGAGACGTAACCACTTATCTTCCTTTGTTTGTTCTTTTAAAACAGAAAACACATGTTTAATATTGTGATATTTACTGGAAATTACATACAATATAGCCAACAGCAGAAGGAAACTTTTAGCCCTTATTATTTAGGTTTTTGTAGTGAAATGAGGAGGTATCGTTTCATTTCAACTTCACCAATCAGCCGCTCCTGGTCCATTGAGACGATTTCAAGGCGAGCAACAGGAATAAATAGAAACAGCTGGGCGTCTGACAAAAGTTCACCCCAACAGCGTGCTACGTCATGCTGCGTCGCTCACGGCAAGGACATTCAAATAAAAAGGAACATGGTTCTAAAGTAGTGTTGTTAATGATTTTGCGGTCTTACCTGTAAGATAAACTTCTAATGGGTGACTACTGGTTTCTTATTGTTACTATGGAGTGGGATCAGGGATTTAAATCTACAGCACTGTAATTGTTACGTCTCATATGTTGGAAAATGTTCACCTACTGTAATCTGTGTCTGAGAACAATGGGCAGACGAGTTCAGGGCAGGCTGTTAAATTAGCGTTGATAAATTTGGCACTCCGGCTGCTGTCCTTGGTGCTGATCTAAGGCTGGTTTGCAGTACGGGAGTTGCATGGTGACATAGCAATTGTCTGGAGTAGTTGTGTGTGTGTATGTGCACGCATAAGCGTGCATTTGTGTTTGGGGTGAGGGCCCAAGAAAAAAGTTTGCATCACAATTATGTTATGCTGCTGCTAATGATGCTTATATTACAACACTGATGTTATGGGTACTTACTACCAAACGCTAAAAAATCAGATTCAGAGTAAAATCACTGTGCATGAAGCCGAAGGAAGCTTTCTACTGTCAAAATATTAAAATCTGAGTTATGCACATGTACTCTAATTACTATCTATCAAAGATTGCAGGGTCATAGTCACAACCAACTGCATTATTCATATCACAAAGTAACTATAAAGTGAGAGAGGTTTTAGACACAGCGGCATATTGACTCTGAAATGGAGTTAAGGCATGAATCATAATGTGACATTTTGCCCTCTGCTAATAATGTTTTTCTCTTCTGGTCCACGATTAGCTTTATCATCTGCAAAAATAAGGGCTATTTTTTCTCAACTGCGAACACCCTGTACCCTCTTGTTGTAACAGTTCCCTTAAAACTGATGTGTAAAGCAAAATAACTGGAAAAACAGATAAAATAATGCTGTATATGTTATTTGTTTACCTCTTTAGAGTGCAAAAACCCAAGGCTGACAGAAGCTGTGCTTTGATACTCTCAAGTAATAATAGTCTGTGGTTCGGCAGCTAATTAACAGTGAACGGGCAAACCGAACCACAGCGAGGCCAGTTAGCTTGCATGTCACAAACATAACAGGAGAAGGGAGAGATCACACAGTCCTGTGAAAGTCCACTAGACAGGAGTGTGCAAGCCATTAGCGCCTGAGTGTCTCCACTGTATGTGCGTGCATCATAGAGTCCTTTGCCTTTTATTGCTATGGATGAACTGTGCGATGCATTTCTTACATAACACCACAGAAACTTTAAAACCCAACTCCTGAATATGCCCAGCTGATGTGCTTTAGAGAGCAACACACTCCTCCAGGAGCAGTCTTCTCCAGCCTCGATGTGCAGCAAGGCAACACGCATACCAACGTACACTAACGTGCGTGATACATTGACAGCCTGGCACTGGGATGTCTGAAGATGGATAGTGACAGATTGGCAACCACATCTTGCTCTTAAAATAAGAAATTAAGTGAAACGTGTTTTCCTTCACCCATGATACAGATAGCCCTTGGTCAAGTTAGTAACAAGATGCATCAACATGTACATTCCTGTCTTTTCAAAATGTGAAATTTTATCAATATTACCACCAGTTAATTTCTCCTTTATTTGATTTATATTGTGAGAATATAGTGGCAAAATGCATTAAATACACATGCTGTGGCCTGGAGACACATCGAGCCACGACCACTATACACCTACAGTGGAGACAGTCTGCTCTGTTCAGCCAGATTCATCTCAAATGCTAGTTTTGTCAAAGTCACACAAAATATTCTATACAACTTTCAAGTTACAAGTATTAACATTTTGATTAATCATAACACCCTCATTAGGCCAGTCAGTGTTATCAATAAGGATGAGTGAAGCTGACTTTAGTGTACAACTGGACTTTGTATCAGACAATCTCTGTGTTTGAGGTCTGTAAAACACTTTCTACTTTAAAATTGAGGTGTTATACAGTATCAGTAGTTTGCTGATACTGATTTGAATCAATTTGCTGTAATTTCTCCAAACTATTTACACATGCATCTTTGATAAATACTGAATTTGGTTCCAACATGCAGAAAGCAATTTTTCATTTTCCAAATTTCTGTTGGACTGTATGATAACTATGCATCTCTTTGGGGTCTGTTCTTACATTAAAGGTAGGATCAGTAATTCTGAGAAACTAGCAAGAGAGGGTACACTACATTAAAAAAATGATCCAACTGAAAAACCTCCAAAAGTCACTAAATCTAGAGAGAAAGTCGACAACACTGACAGTACGTCACTTCAGACCTCCCTCCAAAGCCACTCCCCCAACATTATCAATAAGAACGTAAACATATCATGAACGTTAACAACGAACATGGCTATTGTTAGTACTCACAGCTGTCAAGCTGGCAGCTTGTGGAAGACTCCGGTGACGTGCAATGAGTGCACGGGCAGAGTGTGCGCAGGCAGGCAGGTTTATTACAGTCCTGCCACAGATACAGGATTTTTCTTCTTTTTTTTGTCAGAGCATTTGATTTATTGATTGCTGTTGGGACATAACAAGAAATTCAACAAATATAACAAAAACATATTTGAACAACACTACAAACCCAACCTTCAACAGTGTACATCAAATACATGCAGAAAACATGTGGAGGTTAAAACCCATAATGCTTAACTGCATTATGATGCTAAAAAAAGTGCTGTAATATGCAAAAAAATATTGAAAACAAAATGATAAAAGGGTGGGTGAGAGAGTACATATGTGTGTGTGTGTGTGTGTGTGTGTGTGTGAGAGAGAGAGAGAGAGAGAGAGAGAGAGAGAGATTCTGCTGCACTGAGCAGATTTGCAGGGCCAAGGTCAAGGTCACAGCAGGCTTACTTCCTGCCAGAGGCAGAGGTAACCTGAACCAACAACTGCAACACAAGGGAGCCCTCACAGTCTCCAGCCTGGGTGTGAAATAAAAAAAACGCTTGCCCTTGTGCTGGTGTGAATTGAGAACTGTAAAAACATATGTAGGTTTCATGCACGCAAGACAAATTGAAGACAACATTGTCTTAACATTGATTTTATTGTAGGTAAAGTGATGATTTTCTTTTTTTCAGATTAAGATGAGTGTCCTGTGGATTTTCAATCTTTCCACATAGGCGATGTTATAAGTAGTTGACACTAAGTGATACCTTTGTTAAATCATAATTAATCAATGTGCCAATTAAGTCAGACCTCATATAAATCACCTTTTTCAATACAGACCACACAGACGTAATCCAGTATAACAACTTCAAGTTCCTCATCTGTCTGCAAAGTAGTAGCACCATTCACCGTGATGCATCGTACACGGTAAAATATTAACATACTCTACATGCACTGCCGCTGCTAAGATCCTTCATGTGCTTTCATCTAAAAGGTTAGACCTTGGGAGAGGACAGCACTTTGATAAACTGGTTCTAATAAACATTTCCGTGGAGTCAAATGACCTAATTAGGTAACATAAGGGAGACAAAGTGTGTGAAGTCAGAGATGAAACATGTTCAGCAGCGTTGGAATCAGCTCAGGAATAACTCATACTCTCAACTCTCTTTCAAACTTTGACATGGCTGTCAGGAAAAGGCACATTTTGATTTAAGTAAGCATGCTCACTCCATGCTGTCTTAATACAATGAGCCAGCTGGTAAATGTATTTTAGAGAGTCAGAGACAGAAAGAGGGATGACAGTTTGACTAAGGGAAGTGAGGCATCAAATTTATCAAAGTTTGGTTGTGAATCAGAGCTCTGATTCAGACCTCAAATCGTAATAAATCTCAACCATTAATGAACCAACATTAAACACGTCACAGTAACTGACGTCAGCGTAAATATATTTCTTTCTCTAAATTCTCTAGCTACATGCTGAGGTCAGGTTCAGCACAGATGTATCATCAGAGACTTCTTACAGCTCCTTCTTGGGGGATCTTTTGTGCTCCCAGAAAAGCTGAATGGTGTAGTCACGTCACCCGAGGGTTTACCCTCAGATACCCAAAACACATCATATTCTTCCTCTCAGTGTGGAGAAGCATCTGCTCTGGTCCTTCTTGACAAGTAATAACAAAGAGGTAAAGACCACACAGAACTTATAACAGAGAAGTTTTAAAGGTGCTAAATGTGATGATTGGGAGCATTTCTACTGGATTCGCACGGATCTCGACATGGCGACGGCTGAGCCGGCGGCTTATAACTAACGGTGCTAATATAACAGCGCTAACAGTGAAAACAACGGCAACAGTGCCGACAGAGCTAACAGTGTTAGGCCCTGATTATACTACCGAACAGACGCATTCACAAACAGCTGAGGACACCATGAATGCATATTGGTTCTGTTTATACTGTCTGCTCGGAGAACGCACTCCACACATGCGGAGAAGATCGCTTCGGTGTAGCGTAGTGGCTGCGCGGACCCTCCCATACTCACAGACACAGAAGGTATATCTTCCACTTTAACCTGGGGGCAAACCGGAGGGTGGGTGCTACGCTTCCGCAACAGCGCCGTTGGTCAGGATGGCGTTATCAGCTGTAACCGTCGTATGAGCGCAGTGTAGAGCGGTGGCTGTGATCTAGCCAGTGGTGCACGCTCACTTGCACAAACATGCACTAAAAGCATGCGCGGCCACTCCGGTAATGTAAACAGAGCCCACAGAAGCTTGGATTACAACACACACAGAGGGAGAGTGACTTCATTCTCTGCTCAGGTGGACATTACTCCTCTATATCTTTACATGCACAATAGTGGTTTGCTGCTATATTGATGTTCTGGATATCGTATAGAGCACCTTTAAACTAAATAAAAGAGTGTGCGCACCATCAGATAGCTGAAAACGGTGGTATGATTACAGAGTTGGTTGAGTGAGTGTTAAAAATACTGTGCATTGATAATATAACACTACTGTACATCCATTAAATCAACCATAACCCTTACCTTGAACAGACTTTTGCTGACATGAGGCAAGCAATGTGTATTTGGTTTTCAAGCACTTTCATGGTATTAAGTCGAACATATCAGAGCTTTCAAAAAAGTGTGTGAGACCTCGTTGTAGTGTCGACTTGGATATTGATGTGAACACTTTTAACAAGTCGGAAACCGGTAACTACAGTATTTCAGTGGAGGAGGCAAGAGAGACAGTGAATAAGTGAGACGCCTGCCAGTACAGGTGGCAGCCATCTCAATGATGGACTTCCTGACAACCTCAGCACACGACACCGGGCTGTCCCAACTCTTTTTCTCACTCATGTATAAGCTCTGCTCTTCTCAGAGTAGCTGCTGGATAAGAAGACTAGTGAAATTTACAAGGCCTCAAACCTGGAGGTGCCATTTCTCCTCCTGACAGCATCACACTCAGCTGCAAACTACCCTACTACTTATTGGAGATTACAGAAAAGCCAGAACAACATCATCCACAAATAGCAGAGATGCCACCGTAATGTCACTTATCTCCAAACGTCCATTCAGCCCTCTTGTCAAGACTCCCCTGCCTATCTGGGATGTGCTTGACTTCTGTCATTCGGTGTGGTATGGAATGACTTCAGTATGTGGAAAACAGCTTTCTATGTTTCTCTCTAAATCCATAAAACACATGTAGACAAGATTATAATATTCCTGAACGCATCACTGATCCACTCTACCACAACTAGCAAAGACCAACTAGATTCAAAACACTCCTCAACCTCAGTTAGTATTGAAACAGTTAGACGATTAATTGATCAGTCAATCTACAGAAAAATAATTGCCAACAATTATGACAATGTATTCATCATTTAAGTAGTTAACAAAACATTTATTGGTTCCAGCTTCACAAATGCTTGCTGTTTTGTTCTGTTTTATAGCACTGGAAATTTAATATTTTGTGCTGTTGATCGAACAATAAAAAAGTAATTGGAGACGTCACCTTGGTCTCTAGGAAATTGTGATCAGCGTGTTTCACCGTATTCTAGACTAAACAATGAATTGATTAAAGGAATAGTGTGACTTTTGGGGAAATATGGTCATTAGCTTTCTTGCAGAGAGTGTGATTAGAAGATCAATACCACTCTCATGTCTGTATGGTGAATATGAAGCTATAGCCAGCAGTAGGTTGTAGTCTGTGTAGGTGTCTTATGTTGTTCTTGATATAAACTAACACTGTAAGAGACTAGTAAGGGCTATCTTCGAAGTTCAAATTGCAAACAAACAGCTGTGGAGAAGTAGGCACACTTATGCACCCAGCCGGTTCTCATTCCTAGGTCGTAAATTACCAATGCTTTGTTACGCCCATCAGCGTGTGATACCAACGCACAAGGCACCCTTTAGCGTCTGTATGAGACGCACCGGGCTTTCCATTAACCTCAACGTAAACCCATCCGCAGCAACAGTAAGAAACAGAAACAGAGAAAGTGTTCCAGGACTTTGGTGACGTAGTATAAAGAGCAAAAAG
Source organism: Sebastes umbrosus (assembly GCF_015220745.1). Taxonomy (NCBI): domain Eukaryota; kingdom Metazoa; phylum Chordata; class Actinopteri; order Perciformes; family Sebastidae; genus Sebastes; species Sebastes umbrosus. The sequence continues at coordinate 25,150,485 of NC_051270.1, forward strand.
ACACACAGAGCTTGGCTGGGAGGTGGATAGGTCCAACAAACACAAAGCTTTCATCCAGGAGACCGCTGTTCGTGTCCCGTGCGTTAAGTTTCACTTTCACGTTACAATCAGCTGATCGTTCATGTCCCGTGTTCACAACGATCAGTGTCATATTCACTTTACAAATTCAGTAGTTTTAAGCCCAACCGTGATGATTTTTCCTAAACCCAACTAAGTGATTTTGTTGCTTAAACCTAAACAAGTGTTTTAGTTTGAATTCACATATTAAGCATGTGTTTACAGCAACCATAAAGTGACGCCAAGGGGTCTGACAAACCCTCATAATGAGAAGAGTTGGGATGAGAACAGGAATAAGGTCATTTTAAGATTATCTTCTATTAATGTGAAAATACCCCCAATGTCCATTAGTCTGCCTCCTTGGCACAAGGATACACTCACCTTTGCAACGATCATCATTGCATTAGCTTTGTTGTCAGTTAAACGTATTATTATGTTGAATTGGAAATTACATAAACCAAATTGCTTTAGCATTGACAATTGTTTAAAACACTTCATGGATTTATTGTCAATGGAACGTGCAACCTCAGCCCTTTCCGAATATAATCATGGAGGTGATGGACCCTGGATATTTATAAGATCATATTTGGAAAATAGGCTATAGAATTCAAATAGGACACGCACTTACTCATACACACATGCACATATGCAAACGCACACACTCTCACCAAATTATTTTATGTTGCCTACATAAGTTTGCTTTTAGATTCTATGTTTGCTTGCTTGTTTATACTTTTGTTAAATACGTGACTCTTGTATTTGCTTATAATGCTTATTGAGGTGAGATTCCTTCTGTATGATATATTTTTTCAATCTCACCTGCACAACTTGCTTCTTTGGTTTTGATGTGTTTGTGTTTCTTTTGCTTTGTTTTATTGTGAAAATGAATGAATAAATATAAATTGTATTGTAATTGATCTGCGCCCCCATCAGTCACATCAGGGGCTGTAAGTTGTAGGTGGGTGATTTCAACATGACCTAGAAAAACATACACTGCGAAGAGCATAAAGCCCTTTGAAAGGTCTCCTTAATGTGTCATATTACGAGGATATTAAGTTGGAGAACTTAAGACCGTGGGAACATAGATACACTTCCCTTAGGTTAGCATAAAGTGCCGGCTGTTGCTTCATATTCACCATACAGACATGAGAGTGGTTCTCATCTATCTATCAACAAGAAAGTGAATAAGTGTCCTTTAACCAAAACAAAAATTCCAGAGATGAATCCATAATTTAATAGTTCCAATCCTTCCTTCAATTATCAGTAAAAGGATAAAATGGCAACAAAGAGTTGTCCTTACTGGGGGGTATCAGCTTCTTTATCATCATTGAGGTCATCAGCATAAAGTTTTGGAGTGACAGGTTACTGCTGAAATCATAAATGACCCCGGGTAAATCAGTGGGCCCTTTCAGTCAGGGATCTGGACCGTGGAGTGACTCACGTTGTATGTTCCTGCCCTACGGAGGCACACACAGCAACAGTCAGAAACACTTTAACCAAATGGCGCACTTCTGTGTAAAACTCCAGTTAGCTTGTCCCCTGCGCTCGTTGCCTCTTAGCGGAGATCTACAACAGTAACACAAGCTGGCAGATTAGTCTCAACAGTTTAGAATTTGCCACAATAATGATAGCCTCAGCCTTCCTGCTATTTGGCTTTGGCAAGCAACAGAAAATTCATAAAATAAGCAAACCAGAGCATATTTTTTAAACTATTCGTATTTACTTTTTTTTAATGTAAGCTTTGGGCATTCCTCTTTCAACGGTCGTCTACTGCTACTGTAGCTTTTACTGTAAATTATCTTGCTATCTCCTACTTGATATTTTCACAATAACAGTCCAAGGAGGACAACTTAATTAAATGTTACAATAGAGGCCTCTTACTGGGGAGATATACTTTACATCTGTCCCTTTTTTCCTGACAGCAGGTTACAGAAAACAGAGGTATGAGTTTGAGAGCTATACTGCCAGAACACAAGTTGTGTGTGTGAGTGTTATAAGAAGAGGACAGGGCCTGTGTTTAGACAGAGGCATCCTGTACTGGTGAAACAAGAGGGAACAGGTCCCCAGATCACAGCGTCTCAGAGGATAAGAAAGAAACCAGACATCCAATAATATTCGTTAAGTTGTTCACAAGTTTTCTCTGTTTACATCGTTTTATGATAAATGGAAAAACCCAACACTCCAGTCAGTTTGTGTTTAAGTGATGTTGTATGTTAACTTTGTTAACATAAGAAGAGCACTGTTCAAACATTTAAGTGGTTATTAATCATTAATACTGTAATAGTTACAGGTCTGTGGCTAATATCCCAACAGATACAATTATGATGTGTGATGTAAAAGTACATCAGGGAAACCAAAGTCACTGATTATAAAATTTGGATGTAAAAGAACGCTGATTTGGAAACACTTCCCTGGGCAGAGGTGGAAAGTAACTAAGTACATTTACATTTTTAAGTCAACCCGATATCACACCAAAATGTGTAATAGACCCGCCTGTCCACCAGAGGATAGCGTGTCTGTATCACATTTGCCTCTCCAAGGCTTGAATATTACACGCCTGTATTAATGTGCAGTACCAGCGGGGGGGCAACAAAACTACTCACTGAAGTTTGGACAACAAAAGCATTTAGTTAGGTTTAGGAAAAACACCATGGTTGGGCTTAAAATAAGTACGTATCCTAAGTAAAATACGTATGGAAACAATGTAACATCATTACAGAAAACACGTTATAAAGCAGCATTTATTTCTGCACAAATGTCCACTGTACATCTACTAGATATTCAAAGAGCTAAACTAACTCTTCTGCAGCGTGTAGTGCGCGCATGCACGTGAGAGTGGAGCGAAAGTGCGAGAACGAGCAAGGTGTGTGAGTGAAGGGAAGTAGGCAGAAGAGCAGCGTACAGCTGAGACTCCGGCCCTGGAGACCAAAGCTACAGTCTCCCAAGCGTCCTCTGACCGCGGCCAACACTGTTTTGCAAGACGGGCTTCACTAGATAGAACTTGGTTTTGGTGCTTCCGTGTAGTTTGTGTTGGAGTCTTATCTGAGCAGCGTAGCCACACGCGAGCGCACATTGGAACACTGACCCGGATTGATTTACATGTTTAAAAAGTTACAAACAGTCCCTTTAACAATGCAGGTTTTCAAGTGTTTTGCAAATGTTTTATGAGGAGGGATGCATTTACCATGTTTTTTAGACCTAAAGGATACACACTTTTTTGAGAAACACTGAATGTAAACATCATTTGTGTTTGTTGACAAGACAACTCCACAGGGCACCTTTAAGTAAAGGATATAAATGATTCTTCCATCGCTATCCACCGGGGGGAAAAACATAGAAAGTTGGATGAAATGTAGGTTCATAAACTCAAAGTTAGAGAAGACAGTTGGAGAAGATGATGGGAGGAAAGGGAAAAAAGAAAGTCAGGTCATTAATCTAGATGGCTGGTGCTCAGCGGGGTGTTAACCCCAGGGAGCCGCCATTTCTTGTGATGCCATCCTCCAAACTCCAAAAGATGACTCACTGTGTGGACCCAAGCAACTAAGAGGGCAAATAACATTCACACATGGTCTGGCATAGCAGCACGACAGTCCTTGGTGAGACACAAACTTAGCTACAGTCAGTCAAAACTTTGATTCTGTTGGCAGTTTCTGTCTCGCAGGTGTCCTCTGTTCAAATACATCTTTCACTCCGTGTGTTGCCTTACCGATACCTCTGTGCAGCCTTGCGTACGTATAAACCCGTGCATGCATGTGCATGTGATGCATGTATGAGTCTACACAGTATATGCTTGCCTAAGAGTGAGTGTGTTCCCCTAAAGGTAAGCCTGTGGAGCCTGCGACGTTTCATCTCACCCTACTGTCAGGCACTGCTCAGCTGTTTCCCTACATGGCTTCTTAACGGTCTGGGGAGCAATGTACCCTCCTGTCCCTCCTCAGCACACCAACACACCCCGGTGACCCGACCGGGGTTAAAGGTCAGCACAGAGCCTACAGCTAGCACCAGAGCGGTCACTCTGGAAAACTTTCCTTGTCTCCTCTGCTTCACTTTCACTGAGATGCAAGCATGAGTTCACAGAGCTGTGAAAACATATTTGCCTGTGATATTTTGCATTTTTATACATTTCTCATTTTATTTGGTTTTAGCTCTTTGTGTGATTAAGTAGGTGAGGTAAGGATTGGATGGATGTATAGTTTTGCTAAAATGTCCTGTCGACATTCTTTTATTTCTCCAGTAAGATGAATAAGATGCATCTGTGCATATGGAGGATCACTGTGTTAATAGTTAAATACCACAGCGACAGTTACTGTGACTTTTAAACTGAAATTATTACAATGCAGCATTTTGGGCTTCAAGTGACATGTTATAAGTCCTCTATTGTAAGTTGCAATACTTCTATTTTAAAAGGTGCTCTGTAAAGTCAAAATGAGTTGGAATTTGAAAGCAGCTTCAAATTCAAAGTCAAGTGTATGTGCCTTGAAGAGACTGCTTTAAGAGCTTTGGCCTAAATATGGATCACACTTTCTCTGCAGGTCTGACAGACAGAGAAAACACCTCTCTGTAGCTAACAATGTGCGGCAGCTGCCTTCCTACATCTTACTTTCTGTTTAAACACAACATAAAAAGGGCAACATTATATCAATTATCACATAATTTTTTTTATAGCTGGCTAATTTGGTTGAGTGTAAATCAGCTCAAACCTGGCTATAAAACACAACAGTGACAAGCAAAAAATAAGCAGGTGGATTTTTTTAAAGTTGTGATTCTGTCAATAGTCAAATACTGAAGTTACCCGTAATGTCAAACACAGATTATGGGGTAAAGTAAAACAAAAAACATCAATCTCTGACGGGAACCAACTTCGGATGGGCGATATGAATGAAATCCTATATAACAGTATATGTAATTTTATGTCACAATACTACTATACTGTACGGTACATTGTGAACTATTTTGCACAAAATCAATTGAGAAACTGTTTACGGGTGAAATAATCAAACAGGAATACCTGTTTTTTGGCTGATCCAGCAAATTACAGTAACTACCTGCAAAATCATGTACTGCATCACATAGATGCAAAAATCATAACAAGTGTTAAAAGCTCTGCTAGCGACTCTGTGAGGCTGTACTCAGGCACAACTATGCTTTGAGCTAAGTGGGTGGAGCTAAGTACAACTGAACGCTGAATAAGACATTTTTAGGCAACCAAAAATGTTACAATTAACTTTCATGAACTGAAAACACACTGTGAAAGGGTTAAAGTTGTAAGATGAAAACACGGACAACTCCCAGACCGGACAACGCCGTGGTAGCGACCTGTCAATCACAAGGTAGCCACGCCCTAAAGCAAACCCTGCTTTATGGTCTATTTGACTCTAAATGGGACCATAATTTACTAAATGAATATCATGCTGTATTGAAGAAGACTTGAAACTAGCGATTGAGACCATAAACTCATGTTTACAATGTTTACTGAGGTAATAAATCAAGAGTGAAGTAGGCTCATTTTCTCATAGACTTCTATACAATCAGACTTCTTTTTGCAACCAGAGGAGTCGCCCCCTGCTGGCTGTTAGAAAGAATGCAAGTTTAAGGCACTTTAAGGCATGAATGTCTGTGCCAAATATTATGGCAATAGTTATTGAAACATCTATCTATAAAGCAAGGAATCTCTGTCTGTCTGTCTGTATGTCATTCGCATATCTCTAGAACCACTCATCCGATCGACTTCACACTTGGCGGGTGTATTGCTGGGGACCCAGGGGAGTGTTTTGTCAAATTTGGTGCAATTTGGACATGAGACACAATCAATAGTATAGTATTACTACTATTACTCAATACCACAAATGTCAACCTACAGATGGCGGTAGAGACAAACTAAGGGGATCACCAAAATCATTAAGGTTCATCATCTGGGCGCCATGAATGTTTGTACAGCAACGGTTATTGAGATATTTCAGTATGGACCAAAGTGGTACACTGACCAACCTGACTGACATACAGCCACTAGCTAAAAATCTATATTTCCCACAATGACCTACTTTACCCAGAGACGTTAAGAGGATAGTTACCATGGAATGAGGATAGTTATGGTGAAATCTCTGACGAGAAGCACATTAAATCGGTATATATCGTCATATCGCCCCTGGTCCAAGCCTCCAACTGTCAGATGCTGTCCTCATTTGTGCAACTACTGACATTAATCACAGGATATAATTTCCAGTTCCTGAGTGCTGACGCTGTGTGAGAATGAAGACACTCCATATTTTCAGTTTAGCGATGAACACTCTAGGCTACCAATCCATGTTACCGGTTAGAGACACAAGTGAGTGAAAGAGACACTACATCAAAGATGAGGCTGAGAATAAAACCCCGTCCTGCGGTGGCCTTAATCCTTCAACACCTGCGATTTGAAGCACACTCCTTTGATGTTGTTGGTTCAGCTGGAGAGAAAGAGATTTGATATGGAGACAGAGAGAGAGAGACAGAGATAATGGACTGCTCATTTAACACTGAACTAAAGTGAATGCAAGTTAAGGTGACAGATTGGTGCAGATAGCAGCTCTTCTATAACTCTTCAATGATATAACTCCAGTAAGGTTTACTGCTCCATCTCACTGACAAAGTACTGTACTGTATGAGAATGCTGACTGGCTGTTTGCTTACATCTGGAAGCAGTAAATAATATACAACATTCAAAGCCAGCAGCAATTCATAAAGACTCTAGTTGTCATTGAGCTTGTCTGGGAGTGCTGGGCATTATTGTATACACATTTCTCCTTGATTCAGACCTCCCTGTACTGGATCATCCCCCACAACACACAAATGTCTTCACAGTCCTCACATAGTTGGGAAATCATTAAAAAATTTGTTTTCTGCTTGTGTGCTATTGTTTCTGTGTCATGTTTAATCAGGCTGCTCATTATTTATGCTTTCTGGTGAACGTGTTTCATTAAAGATTACATACATGTAGACGAGTCAGCTTGAATTCCCCTGGGTATGTAGCCTCCACTTAACCAAAACCGTCCAATTAAAACATATGTAGCACAGCTCCTCTTACTACATCTCTCCATCTGAAGCACAGTCACTGGATGGGGAGCAGAAAATACCAAGCGAGTCCGAGACAAACCGAAACCAGGCCAAACTGAAGCTACAGGGAGACCCAAACAGCATCTCTGTATATCGGGATTACAGTTGAGTCGCATTAGTTAGAAAAGTCAAAACAGAGACAAATCTTCATAAGGACATTATGGTTTTATATGTCATATTGTACTACTACAGCAACATACCAGAGCTGAAATGATTAGCCGATTAATCGATTAGTCAATTAAAGGAACAGTGTGTAGCATTTCGGGAGATGTATTAGCAAAAATGGAATATAATATAAATAACTATGTTTTCATTAGTATATAATCACCTGAAATTAAGAATTGTTGTGCTTTTAGCTTAGAATGAGCCCTTCATATCTACACAGGGAGTATGTCCTCTTCCTCTTCCTCTTTACATTACCTGAAGGCCACCGTAGTTCTTCATCACACGTGTGAAAGTGCGGAAACGTGAGCCGCAGAGTGCTGCCGTCTGACTTCCGTTGCACCTAAAGTAGTGTTATTATGGTGAGGATGGCCTCTGAGCGATGGGAATGGCATTACCACAGTTTTGTACTCGGCGGTGCGCGTTACCGCAGTCTTGGAAAGGGAGGAGTGAGTGGATGGGTACTCATTTGGTTGCAATCTGCAACCACACCACTAGATGCCACCAAATCCTACACACTGTACCTTCAAAAGAAAATGAATCAGAAAAAAAATTTGAGGTAATTTTTTAAGCATAAATGCCATAAATGTTCTGGTTTAACTCTCTAAAATGTGAATATTTTAATGAAAAATGTAATTAACTTGCTGGTTTTCTTAGCCTTATATGGTATTAAATTAAATACATTTAGGTTATGGATTGTTGGTTGGACAAAACTAGTGATACAAAGATGCCACTTTGTGCCCTGGGAAAATGGGATGGGTATTGTTCACTATTTTCTGACATTTTATAGACCAAATGATCAATCAGTTCACCTAAAAAATGATAGTCAGATGAATAAACTGTTAGCTGCAGCCCTGAAACATACTACCACCAACAGCGATAATACAACAACAATGGCAATACAATAATCTGGGCTACCACACAATGGAACAATATCATAAGGGACAGAGGGGAGATGGATGAGCCCGGGGCAGCCAGCTCTGCCACCGCAGGCCATTTACTCTGTCCAGCAGAAGGGAAGCTGAAAGGACAAAATCAGCACAACAGAAAACAAAGGGGAGGAAGAGGACACATCCTGTCATTTTTACATAATTCAGATTATCCGAATTATTCCTGGACATCAGAGGACACACAAACACACAATAGGCCAGAGTCAAAGAAAAGAGCAAGAGACATGTAAAATGTAACAGTTGGAGCATGAATGCACTATGGTAATACATCCCCAGTTGAATCTAAAATGTCAGGAAAAATGTGTAAAAAAATCAGTTTCACAGAGCCTAAGGTGACGACCAGCAATCCACAACCCAAAGGTATTTTTTAATTCATAAGACAAGGACGTCAGTGGTCAAATAATTCTCTGTTGATCTATTAATCAACATGTTGTTTCAGTGCTCCACTTAAAGGTCCCATATTGTATAAAGTGAGATTTTCATTGCCTTTTGTTATTATAAAGCAGGTTTAAGTGCTGTATAAATACTGTGAAAGTATTGAAACACTCAATCCACAGAGAAATACACACAGCCCGTATTCAGGAACTTTGCCTTTGAAACAAGCTGTCAGGATTTCTGTAATTGTGTGATGTCACAAATCTACAATATTTAGATCATTACACAGTTTTAAATGTTTCCCAGTTTATTTTCGGTTGCAGCGTATGGCTTCGTCCGATATCGTATACTATGCACTACATACCCAATATGTGTACTATCGTTCTTTTGTGCGAATAAACAGTATTATATATCATTTCGGACGCACTAAGCAGTCATTTACATTGTCAGAGCCTCCTTGCCGTTTGGAGACGTGTAACCATGGTAACCCGTGCCAACCTCATGTGAACAAAACGACGGTTTGTGAGAATCAAAGTCTGAATTAATTTAAAGTGTATATTAGGCCACTTTCACTTAGCAAAGTGAAATCTTAATATTTTCAGTTAAATTGAAGTCTTATTGTCTTACAGAGCTGTCCCTCAACGCCTGTTATGAATGTTGTTGTCGCTACCATATTGCATTGTGGGTTATTTATGTCTAGCTTTACTGTACACAAACACACCTCTACACACAACAAACAGCAAAATCCGCAAAATCCGTGAAAAAAATTAATAATAATATTGAATAATGAATAATGTTCCTTATTCCTTATTTCATGGGCTATTTGGGGATTTATACTTTATTATTACATACTGCATAACTACACAAAAAAAATGAAGCATTCGAATACTGATTTGGAGGTCGATTACCATGGCAATAGTCAAAGTTTCGAAGCATTCGGGTCAGCCCTAGCTAGAACGTGAGTGTTTCAGACAGAGGGTAAATACCGGCATATTCAGGCAGATAGTATAAGGAAAATAAAGTATTTTTGGAACATTAAAGCATGTAAACATGTTCTAGTGGAAAATTATCATAATATGGGACCTTTAATTGGGGCTGCAACAATCAATTCTTTTCATTATCGATTAATCTGATGACTAAAAAATGTCAGAAAAACAGTAAAAAAAAAAAATGCACATTATAATTTCCCAGTGAGAAAAAGAGTCCAATGTGACATGATGATATAAAACAGAGAAAAGCATCAAATTGAGAAGCTGGTTCTTGAGAATGTTTGGTATTTTTGCTTAATAAATGATTTAAACCAATATTGTTTTGGATTAATTGTATGTCAATCATCTAATCAATTAATCAACTAGTTGTTTACATTTAATACATTTAGTATTTTATTTATCCTTAGAAGAGATGTATTCTAATATTTTGGTAATTGGAATGATTTCCACGTATTCCAGTAATATTATACATTTTTTTTGTGCAAGGAAAATAAAAAGGTAACTAACTCATATTTTGTCATATTATTATTAAGGTGTTTTGAATTCTACGGTCAATTAACAACATATTATAGATGATTAATTTCGTCTCCTGTCCTTCTGCTCATGTTAAACCTCCGTGCATGTACCACCAACAACCAGCCACCTCTCTCCAGTGCTTTGTTCGGAGCAGAGCATGTTGGGGGGTTGGGTATAAGAAACAGGGTGTGGCTTCGCTGTTGTCATGGCAACAGAGTGAACCCCTCTCAACCAGTCACTGTATGTAGTGGAGGAACTCACGTCTCCATCCAATGACAGTATATGTGCAGGGAAAGATGACCAAAATATTACAAACATGCATCCAGTTTAACCTACATGGAGACTCTGCCTGCATGATGTGTGCGTGCATGTCACCCCCTGTCACACTAACAGGCAGTAGGTGTGCTCAGTGGTTATAATAGCCTGAGATACATCCTGTACCATTCCCTTTAGTGACAGAGTAATAGGCTCTCTGGTTTCTCAGAGTTCAAATAAGCATAGCCAATCAGTTATACCTGCAATCCTGCTGTACAGCAATATCTTCCTTAATAGGGCGGCGCTGTTATAAAACACGAGGTTACACGACATTATTGGGTTTCGTAAACGGGATCTGTGTGTGTGTCTGTGTGGCAGCAATGAGCGCCTGACCTGCACACAACCTCACTGAGGGTATTATAGAACATATAGAACATAAAGCAGAGGTGCTGATGTCTACATACTGCCAAAAACTGCTGTCCAATATGTGAGTGGATCTACAAGCCAGTACACAGAGCTGTCGACAAGCGAGATTTGACAACATAACAACTGAAATTAAATGTTTTATCAGCATTGTGGGAGACTGAATTTACCTCCAACAAACATTGCTGAATAAACAGCACCACATTGGAATATTGCTTATTACTAATACTAAAAATACAATCCAATTCCCTTCATCAGGTGTGGATAAATTAAAAAGCTAGGGCACATCACCACCCTTGTGTAATTCCATCAACTGAAAGCTGCACCATTATTCAGTCAGCAGCTCAATATCACAGTCAACAGCTTTGATTTCCAAAGGTAGTTACATTTAGAAGATATGGCAATACACTTCCTGTAGAGGCTCAAATTACTCAATGGCAGTTGCATTAATGAAATGAAAACAGCTTGGTCAATACAGGATTTTACTTTAAATATATTGTGAGATTGGACTGTTAAAAGCCGTATAAAATGGACCATGACTTGGTGATCGACTGTTTATGTTACAAAATATTACCATCTGGTGGTGAAATGTAGTACTGCAATACACTGCTGCTGGGTGGCAAAAGAAAAATCCTCTATAAATAAATGGAGAAACGTAACTGATGCTTCCACACATGATTATAAATGTTTTGATTAGAGTAAATGATGTGATTCATTTGCTATGTCCTTCACAGTCACCAGATCTCAACTTAAATGAATACCTATGGGAGATTGTGGACCAACGTGACCAACGACTGCACTCTCCATCATCAAAGCACTAAATGAGAGGTTGTCTTTTGGACTATGGTGTTCAGCGATATTCCCATGATAATCCCACACGTTTGTCTATGTTGTCAATTTCTCAACCAGCAAGATGCCAAGGTATTCATATTATGTTACCCTCTCAATAATAAAACTGCTCACAGCAGAGACTAAATCCATATCTCTGAAATGTAAAAATCAATTGCTGTAAATGGGGAACAAAAAAGGGCTCACAATGGATCCCTGAGGGACGCCCTTTGTAACATCATCAATGTAACAACAGGACAGGCACACAATACAATGTGCAGTCAGGAGGAGGAACAATAGGTTATAGGGAATGGGAGTTGGGAGCATTCTGGGGCGCGCCGTCATTTTTGTCATCATCTGTCATCGGTCTATTCATCTGTCGTCTGTCAATCGTTCATCATCAGAAAAGTATAAAGTACGTGCGAAAGACAAATGCCCATATAAAGAGAAGCTGACAGAGGCAAAGGGGCCATATATTACAAAATTTAAGTTAGTTTACAATATCAATCCTTACGAATTTAATTAAAGGGACTGTTTGTAACTTCTTACACGTATAAATCATTGTGGGTCGGTGTCCCATGCGCGCTCGCGTATGGCTACGCTGTTCAGAAACAGACTCCAACACAAACTACACGGAAGCACCAAAACCGCAAAGTTCTATCTAGTGAAGCCCGTCTTGCAAAACAGTGTTGGCCGCGGTTAGAGGACGCGGGGGAGACTGTAGCTTTGGTCTCCAGGGCCGGAGTCTCTGCTGTACTCTGCTCCTCTGCTCCTCTGCCTGCCTGCTTTCCTTCACTCATACCGCGCTAATTCTCGCTATTTCGCTCCACTCACGTGCATGCACACACACTACACACTGCAGAAGAGTTAGTTTAGCTCTGAGAATATCTAGTAAATGTACAGTGGATGTTTGTGCAGAAATACATGCTGCAGCTCCTCCAGACCAACAGAGGTTTCCCGTGTCTTGTGAAGTGACGGGGCTCTGCAGCGAGAAACGTTATCGTCTCCGACCAAAACTCCGGTGTCTTCCCTGTTCCCTCCGACCGCGGTCGGGAGGCTGAAGCAGGAAAAGCCAACACTAGGATCAGCAGTGATTCATGGAGAGACTTTCGTCTGGTCAGCTAACATTACTGCCAAGCAGCTGAAATATAGAGTGATATTGTGGTTTTAGCTGACGTGTGTCGCCTCACTATTTTGAGCGATGCTCGTTCATGTCTATGTAGAGCGAGCACAAGTGTGAGTCCGATGCCGACTTTCGTTGACTTAAAGGCCACAGGTGTCGCTGTTAACAAGCATTTCTGATTCTTACAAACAGTCCCTCTAAAGTTAATGTAACTTATACAAAACATACTGACACACATCTAACAGCCTGTAAAGTTAGCTTTATGTTATGTGTATGTCAGTTATAGATTATAAGTGTCATCAAGTCACCAGGTGGAGGTGGTAAAGAAGGAAAATCTAAATGTGGATCACAGTTAGCTAATCTATCTCCTTGTAGCTGTAAAACACTAGGAGTTCCTTGTCTGGCATTTGAGAAAAAATCATACCTCACATGAGATAATAAATACCTTGGCTTGTGGACACACAGTTCATTCAGAAACATGTGTGTGTGACATTTCAGCAGTGTGGCTGCTCACACAATCCTCTGCTGTTTGCTGTCAGTTGGATCCTCTCTCCATCCACAGGGTCTGTGAGCGTCACATTAAGTAAACATATTATTACATATATTCTGGCAGTCGATACTTAAAACCTTTTCAGATGTTTTGGAAGTACCCGTAGAACCTTCTGCTATTACTGCAGTATCTGGAGTAGCACCACAAGACATACATCTTAGTCGCCAGGCAAAGAATATGAGAGCTTTTGCATCTCTCTTAGCTAGACAACTTATACTTCTTAAATGGAAGGAGAAGTATCCTCCAAACCTTTAGGATGTGGTTTAAAGATCTCATACATCATTTGGTATTGGAGAAGATTCGCTATACTACAAGAGGGTGTGCTCAGAAATGTTATGCTATATGGAGACCTTTTTTAATCTATATAGAAAAAATGGATACAACTGACATTGAAGTTTTAAACTGCTGACCCCATATTACATATAATCCACAACTTAAACTTAGTTTTTTTTTTTTTTAAATTATTATTTATTATTATTTTTAATTCACTTATTTTTTGTGTTTTTGGTCCTTTCCTTTTTCCTTTTTTTGTATTATGTTTTGTTTATGTTTATATCGGATTGAATTCATTTATATGTATAAATTTAATTGTTTATGAAATTCATTCTGCTTATTTAATGGTATAGTAATATTGTTATAGGGATGGGGGGTATAATTTGTTTATACAATTATTTCTGTGATTTATTGGATTTTGTACAGAATACCAATAAAAAGACTTTGAACTAAACATATTGAAGAAACACTGAATACTTTCCAATCATACCTAAATAGCTATTGGTGGTAATAATGCAGACAATTAAGCAGGATACATACATACCCACACAAGGAAAAACAGAGACTCCACTTTAACTATCATCACCTCACCATCCTCAACAGTAAACAAATACAGGATATGTATGGCTGTGCCTGTTTTATAAAACATATACAAACTAAACATTAAACAACAGGTACAACACAGCCATAAAGTCCACCTCCTACCTGGTTGTTGTTGTTGGTTAGTAGTCAGTTTCTCTAAATGTCCACATTTCCAACAGTTTTCGACAGCATGTGAATGCAACACAAACAGATATAAAGCTAGCAGGCTAGCTGGAGAGCTAACAGCTTACAAACTAACAACTTTTCACAAGAGAAGACTGTAGAGATGTTTAGGAACAAGTCTGCCTGGTTTTCCAGCAGTGTGCCACAGGCATGCAACAACTTTTGGAGTAAGTAACCTATTATATCAGGTCAATGTTTAACTGTAGTTAGCAATCTAAGTTAGCTGGCTGCTAGGTGACACAATCTCTCACAGGTAGAAACAAAGACTTGTGTTACCTGTAAAAGGAGAATAAACATAAACCTGTTTTAGTTCACATTGGACCTACATTGACATTTAAAAACACACTCTTTGTTTTGGTATTTAGCTTTCTGGTCATAATGTGTATGTATCCTGTACATCTACTTGGAGAAAATAGTGTCATCGCCATAGAAACTGCAGGATATGTCAGTGCATGTCAACAGACAACAACAACAACACATGATAGATGTAACTCACACTCTGCCTTTTATTTACTCCTCTACTTCATGTTTAAAAAAAAAAAAAAAAAAAGTTTTTATATTTATCCTTTGATATTGCAATATATTGTTATTAATAGTTTTTTATTTGTTTTATTGACACAACAAATATTAATTACTTCTTTATTGTTTTCTTCCATTTACATGCATGTTCTTTTTGAATATATATATATATATATATTGTAATTTGCTTAATGAATTGTATATATGTATGTATATATATATATATGTTTTTGTTTTTATTTTGTTCTTTTTTATTTTAATTTATTATTGAATCGACGCTTTGGCAATATTGTTCACCTGACAGTCATGCCAATAAAGCGAATTGAATTGAATTGAATTGTAGCATCGGAGGCTGGGACCGTAGCTGGTTGGAGAACAGCAGATTACCTCTTCAGTGAGGATGCTACCTGTGAAGATACTCTGAGGTGAGCCTGATGAAGAACTGGGAAGCTGCACATTTATCATCATCTAGCAGATCATTTGTTGTAATCCCCTACAAGCTGTGATTTCCTGTCAGCTGATGACATTCACATTCACTGCAACAGGAAATAAACTGGGACACATTTAGAATGTTTACGTTTAAATCTGTGTAAAGGGTCTAAATATTGGGTATTTGTGACATCACAAATGGGCAGAAATCCTGACGGCTTGTTTCAAATGCAGAGTTTCTGAATACGGGCTGTGTGTATTTCCCTGTGGATTGAGTGTTTGGATACTTTCACAGTATTTATATAGGACTTAAGCCTGCTTTATAATAAAAAAAACATGAAAATCTAATTGTTTTATAATATGGGACCTTTAAATTCTGTTTTTCAGGATATTTGAGAGCAAAGATTATCTTTGGAACAAAGTGGCGGTTTTTCACAGCTTGTTTCTGTCCGCCTGTGAGAAGCGGCAGAGTGTGAAGTCTGTGTGCATCGGTCATTATGTGCTGCCTCCAGCCTCAGTACAGGATGGTGAGGACTAATGTGTTTATTGATTTGTTGTAAATCATACTGAATCAGTGGTTTCCCAACCTTGAAGTCAAGGCCCGCAATGAGGTCCCGAGAGAAGTCTGAGGGGTTGCAAGATGATTAACAAGATAGGAAAATTTCTGCTACACAAACTATTTTTTTCTTTTATCTTTCTTTTTTATTGTTAAAGGGGCTCTATGTAAGAATCAGAAATTCCTTGTTAACAGTGAAACCTGTGGCTGTTAATTCAACGACAGTCAGCGTCCTGTTGCTCGCGCTTGTGCTCGCACTACGTAGATGCGAGCGGGCATCGGTCAAAACAGTGAGGCGACACACTCGAGACTGAACGTGATTGACATCTAAAACCACAATATCACTATTTGTTACATGGTTGTGTTGAATGCTCAATTCTGATTGGTCAATCCCGGCGTTCTGCGGTCTGTAATTTCTATATAACAGACTGTTGCTATGTATAGCAGACCGTTGCTATGTATAGCAGACCGTTGCTATGGGTGCAGTTCTTATGTAGGACTTCGGCGGACCGTTTTTGTGTCAAATTATTATTGATTTCTTAAGTAAGTAGCTGTGTAATAAGCGGCTACATACCGCTTCGCGTCGGGATGTGGCATCGCCCTCTAGGGGATTCTTTTACAACAATGACCCGCTAGCTGTACATTATCCCTTACATATTTCACATGCTTGGCAGTAATGTCAGCTTACCTGTCCAATAGGAATTTTGCCAGCTAGCGGTCCGTTTTGATACCCAAAACCGAACGAAGGTCGATGTTGATCCTAGTTTTCCTCCCGACATCGGTCACATTCCTGTTTTGCAAGACGGGCTTTTTGTTTTTTTGTGTTTTCGTGGAGTTTGTGTTGGAGTCTGAGTTGTGGTGGGGGCTGGTCGTTTGTTGGCGTTAGCAGTTAACAGAAAAGGCACTCACAAGCGAGCATGACGTCACATTCGTTGGATTTTCCTGGAAAAAACGGCCTGCATTCTTCACATTAAAAGCAGTCTACAGGCTGATAGAGGAAACCCAAAAAGTCGCAGAAGGTCTTATTTTTTAGGTTAGGTTACAACCTGTTCACACATTGGCAATAAAAAACAATTAAAAAAGTTTATATGTGTAAAAACGTACATACAGTCCCTTTTAAATAGTGGATAGTGGATAAAGACTATTCAAAGGGACCAGTCACTCTGGTTGAACTTCTTGCAACTCACAGATATAATCAACTTGTGATAAAGGGGTCATTGCCAAAACAGTTGGGATCCACTCTAATGATTGATTCATGTCAAAGTAAACCAATTTTATGAATCATAACTAATACAATGTTCCTCTTATTATTATTTTAGAGGTGAGACACGTGGTTGGGAGGTTGATTTGGGAGTGTGAAGATGAGCAGTCCGTGGCACAAGTAAGTACACCAGGAACATTTATTTACAAATGCAGATCATGTAGCCTGTATTAATTTAGTTGAACTTCCTTCTGTTTTACAGGGTTTCCATAAGAGTTTCAGTTGCCAGTCAGAAGACAAGTACAGTGACGTCAGCAAAAGCAAGTAAGTTTCCACTGTAAATATTTAAAATTCGATCTCAATAAATTGTAAACTGTCCAGTAAATAAGTCTCTGTTACTCTTTTGGCAGTTCTGAACCATCTGACACAGACTCATCAGAAAGTGAAGCCACTCTGCGTGCTCATTATCCAGTTAGTAACATGCTCACAGGTGAAACATCTGTTATCATTTACTGTATGTTCGTTGAGAAAATGTCTGTACTGTTTCTAATAAGATAATAATGAAAAAGATAATTGACCTGTAATGAAGTTTGGTGCAATCGATGATGAGGCAATCTTCAACATCTTTTGGAAGAAGTTTCCTCTGAGTTGTTGAGTGTGTTAACATTAAACCCTTTTTTTTCTGTTATTCACATCAGGGTACGTCAGCATGGACAACCTGCAGAAATATTCAGGTGAAGTGTGTGATTTCCGTGCCGAATGTTTCCGATGCTCCGTCTGTAAAGCCCACTGCTGCCTCACATAAACAAACAAGATGAAAGCATGTTGAAGAAGAACATGTAGCTGTAGATAATGTACTGTCAGATTAGTTATTATGTTTCATATTGCGGTATGTGTACGGTAATTGTGTACGCAGTATAGATGTATAAACTGAAATGAAATAAAGCAATGTAACATGGCTGATGCTGATCTCATGCTGTAATTTTCTCCACATTATTTTGTATCTGCTAATTGGTTTATCCCTCTAACATAGTCCATCTGGTCTGAAAAAGGCAAATGGTACAAATGGGTCCACATTTGCAATCCCATAATTTCTTACATCTACATAATCTGTTTTACAGCAGTACTGTTCAGTTCCTGGTATGACAACAGAGACTCTTTTCAGTTGCAACAGGATTTAAACCAGTTCAACTTGTCTGCAGTCATAGCTTACTAAATAATACTTCCCTAATTGTAAGAAATGCAGCACAATATGTTAAGTTCAGTCTTACTGAGCAGCAATGTCCAGCCTGCTTCACAGGCTTATGTACACCAGTTAGCAGCCTTGCAGAGTTAATTGCAATTAAGTACACATAATGCACAAAAACATCAAAATACAGTGTTTTCATTTAGTGCAATACTAATCAGGTGTATCCAGGTCAAAGCTGTTGATCAATGTGATACGACATAAAATGTGTATTGTACAAACATACTGGTCGTTTACTAATTGTTTATAGAAACACTTTCTCAAAGGTTCTATTAGTCAGAAAGATTCATGTATTTCATTTGGAAACTTCAATTTCCAAAATTTAAAGACAAAGTTTTCTCTGCAATGTAGATGCCATCAGAAGAGGGAAACATTGAGAATTACATGTCTTGAGAACCATTTGATTAATATCTTAGCAAAATATTTTATCCATAAAATGATATGGCTTAAAAGACCACCTTCCTTTTATACTTTTAAAGATAATGATTTTAAAACATATTTGACTACGATTGGATACTTAAAAATTCTAGATAAGATAAGATAAGATATTCCTTTATTAGTCCTGCAGTGGGGAAATTAGCAGTGTACAGCAGCAAAGGGGATAGTGCAAAAAACAAGATGCATCAGCTAACACAGTAAAAAAAGAGCTAAACAAAGTGAATCAAATATGAACAATTAACTATAAGGAAATATAAAAATAGGAGCAGTATATACAGTATTGACAATAAACAGACTATTAACAAAATTGCACAAGTGGAAAAATGATATTGCACAGTGAGAATGAAATGAAATTCCACCTGAAAATATTGCACAGTATGAATTACACCTGAGTAGTAATAATGATAATGATATTGCACAGTCAGTGTACAGTAAAGTGCAGTTATTGTCAGTTTTTTTGGTGTGTATGTGGTCTACTGGGAGCAGTGCTGGATGGGGTTATTTAGACATTTAGACATTTTATTTAGACATTTCAAATTTATTTCAATTGTTTAAGAGATTGTTTTTTCATATATTTTTTTTTTATTTATCTTCTTTTCCTTTCCTTATATTTTATTTGTTGTATAATTTATTTTATTTTTATTATTTTATACTGTGAAATATATGTAATTTATTTAACTATTTTGAAAATAAATATATATATATATATATATATCTTGAGAACCTTCACATTACTAATCATAATGCTGTATATTTCATAAAAATTCATGGCAGTTTTTTTTTTATTTCAAAATTACAGTATCCATAGTAACAGCAGAAAACATTAAAAACATTTACATACAAAAGAAGCATAGAGCTGTGAAAAACATAAAAGGTCAACAGGAATGAAACAAAACCAACATAAAATAATAATAAAAAAACACAATAAAAATAAATAAATAAGTAGATAATAATAAAAAAGACCACGCGAGAGTATGACAATAATTTCACTTAAAAACATTAAAGATATTGCATACATTCATTGTTTTCATGTTTTGTGAGGAGGAAATTGTTGACAGATAAAGATCCACTTCTTTTATAAATACAAAGAAATTAGGCTTTTTTTTTTGGTAAATTTACACTTGTGAATGTGGATCTTTGCGAGAATTCAAATTAAATTAATAAGAAAAAAATGTATTACTGTCTTTGTCACTGTAATCATAGCAGCCAAATATAATATTTCTATAGTACAGTGCAAAATCAAAATCATGGCAGTCTGCCCTGTTGAGCCTGTCAATCGTGTCGGACAGGCTAGTACAACTGGAAAGGGGATTTCTATGCTAATTACATCACGGCATATCGATCATAACGGCTCAATGAAAACCTATAATCAATATCAACGTAATGTGAAAATCCAATGAAGTAATATGGAGCCGTAGTAGATGTTATAGTAATGTAATGAGTGCAGTTACATTAAGTTGCGTGGTAGCGGCCACCCCTACACAGTGGACTCTTTCGCCGGTCTTTGACCAATCACAGGCTTTGTTTCGGTACCAGCCCCTATAACATGGAAGCTGTATAGCCTGCCTGCTTTCTGTGACACCTGCAGAACAAGAAGAGGCATCTCTGCTGGGACTCTCCGTGTTTGGTTCATCTTCACTCAGTGTTGCTTCATCTGCCATGGCTGAGGAAAATCTGTCCGTGGTGCTGCACGCCCAGGGAGACCTGCGGCTGGTAGGAGAAGACCCTCAAACTTCAACCATTTAGTTACAGAAAGTGTTTAATTATAAACTGACTGCAACTTTTTTCTTTGCATTTTGTGCAATTCCTGCATTTCTCTCACAGGAAAACCGCCCCATCCCAGAGCCTGGACCTAATGGTATGATATATTCAACTGGTGAAGCTCATAATGTGTTTCCTTTAATAGAAATGACCCAAAAATAAGTTTATTCAAGTGTGCTATTAGTTCTTTTAAACTTAAAATAATAGAGTATGCTTTCAGTTTACTTTTTATGTACCTATCAGAGATATAATTAACACATATATATACAAGTATATTTGGCTACTGACAAGTATACAAAAAAGTCTAAGTATACTGATGATAAGTATGCAGTAAAGTTTAAGTATACTTGGCTTATACTGATAAGTATACAGAAAAGTTTAAGTATACTTGGCTTATACTGATAAGTATACAGAAAAGTCTAAGTATACTTGGCCTATGTTGACAAGTATACAGAAAAATCTAAGTATACTTGGCTTATACTGACAAGTATACAAAAAGGTCTAAGTATACTTGGCTTATACTGTTAAGTATACAGAAAAGTCTAAGTATACTTTCTTATACTGATAAGTATACAGAAAAGTCTAAGTATACTTTCTTATACTGATAAGTATACAGAAAAGTCTAAGTATACTTTGCTTATACTGTTAAGTATACAGAAAAGTCTAGGTATACTTGGCCTATGTTGACAAGTATACAGAAAAATCTAAGTATACTTGGCTTATACTGACAAGTATACAAAAAGGTCTAAGTATACTTGGCTTATACTGATGATAAGTATACAGAAAAGTCTAAGTATACTTTCTTATACTGATAAGTATACAGAAAAGTCTAAGTATACTTTCTTATACTGATAAGTATACAGAAAAGTCTAAGTATACTTTCTTATACTGATAAGTATACAGAAAAGTCTAAGTATACTTTGCTTATACTGTTAAGTATACAGAAAAGTCTAAGTATACTTGGCCTATGTTGACAAGTATACAAAAAAGTTTAAGTATACTTGGTTTATAGGCCTACTTGTACTTAATCTTTTGATCAAGATATACTTAAGAAACGTATAATAAAGTATTCTCGCCTTATAGGCCTACAGAAAGGTATACTTGGCTTGTAGTTGTGCTTACTTATTGATAGAGTAGCCTATTAAAGTGTGTTAAGTTGCAATTAACAATTTATATGCCACTTCAACAAGCAACAATTTTAAAATATGTAGAATATGTTAATATGTTGTGCACGATATGCAAGGTTATATATAATAAGTTGAATTCATATTTTAAAGTGCAGAACAACTACCTATAGTTTTTATGACTTTGTAATGTATTAGAGTCAGAAGTACTGCATATTATTAATTTGTTCTTAAAATATTTGTGACTTATAATGCACTGGTGTTAAAAAATACATACTTGCCACAGATTTCCTTTTAATTTGGTCAGTAGTTTGCATAAAGATTAGACTGAATTGTCATTTTGTCTGAACAAATTAAGATGTAGGGCATGATTCAGAGGTGTGGAATCATGCTGGTCTGTAGTGTCTTTTTGTCACAAGGAGACAGAACATGCATACCCTCGTATTAATCAGTACTGGACTGTCCCTGTCATGTTTTGCACACAGAGGTTCTGCTCCAGATGCACTCTGTAGGAATCTGTGGATCAGATGTTCACTACTGGCAGCACGGCCGGATTGGGGACTACGTGGTCACCAAACCGATGGTGTTGGGGCACGAGGCGTCAGGGCGGGTGGTGAAGGTTGGATCAGCAGTCAAGCACCTTAATGCAGGTAAGTGGGTGAGCACTGCAGAAACCTGCCATTCTGTTAAAAGGAAAGTTGAAACGTGTTTACATTTCAAACAATATTTATAATTCAAAAACAAACTGTACCCGCAGTGCCATACATGCTTTTAAACATATGCATTCATGGCACTGAAACCTAATACACTGTCTCACTTAGTCTTTACATTTTATGTTGAAAGTCAAGTTCACTCTCAGTCACGTAGATTTATCTGGACAAACTCATCTTCACTGTGTATTTTTTAGGTGACCGAGTGGCCGTTGAGCCCGGCGCGCCCCGCGAGATGGACGAGTTCTTCAAAAATGGACGCTATAACTTGTCTCCTACCATCTTCTTCTGTGCTACGCCCCCCGACGATGGAAACCTGTGCCGATTCTACAAACACAGTGCCAACTTCTGTTACAAGTAACAGTTATATTTTTAGGATTGCACCAGAGATTACCTAACAACTGACTCTCTTGCCTAACTTTGGCGTCCTTTTCTTCTTCTTCTTCTTCTTCTTCTTCTTCTTTTCTCTTTCTGTGTCTTTCTTCAACTGTCCAGGTTGCCTGATAATGTGACATTTGAAGAGGGAGCTCTAATCGAGCCTCTGTCTGTGGGAATCCACGCCTGTCGCAGAGCCGGGGTAACCCTCGGCAGCACTGTGCTCATCTGTGGCGCAGGTAAAACATGAGCCAAAACTAATAAACTGACGCAATAGAACAAGATACTGCATACTGCCTTTCAGGACACGCTGCAGACTAATATAAAAAACAGGTGTTTGTGTAGCCCCTGCAAGTAAAGAATCTAACACACACTCGATGGGTGTAGTCATAAAAACGTGAGAATCATGCTGGCTCAACAAAACTTGAGTGAGTTTAAAACTACTGAACTTGAACGCACCTTGTAAGACACTTAATATTTAACAAAATCCCCTATGTTGCAAAAACAAGCTAATGCACATTTAAGACACCTGTGATACCAGGTGAAATAGTTTCTTATAAGTGTTAAGTTATATAGCACATGTGATTGCTGAAAACACATCATGACATTGACTCTTCTTCCTTGAATTGGAATTCAAATTTAAACTAAATCAATATTAACACAGTTGCTACAGTAAGTACACATCTTGTTTATTTCCTCTCTTCCCACAGGACCTATTGGTTTGGTCTGCCTGCTCGTGGCCAAGGCGATGGGGGCCTCGCAGGTCGTCATCACCGGTAACACACTTTATAAACGTCTATCTCAACTGACGTGACATAACATGCATCTTCTCTTAAGTCTTTTCTTTTTGTCTCTAATCCTGTGTGCTGTGCTCAGATCTGTTCCCCGAGCGTCTGAAAATGGCCAAAGAGTTGGGCGCAGACTTCCAACTGGCGGTGAAGAAAGGAGACGCACCCCAACAGCTGGCCAAGAGCGTGGAGGACAAGCTGGGCGCTCAGCCTCACGTTACTATCGAATGCTCTGGTGTGGAGAGCAGCATTCAAACGGCCATCTATGTACGTGACTACTCAGTGTTGAAGTTATATTCAGAATTATGACGTAGCTCTGCACAAAGTATAGACAATAGTACATTTACTCAGGTACTGTACTTACTTACAATTTTTAGGTCCTTGTAATTTACTTGAGTAACTTTATATTCTACTCCGCTATAGCTCATTTATTTATCTGACAGCTTGAGCTGCTTGTTGCTTTACACATCAAGACTTTAAAATATGTTGCATTGTTGTAGATTAAACTACCCAACAGTATATAAAATAGTTAAAATGTAGCTCCTCATCAACCGACTACAACAGTGAAATGCTACCTACATGTTAATACATCTGTAATAGTTTTATATTATATAATAATACAACACTGAGTGGCAATTTTTCCGTTTTACTAGTTACTAGTTTTGATACTTTAAGTACATTTTGCCTGTAATACTTGCCTGGAGTATTTTTACAGTGTGGTATTGCTGTTTTAACTCCACTGCTTGTTCTTTATACTACCGCATATTTGGTCCACTATAAAGCATAAATGCCAAAGAGTTTGAGTATCTGGAGACTTATAAAATAATCCAAGTTCTAACTGGTTTTTTTTCTGTCAGGCGACACGTTCAGGAGGCGTGGTGGCGTTGGTGGGTGTGGGCGCTGACATGGCCACGGTTCCTCTGATCAATGCTGCCCTCAGAGAAGTGGACATCAGAGGAGTTTTCCGCTACTGCAACACGTAAAAAACATATCTATTAATTGCCCTTTTTTGTTCTATAAGCAGATGTTTAAAGCAAAGCTGGAGGCAGTTCCACTCGGGAGTAATAATTAGACCATTTATGTCCTTTGCTGAAGCTCAACTGATTAAGTAATTATTAGCTATCACAGAGACTGAACTCGTGAGTGAAATGTTTGTCCTGCTGTGTTGCAGCTGGCCGATGGCCATAGCCATGTTGGCATCCGGTAAAGTGAACGTGAAGCCCCTCGTGACCCACCGTTTCCCTCTGGAGCAGGCAGCCCAGGCCTTTGAGACCACGCGTCAGGGTCTCGGGATAAAGGTCATGTTAAAGTGTGACAAGGATGACCAGAAGCCCTGATCTGACCCGCCTGAGAGCGACTCAGCGTGACAAGCAGACATAAACAACACTGGACATTGAACCTACGATAGAAGATAACAGAGCCGGTTCAAAGAGACACACTAATAAAAGCCCTGTGAACTGACTGCAGGTCAGAGATGTAGCTAGCACTGAATGGTACAAATCATTATTTTACGATGCTTGAACTTTGTTGTATAACCAACATTTTAATTGTTTTAAGGTTGTACATAATTACATATTTAAATTTATGATAATTTTACATACGGCTACTGAACTAAAAGAAGATCCTTAAATAATAAAACTAAAATGAAATGATATGTGGCTTTTGTTATTTGATTTCCACAGAACCTGCACTACCTAACTGCAGGCATTAGGGGGAACTAGAGACTCATAGTGGAAACATATAGCAGAGTCTATGTCCCAATTCTCTGCTCTATACTGATCATACATAATATGTACTACACGTTCATCTTAGATTTAATGCTTTTTATGTTCTCCAATGTTTTTTCTGGAGCGGTCTCACTAACTGCAATTGATTAATATATATTTTGCAGCTGTGGGACAAGACTACATATGTATTCCAATACCCATACTACCATACTATTTAGTACGCCAGAAAAAGTTTTAGTATGTCCTAATACATAGTGTGTAAAAAGCAGTATGCCAAAAATACCAGCATGCTTTTCTGGCAATTCTGACCCACAATCCTCTGCGCAGCAGATAAATGAGCAAGAGGGTCAAAGTTCAAGGCGCAATGTTATGACGAAGTAGTATGACCCAATTATATGCATACTGCATGCAACAGTAAGTACTTTGTTATGGCAGATGCAGCATGTACTAAAAATAAAAAGTATGTGATTTGGAAAGTAGCCTCGGACACTTTTACAGCACGCTCAAAAATCAAAGTGTTGTTTACTGACAGCTTTGTTTTGAGTATACTTCCCTCTTTTTCCAGTGGGAACACAACATATTCAAAAACCTGCATAGAATTATTACGCATTATGGAATCAGCACACAGATACTGTTTGTCCAAATTCCACTCTACATACTACGAGATTTAATAGATTAATAGATTTAATACTTTTTTTTTTTCCAAGATCTTTCTGAAGTTGTTTGACCTTCTGTAATTTATTTAAAATATTTGCATCTGTGGTTAGCTCCTCCTATTCCAAATATTCATTATTTGAATTATAATTGGAATTTTACTAAAAGTAAAAGTCTAAGGCTAAACTATGAGGCAAATCAGACACTCACAATTGAGATTTCAATTTCATCATATTAAACGTGCTAAATTCAAAATCCAGATCATATCTGTGATTGAGGGATTGCCTCCACACGGCTCTCAACATGGCTCGTAGCTGACGCTGCTAACAGTGCAAACAACAGCAACAGTGTTGACAGAGCTAACAGCGTTTACCTGAGGGGGGGACCGGAGGGCGGGTGCAAGTTTCCTTGACGATGCCTTGGGTTGGGATGGCATCATCGGTGGTAACCGCCATTTGAGAGCAGTGCAGAGCGGCGGCGATTAGCTTGCCAGTGGGGTGCACACACAGGGACTCACATACACTAACAGGCATGCACGGCTGGACCGGCTACGTACTGTCAACAAAGCACAGAGAAGCTGATTACAACACACATACACACACACACACACACACACACACACACACACACAGGGAGAGCGACTTCATTCTCTGTTCAGGTAGACATTACTCCATTGCAGTACATCTTTACATAGCAAATAGTAGTTTAGCTGTTCTGAATTTCTAATCTAGCACCTTTAAGTCAAAGTTATGAATAAAATAATTTACTCTCTTACGTTTGACTTAGTACAGTAAGTCAAAATTATTTGATAAATCAAATAATTTAATTATGAAATTATGAGAATACATCAAAATTTGTTTTTTATTTTTTTCATGTCTAACTTTTCATAAATTTTTTATTTTCTTTTCCTGGAAGCAATGGGCCTCCATACATAGCAGGCTGAGGCTAATTATCGAAGTACATTTTTAGAGGCGAAAACCTCCATCTGGTGCTTCACTTTCACACAGCAAACCTTTTTTTAGAACCAGTTTGATCCAGTCCAACAAAACCAGCCAGGTTCAGCTCAGATTTTATTATCTTGCCACAATGACATGAAACTACTTTACGAGGCATGCACACAGATCATGTTCATATGGTTAAAAGTCACTACAATGCATTGTAAAACCTTTACCCGGCGGTAAGGCTCGTTTCTGTCACAGTGGGTGATTCACAGTTCGCTCTTTCCCTCTCAAGACTGAAAGCCAACATACAGGTGGGGAGATGTTTGCAGTGACTAAACCTGTGTGTTTTTTTTATTTGTTTTTTTTAACATGAGCACAATACTAGACGAGTTTCTCTTTATGTACAGACATTCTAATACTGCTTATGGCAATGGGACGGCTCGCACAACACAGTTACATTCACAATCCACCCATAGTATGCATGAGTGTCAGTCAGGAACACTAAAGATGAACGTACAGTAGAGTAGCACACAAAAGAAACTTCATTATCATACATGTGACTTTGATATCAAAAGCATAATCGATGCATGTTAATAGTTTTACTCGGTTGCTTGTTATTTAAATGTGTGGGTGAGTGTTTGTACATGAGATTTAGAAAAGACTTCAGAGGTTGAACTCTTGTATTGCCGTTAAATGAAGAAAATCAAAAGGATATGGCGTTTCTCCCATAAACCCCTGCTGCAAGCATTGGTTTGATTCACATGTACATCATATCAACGTAGCATATTTAAACCCGACATTTCACACACTTAACTCACTCCCCTTTTCACTGGCAACTACTGTGATATCAGGCATGTAATTGTGTCTCTGCCATCATCACGGACCGTCTCAATTCAACAGCGAGATTCGATAAATATTTACAATGCAGCTGTGGCCCCTCCCTCACCCACCTCCGCCTTCGCTCGCGATATTAGCAAAATATGTATTTACATGAGAAATAAATAAACAGAGAAGAAAATGAAACTATACAAGAAGTATAGTAGGAGCATCATATTGCATTACATGAATATAAAAAAATAAATTGTGACGCATTCGCTCGATAAATCCGTCAACACGATCTCACTGAAGTGACACGGAAAAGCACAGACAGGACGAATAAATAACACACACACACACGCACACACACACTGTCTCTTCAGCTGGTCAGATGGAAAAAGCATCTCATGTCAATAAAATGGCCGTTGTATGTTAAGCACAGACAAGGTAGAGATGATGAGGAATTGAAGTCATCAGCTCAACGAAAAAAAAAGAAAGAAGAGAAATGAATTGACAGGGAGAAGCAGTCCTCCCACCCCCGTCACTGGTCGGATTGGTTTGCCCCGTCAGATAACCAATCACAGCTGACGTCCTGTCCTTTGGAGCGGTCCCTCTCCATCGTTTATATGTACATAGGTGTCTCCTGTCCTGTTAGAAGTCTGAACATGGCTGCCGGCATGGTCTTCATGTGAATCTGGCAAAAACAAACAATCTCAATTAAAGGGTCAAACGTTTAGAGTATTTTCTTATAGATGTTCCATGCTGTAGATGATGTGTGTGTATTCTGGAGGGGTCCCTTTTATTTCAACATTTTCAAAAGGTAAACCTTAAAACTGTCAACATCATTGTCGCTGTGTCCAAAATCATTCACTATTCACTATATAGTCCGCCGCACAGTCTCCTTTGAATGTCTAATGAGAATTATTATATCCTACTATACATATAGAGTGCCGCAGGAATGAGTCCTTAAACCCAGAAACTAGTTAGCATATTAGGACTTCCTGTTCCCTCGTTTCGAAGTCAATGGGTTTTTTGTTAAGTGACTGAAATAAGGTCTGTGGTTAACACAAGCTTAAAGGACCAGTGTGTCAAATTTAGGGGTAACTATTGGCAGAAATGGAATATAATATTAATAAGTGTGATTTCTTTAATGTATAATCACCTGAACATAAGAGTTGTTTTTGTTACCTTAGAATGAGCCGTTTATATCTACATACAGAGCAGGTCCTCTTCACGGAGCCGGCCACCGCCATGTTTCTACAGTAGGGCCTGAGTTGACAACGTTACTCGCTGCCGTCGCTCTCTCTCTCGCTTCACCATTCACTCACTTCCCACATACACCACATACACCACATACACTGGCTCTGCTCCAAATGAGCTACGCTACACTTACAACAACTGGCTCTAGACAGGGCCATTCGCTTCGCCCACCGTAGTTCTTCTACATGCTTGGCACACGGGAGAGGCTTCAGTTGGTTGCAATGTGCAACCTCACCGCTAGATACTGCCAGATCTTACACACTGCTCCTTTAAGAGATTTTAACGTTTTGTTCTACAACATAAAATCCCACTGGTGAATTTTTAAGCTTTTATGTGTCTTAAATAAGGCGGTTGCTAACAAGTGGCTAAATGAGACTACCAAACGTCATCACGTCGACTCGTCCGCCTTTGGCTTAGTGGTGGTGACATGAAGTCATGCGACCGTGGTGTAGTTCGTCTATAGCCTAACGTTAGCTTTCTACTTCTGGCGATTGCATTCACACATCAAAAATCATAAAAGTGGTGTTCATCTGTGGAGATTATCTTGCTGAAACATTTAAGTATCACAAACGTGTGTTTGCCACAGAGCTTATATCCTGCAATAATCCAAAACCCAATGGTAAAATTCTATTGGCTTTTTGTCGAGGGAACCAGGCCGGACTTCCTGGTTGGCCTACAAAATATGTCATCCCTATTAGACCTTAGATAAGAGTCAAGTTACTCCAGCATTGAGTGTCGACATGTGTTAATGTGCTATCATACAAACAGTTTAGCCCTCTAACTGGCTAATTGATGCAAGAGAATACAGCTGGTATTCATTAGCAGATACTGCTACCTGCTCTAGGTGGCATAAAGAGGGCCTGTTATGCTCCTTTTCAGGTGCATACTTGTATTTTGGGTTTGTACTAGAACATGTTTACATGCTTTAATGTTCAAAAAAACAATTTACTTTTCTTATACCGGCTGTGCTGCAGCACCTCTTTTCACCCTCTGTCTGAAACGCTCTGTCTGCTCTGATTGGTCAGCTGGCCCACACTGTTGTGATTGGTCAACCGAACCAAACTCTTTGAACTCCGCTCCAGCTCTGCTCTAACTAGCTTTGTTTGAGGGTGGAAGAAAAGGCAGGACTTCAATCAAGGCGTTTCAGGCAGTTCAGTAACCGTGTTTCTGTGGGGGAGAGTAACTCCCTTTGGCCTGGACTTTGGTCTTTGTAACTTTGCAGACCTTTTAAATGCACAAAAAACGATATAACACACTAAAGGAAAGGGGAACAGCACAAAAGCATAATAGGTCCCCTTTAAAGTAAAACTGAAAGCTAGAAACTGCAACACTGCCTCTGTCCTTCTTTGGTGCGACTCTTCTTTTAAATGTTTTAAATCTCAGTTGGTCTCCTAGGTTTCTATATAGCAGACTTAAATTATCCCACAATGCATCATAAAAAGTAGTGTAAAATCGATGGCCACTAAACAAGATATATGGACCAACATGCAGTAGGACAAGACAGTTAAAAAAGGTTCATTTATATGGCAGCTGGGTGAGAGGACTGACCTCGGTGGACACTATATAGTCCATCACACAGAGCTCCCTCTATAGTGACAGTAGTAAATTATTTTGAACACAACCTCAGACTCTCGTGCTCCACACAGAAAATAACTTGACAAGTCCTCTCCATTTAAAAGCTTCAATAGGTTGAAGCCATCCTTCCACAACAAACAGAAACTTTCATCCATGTGTGCAATATTTCTTTATCAGTGCGACACGTTTGGCTCAGCACAGGCTGAGACATCCTGTCTTTTTGTGTCCTAACTTGCTGGATCCTACAATTCCCATAATGCTACTGAACTGTGTCTTTTGTTAGACTTCCCCAGCCTTGTAAATGCCTACGTCTTTCATACTCAACGCCTGAGTTTCTGTTAAAAATGTGTAGTCGCCAATCCCAGTCTGAGATAACCAATCAGGGTTATTCTCTTGCTTAATTTAAAGGTAGAGTGTGTAGGATTTGGCGGCATCTAGTGATGTGGTTGCAGATTGCAACCAACTGAGTACCCCTCTGCTCACTCCACCCTTTCCAAAACTAACATGAGCCGCAGAGTGCAAAACCGCCGGTAACACCGTTCGCCTCACTTAGAGGCCATCCTTATCATAATAACACTACTTTATGAGCAACAGAAGTCAGATGCCGGCGGTTTTACACTCTGCGGCTCACGTTACCGCAGTTTCACAAGCGTGGCGTAACACTAATGAAAACATACTTATAAATATTATATTCCATTTCTGATAATAGATCCCCCGAAATGTTACACACTGTGGTTTTAATTAAGGAAGTTTCTCTTGAGCCACACAACACATTAAACAACTGTTTTCTATACAGTATAATTTACTTTGGTAAAAATCACAGATACTGTATGTGCTCCATATTTGCAAATGTGAACATTCACATTTTATTGTTATTATCGTGTGTGTGTGTGTGTGTGTGTGTGTGTGTGTGTTTGTGTGCATCAGTTTAACCTCGCCAACAGAGTTCGAGAGGGCCTGGACGATCTTCTCATGTGCTGTGGCCACCACACTCTGCCCGTTGATCTCTATGATCCTGTGACCCACACGGACCCCACCGCGCTCAGCAATGCCTCCTCGCATCAGACTGCATATCTGACAAAACACAAAAGGAGAAGTCCTCAAGTTGTAACCATTTTGCAAGAATACAGAGTAATATATGCTAAACGAATGTCACTGGAAGGGTAAAATGTCCTGCAGCGATACAGTGATGACATCTAAGACTGAGGCTGTGAGGCCAGCAGAGATTTAAAAGACAATGATAAACTGCACATTACATTCTCGCTAAAGATAATGAGATTTGTTTTTAGCAGGGAATGTATTTGGTTTATAAATATTGTTCAAGGCAAAACAGTAATTTATCACAACGCAGCAAATGTGTTTCTTCAGTGTGTAAAACACAGAGAAAATAAAATAATTAAAGCTGCAAGCAGCGTTGAACGGGCCCTCGCCCCTTTGCGCACGTCGGGGGTACCCGCTGCCGTGCATTTACATGAAAGTCGGACACTGCACGCAACAGTTGGAGGGTATTTTCTGCGTGGAGCGCGTGGCACTGTAAATGACCTGTTGAGAACCTGTGGGGCATCCTTAAAAGGCACTTCTATGAGGGTGGGTGGCAGAATACAACCATTTCTTGTTGCCAGTAGGTGGCGCTATCACCATAACTCAATAATGGAATGTATATGTCTTCAATGACTCAATGACTCTTATCCAGTTTGTGAAGTTTGGGGCAGATTGGAATATGTAGGGTCAAGTTACAACAGCCTCCTGTGTCATGTCGTATGCCTCGAATGGTTGAGGATAGGATAGGTCGTCTGGCAGCGAGTCTCACGAGAGTTTTTGCAGATCTCAGATCAATTTCGCAATTTACAGGGTCCCTTCTAGTCGCTGGTCTGGAAGCCGAAAATCAGGGCTGAAGTCGAGTAGAGTGAACTTGCTATAACCAAACTGCCAATCACTGGGCATTTTCATAATGTAGTAATCACATTTAGTACCAACTCGAAGGGACTGGAAGATCTTTACTCATTTGTTGTTTTTTGTTGTACATCTGAACACTTTGTTCAAACTCTGTATAAGCTGAACCTGTTTGTCCTCTAAACACCCACACAGGTGTTTTCAGTTATTCCGGCTGATTAGACCTCTGCTCAGGCTGAAGGTGGAATTCATGAGATCACAAATCTCTATCTACCAACAAGAATAATAACAATGCCCAAGCAGGTGTAATGAAGACTGACAGGAGACTCAGGAAGATGTCAAGAAATTACAGTGAGCAGAGATCTAATCAGCCAAATAAACTGAAAACACCTGTGTGGGTGTTCATGGCTTTTAACGCAGGGTGCAGAACCCTCTGAACCTCCTCCACTGTCACCTCTCTGTTGTCAGTGTCATTCCTACACCCAGACTGAGGTGTAGGAATTTGTGGTGTAGAGACTACAGGTAAAAGAAATGCACTGCACTTTTTTTATTAGCTTCTGTTGCCTGTAATTTCAGATATTGTACTGTCATCACCTATAATCATGACTAAAAGCATATCGGTATGTCATTTGGTACCCCGCTACATTCATGAAGCCAAAACTGCAGCTACTGGTGACAAAGTTAAGAGCGAAAAACAACAACGTTACTGGGCGAGCGATCTAATCGACGTGAAAGTCAGAGTTTGGGTGTGTCCCGCTGTCACTCATGAGAAAAGATGCTGTAAAGACAAACTTATTATCTGTGTTATTTATTGGTTTTGATGTGAATTATTCACACTCTAGGGTGTTGACTTCATTAAGTCAGAAAGATTAGTGACATGGTTTGATTTGATTAAAACCTGATTCTATTGAGCAGGTTCCTCAGGCACGGCTCAACAATAAGGATTGCTCACATGCCCGGGGCAAGTATAATGCCACATTGGGCTAATAATCGACAATGAAAATAATCTTTAGTTTCAGCCCTACTTTTATTCACCTTACAAGTATCAAACCTACATGCCTACAAACCATCAAGAAGTCAGAATGATACTTACGATGCCGTTCTGGACACTGAAGCCCAGCTGATACTTTAGATCTGGCCTCTTAATGAGGACGGTGGTAACAGGAGGGCAACTGACAATGTTCATTTTCACCTGAACCTGGTTCTTCAAGCCCTTTAACACAGAAAAACACACAAAACATAAAATGATTGTTTAGTTTCACAGAAATTATGTGGTTTAGAACAATGTTTAATTATCATGTATTTCATAGCTTCAGTGTCTCGGCACCTTAATGATTCCCTGACAGGTGGCGAGTGGCAGCCCCACTAGGCTGGTGTTGTTGATGGACATGATCTGGTCTCCGATGCTGAGCTTGCCAGAGCGAGCCGCTGGCCCGCCGTTCATCATGTTGGCTAAGATAACGGTGGGCAGAATGGAGCCCCAGCCAGACTCCACAATCACCACACCCAGGATCTCCCCTTTACTCTTCTCCAGCTGCAGCTGTGGGGAGGAGGAGAGAAAGGAGGAGACAGTGTGTTGGTCATGTACAGAAACTGACCGTAATGAAAACAATATGACTGATTTGAACCTTTAATAATACAAAAACACTAACATTTCAACACTACTGTGTCTTTATCAGTTATTTTTACTCTGATAAAAATGAAATTGTGTCAAAAATGTTGACACTATTGCAAAAACAAAAGACAAAAGGTTGCATCAGCGTGCTTGAGTCTTTTTTTCCCCCTCAACATTTTACTGTAGTTGATCAGAGAAGCGTCTGATTCAGATACATTCAACTGGAGAATACGTAGAGAACTCATTCTCACTTAAAACAATATGATTTCTTTTTGACACCTGTCAAAGAATTCACTTTTCCCATCCACGGATCAGAGCATAAAATCTGAGGTATAACAGCAGCCCTGGAGCTCAGAGGGTAGGCCTGGGAAATATCACGATGTATACAGTAATGTGAGATCATAGATCATTTTGACATAATGTTTATATCGAGGTACCAATCCCTCGAATATCTCTGGCTGCATTAGACTATTGCAGGCTGTGTTGCAAATCAATGAACAGCACTGCTTTATGGCAACATGTGAAGACGTACATTCTCTCTTAGGGCGCTTTCACAAACCAACAGTTAGTCAGAGCCACAACTAAATCAGACATCAATTTCTACAGCATCTCAATGAATAGTTTTAAACACAGAAATAGAATAGGAGTAGAACGGACATTGAACTGTTTGCTGTGGTCATATGACTAGGTCAAAAGAGAATGACGATTGTTGTTGGTTGTTATGGTGACAACACGTCATGGGGCTGTAAAGTGTGTTGCCGGTTTATAAAGATGTTAGCCTGCTACAACAGTTGCAATGGCAACAGAACTAGGGCTGATCTAATCGTGATTATTTTGACTGGTATTGCAGTTGCGATATGATTTGCGATATTAGAGGGAATGTTGTGACCATCCTGCTACGTTGATCTGAATGGCAATGTCCGTTCTACTCTACTTTTATTTCTATGGTATTAAATCTGCACCTCACACCTCCCCCTGGTGTTGTCTCAGTAAACAGTGACATTTCTACGTCACAACCAAGTTCTATTCAGGTTGAATATATTATTTATGTTCGGCATAAACACTAAAAGATAACCAGTGATTTATTTATTACATCAGAATTGTTTTTCTCGATTGTTCACATCTCCACACCGTCTTAATGTAGAAAACAGTTTCCTGCTCTAATTCTTCAGGGCAGCAGATGCGACTCGCGTGCACATGAAGCCTTGAGAAACACATTTATTCTCAACACAGTTGGTTAGTGAGCGTTAGTGCTTCAAGAAAGCCCAGTTTCCCCATCACTAGAAATGACTCATGTGCCTCTAATACAGCAGCTGCGTGGCGGCGCCCATGCCGCCTCTCTGCTCATACAGCAGAAACTGTTTCACGGTTTTCTAATTCTCCAAAAGCCTCCAGTAATGCTTTCAGGGCACAGTGTTAGCTAAAGAGGAAATGCTGAAGCAAAGAAAAAAGAAAAAGCAGCTAGAGTTGACATGCTACGAGTAGATTTTACTGTACCATCTGCCTCTTAATCTGTCTAATTAGTGAACAGCTACTGTATGAGTGTGTTCCTCTAATGGCCCTGCAGCTCACATGTAAAGTCTCTCAGTGTTTACGTTCTTGTTTTTTCCTGCACCGACACAAACCGACAAACTTCTGCAGA
The DNA here is from genome assembly GCF_015220745.1 of Sebastes umbrosus. Lineage (NCBI taxonomy): Eukaryota > Metazoa > Chordata > Actinopteri > Perciformes > Sebastidae > Sebastes > Sebastes umbrosus. Next base: position 25,186,110 of record NC_051270.1, read on the forward strand.
AAAATTCTTTCCGTTGTGAGAAACGCACGTGTGTACTACACCAACCTCTTTGCAGTTTTCAGAGTTGGAGAAGTGAATGAGGTCGTCATTGTACATCTCCTGGGTGTTGATGATATCGCTGTACTCCTTCTGACTCAGGTCCTCGGGGTTAATGCCGTTGGCTCTCAGGAACTCCTGGTAAGCTACGCTGAACGCCTGGCCGATGGACTGAGCGATAAGCTGGGCCTGCAGACAGAGAAAGCAGGAATCATGACACAAACATGTTTGTGATCTTGTTTTGACAGATACACAGACTGAGTTGTTTATAAATAACAGTACAAAATGGAGCATACGGTGGCATCAAACAACAGTGGCATTGAGGGTGCCAAGAATATGTTATGGCATAATATAAATTCATTTTCACTCAGTTTAGATCAGAGGTGTCAAACTGTTCCCACTGAGAGAGGATAGCAGAAAAGAAAAAACACAGGTAGACTTCCCTGCTCTAGTTTCCATGAAGAGGAATGACGATTACTGAAGACAATCAGCAGAAACACTGAATCTACACAGAGTTTATTGTCTTTACTACACTGGATGGAATGATTTCAGCTTATCAAATGTCGGACATAAGTACTCTACACAAATACAGCACTTTAAAGCAGTTGTTCCCAACCAGGAGTACTCAGTGGGTACTTCTCCATTTGGCAGAGAGTACAGTAGTACATGGAATGATTGTAGAATAGCTCTGAAATTGTGATTGGTAAAAAACAAAAACATTTCATCCACATATACTATGTGTTTAAGAGAAAAGTAAACACTCGTCACACTTTCTGACTGTAACAATGTCAATCGATTAAAATATTCAATCGCGATTGATCGCATGATTGTCCATAGTTAAATGTGATTCATCGCACATTTTTCATCTGTTCAAAATGTACCTTGAAGAGAGATTTGTCAAATATTTAATAGTCTTATCAACATGGGAGTGGGCAAATATGCTGCTTAATGCAAATACAGTATATGTATATAGTTATTATTAGAAATCAATTAACAGCGCAAAACAATGACAGACATTGTCCAGAAACCCTCACAGGTACTGCATATAGCATATAAAAATATGCTCAAATCATAACATGGCAAACTGCAGCCCAACAGACAACAACATCTGTCAGTGTGTCAGTGTGCTGACTTGACTATGACTTGCCCCAAACTGCATGTGATTATCATAAAGTGGGCATGTCTGTAAAGGGGAGACTCGTGGGTACCCATAGAACACATTTTCATTCACATATCTGGAGGTCAGAGGTCAAGGGACCCCTTTGAAAATGGCCATGACAGTTTTTCCTCGCCAAAATGTAGCATGAGTTTGGAGCGCTATTTAGCCTCTTTTGTGACAAGCTAGTATGACATGGTTGGTACCAATAGATTCCTTAGGTTTTCCATGTTTTTTAGTTTCATGCCGGTATCTTCACTCTCACTTTGAAACTGAGTCACTGAGTTACTCCGCTACAACCTAAAAATTGCAAGTTGTGTTAAAGAAATTTGTGGAGTTAAAAATTTTTTGCGTTAATGCATTATTATTGCATTAACTTTGACAGCTCTAATAAACACAAATAAGGTTATCACAATATAAGGTCGTCACGATAACCAATAAACCAGCAGTCACAATAGGCCACACCTCCTGCCGACCTGGGTCAGCTGTAACACCTGAACACCAGGTGCTGTGATTGAGAATATGCAGAAACTAGTCAACAAGAGAGCAGAAATAGATCGCTGAAAGTAATGGAGAAATGGCCTCAGCCACCCACTCATATGAAAGCAAACAATATTAAACAAAACAAGAGAGATATCTAAACACTGACACTTCCAGGATCAGCATGTCTCTAACATTATCCACTTTTATATAATTAACAGTGTTAAAATCAGTTTAAATAAACATGACTGGAAGGTACTGATGAAGGGAGATTGGAGCTCATCTGTTAGGGCCGTGGGGGTTGAGTACCAAAATAATTGGGAACCACTGCTTTAAAGCCCCCTCCATCCAGACACAAAGACATTTGCTACCGAGGAAGGTAGAAGTTGTTTAAAAAAAAAAAAAATGAAATTAGAAATGTGTTAAAAAACGAAAACCAGAAGCTGCATCTTGTCTGTGAGAGATAAGATAGATCAAGAGAATAAAGAGGCCGTATTTTCCCTATTTTCCTTTTTAATTGAATTCTATTCTTGAATATAAATCTCTTGCAGAATTTGCAGACATTCATGGCCCAAACGCTCCAAAATCAATACACTGAAAATTAGTTTTGCAGAACAATAAAAAAAGTGTAAACACTGCATACAGCCGGAGGAGCAACAATAACAGAAACAGTTTATAAGTTGATGGATGAGAGGTTGAATGGATCTATTATAACTCTGGCCGGCCTTTTAAAACCTGGCAGCAGAAATTAGACGAAGAGGGGACAGATTGGAGTCCAGCCTTTATACTGACTGGCAGAGACACTCAGCGGTTGGCTCCTCTGTGCAACATTGTTCATGTTGCCAAGTCCTGCTGAATCTGCTGCAACAAGACAAGCAGCAGCTCTGTGAGTTAAAAAGGCCCGGCCAATTTACATCATCTCATGTCAGAGCGTTTCTGTAATCGGTTATTAAAGGTCACAAAACAATTTTTTTTTAGAATTTCTATATATTAGTGACAACTAGAGCTGTCAAAGTTAACACAATAAAAATATGTGTTAACGCAAATTTGTCTTAACACCACTAATTTCTTTAACGCATTAACTCAATTTGCGATTTTTAAGGTTGTAGCGGGCTCAGTTTTAGAGCTAGAGTGAAGATACTGGTATCATATGAAACAGGAATCCATTGGTACCAACTATGTCATGCTAGATGGTCACAAAGGAGGCTAAAATAACACTCCAAAGTTACAATACATTTTGGCGAGGAAAAACTGTCATGGCCATTTTCAAAGGGGTCCCTTGACCTCTGACCTCAAGATATGTGAATGAAAATGGGTTCTATGGGTACCCACGAGTCTCCCCTTTACAGACATGCCCACTTTATGATAATAACATGCAGTTTGGGGCAAGTCATAGTCAAGTCAGCACACTGACACACTGACAGCTGTTGTTGCCTGTTGGGCTTGAGTTTGCCATGTTATGATTTGAGCTGCTGAATGCAGTACCTGTGAGGGTTTCTGGACAATATTTGTCATTGTTTTGTGTTATTAATGTATTTCGAATAATAAATATACACATACATTTGCATAAAGAAAGCATATTTGCCTACTCCCATGTTGATAAGAGTAAAAATGTGCGATTAATTTGCGATTAATCCTGATTTACTACGGGCAATCATGCAATTAATTGCGATTAAATATTTTAATCGATCGACAGCCCTAGTGACAACATACAGTATGTGACAATGTGGAGCAAACGTGAAAAACAAAACAAAATTCAGGATAAACACTTCAAGAAAATGAAGTCTTGGAGCCAAATGGAGGAAAATCATTCATGTTGGTGATAACTGAGAAGCTGAAATGATATCCGACAAAAAAATAACACTTACAAAGCAATAACAAGTGTCATCTCTTTCCTATCTTTAGATGTCGGAGGATGCATCTACCAAATGAGTCCTCTTACATAATGACAGGAAAATAACAGTGTGACTTCCTTTAGTAAGTGACATCTGTGTGACCTCTTAACTGCTCACAGCCAGAGGGATGTAAATTTGTCAATGTCTCTCATAAACACGTAAACAGAAACAGCAGGTTTGTGATCCTGAAAACACACAAAGCACTTACATCTTCCGACTCGAAGACGTGGCATATCATCTTGTACTGCTTCTTTGCCTCGGGTGCCCCGGGCGTAGTTTCAATACAGTCCTGGGAGGCTGTGCGCGGCATCCGGCGTCTTGCCATCAGAACCACAATGTTCCCAATATCAGCAATGTAGGAGATAGTACGGAGCGCGTTGTCCATCATCGTTTCCTGTAGACATATCAACCAAAATCACACAGGTCAAACGCAACCTTTAAACGTCAACCCTATTGTTTTTATAATACCCTACAGCCAAGTACAGTTTTCACACCTTTCACATACTGTATATTAATTTCAACAATCAACAATCATAAACTTAATCTTTTGTGAAGATTATGAGGGAGTCCTTGGAAAATTTCCATGGCCCCAAGAAGTTTGAGAACTCCTGAAGTAAACCGCTAAACTACAAAAAGTAAACTACAACTGGACCATGATATACATTTGATTGGGTAGTAAAAGAATATAGGTGCTATAAATATGTGCTGGAGAGACAGTAAATAGTATATCACTATTATTTGTGTGACAAAATTATGTAATAACACATTTCACCACAGTGAGGTTTCTTGTTGTATTTCTCTGATACTACCATACTGTAGCTTTGAGAAATATTTTTTAACTGTTGCTGGTAATTATCCTGTTTCTGGCAGCAGTCGGTTCCTTTGATCAGTAATATTTGAGAATAAAAGCACCAGTGTGCAGCAGATTTGTTTCTTTTCTTTGTCAAAGCTGCAGAGTGAGATGAAAGTATTGTTGATAGAAAACATACAGGCCTCTTTTGACTGAATTCAAAACTACTGTATGATCTGATTATACCCCGATAACACCCCGATGAATTAAATCCTGAGTACATGTTCATCCGAAAATAATGAACAGGTGCTCAGAAAACGCAGAGGGGGTTTTGGATTGGAGTGTTTGTGTTGATAAAAACAAAGTGATTTGAATCATGTAATCATGTTTGTTCACTCAGCTAAATAATTGTCTTGATGTAGATTTTACAAGCATTGTTTCTGAACAGAACTATGAAACTGAAGTTTAAAGACGATGATGTGGACTTTGAAGGTAAATCTGCTGAGAGGAACCTGTATTCGTTCATGTTTTATGATAATACACTACATTTAACTTCTATTTAGTTAACTGCACTTCATTAACTGTGTCTGGTGGTTTTATTACAGTAGCCTAATTATTGTTGTTGTTCCAGCCCACCTTTGGAGTTGTTCTTATTATGAAACCCCATGCAAGCTACATCAAGCCTTTTAATAGAGTTCTGCAGAAATGAGTCCAAAAACCCAGAAATGAGCACTTCCTGTTCCCTCGTCTAGAAGTCTATGGTTTTTTGAATGGATTTTTAGTTAAATGCCTGAAATAAGGTCTGTGGTTAACACAAGCTGAAGAGATTTTAACGTTTTGTTCTACAATATAAAATATCTCACTTGTGAATTTTTAAGCTTTTATGCGTCTTAAATAAAGCGGTTGCTAACAAGCGACTAAATGAGACTACGAAACGTCATCACGCCGTCTCGTTCGCCTTTACAGCCTCGTTGTTTATACTCGCGTTCATGCGACCGTAGTGCAGTTTATAGCCTAATGTTAGCGTTTTACTTCTGGCGATTGCATTTACACTTCAAAAATCATAAAAGTGGTGTCCATTTGTGAAGATTATCTTACGGAAAACACGTGTAAGTATCATAAATGTGTGTTTGCCAAAGAGTTTATTTTTCTGCAATAATCCAAAACCCAATGGAAAAATCACATTGGCTTTTTGTCGAGGGAACCGGGGCGATTTTAACTTCCGGGTTGCACTACAAAAATACGTCATCCCTGGAGCGCTCTATTGCAGAATGAAGGCTTTTCTACTCAGAATGTCTTTCTCAAGAGCGCCAGGATCAGTGGCAACCAGATGGAAAAGGGAGGAAGATATAAACTGCACTGCAGCACGTTAGTTTCTGCCAAGCGGCTGCCCACACCCACCCACACACACACACGCTCACATGCTCACGCTCACACGCTTTCTGAAACTCAGACAGCAGCTCAGACTGAAATACTGCAAATGAATTCATCTATTACATATACATTTAACTGTTGCTGTGAGCACAAAGCTCTATTCGGGATCCCAAGAACTGCAGAGCTCTCAGAAGCATTTCTACTTCTATCACAGACTGCTGCTTCACACAGCTGCTTGTTGTAAAGCTAAAAGGCAAGAAAACTTTTGACAAAGCGTCTGCGAGAGTAGAGAGAAGCCTTGTTAAAAAAAAAAAGAACTTGAATATTTCATTCATAAAGACCTTCAGAAAGTCAAAACTTCAATCTGTAGCACAACTGAAGAAAACATAGTTCGCATTGTAACTTTGACGGCGTTGTAACAAAGGACTAATTGAGTACAGGTGTGGTCATGACTTGGATATTCATACTAATGCTCAACTCTTATACTTTAAAACAAGGAGGGCAGATTGTTCTGCAGTCAAACAGCTTGCACAATACACGCTCTCTAAGTCAGCCTCCAAACACAGATGTTCGTGCAGCATTTTTAGGCTTTGCAGAGTCTATTCTTATCCTCAGTCAGAGAGAATCGTGACATCATGAGATTAAACAAATAAATATCAGTTGTGGGGTTTCATAAGAAGCAGTTTGTGTCAACAGTTAAGCTGCAGTTATGACAGCTATGACACAACAACTCACCCCTGATGTGTAGCCTTATGTATAGCGCTCAGCGTGTGGCCGAGGGGCTGTCAGGGTAAACAGCTTTCACTCTCATAGGTGACGCTCTGGAGAGAAACAGGACGTTATGTGTGCTTGCTGGTACTCACCTGTGAGTCTGCGTTGAGGACTTTGATCCTCTGGGTGGAGATGAACAGATCGACCTCAGTGAGGGTTTGGGCGTCTCCGTCTGCACTCTGCAGCGAGATAAAAACAAACAAACAGAAGAGTTGGTCACATAGTCTTCTGTGATTATTCTTTGTATCATGGTTATTTACAACCGCCTGAATGGTGTCTGTGTTAAATGTCGGAGAGTTTAAGATATCCAAAATGCATGCACGTATAGTTTAGGGTCCAGCTAGGGGAATGCTTGTTAGATGGACAGGCTGTTGAGTCTAAAGGTGAGGTGGAAAAGGCAGAAAAAGAAAGCGTTTGGCAGTGGTGTTAGTTTACATCAACGGTCCAGGCACGAGGACGGTGAGCTGGCATGAGAACCAGAAACAGCTTAACACTAAACCCTAACCAGCTGGCTGTTTTGCCAGTGAGAGCAATGCAGCTTCAGCACAGAACAAGCCTGCACACATTTCCCTCTAATCACTGTGTACTGCAGACTAATCAAATTATATTTGATTTCCCTTAATTAAAATTGCCTGCTGCATTTGGAATAAGGCAAAAATATTATTAAAAAACATATAGCTGGAGTTAAATATTTCATGGAAGGGAGACTGTGGTTTATAACATGCATTAGTACATTTTTATCCCTACCAAGTAGATGCATGGAAACTAACCAAAATTGTCCCCAGATAATAAAATACAATTATTCTTTTGGATAAAATATTTATATCCAAGACTCCTTTCCTAAATAATACATTGCAATGCCAATTTCTTTTGGAAAAAATAATTGCTACAAACCACCAAAAGTGTAGCACAACACAACATGAAATGCTCTAGTGAAGAGTGGGACTATATGAAATATTAAATATGCTCTACCTGTCACATGTAAACTTCAGTTTTTTAAATGTATCGATAATGTCAACCTAATTATTTGAATTACTAAAGAGATCCTATTAATTACATTTTTTGTCTCTGGATATTTATTTATTTATTATTTTCCTTTTGTCTTCTTTCCTTTTTCTTCTTTTTTTGAGGTTGTCATGTCATCATATTGTCGTGTTTGTTATGTATATTTTGCCTGTATTAAATTAAAAAAGGAAAAAACCTAACCAAAGATTAAAGATTAAAAGATATAATTTGCTTATTGGGCTTAACTTCTTCCCCTTGTCTTTTCCCTAGTCCTAATTATTTGAATTACTAAAGAGATCTTATTAATTTATTTTTTTTCTCTGGATATTTATTTATTTTCCTTTTGTCTAAGTGTTTTTCTTTACTTTTTCTGAGGTTATATTTTCATGTCATCATATTGTCGTGTTTGTTATGTATATTTTGTCTGTATTTATTAAAAAAAAAAGATAAAACCTAACCTGAGATTAAAGATTTAAAAGATATAATTGTTTTTTAGGTTTAACTTATTTCACTTGTCTGTTTTCGTTTGGTGAGCATTTATGATTGCAGCCATACTCCCGATTCAAAATCCAACTTGTCTTGTGGATTTTATGCATAACGGTCTACAGAATACAGGACAAATGAGAATCAACCTCTTCTATGACGGACTTCTGATACTAAAACCTGATGTTTACCACTGAAATGTTTGATTACAGCTAGTGTGATGTCAACTTATACAAAAATACCACAAAAAAAAGATATAAAACAGAATATAAAACCAAACAACAAAATGTAAGCCATCCCACTAATAACCATTTCTTTAGTGTTGAATTATTATATTTTTTTCTTCTGAGCACTCCTTAGTTGTTCATAACATTGAGCCTAAAGTGCATGCAGTCATGCAGCAGCGGAGGTTGTTTACAGCGGATCCTTTTCTCCGCAGTATCGCAGGATGGCCAGAGTGTAAAGTGTAAATTATAGCGAGAATCATTTTCTGCTCTCTCTGGTGAAAACTGTTAATCACACAAAAATTAGGCATGCACTGAATTACAATCTCCCAAATACATAATTTAACTTACTTGAGGGTAGCAGCGATTTAAGTACAACATGTGAAAAAGTATTTGCATACACTAATTAAAGTTGCAGCTGGTGACATGAGCTTTGCATTGGCTTCAGTGATGTTTCTTTCAAAAGGAAGTTGTATGTCCTTGACTCTGAGGTGAAAGGTTATTGTATTAGTATGTTGTGCTTTTTGTCGGCATTTTAATTTCTGTATCATTTTATCTTGGTATATTTTGAGAAAACTGGATGTTTTTACGGTTTCAAAATCCTCCATCATTAAACCACCAAATCCTCCAAAGCTTTGGATTCTTCAGTTTACGGGGAGACACCCCAGGTTGAATAGCGTAACAAATTTAACTAATAGATATCACCATGAAACTTCCCCAGTTGATTACTTACATCAAGGCAGTTATTTTTTGTATCACAGGTATATTTAAATATCCAAATGAGGTATTATCTAATACTTTTGGTGAATTTAGGAGAAATCTACAGATGCAAATAGACAAAGTAGTAAAACAAACATCTAAATATGTATTGTGTATATTTTCTTTCCACTAGTCTGAAAGAAGACATGTTATGGAAGCAAAATAGCCCAAAATCTCAAAATTGACCAGCGCATGAAAAACAATGTTGCCTGTTTTTTCCGTAAGAAAAGAACATTAATTTGACTTTAAAATGATATTAATAGCACCTGTATTACTTGAATCACTTGAGAATTGTTCCTGCACTCAGTTAAAGAATGAAAAAGCAGGAATCAGTTGACACAACTAGAGCTTGGGTGAGCGGCGAATGACGTACAATACCTCATTGTGTTTTGTGTTTACACTCAATACACTCTTAAGATACATCTATGATTTCATAAAACAATATCAGTGTTAATGCGTACTTACAACTCTTTGCCACAGGCTATTGCACAGGTTAATATGTAAGGGATAATTTACAGCAAGTCGATCATTGTTGTGAAATAAACCCCGACAGGGCGATGTGGCACCCAAGTCTCTCATCGCCCTGAAGGGGTCTATTTCACATCACTGACCTGCTAGCTGCACATTATCCCACCTATTACACAGCTACTTACTTAAGAGATCAATAATTTGACACCAAAATGGTCCTCCAGTGTCCGACATCAGAACTACGTCCATAGCAACGGTCTGTTATGAAGAAATAACAGACCGTAGAACGTTGTGATTGACCAATCAGAATCGAGTATTCAACAAAGCCATGTAATAAATAGTAATAATGGCAATGTATTGAGAGAAACCCAAGATATAATACAGCCTGGAGCTTCTCCCACAGTGTCCTGCTGACATGTCCTCTGTTACCTTGTGGTCACAGTGGTTGCATTTCATTTTGTGTCAATGTGCTGTTATTAAACACACCTTTAGGCCTAGGAAAGTCTCTCACTGCCAAAATGCATAGCTGTTCACATAAAACAAAACATGTTTGTCTTAGTTCAGGAAAACCTGACAAAGATTTGTTCGACTAAGTTAAAGAATGCGACATGTGACAAAGACACAGATGAGGGACGATACACAGAAACAGACAGGCACAAATGAAATGAAAAAGAAAAGGTGAGAGTGGAGGGAAAGTGGCCAATGGGTCTTCCTTTTGCTCTGTTTATTACACACCGCCTTTTTCTTGATTTTGGCAGCCTTCTGTACCCTCTGGCAGGCAGGCAGGCAGGCGTTGGGACGGGACAAGGTCAGCGGATACGGGAGCACAAAAAACAGGAGGAAGAGGAGGAGGAAATAAAGAAGGTAAATAAATGAAGGTAAGACAGTAAAGCCCCAAACCAAACAGCAGGTGTGCTATCGCTGCTCTCAGAAACAGAGAGAGAGAGGAAGTGTGTGTGTGACTGTATGTGTGTGTGTGTGTGTGTGTGTGTGTGGAGATAGCGTTCGCACAGCCGTGTTGGTTATCAGTTACAAATCAAAACAGCAATTACAGAGGATAATAATTGCTTTTCTCTTCAAGCAAATCAAAAGCGTGCAGATATGAATTGACACTGTTCCTGCAATCTTGGCATCTATATGAAGCTCTATTAGGAGGGTTGTTTGGATGTTGTTTATTTGTTACTATCAGTTTTAACGCAGTCAATTTTATGGTCAGAACATTTACCAAAAGAAAGACAGATGGTAAGGCTCCCATTTCTAAAAGCACCGCAACTAACAAAGACAACAAGTCAGGTTGTGTGTATGGGCAGTATGGGCACTGCTCTTACCACCTTCTGGGTGTTCAGGTCACAGTCTAAACACTATTACCAGGAACGACATGCTGGAAAACAATCCCCACTCACAGAGGCAGACGAGGGGATAAAGCCCAGAGCGGGGTTTAAACTGAGCGCTTGGGGTTTGTTCTCTGGGCTGCATTAAAAAAAAATGACAAGGTCGAGTCACTATGTTTGGAATTAAACAGCTTAGATCAACATGGAGGCATTTTCACACGGCTAATGTGTTTGATTAGTTCATCAGTAATTCTGGTCTTGGCGTGGGCATGAACACACACTGGTAATCTTTTGGAGTACTCTTAGCACTTTGTAATCTTTCAAAATCAAGCCCTCTGTGTAAGGTTCAAGCTGAGCGACTGCCCCACTCTCCATCTGCCATCGACCAGAGGAAATTATCTTGACCCTCATTACATTTCAGAGTGTGAGACTGGATGTTTGCCCGAGTCACTGTGCAGAGCTGGAAACGCTAAGACAGTATTAGTAATAAAAAAAAGAGCAGAGAAAACAGCCCAAAGGGAAGAGTCTTTTTTGGGGTTTTGTAAAGTTTCCTCCTCCGTGATCGTCTCTTATGCAAGACAGACATCCGAGGCTTTCAGCAGCATCTACTGCTCTGCTGAGGAGGAGCTGAGCAGGGAGGGGATAGACAGCAGGAACGAGTGAGAGTGGGGGGGGGGATGAAGCTGCATAAATATTACATCAAACACAGTGAACATCATGCCAAAAAGATCAGCATAAATAACCTGTACAGCCTTGCTTGCTTGCTACGATTCACTTCTTTTTGCTCGGTTCAGCACTACCATTTGTGTTCCTGTGCTTCTATATATGTGTGCTTGTTTGAGTTTATGTGGAGCAAATATACAAATATGGCTGCACGTTACTGCGTGTTCGTGAGCAGTCGGCTGAATCCATTTCAATGTCAAAGATTAAATGTCGTTTGCTGTACAGCTTTTCATTTGTCCACGAGGGACAAATCAAGGAGATAATGGATGACCTCTTGTTCAATGGACCTGTTCAGAGCAGGGGAAAGCACTAAAAGGTGATAGCTAACTGTTGCCATGGTTTCATCCTGACAAGACTTTTTGCAGGGAAGGCAATTGTGCATGACAGAGAGTGAGTGAGTGAGTGAGTGAGTGAGTGAGTGAGTGAGTGAGAGAAGAATCAAACACAGATTGCACAGATGTGGAATGATGCCAGTAAGACATCCTCATTGTGGCGAAGAGGGCAGATTTTGGATTGAATCCAGCCAATGGGCCGAAAGACTTTCAGATCCAGCGCTGTCACTTTCCCTGCCACCCTTTTCTTTGTTGCAGAATGCTCTTTGATCGTGTTGTGACATTTTAGAGTGGAGTTATTAGGGATTCAGGGTTGAATCTTTGACTACAAATGTGATTCCACCTGTGTAAGTCACTAGTAGTGGATCACACAAACTTAATGACACTTAAAGGTACAGTGTGTGGGATTTGGCGACATCTAGTGGTGTGGTTCGCCTCGCTCAGAGGACATCCTTACCATAATAACATTACTTTAGGAGCAACGGAAATCAGACGGCGGCTGGCAGTACCACAGTTTGGCACTCTGCGGCTCATGTTACCGCAGTTTCCCAAACGTATTGGTGAACTATGGTGGCCTTCAGGTAATGTAAAAATGCGAAAGGCCCTCACTTGAGTCAGAGTTTGGTTTGTCCGTTGTAGAAACATGGCGAAGCAATGAAGAAGACCTGCTCCCTATGTAGATATGAAGGACTCATTCTAAGCTAAGGAAAACAAAACTATTCTTAGTTTCAGGTGATTATACACTAATGAAAAAATACTGTAGTTATGAATATTATATTACATTTTTGCTAATAGATCCCCCGAAATGTTACGCACCGGACCTTTAATAACAGACTTTAGACTGTAGTCTTTCATGCCACATTCATGCTTACGATGTTGACATTGTGCCTAACGATTATGGCTAAATTTCAAAACTCAACATATTTTGGCTATGGACTGAAAAGTATCTGCAAGGACCAAGTATCAACCAAAAGTTTTGCCGTTGACTATATTTCATTCAGGAAATGTGCTTGACAACATTTAACATTTGAAAAGTTTGACATCTTTGGTTAAATTTAATGTTGTAGAAAAATATGTTTATATTCCTTGAATAAAGGAATCAAAACATTTCTCGTTTTGGTATTTGTACCAAAATTCTGGTATTGTATTAGCTTAGACGGCCTCGATAGATGCATCATATTCCAACATACTTTACATTTAAATTTCTTTTTGCATAATTATAAAAATATTTGCAGGCATCAGTAGCCATATATATCCGTCTTCAGCGAGTATTTGATACACATTAAGACTCATTTTCAGACTGCACGAGGACCACTAACCCTCAATCCTAAGTAAAGGTGGAACAAATGACACTACACTGAAGCATGTCAAATTAAAGGATAGGGCTGAGTGGTAGGACTATTGAAGTATTAGGACAGAGCCATCTGAATCTGTCCCTTAATTAAAGGACCAAACTATATGTTTATTTACTTACCGTTACCTAGCATAAAGAACCTGTTAAATGTGCCTAAAACAGAGACAATGTGACCAATTTTAGAGAACAAAGCCGATCTCTTCACTGGCACAGACTGGAGTTCATTGTAACTGGTGGCTATTTACCTATATCATGCCATTCTGGTGTTTGCTGATATCATGCACCTGTAACCTTATCAGGAAACCTGACCTAATACTTCCAACTTAAGACACATACTGTCTCTCTTTCTCTACTTTTAATTCCTGACGTTTTCCCACTGGACAAACACATAGAGCACGTAACTTTCTAAAAGTAGACTGCTAAATGGGAGGTCATTTAATATTTAGAAATACAGCCAAGCTTGTGTTCACATGAGAGGGAGATAAAAGAGACGGGTGTCTCGGTAGCCACTGTGCATTAAAACATCAGTGCTGCTTCATGTCATCACGTCACGAAACAATGTCCTTTGATCACACAAGAAATGGGAGTCTATCATTTTGAGTAGCTGTTTCTCTAAAGTCAGACACTTTGGGCAGAGTAACAGTGATGAACAAAGCGATGAACCTAGTAGCTGCCCTGGTATGGTCCACAGTATTTCCCTCAAACTGCACTGGAATATCATCATCACAACAGCATTAGTGAACAGCAGGGAGCAAGTGTCAACAAGGGAAATATTAGGTTCACCTGCCAGCAGTCCCATTATCCAGACAGCTGCGTCAAACTATTAGCCCTGCGGCCCAATCTGGCCAAGTTCTTTAGCTGCCCTAAAAGACCACTCATGCCTAATATATGACTATAATATTTTGCTCTAGACGCAAACAGCACTGATGTCCATGTACATTTTATTAGGGGCAATCTGGACCAGACATAAAACTAAAAATATCTCATAATGAACCACTTAAACAATATGCTGAAATAGCAGGGTTTCACTTGTTTGCTTGAGTTTGTGGATCTATTTTCCCTTCCAGAAATGTGCAGTAATGTAAGAAAAGAATTCAGATACTGTATGACAAATACGATCACACATGCCGTATTAGCCATGTTAAGCCACTGGACATATTTCCTGCAGGACTTCTGTATATTTTGATGCAGCCTGAACAGCAACAATACGACTGTAACATTAAACTAGCACCTCTGGGGAGAAGAGAGAGAACTGCCGTCATATAAAATGCTCTTTCAGAGTGGGGCAGCAAACCAGCAGCACTGAGCGGATGAAGTCTTCTGGGAAGCGAACGAACACATCTCAACATCACCTCTAAGAGCCTGGAATAAGTTAAGAGGGCAATAGGCTCTCAAATAGGTGTTTTCCACTGGAATAGGAACTTTTCCACAAACCTAGGAACCTTTCTAAAGGAACAATCTAAATGTATTTTCTGGTCTCCAAAAGTTCCAACTCTTTAACAGCAATGTTTATTGATGTAACTGTAAATTACAAACCAGCGCTTCAGACTCAATCAGGACTGCACAAAGCGGCTAGTTAGGAATTATGGGACCAGCGGAAAAACAATCAGCAACTAAAAGTCCACTTTGTGCATTCCTGTTTGCATTTCCACCTCCTCTGAAGAACCGTAATGATTAGGCAAATTAGACCAATGACAAATTGAAAAACTATGGCGCTGTTAGGAAGGCAATTTTCACCCAAGGAAAAAACAACACGGAGTCACCCTTTTGTGCTTTGATATTTGAGTTTGGTTAAATAAATGAGGATGCCTTAAACTGAGTGTTTTATGGTTATTTGTTTCTACCTAAGAACATAACCGCCATGAAACAATTAGCAAACGTTTTGTTTTTCTTGTTCACTCTCTTTGTTCTCTCTCGACTATGCCTCTCTCTCTCTGGGTTGCTTGCTGCTCTCTTGGCTCATTCACTATTTTAATGTTACCAAACAACAAGAAATGTCCACCCCTCATCCTAATATTAATACTACAGTAGTGGTGCCCAGTTCTTCTTTATTTTGTGAATAAAGCTATACACAAGTTGAAACAGCTGCAGTGTCTGTGTTTCACAAATGTCCTGAACCATCAAAAAGTACTACCCCCGGAGCAGGGACTCTTTATACACCTGGAACTATCGTACAGAAACTAAATTTAGCCCCTGGTTCATGCAGGTAAAATTCCTGAGTTCCTTAAAAGTTTCTTGGTTCTCTGGGAAAGTTCCTGCGGTGGAACCAGCCTTTTAGGGCGTTTTCAGATTAGCTACGATTGCTTCGTACCGTGCCCAAGTACGATTGCCCCCCCCCTCTCCACTCGCCCGCCGTTTTGATAAGGTTGGCTTTCACACCTGATGCGAACCATACCCGAGTACACATGAACCATACTCAAAACCACCTTTTCAAGTGGACTCGAGTACGGATCCACAAACCGTGCCCGAGTGCGGTATGGAGCGTTCACATTATTGTATTGTATTGTAACGACCTGGACTTTGGGGTCAAGTGTACTCTGATCCGGGTCCCTGATGTGAAAGCCTCCTTAGTTATTGGGACTTTTTGGTCAAAAAGGGCGAATGATCCTCATTTATATTTAGGAAACTCCTCAAGAGGAAACGGCATGACTGAAAAAAATGCGGCCTGCTGATTGGGTAGAAGTATGGATATGGATATCTTCGGGACAAAAACTAAACACAATGTTGTGTGTATGTGAGTGTTTGAGTCAATGTGTGTTTGAGTACCTTGACCCTGCTGACAGCTTCTTGGGCCTGCATCATGCGTATGTTCTTGGAGGGGTTCCTCTCAGACAGCAGCTGAGTGGAGCCCAGGTAGTTAGCAGCAAAGATAATCCCATCAATCAGGTCTTCTGGTTCGCAGGGTCCTGGGACTGGGCCAGGGAGAAGCAGAGAGAGGATGGTGATTAACAGGGAGACACAGGGAAGGAAGGACAGAGTACGGTTGGACTGAAAGGGTCGGGTGTGTGGTGGGGAGAGTATTTTAATCACTGCAGTCGATGTGCTGTGTGGAGAAATAGAGCCAAGCGCTGTTGCTCTGGAGATAGAGATATGGTGATAACAGGCTGGATGGGATTCAGCAGTGAGATGGCCACTGGCTGTGAGCTGATGGAGGTGCAGTGCTGGTGGGAGGCTGGACTGAGATTAATCTGTGTCTGTGATATGTAGATGTGGACTCTCAGACACCCACTCGGGGACACAATGCGCTGCCATGATCTGAAGGAGCAGACGGGCAGCTAAGCCCCTCGTACATTATTAGGCCTAGCTTCTGCCCAGAGGCAGAGAAAAAGCACTGGAAGAGTTATACTAGGCCTGTGAGATGACAGACTGAAGGCAAAGTAAAGCTTGGAATAGTTCCATGCAATTACAATATTTTTGATTTCATCACCAAACAGGTGTGCAGACAGATTAACTTACCATCAACAAAGCTGGGGAACGAGGCAGCCTTCTTTGTTGGCTGGAAGACAAAAACAGGATATGACATATAGGTTTACAGCGAAGTAAGAAACAAATACACCAATCACAACCTTTACGTTTCATTCTGTTTGTGAATGTTGTTAGTTGGCTAACATCTACTGCTTTTCTTAATGTACAATAGTGCATTCAAACAGCATGTGTCAGTTCATGGAAGCAAGCAGCAAATCCTATATATTTAATTTTAAAGAGAACCAGCCCAAATATTTGGTATGCTACACAGGGAAGCCTGCTGATTTACCTCAAATTAGGCTTGTCGCTGTAGTCGCTGTTACCGGTGTTGCACGGTGTTAATGCATACACAGATTAGATTACCTGCCCACCGCCCCACCGTCATTTTGCTTTTAATCGTTAACACTGGTGCTGTAATAAGTTCATTAGCCTGTGGGAAAATGTCCTCTCCATGACATCCCTACTTTAAATTGATTAGAAAATGCAGATGAGGAGAGAATCTAAAGAAACATCAAATCCTGGAAAAACATTTCTGTCTTTTTATGAGAAAGGACAAGTTATTGCTTTTTACTTCCGTGATTGCGATTCGTCTTTGACCTTCCACAAACACGCAAGTTGACCCTTCTATCATGCAAGACATGATGCCCCCCTGCTATTTTGGCAACTGCCATGACAACAAATCCTGTGAGTGAGCAACTTGACGGTTAAAATTTGACATGACATTTTGTGAAAGCGGTTTAAGACGTCGCCTTGGCCAGTGGGCAACCTCTGGGTCTGAAAAGTGAAGCCATTTGGAAGTACCTTAAACTTGCATTTTTTCTAATAGCCAGCAGGGGGCGACTCCTCTGGTTGCAAAAAGAAGTCTGATTGTATAGAAGTCTATGAGAAAATGACCCTACTTCTCACTTGATTTATTACCTCAGTAAACATTGTAAATATGAGTTTATGGTCTCAATCGCTAGTTTCAAGTCTTCTTCAATACAGCATGATGTTCATTTAGTAAATTATGGTCCCATTTAGAGTCAAATAGACCATAAAGCAGGGTATGCTTTAGGGCGGGGCTACCTTGTGATTGACAGGTCTGGGAGTTGTCTGTGTTTTCGTCTTGGAACTTTAACCTTTTCACAGTGTGTTTTCAGTTCATTAAAGTTTATTGTAACAATTAGGTCCCCTTAAAATTTCTTATTCAGTGTTCGGTTGTGCTTAGCTCCACCCTCTCGTGTCACTTCTGGTTGAAAAAAACCAAGATGGCTAAGTCCACAATGCTGAATTTGAGGCTTCAAAAAGGCAGTCCACAAATCAATGGGTGATGTCACGGTGACTACATCCACTGTATATACCGTCTAAGGCCATGACCCACATTCACACAGTTACAAGAATTTACACCTCGGTACTTCTACTGCTGCAGAAACTGGGCATATACGCCATGCTCAGGAGCATGGCAAAAGTGGAGAGAGTGCAAACTAGCTTTACTCATCCACTTCACACATGGACATTGCTGGGGGAGGTGGAAGAGAGAGGATGTAAAGGAGGGAGGAGGAAGCTATAGACAAGAGATGGCCACAGAGAGAGAGAGCTGTGAAATGTGAAGTGGTTCATGAGATTCAAACACTCATCCCACCGGATCCATTTGATCCTCTAACCTGCTCTCTACACATTCAGAAAGTTTACTCCGCCCAAGGACAGCGAGGTGTGGGTGGAGTCTGTACAGGGAGCATCCACTGCAGACATCTCAATGAAAAACGGCGCTCATAAAACCGCAAGCAGACACGCTGCTCAATTACCGGGATGCTATCACGCCGTAAGCAGAGGACATGAGCTGAGGTTGTAATTGCACAATTACTCATTTACTCAGACAGTCACACACACATGTACACACACATAAACAACAAAATCTAAAGTGTCAACGACCTCGCAACAGATCTAAAGGTTGATGATGGAAACACTGCGACAGGACATCTTACCTCTGGTACATTGTTGTTCTCCAGGGGAACGTTGAGGTCGGAGCGCTGCTGTTTTCTGGGTTGCTCTGCACCATTGCTCACCTGGCAGGTCAACACAGAAGAACAGGTGCGAGTGGATAAGAATTAGAAGAGGAATATTGTATAAGCTAAGTCAAACACATAGAAAACATTTCCTTTACATTTGTATTTAGGGCTGTGGTATAGCAATAATCTGATACATTGGACTTATTGGATCCACAAGAGTCTCAGCTTTCCAGTAATACACAATTTATGCTATTCCGAGACTGTTTAGGGACCCCAGTATGCAGAAATATTCAAATACACCATTTTAGAAAAGGCGAAAATTACATACATACATACATACATTTGTACTGCTTGCAAAAAACTGCATGGTTTTTGCCCAAAACTGCTTGTGATTATCATAAAGTGGGCATGTCCACGTTATTTAGCCTCCTTTGCGACATATGATGCCAGTACCTTCACTCTAGCTTTAAAAGTGAACCCCCCCAACCAACGAAATACAGAATGGCGTCTGGGTCCGCCGGTGGGCCGCCAGATTTTTAAGATGTTACTGTAATTAAAACTCGATACAGCGTTTTGGAGAATCAAGCAGAGCTACGCTTTGGGCAGAAAGCGACTACCGGACGCCAATAACATCCGCATATAAAGTGCTGTACAAAAGTAAAAAAAAAAAATTATATTTTTTATTTCTATTAATATTGCCATATTCTACAAAAATGGCCTGTGTTGAACAATAAAATATTATAAATATGATAGGCGTTTTCAGTCCAAAATGGCGGCAGCGGCTTTCGTCTCTTTGCTTCTATACTCTTTGCTATAAACAAAGTGTGGGTGAGAGTCCTGCACTGTCACAACCCTCTGGACTAATAATAACAAATATAAATTGTTAAATTAAATTAAATTAAATTAAATTAAATTAAATTAATTTAATTTAATTTAATTTAATTTAATTTAATTTAATTTAATTAAACTAAATTAAATCATCTTTAAGAGTGAAACATTCTTTTGAAGAACACAATCAGTCTTGTGTCAAACGGCCACATGGTTAAGTTCTGTCTTTCACTTGTCCTCCAGCTTTTGTCTCATCACATTAATGGACAGATACAGAACATCCATATAATCGCACAGAGGGAGGATTACATTTACATGTATTCCCCTGAATATCCAATCTTGCGGTCCACAACTGCTCATTAACATTCAATCGTATTACTGGCTGAAATGAAATCCTCTTGCCAGTAAAACCTCCTCCTCCCTGCTGTAGCAGTGGAAAAGTGAAATACATCCCATGCTGTTGTGCATCTGGAATTGAAATTAATTACCACAAACATGACATTAGTGGCCTCCTTTGCGAAGAGAGAGAGCTAAACGTAAACTCCTGATCAGTATTCATCATGCTGCCCAACTCAGTTGTGCAAACAACCATTAAATTAATTAGACCCGTGTTGTTGTTTGGTGGGATGGATTGCTAAACTGGGATGCTCTACAAAACTACATTCATGTACAGACTCCAGTCAAACCATGTACATGCAATCATCTGTAATAGGAAATCTTAGAGAGACTACATGAAGAACTTTATCAGCAATTTTAAGCCATTAGCATATTTAGCATTCACAAGACCACCACTGAGAGGACTGGCATCTTCTACCAACGTGTACATGTGTACACAGATTATTATAATTGAGCAAAACAAAATACTAATAAAATGAAAAATATTGCAAATGAGAAGCATTCGATTTCAAGGGGTCATCTCTACTCAAATTTACTGCACTAGGCAACTCAATCCATGTCACCTTCAGACAGATTTATTTAATCTTTAATGTTAAAGATATGAATGGTATTTTTTTCTATGGACATAAGTTCATCTGATGAATATACATATTCATCTTTTTAGGCACAACATATAACACAGTCATAATTATGAGTACACTTTGGTTTATGCCAGACTGTCTCTGGTCTGTAAAGTGATAGTTCAGGTGTTTTGAAGTGGGATTGTATGAGGTACTTCTCTACAGTCAGTGTATTACCTACAGTAGATGACGGGTGGCAAACTTATCAGTACTGTTTTTGACAACGGATTCTGCTGGCTTTGAACCCTTTCAGTTAAGTCCCCGTAATCTGATACTGTTTTTTCCCGTCCACAGCAGTATATTGGTTTGCTCCTGCGTCGGTAGCTCCTGTCTGTTTCTCTAAACTGGGGGCGTGCCGACCGTCATCTACTGTAGGTAATACACTGACTATGGAGAAGTACCTCATACAACCCCACTTCAAAATCCCCGAACTATCCCTTCAACAGACTTGGTGATTCATGGAAGGAATTTTTAATACAGACTACTGTAATACTACATACATATAGCACAGTCTCTCACCGACATATTGATATTGATATTAACCAAAACTAGAAAATGTGATCATATTACCCCTGTTCTTACTTCATTACATCGGCTCCCTGTACATGCTAGATCAGACTGCGAGGTCCTACTTTTAACTTATAAAATATTACAAAAACTTGCACCAACTTACTCATCACCCCTAGTCACTCTTCATATACCTGCTAGGGTTTCACGATCTCAAAATGCCTCCTGACTATTCCAAAAATAAATAATACATCAGTAGGTAGTTCGTCCTTCTCTTACAAAGCCCCCTTCTTTGGAATCGTCTTTCTACCTCTAGTCGAATCATTAAACTCAAAACACATATTTTCGCATCAGCCTTCAACCTCGCTTGGTCTGCCTAAAATACTAATTATGATTATCCAACTTAAAACTGTACGTTTTTGTATAATTTGCTCATGCTGCTATTGTTTTTATTGTATATATTGTGTGTCTAACTTTTCCATTTGTAATGCTTTGTATGTAGTTTTTATCACTTATATACGTTTGTTGTGTGTTTTTTCTGTTTTTATTATATGTACAGCCCTTTGAGACATGCTTTGTGATATTGGGCTGTAATAAACTTCGACTTGACTTGATGTTTACAACATGTAGCACCATTTAAAATAAGACTACAATACTGTGTAATATACGCAGCGCACCAACAGAATGTGTGTTTCTCTGACCTCCGCCTCCCTCTGTTTTATAACTCTTCTTATTCATAATCTCTTGACTCCACGCTGTGCAGCAAAGCTTTTATTGAATTCATTGTTGGCCTGGTTCACTCAAAGGTCATGTTGAAGTGCTGTACAGAGGAACATTTTATTTGATAACAGAGGACGAGGCGACCGAATCATCTCAGTGAGTCTGGGAGTCATCTGAATCTGCGGTGTGCTCTACCTTCTTTAATCTAGTTACACTGTCTGACCCAGTTCTGTGCTACAAATGAGCTGCATAGTGAATGTAACATGTGCACTCTGTGTTACACAGGTGTGTGTCAGCATGCTGCCCACAGGAGACCATCCCTGTTCTCCTTTTACCATCTGACTCTTAGAAGATGGGGGAGCTCTGCATGTGTTTGAGTCTATCGATGTGATTGTGTGTGTGTGTGCTCATCCAGGGCTGTGAGAGGGAGAGAGATGAGGAGGGGGACAGCTCAAGGTAACATGGGGGGAGGGGTAAAAGGCTCCAGCTATTCTCTGGATCATGGCCACATGCAACATGTCATGTAACTCATCTCCAGCTTCTCACCACAAAGCTGTTGGCAAGAGTCTCTGCCACAGAGCACTGAAATAGCCTGAATGTACAGTATATTTTCTGCAACGGCTCTGGTCGGATTAGCATTATTATGTTGATGCTGTACGTCGTTCCGTCTTTTCATCTGTGTGCTTTTCTCTGTACATGTAGTCCTGATTCAACACATTAGAAATGGAATCTGTGATTCAATGGCTTTCAGTTGACTGGGAAATTCATAGTATTCATAGTATTCAAAGTAAACATCAGTATATCATTGTTTTAGGATTATCAACCCACTACTCATGAATCAGGACCTGCAGGATTCAGTTCTGTGAACATTAGCTCAAGCATTTACAGTAACCAGCTATCAACAGTATCATAAGGGGTTGTCGATTAAACAAAATTACAGTATTGGTCAGAAAACTGTTTATTAGATATGGATTGAATCGACGAAATCAACTGCCAAATCTGTCTTTTCTTGCATCTGCTCTGTTTTCTTAATTCCTAAGGGGCTGAAACGCGTCGCCAGCAAAACCATTGTTTTCCTATGGTATGCCTGTTGTGCACTCCTCTCTTGCACTGCGCTTCGTGTTTTTCTAGTTTGTTTATGCGCATAAAAGTTTAAATATTCTCAACTTTTCAGCGTCAGGAGGTGCAGAGTCGCGCCACTCGTCAATGTCACACTTGGTACTGACAGCCAATTGGCAATTTAATCAGGCAAGAGACGGGCTTTACTACTTTACCACTTCCTTCCTGTTTTGATGCCAGTAGATGTGGCTAGCTATCTAGTTAGCTGTTGGGCAGTGAGAGAGCTACAGAGTACAGTATATAAGAGGGAAGGGGGAATTCATATCTCATGTCGTGATAGTTTCATTTAGGCTGCTGTCGTTGAGAGAGAGAGAGACCGCATTTTTTCAATGAATCACATTTGATCGCTCAGTTCTGCACGCAGACACGCTCCACAGGCGCACCACGCTGTTTTGCTTGACTCGCTCTGCCATGCCGTTTTTGAAGCGCCTGTAGTGCCTGTAGCGATACGTCTCGGTGTGACCAGCCCTTAACTGAGTTGGTTTTGTGTTCATGCTTTGGAAAAAATAAACCATCAGGGATGCTGATACTGTAAACGGTAAATGGAAAAATAACAATGTTCACACTTCACAGCTTTAACCTCTCAAAAACAGCTCACCTGCTCTGCTGTCCATCTCTGCCTGTCCTCAGGGGAGCGTGCATGTGCCTTGATGCCCCTCTGGAGGTCGGCGTTGTTGTGGTGCATGGAGGGCAGGTTCAGGGATTTGGGCCTGCTGTCGTGGCGATGGGGAGCTGGTGGGTAGGGGGCTGCTTCAGGCTTCGGGTGAGGGTAGTCACTTGGTGCAGGGTCCTGCGCCAGCTCCTCTGGGCTTTGGTCAGTGCCACTGCTTAGACTCCCCATGCTCATACTCATCTTGATCTCCGCAACAATTTGGTCAATGTCCTCCTCCGCCTCCTCCCCCGTCTCCCCCTCGACCACCAGCACCTTGCGGCTGCGGTACGGGGAGACTCGCACTGAGTTCCCATTGTCCTCTGGGGCATAGTAGTCTCCAGTGTAGGCCCTTCCGTGTCTCTCCTCCTCGTCACCTTCCTCGTCTTCTTCCTCATTAGGGCAGTACTCCTCGCTCTCTGCCTCCTCCTCTTCCTCTCGGGTGTGCAGGGTGTCTTGCATGGAGGGTTGGTGGTGGAGATGGTGGTGATGGTGATGGTCCAGGATGGGTTCTGGTCTTCCGTTGTATATCTGTTCGTCTGGATCTTGCTCCACCACTTCGCAGCGAACTTCGCCCTCTCCCTCGACCCACTCCTCCACCCTGTGCCTCTCTCGTCCCGCCCACTGCTCCTGCCCGACCTGGCCTTCCTCTCTCCACTCCTCCCTCGCCTCCTCGTCTCCCTCTCTCCACTCTTCTTCCCTCACCTCTTCCTCCTCTTCTGTCCACTCTTCCCTCACTGCTCCCTCTCCATCCTCATCTTCCACCCATTCTTCTTCTCTCACCTCCACCTCCCCCTCCACCTCTCCCTCTCCCTCTCCCCCCTCGACCCACCCTTCCACAGCCTCCTGACATTCATCAGTGTTATCTCCGCCCGGCTGCGTGGTGGTGACACACTCCCCCTGGCTGTGGCTTTGGCTGTGGTTGTGGTTGCAGTTTCCCTTGTTGCTGCAATCCATACCCTCCAGGTAGCTGTCGTCTTCTGGGCAGTAGCGGATGTAGTAAGTAACACCTTCATCCTCCTCTGCCAGCCCTGCAGGGATTTATGATCACAAACACACTTTTCTTAACCCTTTGAACTCCGCAATAGAAATGGTCAGCCAGTGCCTACATTGGTATTTTTGCTTATTGTGAATACTTCACATCCCTAAAATCTGTACAACCTAAGCTAAAAGGTTATGTAAGTCAATAAAACATAATAATTGACACTGAAATTAAGTATTGATATTGTGTCATTTATTAAAATAATACAACAATCTGACGTTTTTTCGTAAAATGTTACTAATCACACAAAAAACATATTGATCCAAATGATTTCTACATTGATTTGAACAGGATCATGCAAACAGCGATCTCCCACGGACATTACTGTGCAATACTCGCACCAACGCACGTTGTCACAGCCTTTTGTACTGCACGTAACGTAACATGATGTAATGACATCATCACAAGCGTACATTGGATGACGGATAAGACAGGAGCCTTGGCTTTCCACAGCAAAAAAAGAATGAATGCTCAAGCTATTATTATGTTTTTTATTTTAGATGGATTTAAACAGGATCATGCAAACAGCGATCTCCCATGGCCGCCCGCAGGTGGTCAGTTTTTAAAGGGTTAATACCCGGGGCTTCTTTATTAAAATCACAATCAGCACTGAGCTACTAAACATTCACTGGTACTGATTAGGGATGGGAATCGATAGTCATTTCCCATTTATAACCGGTTCCAAATTTGTAAAAAATCTTGTGATTCATTTAGGTTTTATTTGTCACTATCAATGAATCTTACTGATGTCTCAATTGCATACAGCTACTTAACACTGAGACACAAGGTTTCCAAGTTTATTTTCAGGAGGAAAATTTCATGCTGCAAAAGAAAAGGTGCTTGAACTTGAGGGGATATTTTCCCAATTGTACCCTTTCTTGAATAAAAAAACAAAAAAAAGCTACAGTTGCAGTACCGACATTTTTTATGAATGAAAAATTACTACTTTTGATGATGCTGCGGCTTCTTACGGTTACTATTTTAGTTCTGGTTATTTATTTTTTATCTGCTTTCCTGTACATGCTGTTATTTTTTTTCAATTTAGTGCTTGCTCAATAGAGATTAAAAAAAAGAAATCAGTCTTTTTGTCCCCCATAATAGTTTATCAAACAGAAATGAATAGGGAGTTCAGAATCAATGATGGAAGGAATGATGATAATAATCAAATATGAATCATCCAAATGATTACTCACCGTCATCATAGTCTTCCTCCTCGTCTGAGGTGTTGTTAATGTAGTCAGAGCTGGAGTCGTCATCCAGGCTGTCAGCTCCACCGTGGAAGTCTGCCCGGTCATGGCCATCTTTGTTATGTTCATGTTCATGTTCTGGCGTGGAGGGAGTTGCTGGCCGCTGGTCCTCCACTTCTGCATCTGCTTGGTTGCTGTACCGCTTCACTTCAACTTCAACTTCAACCTCTGCATCTACATCCACTTCTGGATGGCTGTGAGTCATGTCTTGAGACGTCTTGGGAGAAGAATATTGTGCCTTACAGGAACGGGGGAGGGGTTTCGGGTCATGTGACTCTTTGGGGTAACGGACGGGGCGTTGCCGAGCGGGGAGGGCTTTCAGATCACATGACTCTGTAGGGGTGGGGCAGGAGGCGGGGCCTGGAGCAGCCATACTGGTTCCTCCGCTGGTCCCCGGCCTCTTCCTATGAGCCATGACTGGCTGCTTACAGGCCATGCATTGTTATTGGTTTGATCCTAGGAGACAGATAAAGACACATAGGCACAGTGTTAGATCAACTTCAAATACAACTGTTTATTTGTTTTGTTGTTCCAAGTTTACTTCCTGTCAGCTTCTGCATTAACAAACATTGTCACAGGAAATACAAAGTGGCCAATTGAAAATGTTTGAAAATGTCTATGTGCATTATCTTGCTTTTCTGAAACACACAAAAACACAATTGTATTTGTCTTGTGCTTACACAAGATAGGAACATACTACAATAGAAATGAATAAAATATAATCAAGGCTAAACCCGATAAGCTTCGGAGCTTTTAAGACAAGTACAACTGTGTTTTTGTGTGTTTCAGAAGAACAAGAAAATGCATAGACCTTTTCAAACTTGACAACATAAACATTCTCTAATCTTGGACCAAAGCAGGCGCCCTAGCAACAGAATGCTAATGAAAAGGTTTATACCATCCCACATCAAAATGACATATCTGCTCGCAGTAGATTCCCTTCATCAAACACACAACATAGTCCTCCATTTATCTTTTTCCACACTTTGCATACAGCTGCAACACTGAAAATCAGGCCTGACAAACCAATCTATTCCTGTAATTGAACATGACAGTCTCTGGTTCACGTTCAGAGGAATGCTTTTGTGCTTATTTAGCACAACTTTGGCTTCAAGCACAGTGGGCTCAATATATCACTCAGCTTAAGAACAATAGACACAAAGACCAGCGCCGTTCTAAGCATACTGCCATCACATAAAGCTAATGGGACACTTCCAGAGAAAGAATCAATAGTTTAATCAGGGTCATCTCCACATAGGTCCTGCACATGTGCCCTGACATTGGGCTTGACTTGGCAGATGTCAATCAAGACTTATTGATCCTTCAGTAGCTTGCTGGTTGAGAATGGGAGACAAGATCTGGTCAAGTAGTGCAGATGAAAAGACTAGCAAGTATCCTGATAGCTTGCACAAGACTAAAAACTACGGCTGTCCATAAATTAAAATATTTAATCACAATTAATCGCATGATTGTCCATAGTTAATCGTGATTATCGCAAACTAATCGCACATTTTTTATCTGTTCAAAATGTACCTTAAAGGCAGGGTTGATGATGTTATCCAGTATACACTATTTGTGTTATTGGTTGAAATGGTCTTTACAGCCCGACAGCGATCCAGTACTTATGACCTCTGAAAAAGGACCGTAAAAAGGCCGTCATCTGTAGATGCTGTAATCCTGTAAAAACGTCTACCAATCACTACCTCGTGGTCCGCTTGGAAAGAACCAATCGGATGCCTCCTGGCTCGTACTCTACCCTTGGCGTGCACCAGGCTGAACTCAAAGCTGTTTCATATGATATCAGTATCTTCACTCTAGCTTTAGAACCGAGCCCGCTACAACCTCCGAAAGATCGACTGTGTCAATGCGTTAAAGAAATTAGTGGCGTTAAAATGAATCCGCATTAACGCCTTATTAGCGCGTTAACTTTGAAAGCCCTAATGGAAACCCAAATGTACACGTTTGTGTGAAAACCCTCATAAAGCTGAACGTCTACCTGTGTCGGTGTGGTATGATTGATGTGATGTTCACCATCAAACATCAATAATGAAACTAATAAAATCATGGCGAGTCTTTTAGCAGCTAATCCAGTTAAATAAACAGGAAAGTATTCCAGTATTGGTTATATTAACATTCACAGCAACAAAGACCAGGCTGTGCAACTGCAACTGATAAGAACAGGTAGATGTAAAGTATTAGGTTTACTTTCCCCAAGACAAAAAAGGATGTTATTAAAAAAAGATACCCAAACAAGATAAAGGGTATCCTATAAATCATGAATGAATCCCATTACAGACATTAAGAAGAAACACACAAACGTGCAAGCCAGCATCGACACACACAAAGCAACAGATTCCAGGATGAGAGACACTTTTTCTATTAGTTGTAATGCATTTTAACAACCAACTAAAAAAGTTCAGAGTATTTTTCTTTCTCTCAAGCACGCCCTCTGTGCCCTGTCATCCATTTTGTCGCCATCCCCACTTTGTTGTGCCATCCAGTTGCCATGAACAACTGCCCTCAAGAGGGGTGTTGTTGCTGCTTTCCCCCCTTTTTCCCTTCACCATAATTACATTTTCCATCACCAGAGATTACACTGGTTAATTAGCTCTGCACAACCTGGTACAAACACATCCCTTCTAAAACACAAATACAGAAAGGAGTACACACATGCACACAGTTGGTTGTTCCACAGGTAGCCAAGTCAGAGGACTAAGATTACATGTGCACACAAAGCACATGTACTGGGCTGACTTGCTCCTGCTGCTGTATAATGGCACATGCATGTTATAAATAAATACGAGCACTTCCATGGAGGTTACTGATCACACAGTATTTGTAAATGCACACACACAGACACATGGATACAAATATTCTGTACACCTGAATAATTTAGCAATATGTACATCTAATGAAGCAATTTTGTTCATCATTTAAAACAGACCATTCAGGTTTTTACTTAATGACGTCGGATTGTTAATATCTAGGAAAGCGTGCACTAGCTGCATCTCTTACCTGAGGTCCTGGGCTGGGATGTGGGATACAATAGAACTGGGATCTGTTGTAACCACGGCCCCATCCTCCCTCCCATCTCTCTTCGCTCCTCCCTTCCCCCACCAGCTGCTACACAGCATGCACCTCCCTGACTCCACCCTCCTCCTTCCTCCACATTACATCCCAGCAAGCATCCTCCTGTAGAGGCCCAGCCCCGCCTCGTTCAACTCCCCAGAGCTGAGGGTAAGGATTGGTAACTATGGGTAACTGCATCCCCTGGGGACCGATACCCTTTGACCTCCTCTTTGTTGGCCTCCTAGATTCACAATTATTTTTTTTTTTTTGGGGTGGTTTTGTCCGGCTGTTGCCGTATTTGTGTTTCATATCATGTTTTGGATTCCTTATATTTTTCCAGAGTGCCATTACAACTGCTGTGTAAATTTAGAAATCCTATGTCCCTAGCCAGGTGGCTTTTCCCCAAATCTGGTTTTGTCTGGCATGCATTTCAGATTTGACTGTGTTTATTGAATTTGCATGCAGTTGTACATCACAAGATACACAGGGGATCCGTCCCACCTGTTTAGTACCATTAGGACAGATTTAGAATGAATTATGACGGTATAACTATGCTCATACACACAGGATGCGTCTACATGTCATGAGGCTAGTTTGTACCTGCTTGGGATATTTAACCATTTAACTGTTAATAATGCGATTAAACGGTGCGCATGAAGTTATCAGTAACGTTATAGCTGTGAACATAGCACACACACACACACACACTAGCTAATGTGGAGACTCACTGGCAAAGTGGCTGCATGTGTCCACGACAATACACGCAGCATCGTGGCTGCTAAAGTAACTCTACCGGTCGGGTGAACTGGGGAATCAGTTGTCTGTTTTGTGCATACTGTACACTGCAGCTGGTGATAAATTATGAATTTAACTTGTTTGTTCATCGGCTTATCGTTGCAGCTGGGCGGCATGCAAGGCACTAATCTTGTCGGTAGGATCAGCTATCGGTAAGAAAAATAAATCTAAAGTAGCATCCCTAGTACCTGCACTATTATGATCTTTCTGCATTCCTTATGCATTAATTATGACGTTTCATTTGTCATTACATGCAGAATCCTAATTATTATGAAGTGGTGCCTACTGCTCCACTAACTATCCTTAATTTCACTTGGCAAGTAGATCAGGAGAACATTTGTTTTATAGCAGCCACTGGAGTTGCAGGAGAAGGCAGGTTTACACACTCTCAACTGGCAACAACTGACTGGAAGCTCACCGCCTTTTTCATGAGCACTTTGTCAGGTTCCTTTTTTTGTTTCACTGCCAAAAAACATTTATATCACTTTAGGAACAATATAGTTTGTTTAATCCAATTAAATTTGTTGTGTTTGTGTGTTTTTTGAGTGGGAAATTATACATTTATTGTCAACCAAGATAACACACAAGTTACATTAATATACACAAATCAAGTTATGCAACAGTAAGCATTTTGATCATCTTTAAACAGCCCAATTTCATAAAAACAATGCTTTATACCCTATCATCACAATATATGCTTTTATTTTTCATTGTGTTTTTCACATTATATCACAGGTCCAAACAGGACCAACAGAAGAAAGAAACAAGTTGTGCTGTCTGACCCAGTCATCAACTTAAACATTTTAAATTGAGTGTCTCCTGGACTAAGCAGTTGGTATTCAGGCACTATTGGGCCATGGATGACCACACAGGTGGCTCTAGTCAGCTAAAGACAGGAAGTGTTGATGCTGAATTGCTGAAGGAGGCAGTCGGTTATAGGGACCTGCCTCACTGAACCAGTGATGTCCCCTATTGCAGTGCAGTTTCTCTGTATTTGTTCCAACTCAGCATTTTCTATTCTTCTTTGACAAACAAAATATCACAAGGTGATTAAGTGAGAAAAAGCGGAAACTTTACGATCCTATTTGCAATTATTTTATCAGACATATTCTCAATTTGTTCTGAGATAAATTCGATTCGTAGTGGAATGAAAATGGTTGGCTAGTTCGTTTTGTTTGTCTCTCTGCAATGATATTTGGAATTAAATTCAGACGATTTATTTTCTCTTATGCAGGGGGAGAATGGATGCAAATATCTGGGGTCAGCTGGTCTCTGCAACTTTAAACAGGCAACGTTAGACGATGTTGAGTAATGTTAGGCGACATGACGTGAAGCAACGCAGTCGTCCTTTGTCTATGATTTATTGAAATTTGGCCCCTTATTCCACAACCCTAATGAGTCAAAATAAAACCTTTATGAAGAGGATATATTAGTATATTGTTCTGGCTTCCTCCTGCAAGATCTCTAAATTGCCCATGTGAGATTAAAAGACTGTGTATCCCAGTTAGTCTCTCCTGGACAGGTTGTTTCTCTACCTTCTGCCTAATGTATGCAGGGTATGCTCCAGCCCCATGGGATCCTGAATAGAAATAGAGCAGCTAAAGAAAATGGATCAATGATTGGTGCAAAAAGAAATCTAAATCCAACTGGCTCCATCACTGCACATTTCTTTCTACATCCCACCTGCACACACACACAGACACACACACACAAACACACACACACACACACACACACACACACACACACACACACACACACACAAGTATCTGTCTCCCACATAAATGTACTGAAATGTAGGCACTGATTCAAGCTGTTACCTTCATCACTATAAAAGGTTTGACACACACACACACACACACACACACAAATTGGCAGTACTAATAGCAGCATACCAGTCTGCCTGCCCGCAGTATCCCAATTGTCTGTTTTGAGCTGCAGCTGGGCACCACTTGTCCAGGGCGGTCTCCACGGACAGACCTATTCATGTCTGCTACAAAATGCTTCATCTACAGTAAGATAAAGCCTTAAATTACCCTCAGACCCTTGTTTGGCAGACACATGTCTTAAAACTGTGTGTGTATGTGTGCGTGTTTCCATGAATGTGTGCGGTGAGTGTATGAAGAGGTAAAGAGGGGCTGAGGAGAAGACAGAGGGTGAGAGAAACAGTCCGAAAGCAGCAGATGGCTCAGTCAGAGCGAGGGCCTCGGGAATACTAATGTCTCTCTGCCTTGAATTCTAAGATATGACCTCTCTTCACACCAGTGAATTAGACAGTCAGGATTCGACAGGACAGATGAGCGTGAAAGAACCACGAAGAGAAAAGATTATGTAAACTGTAACATAACTAGTCAAGTCTTCTTTAAATGCAGTAAGACAGAAATAAGTATCTGTACTGATTCCATTAGCCTATGAATGAACAAATCCTCTTAGGGTGTGGGAAAATCATGATCAAAATCACTGAGTTCTTCAACATTCAAGTACATGGAGAGGGGAAAATAGGGCGGCACGATTATGGCCAAAATGCTAATCCCGATTATTTTGATCAATATTGAGATCGCGATTATTTATCCCGATTATTCATAGATTTTAGAGACAAAATATTTTTATTGCAAATAAATTTCACTTTAAAATAAACAGAGTGCTGCTTTCATTTCCATGTTGTGCTACATTTCAACCGTCAAAAAATTCTAAATGTTATCCTTTTACTTTGTTATAGTCATCTATAGTGATCAATTGCATAAA
Source organism: Sebastes umbrosus (assembly GCF_015220745.1). NCBI lineage: Eukaryota > Metazoa > Chordata > Actinopteri > Perciformes > Sebastidae > Sebastes > Sebastes umbrosus. The sequence goes on from NC_051270.1 coordinate 25,218,481, forward strand.
AACACACAATTCAAATGATAAAATAATTAAGATTATATTTTTATTGATAAAAAAAATCTTGGCATTAGTAGTTCTAATTATATATTAGAAGCTGCTTAGAGTTAGTGTTAGGAAATTAAACAGGTCATAATTCCTTCTCTATCATCTATTTTATATTGCTGTGAAAACATCTCTTTCACACAACTGTAGTTATTCAAGTTTCTCGCCAAAAACTCCATTTTAAAAGATTACATTTGAACGCATCATGATAATATAATCTACCATCGGCCAATACTCATTTTACTGAGTAGAGCTTGAACGCACCACAAGCACCATAACAGAGCTGTGTAGTGTGTAGCTCCGTGCTGTCAGCAGACGAGCTGGTCACTGTGATTACCATGAGCAGCATCATGGGAATAAATGAAAATATAATAAGAGTCTGATTAAGTTAGTTGTTCCAAATGTTTTGAGGTTGTTCCTCCACGCGTTACCTTGGACTTACAGTTGTGACAAATTACAGCTTTTTGTCTCCTTCACTCAGACTGAAGAACTTCCACACCGACATGTACGTCATCTTTTCTTGTAAAATTGTCACGAGTTTATTAACCGGTGGGTATAATTTCCTCTCTGTGACATCTTTCGTGGGAGTGGAGGCAGCGGCTTATTGGAGCATCGTGTTCTCTCTGGTTCCAAGTTCTTTTCAATACTGATGCATCCTACAAGAAAAAGGCGACTGCATATCATGCAGCAGTCACCACAATGGTAAACACTTTTCTGTGCTAGCATTAGCTGGATCGCTGGCTTTTCAAAGTTACTGACCCATGAGTGTCTCAATCTGTAGTTGACCTTTTTGAAAGAATTGTTCACCCTGCAGTTGATTCTATCGATCTTTCTGTGTAAAGTCCTCTGCAAAATATGACTGAATCATGACTGAACCGTAAAACGTTCATGTTGTCTCTCTTCTGGAGTCTTTTTTAATCTTTTCTACTTTCTTTTTCTGAGCTCTAGCCAGATAACCAATCATTTGATATCCACTTCTTGACATATATAAAAGACAGTTTAACAAAAGTTGTCTAAAATAAGTCTAGTTTGGTTAAACACGTCTTTCCTGTACACAACATTTTTGTTATTGTAGTATTTCGTTTCTTATTATTTTAGAAAGGGAGACTTAAAGAACACTGTTATTATTAGTTGAACCACTGCAAAGTTGAAGTCTACATAGCTAATTTCAGTATTATAATACTTTCCGTATATTGCAGCTGTTTTAACTGACTAAAGGCAAACTGGTTCTGCTACTTTTACACAATCAGGCAATACTGAAACCAAACCTTTACTAATATTTTGCATGCTTGATCACAAATATAAAATGGTTTTCTGGTTATCAAAAAAAACAAAAAACAACTGTAACTTCTTTACCAAAGTAACCAGACTTTAACTACTTTTGAGCAGTGTCCAAGGGGATCCTAACAAAAGAAAAGCAACATTTGTTAACAAGTCATAAGGATTTTGTTTAAAACCTATTTTGTATAGGGTTTTTTTCGTATAAGGTTTGTATAATAAGCATAAATCAAGCACAAACTACATGCAAAACTCTAGACTGACAATACAATTCTACTGTGATTACCAAAACTATCTTGTAACTTAACATTAAATCCATTCAATCCTGTATGTGCACATATTGTGGTCTAAATAATGACTTTGGCGTTCAGTCTTACTTCTGCTTGCAGCTCATTTTTCACAATGAAAGGAAAAAATGAGACCTGTCTGGTGAGTATAAAGTTAAAAGCAGACAAACGGGGATGGAATATGGAGGAGTTCACAGAGTTTCCGGAGCGAAAGTGAGAATGGAGAGGAATAATCTTCTCTATATTTTGTCTTCTTTTAAAAGATGGAGACCGGGCTACCTGCTGCGACTCAGCAGAGTAAATTGCAGTTTCTATTGATGTGTGCTTTCTGCTTGGTGCTTTCTCGCTTTTGCTCAAACAGACACAAAGACTTGCAGAGAAAAATATAGAACGTAGATTTCAATGCTTAAAACTTGTATTAAAAAAGACTGATAACGCACAGAAGGGCCTGCATAAATACATGTAATGGGATGTAATGGAGGATATTCTGATCTAAACTGCATTTAGTAGGTGCAGAATAAATGTACCCATCCTTTAGGGCTGATATAAATTCATGGACGATGTCTTATTAGCATTGAATGGTGTAAGACACTAAACAGGGTCTTCAAAGACGTGATAGCATCAGTTGTGGCTGTACTGAAATCACTACTGTTCTGCTTCTAACCTAAGGCATGCTGGGATAGGCTCCAGCCCCTTACAACTATAACAAAATTATGATGTTTTGAGCATGTACCTCTTATATTACTTTAAATCATCAAAACACAAGGACAAACATCTGAAATGAACTGTTATCACAAAAAACTAAATCACAAATTCACCAGTTTTCTTTAAATTTGGATTGCAATTGACACGACGTTTACAGTGTTAGCAAAACCTCCTTGTTGTGTGAAATTGACAAATCAGCATAGCCTCAAAAAGTCATTTTCATTAAGCAGTTCTTGCAAATTGATTTGACTGTTCCCTGGAATACAATGGCTGATGGTTTGATGTCTGACTGAGTTGAATTTATCTCTTAATGGCCATATTGTGTACAGTGGAAAAAAGGATTATTTCCTGTATATCAAACTGATTTCTGTTTATATCAACGGTTGGAGCTATGACACCAAATCTGAATCAGCCTTTGGGCCCAATGATCGGGACCGCAAAGAAGTAATTGACATGGCATCGAGCCTCATTTCAAAGCAATACATTCAGTTTAGTTTAATTCACTGTATTCATCCTGGAAGGGAAAAATGTAATCTATGGTAGAACGATCAAGCATTCCTTCGATAGATAAAGTCAAACTGGAAAAGAAGCAAGCCTCTGCCCTTTTAACTGGGGATCAACTATTAACCACTGCGGCCATCCTACCGTCTCTTAAAGTGGGCTTACACTATGATTTAAGAAATGTTGTGTAATTCCTACTCCTACTGTACGAGCAGATTGTTTGCGATGTAAAACCAAAGCTCACGATTTATGTGCTCACGCTGTACGTGTACAACAAAAGAAAAAAAACACTTCAGCCCCTGCAGACTGTTCTGGCTGCTGACGGTTGTCAATAAAGATTAGTGTGAAAGCTCCAAGGCAGCTAAAGTGTGTTTGCTAGCAGGTCTGTACGGGTCACAATGCTAACAAGGCAGAAATGTGCTGCCTTGATCATCCGTGCCATCCTGTCTGCTGAAACGTCTAAAAAAAAAGAGACGCCGGCGTATATATGGACTCGCAGGTGGCTAGGAAGACGTGGACAGTTGGGCTTGTCCATTTTGCAGAGAGAAAAAAAAGCCTGTGGACAAATTTTCGGACAAATCAGAAATTCATCCGACTGTCTGACGGCCGGTCGGGAAGAGTTAATCGGTCCTCGGTCCCCCCTGTACTGCAAACGACGCACAAGAAAGCCGAAATTTGGTCCGACTCTAAAAAGAGTAGTGCGGCTCAAAATTCATGCCAGAAATGGGCTGAAATCGTCATGTGTGTGTCCAGCTTCAGAGGCAGCATAAATACAACATACCCACTTCCTAATGTAGCATCTTTCCAAAGACCAGCTGATTTAAGTTTTGACAGACTGAAGAGTAGCTTCAAGCATTATGGGGAATAAAAATCTGAATTTCTGAGATATTAAGTGTGTCAGACTTAAAAGTTTGTGATCCATGAAATAATCCCTGCTGCCCTTCATGAAGCTGCCATCCGTCTTGTTTATTAGGGTCAGCTCTGATCACATGATCTTGTAAACATTTAACTGTATAACATTAAACTACCCTTACAGCGCTTCCACGCCGTTAAACATACGTTGATAAATGGTGTAATAAACCCGACCATGCTTGTACATAGAAGAATAAAGGCACTATCAGAAAGAGACAGAGCGAGAAAATGAGTTTCCTCTCAGCTGTCTCATTGAGATTCAGCGTTTGTTCTCCTTACAGCCTCCCACTCGCTTCAGGACGACAACAAGAGAGCGAAGCGGGAGACAGGAAGAGAAGGACAGCAGAGACTTGGTGAGCAGCAGGAATGGCAAAGGACCACAGAACGCATCGCTCGCTCCCCCGCCATTCTGCCTGCCAATGTCCATCTCGCCACTTCAAGCACAACACCACAGACACACCCTCCTCCTTCACCCTTGACTGTTACCATGGCAACTCTTTGTTTTCCAGTGCAGTCTCTCGGAGGAGGACTGCGTCAGCCAATCATCAAAATAACCCCGTTTGCAGAACAAACACACACACACTATTCAAACTAATATAGCCGTTTGTAGCAGTATAAGAAATAGCAACACTTTTGGTGTGAGCTGTGTTGAGTAAATTTGCCCCCTAACAACAAATGAATAGACTAGATGGATATTTGTGTTATTGTGTGGCCCAGCATCCTAGGACCACATTGTTTAGCTTCAGGAACACAAGCAACACGATTCCAATCAGATTCACAGTGGTGTAAAATAGTATCCAAGACGAGACTAAAGGGAAGACATTCCCCAGAATAAGGAAAAGGCACTATCAAATCTGGATCTGGATAAAACTAAACACAATATTATGGACATTAAAGTAGTAAATAGAGATGTGACGGTGAGGAAATTTTCCCACCAGTAAATAAACTTGTGACAACAGTGGTGTTACCGATTACAACGGACATTTTACAAGAAAAAGATGATGGTCAACATGTATAGTGCGCTTACTTTGATCTTTAACGTTGGGTTGCTGTGTGTCTGGCCTCTCTGGTAGAGCTTTCACTGCGGGGCCGCAGGTTTCCACCCGGCGATTACCTCCTTAACGTTATGGTTCTCTTATAGCATTGGGTTTAAATCTGATATATTGCCAAATAGGCACTTTTGCTTTTCGTTTCGACACCAAATCCTCCGCCATCGTCTTGTTTATCAACTTTCTCTTGTCCCGTTTGTGAAATCTGACTCCTGCTACTCTGTGCGGAGAATCTGTACGGAGCAGACACTTTCACTTTCAGTTTGTAGTGTCCGTCGTCCGACTATGTATTGATAACATGTCGCTGATATGCAAAAATGAACTAAATGGGTTTTATTTCTGTAAAAAAAAGCAAAATGACAGGGTACGTAATGTTATCGGTGTGTGCCCGACCAGCGTTTAGCACCGGTAATACAGACTACCACGTCAAGCCTAGTAGTAAAGAAAATAAATTTATACCCAGATTGTTTCTTCTGCTTTTCTGATGTTTGTTTTTAGCCAAGCTAGCGGCGTGGTTCCTTGGTTCAGACTGAAATATCTTCCCAGTTGTTGGGTAGATTGCCTTTTACAGACATTTATGGTACCCAGAGGACAAATGAGAGCCTAATGACTTTGGTGATCCTCTGCCACCGTGAGGTTCACATTTGTGGTTTTGAGTGAAATATCTCAGGAACTAATGGATGGATTGCGGTGAAGGACATTCATGTTCCCCTCAGGATGAATGTATTACCTCTGACTTACGACTTCGGCAGTGGCCATGGTGTCTCAAAGTGCAGCTGCAGGCTACCGGTAAGATATGCTGTGTCGTCTTTAGCTGCAGGCTACCATAAGACACGTTGTGTCGTCTTAGGATGTACGCAAGTCGGCGGGGGCAGAGGGAAAAAGAAACATTGGAGAGTCATCAATCCTGCTTTTGATTTTGATGGTCGAAATCTGAAGCTCACATCGATGTATGATTTAGCATCGAAATCGTGACACCCCTAAAACAAAGTAAAGAAAGTAATTATAATATTTACCACAGCAGGAGAAGAATAAACATTATGCCTTTTTAAAACCTGTTGCATATGATCACTAAATGCACCAGAGCAAACTATCACCCAGGTTAACTCACAGTGTGAACACTGAGTGAGATGTGAGGCTGGCCAGGTGGCACATGAGGGCTAGGTTGGCCTACATATTAAGAAGGAACATGAAACACTCTCTAAAGTTTGCCTGGCAACAAGCCCAGCTTGCAGAGAGCTAAACACAGCTAAATGGCCCCAGAGGGAGACAGATACTGGGGCAATTTCACAGGGTTTAATTGAAGCTGTCAACTGGGTTTGGTTACTGATGAGAAGGAATGTGAGAGAGAGCAAGACAGATAAAAAACATTAAGTTAAATAAAATAAAATCATGAACTTGGGGGTAAACAGTAAAAGCAGCCTTGACATCACCCATTCATTGTGGGGACTGCCACCACTGCACACACGCTAGCAGCAGGGAAAACTGTTTTGTTTTGGATTTAATGAGAAATCCTCCCACAACGCTCTCCCCACACCAGGCAGAAATCTGACGACAAAATAAATGGGTATTAATCTAATAGCCAAATAAAAAAGGATGGAGATAATAAAGATGATGGAGATGCTGCTAATTAAAAACTATGTTAGTTTGTTCTGTCTGCTGATACAATACGGAGTGAAAGCATGCAGGACAAAAAAAAGATACGCTTTTTATTTATGTTTGAAAGGAGATTAGTACATTTTTGCGTTGATCCTGACAGAAACGGGAGAGAGCGCATAAATCTCAGGAAATGAGAAGAGAGGTTGAAAAATGATCTGAAAATAAAAAAAAGTATTTTTTTAAATAAAACTTTGTCATTGGTAATTTAATTAATCAGCATTAATGAGGTTATGGTCCAAGTTTTAATTAGGAAAAGTGATTTTTGTGTAAAGTCTTTTGTTTATAGACTTATTCTATCATCTAAAACTAATTTGTGACTAAACAGTGAACATTGTAGGTTAACTATACTCAGGTGTAGGAGGCTTTACTTACTGCACTTCCAAAGAGCCACAATGCAAGTCAATGTGCAGCTCATAAGGTTAGGATCATGGAGGCTTTTGTTCAGCTGACAGTATGAGCTACAGGTCGGATTAGTTCATGTTTTCTACAATAAAATTTGTTAAACACAGTAAAGTCAATTTTCTTGCTTTGATACCCCTGATGACCAACAGGCTTTTTCACT